>NC_142592.1:36456156-37081156 GCF_965207765.1 Zootoca vivipara | reverse complement strand
TGCTACTCTGGGTATATAGAATACTTTCATTAAGGTAAATAAGGATCCATATTATTAATAAATGTTGGAAATATGCCAATATTCACCCAAGCCCTCTTATCATATAGGTTTCCATGAATTATCTTTTGGACTGATAAAATATAAGGGTTAGATCCTTAGATCTTACTGAGAACAACAGAAAAACTTCAAGCAACTTCAGTCATGAAGTGCATTTCTCTGTAAGCAGTAAATAAATAGTGGAGAAAATATAGCCTGATTTATGGAGATGATGCACTTTCTGACCCTAGTTTTATTCTCTTAAATGAAAGCTTTATTAATACATGCAGTAAAAGATAGTTCTAATTTAGGCAATGGAGAAGGGACCAGTGATTATGGCTAATCTGTCAAATTATACACTGATTCAAGGTCAGTTTAAAATACTTCTCATTCTTTCCTGAATTAGTCAGCCTGAAGAATGAAGCATGTTTCTGAGAAGGCAAATACACAAGCAGAGCATGTTATTAGTTATTTGCATGGAAACTTGTGTGGGAAAGTGGAAAATTGACCCTTGGAAAGCAAGGGAGTCGAAGGTGTGCTAGAGGAAGATAAGGAGATTGCAGAGAAGCTGAGTTAATTCTTTGCATCTGTCTTTACAGTGGAAAACGTAGAGCAGATTGCTATGTCTGAACTAACTTTTGTAATAAGGGAGTCTGGGGAACTGCAGCAAATAGTGGTGATGAAAGATGAAGTTCTAAGTCTAACAGACAAAACAAAAACTGACAAATCTCCCACTCCAGATGGCATCCATCCAACAGAAATTGCTGATCTTCTCACAAAAATATATAACTTGTCCCTAAGAGCAGCCTCCACACCTGAGGACTGGAAAGTGGCCAGTGTAAAACCAATTTTAAGACAGGGATCCAGGAAATTACAGTCTGGTTAAATTAATGTCTGTTCTGGGAAAACTGGTGGAAAATATGGCTAAAGATAAAATAACCAAGCATAGAGAAGAACAAGCCTTGGCTTCTGTAAGGTTAAGTCCTGTCTCACTAACCTCTTCAAGTCCTTTTTGAGGGTCTTAGCAAACATATAGAGGTGACCCTGTTGATATTGGCTAGGAGTGCCTATTTCCAGCTATGACTGGTTTGCTAGTAACAACCCTTTTTAGCCACAGGACTCTATACTCTGGTAACTTGACAATTAGATTATTGCAACCCTACCCTAGAAGACAACTCAGAAATTTCAACTGGTCCACAATGCAGTGGCCAGAACTCAAATAGCCCTCTTCTAAAACAGCTGTATTGGTTGCCAGTTTGTTTCTGGGCCCAATTCAAGGTGCTCATTTAAAGCCCTGAACAATATAGGCTCCAAATATCTGAAAGACTGCCTCATTCCCTAAAGACTCTCCCAGGTGTTACCATCAGCAGAGGGGGGCCCTCTTGGCAGTTCTACCTCCCTCAGAAGTGGTCTGGGAGAGGGAATTCTCTGTGGCAGCACCTAAGTTGTGGAATTAACTCTCCACAAAGGTGCATCTGTCTTCTTCACAATACTGTATAGCTTTTGCCAAATGCTGGAGATGCACCTCTTTAACCTGGCCTTTGACACCTGAAATGTGTGCCTATCTCACTGTGTACCTTCTGGGCTACCCTACACCTGTGATTGTAATTGCTCTCAATTTTAAATGTTAAACTATTGTAAGCTGCCCTGGGGTTTGTTGCTGAAAGGAAAGTAATAAAACAACAACAGCAGCAGCAGCAGCAGCAGCAGCAGCAACGCAGTAAAGCTACTTTGCACCTTACACCTTGAAACAAGTGCAAGAGCTCAAAACTGAAACACAGAAATGTGATGTGTGTATGCACACCAACTTTCATTTCTAGATCTTGATGTTCAAGCTAGATTTCACATTTGGATGTGTTTTGCATATTCTGCAAGCCACCTGAAAAGAGGCCTAGAGGTCAGTGTGAGATTCAAACTAGAAATGTATGATAGTGCTGTGAGCATTCATGCTGATTTTCATTCTGCTGTCTTCAAGTCAGATATCACATTGTTGGTATGTTTCACATTTTTGCTGCCTCCTGTGAAAATGGTTGTGGGTTGATGTGGTATTTGAACTTAGAATACAGTATGTTCTGAAGTTGTGCCCTAAACTTCATTCTAATGTTCAATGGAGTTATCATATTCCAAACATCTTGGCAAATCAGGGCCAGCCCAGGAACAAGGCATGGGCAGGGGATGAAAAGAAAGACTGACATCAAGATCTGCTGCTCTGGGTGAACAATTCCCCCAAACTGAGCTATGAAACTGGCTATGGGGAAAATGAAACTGGCTATGAGAAAAATAATCCTGGCTTTGAGAAAAATGGTCTAGAGGGAATTTGCATGGCAGGGGAAGTGCCCCTGCCCATTGTGCCTATTAAGAGCTGACTTCATTAGCATGGGCCACTTTTTATATTTTGTCACTATTAAAATACCTTCCAAAACCTAATCACTACGATAAAAAGCAACCACAGTCATATGCCTCTATCTCCTATGAGAGCTATGCCCTCTCATAATAGTATCATCCATATTTTTATAATAATTTAGCAATAGTTCTATCTTGTTTGATTATATTAAATTAACTAGAAAAACAGCTAAGATTATCATTTCTGCATATCTTATTTTCATTGCTCACTTTCATAATAAGAGAAAGTGTTTTTGCTTCTATCATTTTCTCTAAACATCCAGGCATGTCAATATGTGTCTATGTCTAGACAGGAACTTTCTGCCACAGAACCACATATCTAATCTCCTCCTCTTTGCTAGCTACTGTTTTTGACAGTCTCAGCTATGAATGGTTGCCTGTCACAACCTTAAGAAGCCTAGTTCTATCTATCACATGAACTGAGCAAACTGATGTTCCTAATAACCTCAATTTCAGCCTAATGTCAAGGTGAATGGCAGTCATTTGAGAGCTTTTATTTTAGCACTGTACAGTATGCGTCACAAGGTGTGAGAAGTGACTACTAGTGACACTATCATTTGGATTTCAATGTAGTACTTTTCAAAAGTACCTAGCAGTTCGAAAGCACATCAAAGTGCAAGTAGATAAATAGGTACCGCTCCAGTGGGAAGGTAAACGGCGTTTCCGTGCGCTGCTCTGGTTTCTCCAGAAGCGGCTTAGTCATGCTGGCCACATGACCTGGAAGCTGTCTGTGGACAAATGCTGGCTCCCTCGGCCTATAGAGCATGATGAGCAACGTAACCCCAGAGTCGCCCGCGACTGGACCTAATGGTCAGGGGTCCCTTTACCTTTACCTTTAATTGTTTAGTGGTAGGATGACTGACCAAAACAACAAATGAAGGCAGTAGACACATGTACAGTGGTACCTCGGGTTAAGAACTTAATTCGTTCCGGAGGTCTGTTCTTAACCTGAAACTGTTCTTAAACTGAGGTACCACTTTAGCTAATGGGGCCTCCCACTGCTGCTGCACCACCACCGCATGATTTCTGTTCTCATCCTGAAGCAAAATTCTTAACCCAAGGTACTATTTTTGGGTTAGCGGAGTCTGTAACCTGAAGCGTGTGTAACCTGAGGTATCACTGTATACATTTCACTTTATGCACTTGCAGCAGGGATGTGGGTTTTGTGGGCTGACCAGCCTCATATAACCAACATACTTAAGTCTAATTAATACACGAAGGGGTTAAGGCCACATAGTAGTAAGCTGCCCTAATAGGCTTAGCTTCCTCACTTTGGAAGGAAGGTAATAAAACCTATTATACCTCAGTCTACCAGAGAAGCTCTGATGGTGAAGAAGTTTTTAACTGGTTGCTGCAGCTAAGACCACATGGCTCTTTCAAGCCATTCTTCTGTTTCTATACCAATCATTTAGGAACTTTCACCACTAAGCAAAGTTTTACTGCCTGTGTTTTCTGACTGCTGTATGGAAAAGCACATGAACCTGACATTTGGAGAGTTTGTAAGTAACCATTTTTAACTTCACAGACATGTGATATTGTTCTATGCTGGGAGAAGAGGGGAACTTTGGAAGTCACAATGGCATATTTTTAGGGTACTTGCCCCAGCCCTGAATCTTCGCACCCAGGAATTCTTTTTATATGCCTATTTTTTCCCTTGTCACCAACAGGTTTCTCAGCAGGCGAAATAAATGTATTCTAGCAGTTGTTACAGGGTAGATACCTTGGTACATGTTGTGTATCTTCAAATTCTGTGATTTCAGATATCAGAGATGAGCACAGTGCTTTTTTCTAGAAAAAATTGTTGTTGTTGTTTAGTCGTTTAGTCGTGTCCGACTCTTTGTAACCCCATGGACCAGAGCACGCCAGGCACTCCTGTCTTCTAGAAAAATAGGTCTGGTAATAACCATGAAGTTGTTAGAGTAAGTGCCACACTTTTCATCAACAACAAAAAGAGGTGCACTGGTACTGAGTACCCCCGAGTACCCCTGTGGAAGCACTGGAGATGAGAGAAGAGACGCTGGGACTGAGGGGGTGAAGTGGCCAAAGATAACAGTTGTGGCAGTTAATTGGATGGTTTTGAAATACTCTTGTAGCAGGATTGGGTGGTGGGGGGGGAGATATAGAGAGAGGTATAGTGGAAGGAGATGGGTCAACAGATCAGAGGTGGACCATCTCTGGAACATTTGTCAGGTGGACCATCTCTGGAACATGGATGAGCGATGTGGTTCTCTGGCGTGTAGTTGGTATTGTCGGTATCTATGGCAAGGGGAAGTGTTATCAGGGACAGAATTTGGAAAGGGATAGGGGAGGACAACCCAGGTGTGTGTGTGGACAAGAATGCCTTCAGGGAAGATGGAGGCAGTGCCACACACTTGATTTGGGGACAGGAAGGTCAGTCACCCCGGCTGGGGGTGTGGGGGAGCTGAAGCGGGAAGAGAATGCGACGGGGGGGGGCTGGGAAGCAGCGAGGCGGGAGACGGCCAGATCCTTCTTCTCTGGAGCTGTCTCCGTCTGTCAGGCTGAGGCACCTTCGCGTGGCGCGATGGAGCAGCGGTAAAGAGTCAATGGTTTTGAGGAATGCTGCGAGATGGGATGGCTGGCGGCGGGGGGGGGGGGCGCCGCCACCGCCGCCAGGTTGTTGCTCCTTTTCCCTCCCAAAGACTGAGGGAGACGAGGGTGGCTTGCCAGCTAGAGAGGGAGGTTGAAGGGCGGCGAGGTGGGGGGCACGACGAAGGGGCGGGCTCTGTTCCCCACCGCCGCCGCCTCTCCCTCAGGGGGGTGGGGAGGGGAGCAGCCCGGCCCTTCCTTCTGCCGCTGCAGTACTATGACCCGCCGCCGCCGCCACTCCCCTCGCAGGGCTGTCATCGGGGACAAGGAGACAAGCCGGGAGCGGCGGGAGAGCAGGGCCGGCGCCTCTTCCGAATGCACCTGGCCGCAGCTCCCGGGCTTGGCGGAGGAGGCGGCGGCGAGCGGCGGCGTTGAAAGAGACTCGGCAGCCCGGCTCCTCGGCGACGCCAAGGCGCGCAAGAGATGCCCGCGGCAGGACTCGCAGCTCGGCTCGGCTCCAAAGGTCCTCCGGCTGCAGCAGCAGCAGCACCGCAGGCGCTTGTGGCGATGGAGCCTCGCCGCTGCCCTTAAGGGCCAGGAGATGCAACAAGGCGCAGCGCCGGGCAGCCTTCGACCCTGGACTCCATGCGCGTCTTGGCCCGGGAGCTCCGCCATGGGGAGCCCGCTCTGGCACCTGGTGTTGCTAGGCGCCTCTGCCCTGGCTGCAGGTTGGTCTCTCGCGTTGTGCGCGCGCGATCGCTCGCGTGCATGTGAGTCCCTTTCGCCCGCATCAATTTTCTCTTCTCCAGTTATTAGGATTAGCAGGCCTGCAGGTGGTAGAATAGGATTTTCTCTGAAGAGCTGATCCCGACGACAAAAGTTAACGTGCAAGTTAAAGCCGGGAGTTGCTTCTCTCTCCCCCTCTCCCTCTCTCTCTCACACTCTCTTCGCTCGCCTCGAACAAAGCTGCAGGGTTGGGACGCCTGTCAGTAACCCAAGAAGCGCCTCTTGTAGCCTGCTAGAGAGAAAAAGGGGCTCCTAGTCTTAACTCGGATCAGGAGCGCTTGTCTCCTCCCCTCCCCTTTTAAATGCCTCCAAGGTAAATGAGATAACATTCGCTTTTCAAACAGTTGATGGCTCTTCCGTGACTTCAGAAGAAAGTGTTAAAAAGTCAAGCGCGGGGCAAGAGAGGCTGAAAACCAGACTGGTTCATCCCACGAGCCAATTAACACATATTGCAAATACACACACCAAATCCCGAACATTTTCAGCACTTGGCTCAGAAAGCATCATCTTGAGAAATGGAAATTTAAAAACACAAAACATAGAGCTATCCTTAAAAGCAATTAGAGGCTTTGTATTTTTCCTTCCAGATTAGAAAAAAAATGTAAACTCTGGTGCAATGGGCATTTGTCTCATACATCTAACACAAGTCAGTACAAGCTATAATAAATAATAATTGGTATCTATTATAAACTATTTCCCATTTTGTTTGGTAAATCAGCTGCTCAAGGTAACCAACTGAATTATATGGACTTTTTTAAAAAAAAGCTAAGAAGTTAATCTATTTAAAAAACATAGGAATAGGGAATTTGCTTTTCTCAAATAGCATGTACTAAAAAAAATGTTTAAGTAACAACAGGGCAGTTCAAGGCGAATGTAGGTAGCATGGTTTGCAGATGTGAACCTGTTCCCTGATGGTCTTGTGAATAAAAATGGTCCTGAATTCAAAGCATCCATGGGCGTAGCTGGTGGGTGGTGGTGGTGGGGCAGCTGCGCCCCTAAATCAAGTAAATAAATAAAAAAACTAAGTAACCAATTCTGTTGCAGATAACTTGGTTCTGCTCCCCCTAAAATAAAGCCTGCCCCCCTCCAAATAAATCCTGGCTACACCCATGAAAGCATCTATGAACAACTTGTGCTTTTGCAAGTCACAAAAGTTAAATGCCACTGGCTTGCCCCTAGAAATCATGTGAATTGTTTCTTAACAGTTTCAAGAATGACACAAAGTTAAGAAAGCAACTTTTGTGCAGCCACATTGCTTTGATCTATTTCCCCCCTATCAGAACTAAACAGGACAAGGACCAGATAACATGCTGCAGAGGAAAACTATGCACCAGCACTTCCACCTGCAGTTTATTTTACTATCATTTATCGGCATCCTACTCTGAGGGTAAAGCTGAACACATACATTCTTTCTGAACTGATTGCTACTGTTGTTTATGTAATGTGAAAAAAGAGCTTACAGATCCTACAAAGAGATAAACACCTGGACTGGACTGATCCTCACAAATGCCATCCCATGGTGTCTGCATCATTGTCCTTTGACAAAAAATGGCACATTCCCTAATGTGAATGGGCCTAGAGCAAGGAGAAGATGAGATAAAAAGCAGAAAGGTAACATTCATTCACACTTCTATGGCAGGAATGGGTGTTGATTGGCCTTAGGATAACCTAGCCTGGTGTTAAATAGGTGGGACTGCTTTTTTCACTTTTTGAAGTTTTGTGGGGGGGGGGGTTACTTAAAACTATTAACCACCAAATAATCTAGTTTCAGCTATTGTCAATAGAGAAAGAGAGTTCACTTCCAGTGACCCGAGAGGATAGGGATAGTGTGCATTACATGATATTTCTATTATGTAGTAAAACATTCATAGAAGCCAGTGATGAGGAGATATGCCTATTTCACAGGTGTTTCTTTAGCCTGAAATGCCTGATTATGCATATTATTAAAGTAACGTTTACAGTCAAGTATTTTATTTTTGAATTTGTTATATTTTAATATGAGTGTCATACCATCAATTTGTAAAATGGATAATGAGAAATAAAGGAGGCAAGTATATTTTGGCTGAAAAATGCTGCAACAGGAAACATTTGATTTAGCTCTGAATGTTTTACAGGTGAGTCATGCCGTACCGTGTATGCTCTTGTCCATTACTACAGATTTTTGTTCAGTGGCATGTGTACTAACATAGGCTGGAAGGTAGTGTGCAGTTAACTATAAATATTAAGAGAAAGAGAGGCAAAGAGCACAGGACAGAAAATGCCTTTAATGGTCTCATGGCTGACAGTGTAAAAATACTTACTTTCCAATATCTAAGCTTATTTTCATTTTGCAAAGTTCTAGTGACAGTATAGTGTACTTTACAGAAAAACATCACACAACATGAACTGAAGTTATCTATGTCTTTAATATTTTTTTCTCTTTACTACTTTTTACAAAACCAATTTACATTGTAAATTTCATAGAAAATACTGTTAAGTTAGTCTTAAATTGCCTCCACATGCAGTTTTCTCATTGACTCCTCTGCAGTGAAACCCACCACCAATTAGGAAACTAAAAAACAAACAGAAATAAATGGGAATATATTTAGACTTGGAAAATACTATATTTTCCTGATAGTATGAGAAGATGATTCAGCATTTTTGTAAGATTTCATTATGTATAATTAAAGCAGAGCTGTCAGACTAATCCAGCACATTTTCAAACTGTAATTTGCCACTTCAGGAGCTAGATATTTGGCTCAGAAAGTTAAGTTGTATCCCAGATGCACAGTGTATAGTACCTGTTCAGACTCATGAATATGCATTCGTGTTGTTATTTTTGTTTTTTTAAAAAACAATATCAAAGCACTTTTCTCACACCAGTAGTAGAAGCATAATGGAGAAAATTGCTGCAGTAAACATTCACCAGGTAACTTGACTACGTACATTGCATAATGAGACTGAAAAATCTTAGCAGCCAGCATGTAAATCAAGCCAATCTATCTTGGCCTAGGTGATAAGACACATTATAATAATACTTGCTTCCTTACTTCTCAGGGGAGCTGTGCAGATTAGTTAATGTTTGTACAGCACTTTGAAAAGGTCTCAGTGTTACTATGTGACTTTTACAGTTGTATTTATTTACTTTTGTTGGCAGAAGTGTGCATTATACATTTGAGCTTACCCTGCAGCCTAAAAATACTTTTTTATTATCCTGATCCTAAACATATTTACTTAGAAGTCTCATATATTTCAAATTAGCTTACTGCATACTGCAAAGGACAAGAGTCACAAGGTGATAGCAACACATGAAGAGGGGACTAGAGGAAAAAGACCTCTGCAAATGTACAAATAGAGGAAATAGTTGGTCCATCATAACGTCACAAGGAAGGGAATCCAAAGAAAAATAACTTAAAGGGGAAAGGGAGTAAGACAAAAAAAAAGCTTAGGTTTGTAGATCAAAAGAATAAATTGAAAAGGAAAATCTGAAGAAGAGGGAACCTGTGGGATGAAGCAAATATTGGTGACGGTATGTATTAAAAAAAGAAAAGCTGAAAGATATACCAGAGCAGTAGAATGTAAACATTTGTAAACCAAAAGAAGCTGTAAATGAGTATGTTGAAGAAAATGAAGGCAATGGAGAGGCAAAAGAATAAGAGTGATATGATCAAAATGAAAAGCAGAATAAACAAGCAGAGCAGCAGACTAAAGAATAGAGGCTGCAGATAGAAACAAGAAAGAAGGACATATCAAGAGAAGGAAAAGTAAGGAATTAACCATAGTATAGCCTAGAGAATAAGCAGATGAAATTACAAGAACTAGTAGTGATGTGAATAATGGAAAAAAAGCACAGAGCAAGTGTGGCTGCTGGTCTCCAAGCAATGTTTTTTATGGCTCTCAAAGATACCACTGGATTTTGCAACAACAACAAAAAGGTTTTTGTAAAAAGTAGGCACAACATGGCAGTGGCCGGAGTTCAGAACTGTAATGAGGATGCAAATCATATCTTCCCTGGTCATCAGATTGATAATTTGATGAGCGGAGATGGAGTGATAACCTCATCAATGGATCTGCTCAGATGGAGGCGGCAGCTTTGTGCCTTTATGAGTGTGCAAGCATAGGAGCCAACTCCCTTCAGCTCCCCCCCCCCAATATTTGAGGGTGCTGGAACCAGGGGCGGAGCTAGGGGGTGGTCCGCCCTGGGTTCCACTATGGGGGGGTGACAGTCGGCGCCCCACCCAGGGACTCCCAAGGCGAGCCCCTCCAGCCTCCCGGTAAAAAGCCCGCTCGGCACGGTGCGGCACGTTGCGCCCAGTGGACTATCTACCTGGAGCCTGGACGCTCCGTTTAGAAGTGGGGGCGCACAATTTCCCTCTATGTAGCATGCATGTGCAGTGGAATGCTGCGCATGCGTACAACGTAGAGGGGATTGCACCCCCCATGACTTTAAAACGGAGCCTAAATGGAGCGTCCAGGCTCCAGGCAGATAGCCCACTGGTGTGGCGGGCGTGCTGTGCCAGTGGGCTATCTACCTGGAGCCTGGACGCTCCATCTAGGCTCCATTTAGAAGTCGCGGGGCGTGCAGTCCCCCTCTATGTAGCACGCATGCGTCGTTATGTAGCGGCGGTGCCCCCCCCCCAGGTGCATGGCAATTTGTCACCCCGGGTGTCACGGAGGCTTGCTACGCCGCTGGCTGGAACCCCCACAAGTTGATGAGCATTGCCATTCAAATGGTGTCCATGCGCCATGTCATGTGATCAATTATGTGGAGCGGGTATGCCCCCCCATATTTTGTTCAAGTTGGCACCCCTGTGTGCAAGTGTGGAGTGGCCAAACTCACTCCACATGTGGGTCCCACTCCACCACTGGCATGTGGGTCCCAGAAGGTTGGTCACCTCTATATATAATCTGTGTACCCAAGAAGAAGGATTAATTACTTCACAGCCTAGCAATAGAGAAAAAGATGAACAGCAGGAGGCATGGAAGAAGCTTAATTCAAGAAAGTGAACTTCAGTGGGGAAAACAGTTTGAAAAATTGAGCAAAAATATATGGAGTAGGAAGATATGCATTAAAATTATAGTCAATATTAAACTGATGGAGAAGGGCTAAAAAGTGACAAGTATCAAGAGCTGAACCAAGATCAAAGGAGGAAATAAAAGAACCAGAAAGAGAACCTGAAAAAGAGTGCCTTGAGAAACAGGAATGAAACCAAGACAGAACATTAGCATGAAATCTTAAATGATATAAAGAACCAATAAAACAAGACTAATACATAGCATCAAAACAAAAAAACCAAATCTAAAAGAAGGGGCATAAAAGAAATACCCTGAGATTTAGCATTCAGTGAATACTAAATAATAGTTCTCCTTAGTTCTATCCCACCTTCTTTTGCACTGGGTCTTGCATGTTCCACCAGAACATATTCCCTTGGGCGGTGTCTCAGGATTTTATTCTGCTGCTACCTGCCCCTTTATAAGAAACTGTTCTACTTCTGGGTAAGATCCACCTGTGAATATATCCCTGAGGGAAGTATGTCTTTGGCTGAGGCCTCTTACACCTCCATGATTTTTAAACTATTCAGAGTCTGAGTGTTTGGTGTAGGGTAGCACCTTGCTCCCAGTATATTTACTCACTTTTGTGTTTTTCCTTAAATGATCCATGCTTATTCAGTTACAAAATAACACCGTGCATCTACCGTATGAGCCTCTTTTGAAGACAAACAACTGCCTAAGGCATGGAGTGTTAAGGTCCTAGAACTAAATAAGTTATTGAGGAGCAGGGGGAAGGTGGACAATTGTTCAATATTTCTGTTTACAAAGAGCCGCTAAATAGTTACACCGAATAGTTTGGTCCAAGGCCTTTGTAGACACTCAATAGCACATTATATAGCACCTTTCAAGTGTCCAAAGTGTTTCACATAAAATAGCTCAGTAATCCTTAAAGCAGTGCTGTCAAATAGGCCAGTATCATTATCCCTATAATACAGATACAAGGTGTGCCTTTGCGTTGTCCTGAGGCTCAGAATATAAAAGCTTGCCTAAGGTATTATATCCTTTGTGGGTCCAGTAAAATTTTAACTGTGCCTTCTTGTTTTATTGCAAAGTCAGAATTTTAATTATGTGTTAGGTACAGTTGGTTGATAATAATTTATGCTAACTTGGTTTTTAATTATTACACTTTTTCCTACATAGGACTGAGCAGTGTTGTTGAAGCTGGATCCCACTGTGAGAAAGCGTGCAATCCTCGAATGGGAAATTTAGGATATGGGCGTAAGTTGTGGACAGATACAAAGTGTGGGGACAACTCCACAGAGTTTTACTGTTCCTACAGTGAGAATGCAGACTTCATATGCAAGCAGCCTAAGTGTAGCAAATGCAACTCCAAGCATGCCTATCTGGCTCACTCACCTTCTGCCATGGTTGACTCACCCTTTCGGCTGCCATACACATGGTGGCAATCAGCACAGGGGGTGAACAGGGAGAAGATCCAACTGAACTTGGAAACTGAGTTTTATTTCACTCACTTAATCATGGTGTTCAAGTCACCAAGACCGGCAGCCATGGTCTTGGAGCGATCTCAGGATTTTGGGAAAACATGGAAACCTTACAAATATTTTTCCACTAACTGCTCAGCAGCCTTTGGGCTGGATGATGATGTAACCAAGAAAGGAGCAATTTGCACTTCTAGATACTCCAGTCACTTCCCTTGCACTGGAGGAGAGGTGAGTTAATTAAGATATCAAAAACTACAAACTAGATTTATTTTGACTCTAGACTTTCGTTTTTTCATGATATTTGCATGCCACACTAAACCAGTGGCCCTCCAGATGCAGTTGGACTACAATTTGTATCATCCCTGCCCATTGGCTATGTTGGCTGGGGCTGGTGGGAGTTGAAGTCCAACAACATCTTGAGAACCACAAGTTCCTTATCCCAGCACTAAATAATGATTTAGTTTCAGCATGATGCGCACAAACCACAATTATCGTTGGACTTGTACACTCCCCTTTCTTGTGCAGCTGAGAGGAGGAGTTTGGAAGCTTTCACTCCTGCATTTTAGTTAACCGCAGCATTCTGTGCCATCCAAAGTGGGAACTGTGGTTAACCATTAACTATGGTTTATTTCCCAAGTCAGTTTCAGAAACCACAGTTTCTTCACACAGTGCATAGTTAAACTACCATGAGATGTAGTGATGGCCATGGATGGCTTGAAAAGATTAGACAAATTCATTGAGGATAAGGCTACTAACTAATGAACACTGTGTACAACTTCGAAGATCAGAGGCAGCATGTTTCTGGATATCAATTGCTGAGGAACATGAGCAAGGAAGTACAACTAAACTCATGTCCTGCATATGGCTTCCCATTGGCATCTGGTTGGCCACGGTAGGAAAAAAGTGCTGGTCTAGATGGGTCTTTGGCCTCATTAAGGAGTGTTATTTTTATGTTTCTAATGCTGTCTACAGTTACTGTTTCTTCTTTGTGCAAGAATGGGCCACAAGTGTTTGGACAGCAGTGGATATAGATACAGATGGAGTATAGTGTTATGTTTTCCAGTATATTTTTGGGATTGTGGCCAACAGAAGCCACCCATTCTGAGAATGCAGCCTGCCCCTTGTGAGGGGAATACAGGTCTCACCTGCTAAATAAGGATAGAGTTATTACACAAATTAAGATTAAGATTAAGATATCTTTATTGTCATTGTCCCCTTGCGGGAACAACGAAATTACTCAGTTGCTACATCCACTCCGATAAAGCATTCCGCATAATCCAAAATTATAAAAACCTAATTAAAAACAGTAATATAATACAAAATAACAAGTAAAATAAGATGACTTCAAAGTCCAGGCTTTCCATTTAAGGCCAAAATCGCTCTAGAGAAGAAACTGTTCCTGAGACGGCTCGTTCTTGCCTGCATAGTTCTATATCTCCGTCCCGATGGCAGGAGCTGAAAGAAATGGTGACCAGGGTGCGTTGGATCTCTTGATATATCTAGTGCTTTTTTATGGCACCTGGTGGTGTAAATTTGTTCTAAGGTGGTGAGTGAGCAGCCAATAATGCTCTCTGCTGTTTTAATAATTCTACACAGCCCTGCTCTGTCCTGGGAAGTACAGCTTCCGTACCACACACATAAACCGTATGTGAGCATGCTCTGTATGGCACAGTGATAGAAGGCAAGCAGCAGCTTTTGTGGAAGATGGTTTTTCCTTAAAATTCTCAAAAAATACAGTCTCTGCTGCGCCTTCTTCACAAGCCCCCTTGTATTAACACTCCAGGACAGATCCTCCTGTAACTCAATGCCTAGAAATCTAAACGTTGTTACCCTCTCCACACAAATTCCGTCAATCAAAAGTGGCTGGACCTCGTTCTTCTGTCTCCTAAAGTCCACCACCAGCTCCTTTGTTTTCTTTGTGTTTATGAGCAAGTTGTTGACTCTGCACCACTCTGTCAGTCGCTCCACCTCATCTCTATACTCAGTTTCACCCTCCTTATCAGAGATGAGCCCGATCACGGTTGTGTCATCTGCAAATTTGATGACCCTATTTCTAGGGTGGGCAGCGACACAATCATACGTATAAAGAGTATAAAGGAGCGGACTAAGCACGCATCCTTGTGGTGTTCCTGTGTTAGTCCTAAGCATGTTAGACATATAAGGGCCCAACCGGACCCTCTGGGAGCGATCTGAGAGAAAGTCCAGTATCCACCCACAGAGTGATAGTGGGAGCCCCAGATTTCCCAATTTAGTTATCAGACGTCGCGGTAGAATGGTATTGAATGCCGAGCTGAAATCTACAAAAAGCAGTCTGGCGTAGCTCCCCCGCTGCTCCAAATGTGCAAGAACAGCTTGGAGGGCAAGACAAATGTAATGGCTATAGGTGTTCTGAGTGCTAGACACACACACATCTTTTTCCTTGGTGCCATGAATGGGGGTGTAAAGGAACTACTTCGAAGCATGTTCTCCCTTCCTGATGAGCCACCTCCATTGCTTACCTTTGTCCTTGCAGCCCCAGTTGCATGTGTGGAGTTGAGGATCCTCTGGGTGATGGCACCTGGTGGGTGTTGATACAGTATCTGTACAATGGTGAGAAGTCGGGAATTAGACATATTACTTGTTTATAAATTTAGTCAATTGATTGCTTCTCCTTGGTTGTTCGTGTTCATTGTTTGTGCAACTTCGGTGCAAAGTGCTCCCTTTGTGTAAAAATGCCAGTCATAAAAATCCCAACTTCGGTATTCCTAGTTATGTGCTCATGGATATAGGAGATGGAATCCCGACTTGTACAGCTTGTTATCAAAAATCTTGCTCACTTGCTGGGTCCTCTAGAATAACTGGCTCCAGACTTTGTTGAAATCCTTTCCTCCATTGTGACTGTGGAGGAAGAGGGGGAAGCCATGGGCAGTCATCTGGGGATCTCTGTTTGGAGTGTTATGCCACTCTCCTTTGCTGCACACCATTATGCCATTGTTACATGGTTGGGACTGACCCCTGCTCTGAGGGAACATAGGATTCTGACTAATTTCCACTCTTCCGTGACCACAGGTGTCTGTTCTGCCACTTCAAACTTGTGCCAGAGCAAAGGTATTGCTATGGTGACATAGTGTTGTGATCTGCCAGCATGAGAAAGTTTAAGACTAACCTCATCCTGCCTTATGCATAAACCAGGCCACAAACTGTTACAGAAAGATGTTCATTTAAGATGTCAACATTGTTTCAAGTTTTCAGGAAGTGTTGAGTGCAGGGGGCTTGGAGATCACACAGATTACATATTAAAGCACTCTGCATTTTAACACTATTTGTATTTATTTGCAAAGTAGTACCAGAAGCTTTTTGGTGACCAGATGGCAGGACTGCAGATTTCGCAAACATCACATTTAATTTATTACAGCCAGCTACATTCAAGCAATTACTTGTAACTGCCAATAGTAACATGTACCTCACATTAAACAACACAAGAGGTTATTGAGCTGTTTTGAGTTATGGAGGACGTACTCCTACTCATAGTAGTACCTAATTTCAGACATCTGGAAACAGTCATTCATTCCAGTTTAAAATGCACAGTTATCACGAACTGTCCAGCTAAAATGGTCTCATGCACTGGTATACTGTGTTCATTCCATGTCTAGCAAAGTGTTGGCAATATATAAGCATTAAATCACAGTTTCAATAATAATAATAATAATGACGACGACAACAACAACAACAACAACGATAATAATAAATCTTTAACGAATAACTAAGGTTGGTTTTAGGCAGTAACAGCAAAGCATGTATTTATGCTGCATATAAATCCAAATGCAGGACCCCTCCCCTGGTTACAGTTATATGGGTGTACACCTGTACAAAGTTGTAAGGCTCAGCAGCATAGGCCATTAGGTATAAAAGTAATAAGAAAGAGAATCATAGCTAGGATATAGAGTAGCTGTTTATTATTTTTGCAATAAGTTAAAGGGGATTAGGGACCAAAGCATTAAACACATCCCGCATTAAAAGTTTGAGTGCTATTAGACTCCAAGCAATACAAAAATTAGAACCTTCATCTTTCCCATCGGTCAAAGGAAAATTAATAGCTAAATACATTTTCCTCATTCTGAAACATAGATAAAAAGAGAGTATAATTATTTAATCAACTTTTGCAAGTTCTATGAAAGTAAAGTTTTTGTGTGTGGAACTGACTGGAATGCAGGATAAAGTTCCTTATTGGATAACTATATTTTGGGGAAGGTTGATTGCTTGAATCATGTTGCTGCTGACATGGAAATTCAGAAGGCTCCAAAATATTTAGCTTGCCAAAGTTGCAGAAACTTGTAACATTCAAAATTATACTACTGAGATGTACAACAGCTTGCCTATTTTGGCATTTTTGCACAAGTTGGTAAAGCAACCCTGAATTGACTGGATCACACCAAGCTCTAAGTTGGGGGATCCTTATAACACAGAGATACAGAGGTGCATTCATATACAGTAATGGAAATCTGAACTTGCTTCACAGTCTATTTTTGAGGCATAAAGTATTTCTTAACCCTCCTTTTGTTTCCTGTCACATCAGAGCAGCAGGAATGGAAAATGCAGACATAATCTGAATGAATTAAACTACAGTAGTCACAGAGGCAGAACCAGATCTTTTGAAGGTATCTCCTATATTCTTGTGAAGTCATGAAGTGACATGAAAGAATCACTTTTGATTGTAGATCCCAGTCCTGAAAGAACCATTTTCCTGCTTGTGCCATTAAAAAGTTGAGTGGCCACAGCTCAAGGGGAAGATTATCTGGTTTTATGTTTTAGGCGCAGCGAATGAAAAAAAGCCAAAACCAGCTTTTCATTCATGGAAAGGGTAGTTCAGGGGTCGGCAAAGTTTTTGTGGCTTGGGCCGGTTCATGGTCCTGCAGATGCCACAGTGGGCTGGAGTGTGCATGCACACGTGCACACGCTATTTCCGTCGCTCCTTCTAGCGCAGAGGAGGTGTGTGCAGCTTCCCATTGGCTGCAGGAGCTTCCTGCAGCCAATGGGAAGCCGGCCAGCATCGCAGAAGGCGGTCCCTGCTCTGCTCTGCGCCAGTTTAGCGCAGCACATGGGAGCCAACAGAGGGGTCCCCGAGCGGGTGGCAGGGGTCCATGGGCCAGTTAAATGACTCCCATGGGCCGCTTGTAGCCCATGGGCCTTAGGATGCTGACCCTGGGGTAGACCGAGCAAGAAGGAAAATCAAGAAGGAAGCCATTTCATCTTTTCCTTTGATAGTTGCAAAAAAAAGTAATGCATATCATGCTCTCCTTAACAGTACAATCCTAAATGAGTCTACTCTGAAGTAGTCATATTGAGTCAATGAGGCATACTCCCATACATAAAGGACTGCAGACTAAAAGGGCAATCCTATCCATGTCTATCCAGAAATAAGTCCCATTAAGTTCATTGTGGCCCAGTGCTCATAAATAGGTGTAGGGATGTAGCCTTAGGCACTTAGGTGTATGTACCAGCTATTTCACTATATGTATAGAGATCATTGCTTCATAATAGCAATTAGGTTGTTTGAGTGCAAGCTTGTCAGAGACCACATTTCAACAAATTTATTTCATTCCCTCCAGCAATTTTCTTTTAAAGTCTTTTGTTCTTGAGAAATAGAGGAAGAGGCTTTTATTTGGGAGGGAAGACAAATTGAGTTAAGTTAAGCCTTAGTTGTGTTTAGACAAGACCCACTTACATAAATAGAAAATCGTAATCAGTTAAGTTCCATTGATTTCACTGGGTCTACTCTTAGCTTCACAAAATATGGATCCAACCTATTGTTTATTTATATAGTATCACCAGTGTGCATAATGCCTTCCAGAGTACAAATTCCTACCCCAAGGAGCTTGCAACCAAAAATTAAACACAGGTAGTGAAAGCAGTAGTGTCAGTTGCACATACATATACTTAGCTACTGGCTGATGCTGCAGTCCTATACACAGAAATGTGGAATCTTTTTCTACCCAAGAGCTGCATTCCATCATGGAGAAGCTAATGGAGGCCATATGCCAGAGAGAGGTGTGGCCAGATGCAAAAGTAGGCACATCTGACTCTTGCCTTGTACAGCAGGCTAGATTTCAGGTATGCTAAATTTCAGCAATGCCATAGATATAAGAGACTTACGATAGGTTTCATGAGTCAAAACATCCTTAGTCACTATGCCACATGAGATCTCTCAAATAATTTTGTTCTCCACAGTGGCCTTCCTTCCATGGGAGTCCAGGATGGTGAACATAAGAATACAGTCCATACAATAATTTTTAAACATCTTTAAAACATCTAAAACCAGGCATACACAAGACATTGCCAGCTGCTGGAATTCCCATTGACATCCATGTATCAAAAGCCAAGGGGAACTTTCAGTGCATGGGATAGACACACCTCCACTGGAAGTGAGTTCCACACCTTGGGAAGCACCAAAGAGAAGGCCCAGCCATGAGTCGTTGCCCTGCAAACGATACCCATCAGTGGTCTTACTAACAGGGTCTCCTATGCAAACCTCAAAGCATGGGTTGGCATGCATGTGGTGAAGATGCTATTGTTGCATGTCTAGATTCTCTGGAATGCATTTACATCTGTAGTGAACAGATCATAGTCTTTTATTTTATCGACTAATTTATAGACTCCCACTTTACTGAAAGGCAGCCAATTTCAGACTATGACAGCAACATACAAATCTATAATGTTGCCGAATAGTTTACAAAAAAAAAAAAGCAAGAGAATAATGCCACCAAACAAGAGAAACTCAGGTAGGCAGAATTAAAATATCCAGACTGACTGGGATTTCAGCCAATGCTCAAGACACTGGGAATAATAGGTTTACTCTCGTGGAAAGTGCCTTGGAATGTTTAATGGCTGCAATATGTTAGACTCTTGGCTCAACATCTCATCACAAACATGTTGCTTGGGAACAAGTTCAATGCTCAGGAAAAGTATGTGATGCTTGTTGACCTGCAAACTGAAATTCCTGCAACACCTCATCTAGTTCTGAAAGGGTCTTTAACCTGATGTTGTACAAGATGCAATAAAGTTCTAAATAGACTTGCTGTTTTAGCCCTGGGGCACAGAGCTGTTAGGATCTCTGCCCTCGCTGTTGATGAAGTTCCAATTGCAAGTTTCTGGATATGATGCAGACCTTCGGACTGGAATAGTGAGATATTTGAGAACCAACAGCTGTTCCTGGGGCATCTTTGAAAGCTTTTAGACAGGTCTGCAAAACCAATGCTTAACTAGTATGGGCAATACTGATGCAACTTGCTGAGTAAAGGAGGTTATTTGACCAGTTACCTGAATTAATCTATTGACACATGGGTCATTCACTTCGGCTGGCTATAGTACTGCATGCTTCTGGCGTGCCTTTTTCAAGCCTATTTACCTAGGCTCAATCTGAAGGGTTCTTATATGCATTTCTACTTTCCTATGGTTTTCTCCCACTTAAATGCCCATTCTATTCCTTTACTCTCCAATTGCCTGTGTAGCACTGACTTTTAAACCAGGGTGTGCTATTAAATCAGCTCCTAGAGTTTCTTCACAGAATGTTTAATGTTACAGTAGGTACAGTTGTATTTCTGCAAATAAAAAACTCTTGGAACAGTTACTACCCCAAGAGGTTATGGGCCATGTAGGTGTATGGAAGAGAAGCAGTGATTATTTGATATCCAAGTACATGACTAAGTAGATTATGTACCCATTCTCAACTCAAACATTCATCAAAAATCCAAGGAAAGGGCAAAATCTGAAGAATCCCAATACAAAACTGTGCACATAAATGGGGTTATAAAAAGGCAACTCAACCCCCTCCACAGCAACATCTTCCTAAAAATGAAAAACCATAATAATAAAGTGACAGTATTTTACAAGCAACAGAAACAAGGAAATAGGGGATGTGCCTACCTAGAATACATGAAATAAAAACAGTACAAAAACATTTAAACACTGTATAAGTGAACTTCTAGGTCATGAAAAGTCTTGCTGAAAAAAACTCAGCTTTTAATGTGCAACATTTGTTACTGTTGTTGCTAGCTACATGTCCGTTTTGCCAGCTTCTGCTGCTGTGTGCTATGCTCAGAGGTGTGGGGGATATTCTGGGGAGTCAGCCAGTTTTTCTAATGACTTTGCCTCTGAACAAGAAAGCAAAGCAGCTCACTCGCTCTCCTGCTCATTCACTCTTCGGCTTAGTTTTGGGACGAAGTTCAAGCTTTGTTGGTCTGACATATATCAACAAGTAGTGAAGGCATGCCAAATCCAAGGACATAAATCTTTGGGGAAGGGGGAAACTTGCCTGAGGGGAGAGTATTTAAATATCATCTTTCTTGCTGATGGACCAAAAGGCTTCTCCATAGTTCAGGGTAGAGTGTGTTTACTGCTATTCCCATGGAGCACAATTTCTTTGAAAAGAAAGGCACATGATTAAAGTGCTATTTGAAATGAAGATTTTGCTTTTAAATGTGGGTACCTTGTCTCTATCTACAAAGATTTGTGGCAAGGAAACACTTAACTGTATTTCTATATGCATCAATTAAGCATAGTAAGCATATGGAGACACTTTAAAATGCTTTTTATCATAATTAAAATATGGATAACCCAGTTAAGCCCTCTGGCAAGCATAGTTCAGCAGGTGCAGATTCCCCGTCACTGTGGCTTCATGCCAGGAAAGTCTGCCCTTGTGAATTTCTGCCTGTCACACAGCTGTTAAAAGGCATAAAGCCTCTCTCGGTAAAATTTAGCAACGCTAGATGTATCAAAACTCCTTATTTTTGTGTGGTGAATAAGAGCCATGTAATCTTAATTATATATGCATGAAGCATATAGTTTTAAGAATGTAAAAAAAAAAAACTACCATTGGTGTGGAGCAAGTGTCACTATAATGTAGTTCCAATGAAAATCTCACAGTGAAGCTGCTTTTAGGGCTAGGAGGGAAGTTTCCATTGATGTGAGAGCCAGACTAGATGATCCTGAACTGATGGCAAACATATCCGTGTACTGCCATTGTCCCCTCACCAACCATCATAAAACCTGCAACACACCACCTGTGTGATTTGTGAGAAGACCATAATATCACAGAGGCTAAGGAGTTCCATTTGTTTTCCAATGTGCTTTGACCATTTGCCCACTTCCTTTCCTTTTTTCATTCTTAATTTTAAAAAAAATCATATAATTTGGCGACCTCTTGGTTCAAGATATAGGGGTATAGGATTGAGGCTGATAGAGAGAAGCAGGCTGTTCCGGTATCTTGGAGAGACAGAGAGCTGGGGACAGGCTCCATTCCCTGAGAAAACTGGGACCAAATTATGGGTTCAGAACAAAGTCAAAGTGCCTGGGGGGGGGGAAAATCCATTTACCTCTCGTAGTATTTGCTTTATAAACATTACTAGAATGGGAAATGCAGTGTCAGCAAGACACAAGTGGCAGCTGTTTCAATGGTCCTTTTGTCATATTGATTGACTGCCATCATGGATATAAAATACGTAATTTCAGAGATAATTTTTTTTTAATGCATCTTCTGATTTGAAAGGAATTATTCACTGATTGATGTGACTGACTAAAAAGTGATTACTGGTATTTCTCTGTAGAAATTAGATGGGTTGCATGATTTCTTATTTCTGTAGTTTCTGACCTCGCACGAAGTGGGGGCTGAAGTGCACAATTTGACTATATAAAGGCAGATGGAATACCGTTAACGCTTTTCACTACAAAGACATTTGTCACTCAGAAGCCACTTGATCTGACAGCCAGACAAAGATACTGTACAGTGGAAGAGGACAATAAGCAATAGTGGTCAACTTAAAGCTGTATACACTTCCTGTGTCTTGTTAATTATTTGCAGCTTCTGCCAAGAAATATATTTGTTCTACAGGCAGACTATATGTAGGCTTGTATTTTCATTTCATTTAAGATTTGAGAGAAAATGTGCCAAACAAGTCAGATAAATCTTTGATAGTTGCAACAAGAAAAGGTTAATTAAGATGGATGGATTTCAAGTATCTTATTACTAATCATTTTACTTACGTTAGCAGAAATGTTTAGGGTAGATTTGTGATAAGACCATACATTTCAAATTGGAAAGGCCAAAGGAAAAAAAATATAAATTTTAGCTGAAGGCTATGTAAATGTTTGAGAGTTTTGTTTGGAAGAAGCAACTGCACCTTATTATTATTTATTGAATTTCTTGCCTGCTCTTTACCATGAGGTCCCAGGGTGGGTTATGATATAAAAATACAATGTTAAAATCAGCACAAACAATTTGCTGCGGGGATAGGATTCCACACCTTATCACAGAGAATGCCCTGTCTTGGGCTGACACCTGCGGAACTTCTGAGGGTGGCAGAACCACCAAGAGGACCCTTCTGCCAATCCAAGAGGATCTGTATTGAACAAAGTAGTATTTCCAAAATTTAGTCAATTTCTTTCCAGAAGAGACTCACCTGGCACCTTTTACATATTTTACTTACTTAGAAAATGTGTTTCTAATAATAGTTCTGTCTGGCATTTGGGAGGTTGTGGACATAGCATGTTAACAACTGACAAACTATTTAATGATTTTAGGTTAATTTTATGCTGGCACCTCTGTAAAGCACCTTGCATATTGATGGCGCTATGCAAATAAACAACAACAGCAATAATAAATTGAATTACCAAGTGCTAAAGTTCTCCAAATAGAGGTACTGGGGAATGACCTAACATGGGAAGCTGCTTCCTACTCAAGTCACAAATATGAAATAATTTATTAGTGATGGGGGAAATCTACTTTACACATGCTCAAAGACACCCTGTTCTTTACTGCTGCTTCTTATGACGGTGGGTTTGATATCAGTATGGAAAATATATAACATTCAGCCTACCTGGCAAATGGACAGTCATACCTGGGTTTGCTTCCCTTCTTTTATAGTTACTGTGATTTGTGATTTTAGTCAATACTTTGAACTTCTCTGTCTTTCATAAAGTGTAAATATAGCATGGAATCTGTAGTGTCATGCATGGATGGTGTGTGTGTGTGTGTGTGTGTGTGTGTGTGTGTGTGTGTGTGTGTGTGTTTCTACGGGATACTTGGAGTGGGTGTAAACAAACCCTTGCTAGCTATAAATCATAGCTGTGACTGTGTTCTTTGATCTCTTTGTGGATTCAGCGTAAAAGTGTAGAATATTAGCTAGCAGATTAATATTCTGTTAAACTGCATTCATTTTAAAAAAAGAAATTGAACATGGTAGTTGAGCTTTCTTACGGCTAGTAAAGTTACTATTAACTTGTGATCATTTCTTAGACACAGAAAACCACAACTTCAATGGGGAAACCATCTCTTCCTCCTGAGATGCTGAGACATCACTGTTGCTACTCCTTAGTGAGGAAAATACTGTATATTGTGTATGTTCTCAGTGTTTATTATTATTTCACACTGAAAGCCTGGCAGGTAACAGACAAGGCACGTAAAAGACTTAACCAGAATATATAATGTAGGATTGTTCCCTTGTCTAGGAAATTTATATGGTACAATCTAGTCAACTTGGTCTAGCTGGATAGTCAACATCTTGAAGAAGTGCCCAAGTTATGCTGGCATTGCTGAATTTCTAGAATAAGAAGTATTGTCACTTCAACAAACCAGGAAGTCTATCCTGGAACCTTTTCTGTTGTGTCCTAAGTACATGTATAAGAGTTGATTCTGTTTTACTCAGTATTGTGAGAAAAGCACTCTACACATGCTCATGGCCACCATAATTACTTACCATGTACAGTACAGTTGTCTTGACTACAAGTTCTCTGGCTAAAGGTTGCTGGCTTGATGAGCAGAATGTTTTAGGATTTCCTAGGCTTCTGCTTCTATAGACATGAAGGACAGTTTCTAGTTGTGTAGGTGCTGGAAGAGAAAATTAGAATAATTTACTACACTAAGACTTAACAAAGTGTGAGCAGAAATATATTGTTCTAGGCCTGTTATTTGTGCGCAGAGTTATAGTGGCAGAACACCCTTTGAAGTAGAAGTGCATAGCTTTGATAGGTCCCACATTTATTCACTTAACGTGAGATGTATATTTTACTTTAAAACATTTAACCAGTCTGGTTCTTAATACATATAATATATTTTTATTGCTACCAGTTCAGTTTCTTGGAAAAAAGTTGAAAGCATCAGCCACTGTTGCAGCTTTTACATTATGGAAATTCTCCCCTTGGGCACATATGTTTTACCCCCTACCCAATCACAATTTCTACAAATCAATGCAATTGCCAGCTGCAGATTTCCATAACAGTTACTGGGAGGGTGATTGCTTTTAACTTTTACATCCCACTATAAACAGAACTTAGTTGGCCCAATAAAATCTCCCACTTGAGCTTTTCATATAAGAATAATAAAGGTTAAAAGCTCATCGCCATTGTGGGTACTTTCTATAGGAAAACTGTGCAATTAATGGGTAGAGTTGGGTGCAGAGAAAAGAGGAATGTGTGTGGTTGTGGCAAGTAGGTGGTCTTTAAAGTATGTGTACTGTGAACTTTTTGCCCAGTTTTTGCTGGATCGTTCAAAGCTCCAACTGAGGTCAGAAGTAAACTATATTCTTTATCCATGTACAAAATTGAAACAAAGCCAGGAAACTAGAGTGGAAATAAGAATGAAGCAGTGTACTAGACCACGGCATGCATATCCACATGAGCCACAGACAGATTTGGAAGAGATGGATGCCCTAGTCCTAGTGGGACTTCTACTCTAGATAATTGGTTCCCAGACTTTGAACTAAAAGGACTTTATTATTGTTGTGGTCCCTCCTTTTGTCCACATTGCCTGACCTGAGCATTCCTAACTCTATAATCAGTTGTACTGTATTGTCCTCAAAAACCAATAAGGAACAGCCAAGGGCTTCATGAACATACCTGTACATATTTTAGATTCTATGGACTAGATAGAATATAAAACTTACAATTCCAGCCAATTTGTTTTACTAGTTTACTTCATTCTGCATATTTTTAGGTTTGAAAAGTGCTAGTTATTATTCAGCAAGTGCTGTTTGGCCTTTAAAAGTAAATGCACTATTTGTGTCAAGCATGATATAGTATATAATCTGCAGACAGGTCAACATTTAAAAAATGCACTGGTATGTTCAAAATGAATTATTTCATTTCTCAACATTCTCTTCCTTGAAAATTTGATCAATACCAGAAATAACAATAAGAAATCTAAGATACCATTTTAGTTTATCTTTAATCAAAGGAAGCTAGGGTGCCACTTTTTATTGCACTTTTCTCAGCCTGAATTTTCCATCATCCACTGAAAAGGAAATGAATGTCTAGAACTTGGATTGCATCCAAGCATTTTTTTTCTTTCATATCTGAAGGCATCTCATGTTCACAAACTGCTAAAAAGTCATTGTGGTCAGGGCTGTACGGCACTTAAATTTGAATAAATAGAAGAGCCTACAGATGTACACATGTTGTGGCGCTGGGATTCTTTGAGTTTGTGTTCATACCTGCCTGATACAGCCTTATTCCTGGATAAGTTTAAAAGGTTTGGCATGTTATAGAAAGGGAAACAAAAGCCTTTTGAAATGTGTTACTAATTATTTAGATCCTCCATCAAAAACTCAACACTTTTACTCATGGTAAACACAGCTCGTGTGCTCTGTTCTCTCACTGCCTTTCCCAGCCGAACTTTCCCCGTTTCAGTTTTAATGGTCCTTTAAAGGGAGGTTATTATACTGATGCGGGTGGCACTGTGGGTTAAACCACAGAGCATAGGGCTTGCCAATCAGAAGGTCAGCGGGTCGAATCCCCGTGACGGGGTGAGCTCCCGTTGCTCTGTCCCAGCACCTGCCCACCTAGCAGTTCGAAAGCACGTCAAAGTGCAAGTAGATAAATAGGTACTGTTCCAGTGGGAAGGTAAATGGCATTTCCATGTGCTGCTCTGGTTCGCCAAAAGTGGCTTTGTCATGCTGGCCACATGACCTGGAAGCTGTACGCCGGCTCCCTCAGCCAATAACGCGAGATGAGCGCCGCAACACCAGAGTCGGTCACGGCTGGACCTAATGGTCAGGGGTCCCTTTACCTTTACCTATTATACTGACAATCAGTGGAACGTGTATCCAATTTCATATACGTACAGATGGATACTTGATGGACAGAATACCACATAGTTATGCATCCAATGAGGATTTTTTATTTTGCTTGTTTTCTAATGCCCTGCTCACAGGCACCAAAACATCCAGTTGCAGTTGTCTCTGCCCCATTGGCTGCTGCGACTTTTGGCATGCTGACAAGGTTCACAAAGCAGACTGCTTCCATTCATTTCAGAAATGTAAATGCTCTAAATTCTAAAACCTTTTCTGCTCCTTTATAACTCCTCCCCAGCCTCCCAATCTCTAAGTGAAGTCAGGAAGTTCTAGAAGGCAGAAAGATCTTGGCCAGGAGAGAAGCTTGGATAAAAAGTACAGTGGGTTTAGACATGATGGTCCTGGAATCAATACCACAAATCAGTGGCAGCCAGAAGACGCAAAAATGACAGTCCAGTGAGGTGGTGGAATCAAATACTCAAATAACTAATGCTTCACCCTTAATAAAAGGAAAGGCTTTTGGCAAAAGATTATCAAAGCTCTGTACAAGTCACATCTCCTACTTTAAAAAGAGAGTATAAATGATTTTGACTTCCCCCTGCCCCAAATACGTTGGCTGTGCATAATGAAAATGAGAAGCAAATATATTTGCTGAATGCCTTTTTGCCACTTTTCCCCTTTGCTAAATTACCTCTGTGATTGTCACTTTCAGAACTGCTTTGGAGTGACCTTTTTAATACGCATGACATGAGCATTAAACATTTCCATGTTTCAAAAGCAAGATGTGTTGCAAAGTTTAATACAGAGAATATCTATATCCCGTTGGATGTGACATCTCACTGAAGCTTCACTGCCAGGTGTCAAATGAACTAGTATAGTTGGAACAAATTTTAAGTAACTAAAACCACCTCAAGACTCATCTGCACTGTACTGCTTAGTAGAACATTAAAATGGGTGACTGATTTATCTTTTTTCTGATCTACAGCCCTATGGTTTTATAATATGCCCAAAGAACAAGAAAATAACAAAAGGCAAATGTGTCAATATTGCACAGTGGAGTCATCACTAAAGAAACGTTTGCTCTGTGATGAAATTATACTCCACAGCGTCATAGACAGGATAGCATACAGCTGGAGTATGATGACAGTTTACTCCTTGTTTCATTCACAGGTGTTTCCACAACAGCACTAGCAGCCTTTCCTTGGGGGTAATCAGGTTCTAAAATCTTCACATTGCCAATTCCAGAGGTCAAGTCATATATTTTTCAGTCAATTAAATTCCAGGAAACTTTCCAGAGCTTGATGTAGTTTCATAGAATTGTAAAGTTGGAAGGGACCCTGAGGGTCATCAAGTCTAACCCCCAGCAACGCCGAAATCTCAACTAAAGCATCCATAACAGATGGCCACTTGATAAGTGATGCCAGCAGCCTTATGTACCCATTTTTTAAGACTCCAATTGGCACATCTCTTTATTATTCACTTACTCTGTCTTGTATATTATTTCCAGGTTATATACCGAGCTCTGTCACCACCCAATTCTGCTGATGATCCTTACAGTCATGAAGCTCAGGCACAGTTGAAGATCACTAACCTTCGCGTGCAGCTGCTTAAGCAACAATCCTGCCCTTGCCATAGCAATGACATGAATGCAAAACCTCCAGAACTAACCTACTATGCAATCTATGATTTTATTGTAAAAGGAAGCTGCTTTTGTAATGGTCATGCAGATCACTGTGTGCCCATCAAAGGATTTAAGCCTGTTAAGGCAGCAGGAGTCTTCCATGTGGTAAGTTTATGTTGGGATAAACCTTGCACAAAGTCTCAAGTATAGAGATCAATGTTCCGAAAATAAGGTGAATTGTTGAGCTTGGTGTCAGTTGCATGGAGAATTAGTCTCCTGAAAGTCAGAAAGAGAACAGAGTACAGACAATATATTATGACTTTCCCATACCTAAGGAATACTGTATCTAGAAGTTACCTAAATTAGACAAAAGTCTAGGCTACTTTAAAACTGTGAATATTTACATGATTTAAATTATAATGTTGGTTCACAATGTGAAAATAAGCTAATAGTATGTATATTTTGGCAGTCCAACGCAGCTCTGATACAAGCTTGCTTCTATGTATTGTCTTTATATAACCTGATTAGTGCATGCGCTGTATACCACCCATCTCACAAGTTTCGATTTCACAGGGATGTAGAACCTGAAATAGACTTTGAAAAGAAGCAATAAGTTGCAGGATTCAGCAGAGGTGAGGGAGAAACTGATATATGAGCTGTTTTCAAGGACAAGGCCTACATTATACCTGTATTGGTGAAATGATTTGGCACCCAATCTGATCTATGTTGGAAAACACCTAATCTGAGATCTGTTTATTTCCCAATGTAAAAAACAAACATATTACAACATGTATGCAAATGCACAAATATGAATGCTTGCATATCTAACAAAAGGCGAAACCATTAGTTTTCATATGATGTTTCCTTGGTGGAAAGTTTTTTCCAACTAGCTACAGAGACAAGATGGCAATCCCCAAGATTGCTGTGTATGTAACATAAATTGTCCTGGTTTATATTTCTCTTATGTACTTGTTCTGCAAGAGTTGTAGCAGAATGTTAACAAAGAAGGATAAACAAAAACATAGTTTGGCAAGACTTAACAAGCTAGCAAATCAAATCAAAAGCAAGGTCAGTGCATTACAATTTAAAACTACTGTTAGTACAGTGAATGTAGCCTGCATAGTGCTCAAGTAATACTAGTAGAACAGAGGGAGAAAAAGTGTAATGGCAGTTGTGTGTTATTTACAAGATATAATGATAAAATATTTCCATTTAGGCACCCACATTGATCATTTTAGCTTTTTGGTATTGCTGACAGGTACCTTGCAAAATTACCTTACCCCATATATGCCTAGTCAACCATTTCAATCAGTGGAACTGGCTCTGCTACAGGTGTCCCACTTGTTCTGCACTTTTAGCGTGGCAGCACCTATGCTTTAAAACTCTGCCTACTGATATCAGGCACTGATATCACTGTGCTGTATTCTTTTTGGTGCCTGCTTAAATCATCTTTGTTTAGGCAAGCCTATCCAGACATGTAGACACATAGATATTGCATGTCCTTTGGGAATTTTTTGACCTTTTTTCATCAATAATTTTTATGTTTAATTTCATTTCATTTCATTTTATTGTAAACTGCTTAGAAGTGGGGGTTTTCCCCTACAATCAAGTGCTATAGAATGTTTTTTTAAAAATAAAATTAAATAGATTAAACAAACAAAATATATAAAAAATTGTAGAGTAGGGTCAAAATGAAAATATATGAACATTAGTCAACATATATTTTACTAAAATCCAAAGCCACCTTTATTTTATATACTCTCCTTGTGGTAATTTTTTTTACCCGCAGCAGCATTTTGCTATTTATTTTGTTGGGAAAAAGCTAATATAACGACTATAATTTAAAAACCATTTTCTAAAGACCAATCCCTCTTTTATCCTTTCGATATTGTCCCTTGTGTGAAGCTTTACATTGTCTCAGTAAAAAAAACCATAATATCTACCATAATAAGGCTGCAATAGTAGTGTAGAACTCAAATCATTATGCAATATAAACAATACTAATCAAAAGGGAAGTTTCAGGGGAGGGAGACAGGTCTTCTAGTGTACAAGAGCTGTTGTTAGTTGCTTCTTTCTCTGTATAGTACATTCAGGAACATAAGTCATGAAGTATTTTCTAAAAACCCAGACAATTTGAAAAGAAGTAATTGAATATATTAATTGAGGAACAAAAAGGCAATGGGAAGGCAATGGGAGGAAACATGCCCTAGCAACTGTCTTCATGTGTGAAAATCAGTCACTAATTTATCTTACACACATCAACTTTTGTAACACTGTTTGCCTTGCACAGTATAATGAGCGACATTACCAGAGAGCTGTCAAGCTAAGAAAGAAAGCAGTCTGGAAGTGGAGTAAAATGGAAAGGGCTAATGACAGAATGAAAAATAGCACGAAAAAAGAACTCTAGTTAAATGAACTCACTTGTGTCAATTCACAAAACAGTGAAACATCCTGGGAAATGTGTTATTTAGCTATGCCTCATAAAGATTCAAAATGGTAATGCCATAGCTGCCAAGTTATCCCTTTTTTAAAGGGATTTTCCCTGATGCTGAATAGGCTTCTTCGCGAGAAAAGGGAAAACTTGGCAGCTATGGGTAATGCTTGAATAGTATGGGGGTAAATGGAAATCGCTGGAGAATGTTTACATTCTGGTTTAGTCGTCACAAATGCATCATGGCTGGCTGAAAATCATGCATGCATATGAACATTCTAGTGCAGAATTATATACTTCATGGTGGTGGTGGCGGCAGCAGCAGCAGCAGCAGCAGCAGCAGCTGTTTCTTATTGATTTAACTCCCCAAACTTCTTTAGATCTTTCTTATTCTCAAAAGCTGCTTTCTCATTTTTCGTACATGACTGTGCAATCCTATATATGTCTACTCAGAAGTCATTCTGACTAAGTTCAGTGAGGCTAACTTTCAGGGAAATGGGTACAGGATGGCAACCTCAGTGACAGAAATATGGAATATATATACTGATTATCAAATTGAGACATACGGGAGCCAGAAAGGATGTGTTTGGTGTGTTGTTTTTTTACATAGCCAATGCCATGTGAGTGACGAGTTGCTGGCCCGCTTTTTACAACTAACTTTCTTGTGCTTAAAAAAATACATTTTAATTACAAATACCTGATTTACATACATACCATCCATAAGTATTTTTTTTTTCACCACCCTCCCTGGACCTCCAGTTCATACTTCATATCATGCTGGCTGCCCATTCATGCAATTCTTACAACCTACTATTAGGTTTGAAGCACCATGTGGCAATTTCTGACTGGAGAAATATTTCGTTCCTTTTACAAACCTGGACTTTTAAATTTCTATGATGAAGCTATACGACACTGGTCTCTTTCCCAAATAGCTTGTAGTATTACATGCAGCAGCCCTCATTAGTTGGCCTGCTACTAATAGGCAGACTTATGCAGGCTGTGGTAGATATTTTTTTCCATGGAGCTCTAAGCAAACCTGGCACCTACTTTAAGCATACAGTCCTTTTTCTTTTCTTTTTTCTTTTGCCTGTTATGAAGTTAGATAACAATTTCCAGAAAATTCTTCCTGGGTGGTCACTTTCCCCACTCTTCCATTGCCAGGAATGGATTGTTTTATTCAACGTGAATAGTTTTTTTCCTCTGGTTCATTCTTCATCAGCTTGAATATTTAGGCCTGTACCTGGAGCTATAACACTAATAACATTTTATCCTTCTGCAACCTTCTCAATCAGAGACTGTTATATTCTGAGTAGGATGAAAAGCAACACCAGTTCCCTCTTGACATTCCTTGCTCATCACTAGCTTTTCTACAGTGCCCGTTTATGACTCAGTCCATATTTTTATTTAAGAGGAGCCAAAACACTCCAGTTGTGATAATAGAATCATACAGCTAAGAAGGATCAAACAACTATCCATCTACCACTCCTCAAGGACCCTTTTATATAATAAATCTCAAGCAGAAAGAGGGTGTTGGCAGAACAAATAGCTTCAAGGAACATATCCAATTCAGATGCTGCAGGGGAAGTCAGAAATTACTAGGATTATTGCCCAGTTTGACCTGGGGAAATTCCTTCTGGATGCTAAATATGGTGTGCCATGAGACCCAAAACATTCCACATTATAAAGATCTTCACACCGTCTCTCACCAGCAACTTTGTCTGGACAAACAAGCTCAAAGAGTCTTTAAAATGCCTTGTAAATATAATGGGAGCAAAGTCATTCAGAAGGGTATTCTGAGCAGCAGCCTATTTGTAACTGTGGCAAAAATCTCTCTTTCTCTCTCTTATGAACTTTTTATGCCTTTTAGCTACCAATACTTTCATGATAAGAGCTGAATTTTCTGGATGTCAAGTACAGATTAAGAAGTTCAGTGCAGAGCCACTTAGATGTTTATATTTTTGCTATGTATGCCATAAAAGGTAAAGGGACCCCTGACCATTAGGTCCAGTCATGACCGACTCTGGGGTTGCGGCGCTCATCTTGCATTATTGGCCGAGGCAGCCAGCGTACAGCTTCCAGGTCATGTGGCCAGCATGACAAAGCCGCTTCTGGTGAACCAGAGCAGCACACGGAAACGCTGTTTACCTTCCCGCTGTAGTGGTCCCTATTTATCTACTTGCACTTTGGCGTGCTTTCGAACTGCTAGGTTGGCAGGAGCTGGGACCGAGCAACAGGAGCTCACCCCGTCGCAGGGATTCGAACCGCCGACCTTCTGATCAGCAAACCCTAGGCTCTGTGGTTTAACCCACAGCGCCACCTGATAAGCTATCTTGCCTACACTGTTTACTCTCCCTGAGTCACCCACATTCCAATAGGAAAATCTAATGGGTTAATTTACCACAATGAAATAACTCATTGTAAATAAAATTGAGTAAAAAGATGTGGAAGAAATTCTCTAACATTAATCCAAATTTTAAATCCAATTTTTGACATCAAAATGAAGGTGCTCACACTAGTGTCTAATCAAGAGAGGCCTACAGTAATAACCGTAAGCAATGGCATTTTAGTACAGCACAATAGCAACATATATGTGAGGATTGTTTATTTGGAGGAGAATTCTAAAGCTGTCATAAAACACAAAGAGGATATAGCAAGGGGTTCAGTACAATTTATAAAATAAATAATGGTGATAGAAGTACAGGTTATCCAATAACTAGGGGAAAGCATAATAGGTGCATACTGCTATTACCATGATTAATGGTTAGCACGTTTATAGCACATTTCAAATATTCAGAGTGCTTCATATACATCATCTCCATAAAACTTACAGCAGCCCTGGAAGGCAAACAAGTATCCTTGCATTGTGAATGCAGAGCTAAGGCTGAGAGATAGTTGGCTCCCGAGGAGGAGACTATACCGGTAGCTGCTTTGCTGTTCCTCAAACCCTCCTTAATATTTCCTTACAGTATTTGCCTCTAAAACAACTTCTTACCAATCTTAATGAGTGTTGATTATGTACATGAATCCTTGGGATTTGTTGCATAAACCTACAAGCATACAGCCATGAAAACTGGGACCCTGTCTCTGCACAAGGATGCTGTGTGTCGGCTTGATGCAGTGGGTCTCCCTCCTCACTCCATGCATTCAGTGTACCATTTCAAATATTCTGAACAGGACCCCTATTCAGTGCAGGTGTTGTGCTATTGCTGCAATGCTGGAATAATTCCATGTGAGCAAGCAATCAAATTCAACTGAAAAGAACAATTGAGCAGTTAACAAAAACAGTTAGCAAGTAGTTAGCGGGCAGACACATTTCCAAATTACCAGTGATTTCATAATGCCATAGGTGCACCTGCATATTATTTCTAGAAATGCCACTACAGCCATAGTTGTCACAGTTTGTTTCCCCTTTGTTAGGTCCATGGAAGGTGCATGTGCAAACACAATACTGCAGGAACGCATTGTCAGCATTGTGCTTCTCTCTACAATGACCAGCCATGGCAAGCGGCAAATGGCAGAACAGGAACTCCAAATGAATGCAGATGTAAGTAACAAGTTAATGGCAGTGCTACTGGGGTATCAGGATATGCAGAAATGGCCCTGGGTAAACAAATTAGAAAGCCAAAACCAATGCCACTATCCACAACATTTTAAAACATTGGTAACACCTTAGTTTACAAAGATGTTCATTCATTTACCAAGAAGGTGGCATTTGTTTGGCCTCCTTCAATTTTCCAATTTTGAGCTATTCAATTTTTCTCGGGGCACCTAAATAAATTATATATACTAGACACTGAAACACTAAATATTTTAATGTTTTAATTTACAATACAGTAGATACAGAGACAACAACAATTATACTGGATTTGCGTATCTGTCATAGGATAATCTGATCTGGTCTTCAAAATATTTGATTTGATATTTTCTTATTCTACCAAAAACATCATTATGGAAGGCTTGTGGTAAGTTGTAGCAGATTCACTCTAAATAGGCACATTAGAGTAACTAAACACTGATAATTTGCAGATATTGGAAACATCTTCAGGCTGACTTATACATTTCATTTTATTATTAATCAGCTCTCATAATGTGTAAGGGTTTTTTCTGCATTTTTTTAAAAAAAGAGCATCCTTAATTTGTCTTTTTGCTTATCTTGGCTGTGTTTCAGCCTGTAAGTGCAATGGACATTCTGACTCTTGTCACTTTGACATGGACACATGGCTGGCATCAAGAAACCAAAGTGGTGGGGTCTGTGATAACTGTCAACACAATACAGAAGGGCAGCACTGCCAGCGTTGCAAACCAGGCTACTACCGAGACCTCAGAAGACCCTTTTCTGCCCCAGATGCCTGTAAATGTAAGCTAATATGAATTTCTCAATATGAATATTTAAATACTAGATCATTCTGTTGCTCATTCTTATGCCAAGGTAAAAATAAAAGTTTAGCATCTTCACATTTGTAAATGAAGGAACTACAATCCTCAAATATTTCATTGTGCAGTATATCTAACTAATGCCAGTTTACCAGTCAAGGAGCTTGCTGTGGAGTTCCACCAGTTACCATTCATTACTATATGTAAAGTACTATATGTACTTTAGAATAATGGTGATGGAGCTAAATGTAACTGTGATAGAAACAGTCAAGCAAGCTTCCAATATATGGGGATTTTTAAAAATGCCTGTGATAAGCCAGTGGTTTCTGTTGGTTGGTTGGTTTTATTCATGTACACCTGATGGGGAGGGTATAAATATTATTATTATTAGGTGGATTCTTGTCCCTGACAGTGATTAAAGAAGCATATTAATGGAGTATTCTCTTCTACAAAGTAGATGTATAATAATTACTAATAATATGAACAGCGACGACAAAACTTCACCTTTTGCTTTTGTTATAAAGGGAGTTTTGGAAGGTCCAGCTTGTACTGTGGAAATGAGAAAATCTACACCTGTTAAAACTCCTTCTTCTACATTTTGACTAAAAAAGACCATGTTCAAGATGGCTAACAATTGCTGTAGATGTTGTTAGTTTATATTCTGCATTTTGACCTTAAAAAAACCAAAGTGCTCAAGACTGGTAACAACAATATCTATAACAATTGTTAGCCATCTTGAACACAGTATTTTTTTTAAGTCGAAATGTAAAGAAGTTTCAGCAGAATATAAAAGTAGAATATAAACTATTTTATCAAATAAATTGTCCATACTCCTAGTGTACCTTTGCCATTTGATGACTCCTATTTCTGGCATTCAGTGAAATGCCAGTTGTGGCAACTGTAGTTGTAGATGCAGTGTTCAAATCATGGCAGAAGATATAGCAGGAAATCCTAAGCTGACCTTAAGCAGGAGGCTACAAGGTACAGTGGACACTTGAGTGAATACCAGGACTTAGTTTGCTATAGTTTGCTATAGTTTGCTCCTATAAAATCTAGAGTTCCTTTTATTTCCCTTGACCCTGACTACCCTCCTAGGTTCCACACCTTCCTGAAGATTGGAGGTGCTTAAAAGGGTAGTCCCCTGGCCCAGAGATAAGATTTTTGCCAATGAACAGTAGTACAGAGGAGAGGAATAGCATTGTCTAATATCTTTTCCTTTAAGCTAAATATGTAGAAATACACGATTGGAATTCTTCCCCCATTAGATCCACTAACACCACAGTCTCATTTTACTGAGTAAAATGTTGCCTACAGAGAATATTTTATTTGGATCGACAGTGATGACATTCAAATCCTACATGGACTGTCAGAATCACATTGGGGGGGGGAGAGACTATTTCAGGCCAGAAAAGACTGTTTTTCAAGGAACACAAATCTTCCCAGGCAAGTACTCTCTGGAAGAATATGTTGAGTATACTGGCTGGCAGCAGTTTTCCTTGATTGCAGCAGCTGGCACAAAATGTTGCTGTGAATGTGATTATGGAAGTTGCCAAAGAATGTTGGAACTATTTCTGTGTTTCTTTTTAAAATGTGCTTGTGGGAGCAGGTGGGGGATTGTTTTGTTTTTGTTCTTGTATTTATTATGTATTTTGTGTTTTTATCTCATATTTGAATGCTGTGAACCACCCTGAGATCTACAGATGAAGGGTGGTATAAAATGAATGAATGAATGAATGAATGAATACATACATACATACATACATACATACATACATACATACATACATACTAATATAATAACAATAACAACTTCCTTCCAGTCTCAGCTGCATCTCTAAAATACAGGAAATAATAGGGTTTTGGGGAGGACGAATAAGTTTTTTAAGCATTTTGCATACAATCCATAGAAATGGTAAAAGCTTTCCCCGTAACAGCAATAGATCCTTCAAGTTTTCTTTTCTGACTTCCTCTTCCTGATCAGCTTACTTTTTTCTTTTCTTTATTTGCAAAATCTATTGATACAAAGCAAATTCCTCTCAGCTGTTGCCTCTAAGCCATGATGAGTTTCATTCCTGGGCAGCCATCCCAGTTTCATCTTCAGCTGCTATCATTTGTGCAAAGTCCATAACAATGGAGTCAGAGTGATACATGATAGAGCCAACAGAGGAGACAGATATTTCCTGCGTGAAATTGTTCAGTCACAGCTTTTCACTTGCTGTGTAAAGTGTGAGGAGTGTTTTGGATAGCTCCAGCTGAACAGAAAGCTTGTGCTTTGAGGGGATCAAGCAGAGATTACAATCTCGACAGAAAAAGGCCTTGTGTCTTGCATAGTTTGTGTTGATAAACGACATGTCTGATAACCTTATTCATATATAGTAGTAGACAATGGAATTCTGCAGATATTGCCAGCTCACTCACTGAGGAGCAACGAAAATGGAAAAGCTCCAAGGTCAAAGCAAATGAAGGAGCTGTTAAACCACAAATCCTTAAACTACACTAAGCAAAGTGAACAATGTGTAATATTTGTTCAGGAGTGTGTATGTAAGAGATAAAGCAGGGCATGCTCTTATTTAACACGGTAACTGTAGCAATCTTCTTGAAGGTTACATAGATTCTCCCACCTTCTATTTTTAACAACCTGTATGAATTTTAAAGACACTGCTACAATGTCAGTGGGGGTGATAAAAAGGTTAATAACTGATTACAGTCATTAAATTTAAAACACTTGTATTCCATACATAGATGCTTGTAATACTTGGATCTTGTTATCCAAGACTGAACTGAAAGTTCTAGTAATCAGAGCTTATTTGCTGCATTCTAAGTTTTGAGGCTGTTGTACAAAAGCAGTTGAAATTTGTTTATGGTTGAGAACCATACTCCAGGGCCATGGTTATATTGAATTTCAGATTCAGTTTTAAGTCAATTTATCCAATAAGCAAGAGATCATGTGTTTTTAGCACACCTTACTGCAAGTATCTTGCAACTAAAAAGAGAGCTAAAAAGGTGAAATTTTCCATTCAACACTTTTAAGGAACGGTATAGTGATTGGTATGGGAAACAATACAGGGCATTTTCACATGTGAGACTTCAATATGTCTGCCATGTATCTGTAAAATCCACAGTGGTAAAAACTGTATGGCACTATAATAACGTACTGCAGGGAGAAACCATACATTTACATTGTTTGCAGGGCCAAACTACAAACAGCAGTGGCAGATTCATGTATTTATACCTGGATTTGTCCCAGCTGCACAGAGGAAGCAAGTGTCAGATGTAAAAGGAAATAGATTGCATAGGAAAGAGTACAGCAACATCTTCAGCCTGAAGATTTTTCCTGAAATGCTGTTGTTCCAGCCCATCTTACTACCAGTACTGGAGCTAAGCTGAGAAGAAAAATGTTATAGGAGGCTGCAAGTGTGAGGTTTTAGCACTGCCCACCTTTGAATTCCATTTGCTTCTTAAATTGGATCATTGGAACAAATCTGAGTTTAAATACATAGAACTGCCACTATCACATTTACTTTAACCATAAAGGGAACATAATTTCAGGGAGAAAGTGGGGGGGGAGGGAGTTGTTGTCTATGGAGAGAGATGTTTTCCATATTTATTGAACCCTTGAATGTAAAATGAGAATAATACTAAGGCTGGGTGATACCTTTAGGATATACGTACAGTAATCTCTCCCCATATACATTCATCTCATATGTATGTTTCAATATTGCAGTGTGCTCCTGCCACCCTGTTGGATCAGCTGTGCTTCCCTTTAGCAATAGCACCTTCTGTGATCCCATCAATGGTGACTGTCCCTGCAAACCTGGAGTGGCTGGTCCTCAGTGCGACAGGTGCATGGTAGGATACTGGGGCTTTGGAGATTATGGCTGTCGAGCATGTGATTGTGCAGGAAGCTGTGACCCATTAAAGGGAGACTGCATCAATAAGTGAGTGGACAAACATATTGCTAACTATAAATGGCTAGATAACATAAGGACGGGGAGTTTATCTACAATAAATACATGTTTGAAATAGAAGTAATAAAAATGTTAGCGATGTAGAAAAACCTCTTGAGCAGAGATGGGGGACCTGTGACCCTTGACATGTTTTTGAATAAGAACTCCCATCATTCCTGACCCCTGGCCATGCTGGTTGGGGCTGATGGGAGTTGGAAGTACAGCAACATCTAGAAGGCTGCATGTTCCTCATCTCTGCTCTAGAACAGAATGTAGTTGTTTTATTGTAACACCTCACATGAACCACACATTATAGTTGGACTGAAAGGATTAAGTGCTAAACTAATCTGACTTGGGGGAGGGGGGTATGCATCAGAAATAAGAAACAATCACTTTTCTAACTCTTACTTTGAAGATATTGAGACACAGCACTTCCCACAAAAGAAAGAAAGAATTGGAACAAGAAAAATATATTGTAAAGGCATAGGCATGACTCAGCTAGTTAGAGCATGTTGCTCATAATGCTAAGGTTGCAGATGATCCTCAGGGTCTCTTCCAACTCTGTTTCTATAGTTCTATCATTCCATATTCCCCCTCACATGACTAGTTTAGAGGGGGGGGGACAGAACTTCCCTTCCTGCAAGAAATTAGCTATGGGTAACTATATCATAATCCTAAAAACTCTACCAGGTACTGCTAGAAATCTCTTCCAAGCTCTGAACTTGTGTGAGATCTATAAATGAATTGCAAATAAGTAAGTCCCTTTTCTGAGAACAGAAAAAATAAAAATAAAATAGAAAAATTCCTTCTAGTAGCACCTTAGAGACCAACTACGGTAAGTTTGTCATTGGTGTGAGCATGCACATGAAAGCTCATACGAATGACAAACATAGTTGGTCTCTAAGGTGCTACTGGAATGAATTTTTCTCTTTTATTTTTGTTTTGTTTTGACGGCAGACCAACACGGCTACCTACCTGTAACTAAAACAGAAAAAATGTTTGAAGCATGGACAATTAGCACAATAAATATTTTCTTTTAATTTTGCTTGAATACTTAAGCTTTGTCAAGGTTTTTTTGTGTGGAGGGTTGTTTACAAATAAACTTGAATTTAACTGAGTTTGTAAGAAACATATCACAGTGTTCCTTTAATTTCAGCAGTGCAAACATAGATTGGTACCATGAAAACCCTGGCTTTTATTCTCCGTATAACAAAAGTGAGCCAGCATGGGGGTGGGAGGATGAACAAGGATACTCTGCCCTTCGACATTCAGGTAAGAATATGAACTTTTGGGTTTTTTACTGAAAGATAGGAGCATGGGCGTACCCAGGATCAAAACTAGGGGGGGGGCAAGGGGAGGGGCCAAGGCACGGAAGGGGAGGGGCCACAAAGTGGGCGGGAACGGTGAACTCGCGCTCCGCCGGGCTGTGCCCCTCCCTAGAAGCAGGGCTGGTGGGCGGAGGCGGAGCCCAGCGGAGCGGAGCGGAGCGCGAGTTCAGCGTTCCCGCCCGCCGCGCCACGCTCTCTGGTTCCCCGCCGCGCTTGGCCTTGCCATAGGGCGCGACAGGGAGCTGGAGGGAGGGCGCAGCGTGGCGGGCAGGAATGGCGAACTCGCGCTCCGCCGGGCTGTGCCCCTCCCTAGAAGCAGGGCTGGTGGGCGGAGGCGGAGCCCAGCCCAGCGGAGCGCGAGTTCGACGTTCCCGCCCACCGCGCCGCGCTCCCTGGTTCCCCGCCGCGCTTGGCCTTGCCTGAGGGCGCGCCGGGGAGCTGGAGGGAGGGTGCGGCGCGGCGAACTCGCGCTCCGCCGGGCTGTGCTCCGCCTCTGCCCACCAGCCCTGCTTCTAGAGTAGGGCAGCTGCCCTAACTTGCCCCGTGGTGGGTACGCCCTTGGATAGGAGTCTCTTTCAGGTGTTAAACATATATGCGGATTACTTTTCCCATGCTATCAGGACCCCTGGGTTCCTGATCACAAGGAGGGAGCCCTCTGTGTATAAAGCTTTTTTGTGGTGGGGGGCTCCTTCAGTTTTTATAATGAACATGTGGAGGTCAGATATGTGTGGTCTCATTCTTCCTATGTGTTCATATAACATTTGAAATGAACTATAGATCAAGTGGAATTATTTATTATAATTGGTTAGGTTCACTGTTTGAATAACAGGTATGTAATCTCAGCTGATATTTTCCATCAAGCTAAAAATAAACCATACTGTGTACACACACACACACACACACACACACACACACACACACCACACTCTATAGATATAAATATATCCAGGATCCAGTGAGCAGCTACAAAAATTCTTATCCATTCAGTACTTAAAATGTTTAGTAACTTTAGAAAAGTGCTGCCCTTCAAAACTATATCTGATAACATGAGCAGTCCCATTCACTCCCTGTTTAGTAGCTGAATCTAGACATTCTGGTGAATACAATATGAAATCGTGGTAACTAAAATATTTCATCAAATAGTGCTTAAAGAGAGAGGTATTTTTCTGTTTCTGTAGGAAAATGTGAATGTAAGGACCAAGTTTTAAGAAATTCCAAGATCTTCTGTAGCATGAAATATACATATGGTGAGTTAAAAATCAAATATATTATTCAAATTGCCTAGTGCTGTCAACAGTTTCATTTATCAGTGTGAATTGTCAATAGAGCTACTATGATGGGGAGATATTGTGGTACTTATATTAGGAAAACTAGAGGTTCATTTAAGTGGTGCACTAGATATAGTAGGGATGGGAATCCCACCCCCTTCCAGATTTTGTTGGTTTCAACATCAGCTCCAACTAGCATGGCCAATGGTCAGAGACAATGGATACAGAAGACCAACAATATCTGGAGTGTCACGGTTTCTGACCCCTGAGTTATCGACTTTTTTTTTTAAAGCAAATCTGGAACATTGCTTGCTTGGTAATACAACTTGTTTTGTGTTGCAAATTTATTTCTATTGGACCTGCATGGCTGCATGCATATTTTGTCTGCTATGTACAATTTCTCCAACATTTTTTATCTTCTAATAAATGGTCCATTTGCCTAGAAAATGTGTCCTGGGAGAAAACCAGCATTTGATATGTAGACAAACCTCTTTTTCTATAAATTATCACCAATATAAAGTCCTTTTTGAGATGCCAATTAGACTACTGCCATAGTTCTCAAAGGGAGACTCTAACAGTTTAAATTCATCCATGCATGGCTTATGGGGGATGGGGGGGGGAGAGAGAAACTCCCAGGCACTTTTTAATCTGTAAATTTCTAAGAACCAAACTATGTAGCTCTAAATGGCTAGATTATTTTAAACTGATTACTTCTCTTTGCCAAAATACATGTATTTTAAGCCTATAATGGGAACAGGCAGCCGGGCTACAGGAAACCATTGCTGTATTTTGTAGTTTTGTGAAAAAGTTTAAAATGATAGCTTAGCAGCAGTTCCAAGTAATTCCAATGGGAAGAAGCAGCTGTGTATGTGCTCAGTATTTCCTAAAAAATCAGGTCACTGAGCATCTCCCTGCACCCTGTCTTTGGCAAAGGCTGAACAGGCTGGATCTGGCACAGTATATTTTCGACTAAACCAAGAGCTTTTCTGCTTGCATCAGATGAAATATATAGAAACATCTCTATATCACACTAGCAGTAGCGACAATTACACCCACCCTGCAAGTACAAAGAGGCTCAGTTTGCAGTGCACACATTGATGGTGCCCAAGATTAATCTATGTACCAATGTACTAGAATGAAAACAGAAGTTATATTCTTTATTCAGTGCTGAAGGCAAAGATTTTATCTGCTCATGATAAAGGCTCCCATGCTGAGGTCAATGTGAAGATCCAAAAAGTACTGAAATCTACAAAGCTTAAGATTTTACGAGGGAAGCGGATTCTGTACCCAGAATCATGGACTAACAGAGGCTGCACTTGCCCGGTACTTAATCCTGGTAGGTATTTATTATGAAAAGCAGGTCTTTATCATCATCATCATTTATTTATTTTTACTATTTATGTCCATCAGAATCACTCTTATAGTCAGGACATATGCAATAAATTATCTTCCACATTCTTATGGTAGAAAAAAAAAATATTACTTCAGAAAACTAAAATGACAATCACTGTTCTTACTAATTAAAGCAATTTAATGTGATGCTAGAGACAATCCTTTCAATTTTAGATTCACTTTGGACCTGTTATATCACCCACTAATCATTACCAAAGCCCTGCCACAGCGTTTGTCAATTTGAATCTTCTCTCATAACTGCACACATGCAGAATTCATTCACCAACATCTTGAAAAATAATGCAGCTAGGGTTACCCTGTCTCCAAAGAATGTAAGATATTCCCATCACACCTGCATTGGTTGTGCTTGCAAATCAATGAAGATACACTCAATATACACAATCACTATATTAAACTGAAATTTGTTTCTTGAGCCAGTTCTAGTCATGCATAAAAATATTTCTATATATGACTAGCTGTGCTTTCCCACCCACATTCTCAATGTATATCTAAACACACATCTCATTTAAAATAATAAAGTACAGATAGACATTCTGTATTTGAATGGGCCTTTGCATGCACATCCGAATTAGATCCAGAGTTTCTGTTTCAGTAAATTATTAGCTCAAAGATACCTGCTTCTCTGGTCAATTATTTGAAAACAATAGACTGTGGATTCCAAAGTACCTATTCTCCTTTGGAGGTATTAAAATAATAGAATCATAGAATTGCAGAGTTGGAAGGGGACATGAGGGTCATCTAGTCAATGCACTGCAGTGCAGGAATTGTTTGCCCATTATGAGGCTCAAACCCATGACCCTGAGATTAAGAGTCTCATGCTCTACTGACTGAGCTATGTGGGTAGATTTACCACATAATATTTAGATAGTGAAGTACTCTCACCATTTAAAAAAAAACCTCAAAAGTTACTAGGGGAAAAAACCTCATTTGCAATAATTTCTCAGATGAAATCATTTCAGAGCTTGTGATACTGTAGCTCTGTCATCTACCAAAAAAAGTAGTAAAGTTTCACAAACCAAATGCAATTAAGCACAAAAGAGAGCCAGACTCTCTTTTGTGCTTAATTATTTATGTACCTCGGGTTAAGAACTTAATTCCTTCTGGAGGTCCATTCTTAATCTGAAACTGTTCTTAATCTGAGGTACCACTTTAGCTAATGGGTCCTCCCGCTGCCGCAGCGCGATTTCCGTTCTTATCCTGGGGCAAAGTTCTTAAACCGAGGTACTATTTCTGGGTTAGCGGAGTCTGTAACCCAGGCATCCCCAAACTACGGCCCTCCAGATGTTTTGGACTACAATTCCCATCATTCCTGACCACTGGTCCTGTTAGTTAGGGATCATGGGAGTTGCAGGCCAAAACATCTGGAGGGCCGCAGTTTGGGGATGCCTGCTGTAACCTGAAGCGTCTGTAACCCGAAGTACCACTGTACTGCATAAGAGTGTTGATCTTAACACTGTGCAACTTTTAGCACAGAATGACTTTTGATGGAATGGAAGCATATGCTAACTTGTGAGAAAAGGAGGTGATTGCCCCCACAGTTACCCCACAACTTCTACTCTCTTAGAGAGGGTCCCCCCCCCCAACTCTCTGGAACAGTTTATCAGAGGGCTGCATTGAGAAGGTGGAATGTGAACAAAATCGCCTCCTGTCCTCTTACATTAAATATACTTCTGGATTAAAAAGATATGCATTATACACATACATATGCATGTGCGCGCACACACATGTACATGCATACATGCACAAAACATATATATGCACACAGACAAGTATTTTATTTTATTTTGTATTAAATTTATATATTGCCCTTCATCTGAAGTGGTTTACAGTATAAAAAGTAAATTCCCTTTATGATTGCATACTATCCAATATGAAGTACCAGTCCAATAAATATCTGACTATTTTGTTTTCAAAGGTTTGAAATATCTTGTGGCTGGATATGAAGATGTTCAAGCAGGCAGACTGATAGTCAATATGAAAAGTTTTGTTCAGCAGTGGAAACCAGCTCTGGGGAAAAATGTATTGGAAATTTTAAAAGATTGTAGCTGAAAGTGCCAAACGGGGCATTTGTTTATGCACAAAAATGCAAATGCTATAGAAAGAAGACTCTCAAAATGAAAACTGGAATGGAAAGGAATAGTGCCAAGTATGTGTGGAGGTATTTAAAGTCATAGCCTTTCACTTTGATTCTTAAACACTTTGGTCCCAATTGCAACACTTACCGGTATGTATAAACAGTGTTTGTGGGTGAAATCCTCACAAGAGAAGCAGAGCCCCCACCCACTCAATAGCTTCAGCTGATTGTATAGGGGGGAGTAGAGGTCTTGTAATAAGTGAGTCCAACAAAAGCCTGTGCATGCATAGCTGCACTCCTGCAGTTCTCCTACCCATATCCACCTTTCCACCAATCATCTGTTTGGTGGAGTAAAAGGGTCTCCGTGGGCAGAACTGCATTCACAGACCTTGTCTGTATTGGACCAACCTGCCTGGGAATAAGTATCATTTATTCAGCAGAATATGGCTTATGTCACAGCCCTTAAATTAAATCTTTATAGACAATACTGCTTTAGGGTCCAGCTGTACAAGTGTTTTGTTTACCCCCCCCCCCCCAATTAAAGTATGTGGGACTGGCACCAACTGAGGAATCTGAAAATTGGAACCCCATTCTCATGTTCTTTGGGAAGATACCGGTAAATATACAGTACACTAGAAATGGACAAAAGACTACCAATTTAGAGAGAAGCAATGGAATGTGGGGTTTTTTTTATACTGGTATATTAAAACTAAGAGGAAGGTTTTGATTAAATGTCTACTGCAAATCTCTAGACGTATTCATGTATGGAAATAACACTAATATCAGTGGGGAAACGCCATTGGAAAACATATAAAGTCAGTAATATGTAATAACTAATTAGGGCATGCATTTAACCAACAGGACTCTGTGGGACATCCTTAAAAAGGAATTAATAAGATTTTCATTTGGGGCACTTAAAAAGATTCTGGGTAAAATTTTCTAGTCTGTTAAACCAAGGGGAATATGTTGCAACCCCCAAGTTGGACTCTGCTTTGTATTTGAGCCAGCACAGATGAAAGTAGAACCTCTTCTTTCATCAAAATTTTGGTTTTAAGAAAAGACTGGTTCCATAAAGTATAAATGGGAACACTTCTATTTTATGAGGTATTAAACACATGTAAGCATTTGATTGTATAAAGCACTTTATTGCCTGCCCCCTTTCAGTGTGAAAATTCTAATATTGTTGGGGAACAGAGGTGGCACAGGAAAATGAATATTGGAACAGAAGCACTCCACGACTATAAAGGATAAAAGGAATAGTTTTCATTCATTTATGCCAATCGCCACTCAGTTCAAGGATATATTTTTTTGCAATTAATATATTTCAGATGAAGTCTTAACTTCAGACTAATGGGCTAATTCTATAAATATCAGCTATGATGAGACTGTATATACCATCAAAAGAGAAAACAAGGGTTGGGGGGGAATGCTTTTTGAAATGTCATGGACTTGTTCATAATTCATGCTGGCTTTGGCCTTTGTTTTATAATATTTAAACTTGAGCAGCAAGTTTCTTTCTTTCTGTTTCTACATAGAACTTTCAAAATAGTGTAAATTTATGGAATATCAATGCCATATTCATCACTAGATTCTATACTTCTCTGGTAAACAGACACAAAATATATCCCATTTATATACATTAAAAAATAAAGGAAGAGCTACTATACCATTGAAATAACAACACCACTGATCCATGGTTCATAGGTATGTTTTCTCTTGTGGTCCTGTGGATTCACAAAAATGTTACTGTTTTGAAATTTTGTTTTTATATTTTATGTATATAATAAATACACTATGATTCCAAATAATTTTTCTTATGGATTCATATTTTCTAGAACCCTGTCCATAATATTATAATGAAATATAGAATATTTTTTCACAAGAAAAATGGGTTTCTTCTCACACGATATTCACCACCACCACGCCTTCTACACACACACATATACACCATTCACACATTTATTCCTATTGTGGAATCTGATCACTCAAGTGTCATGGACCTCCATTTGATGGTTCCTATAACATTATGAGGAACAGTGACACAGTTCCCCACCCCCCAATGTAGGTACTATTTAATGATAATGCTTGAAGCTTTTGTACTCCCCTGTTGTATCACTTTAGTACAAGGAATATCCAGCTAGCTCCACTGTGAACAACAAAAGCTGCGAAATCCTCTACAGCAATCCTTTGTGCTGTGGAGTTTTCATTTAGAGGCTGTACACTTTCCCTCTTCTCTAACGGTGCTGCAGATGAGGTCTGTTGATTTCTATTGACTCTGAGATAAAGTCTTGCCAGGGATGATTCACATGAATGTCTACATGCATTAGCAGTGTAATGATGGCACTACATTCTCAAAAGACCATGTAGTTCTGCGAAAAGGGATTTCCACATTTTTGTGTCTCTTAATTAAAGAAATATAATGAGCTCTCAATTTCACATGCCAAGAGCAGCTTCCCATAGCATAAATGACCCTGAGAAACCTCATTCACAGTACTGCAAGTATCCCTGAAGATCAGGAAGTAAGTAAAACGTGCGTTTCCACGACAAATAGAAACATACATCTAGCTTTCATTTGGAAAATGGTATGAGAACTCTCCTGAAGGCAACACTGTGAACTCTGGAGAGAGACATTCCTTCCTCTATATTAGCATCACTGTCATTGTCACTGCAATATTATAGACCATGGGTGGTATTCAGCTAAGTTTTACTCAGAGTAAACCCATTGACTTTCAATTAATTTCAGTGGGTCTACTTTGAGAACTTAGTTGAAAAACAACCCATACTGTACTTCATTCATGATCCAGCATGAGTCCAATTCCAGGGGCCAGGAAGGAAAAGGGGATAAATACTCCAATATCCAATTAGGTTTTTCTACACTCCCCCCCCCCAAAATAAAAAACACCAGCAAATGAATCTTTCACCTGGCGGAGAATTCTTTTTGTTACTGATCTGGAATTAAATACATCCAGTAGGGAACTAGTTCCACATTATGTCACTTATGGACAGTGCAGAAGAGAAATTGCCTGTGTGCAATGGAAAATTACACAAAGATGGTATTTTAGTATAATTACGTCCATGGGCTAAATCTTCAGGGATATGCATATGTCGCAGAAAATTATTAGAACATCTGGTACTACCAAAGTATCTAAATAGGGAGCTGGCATTGGCATAAATAAACAAAGCAAATTTGGAACAAATATGCACTCTCTATTTTTAGATACGATTACTTGGTACCATATCAATAGTGTGTTTTTTTAAAAAAACAACAACAACACTCAACTTTCCTTAGCAGCCACTTCCTAGCACACTGAAGAGATAGCTTACTGATAAGTCGCCAAAGTTGCTGGTCCCCAAGGTTTCTGTACTTTCTTGTTGATTTTTTTTCAATGACAGTGAGTTCCGAAATCTAACCTTGCACGAAGGTCAAAGCAGCTCGTAGCTCCTTTCCCACAGTTCAGTAAGAAAAATATTTACACATGTCCCTCACTAATCTGAGGGAGGACAGGGCCACAGGGAGAAAAACAAGCAGGAAAAATATTTCTGGAAATATTCTATATATGGAAAAACTTCAAGGCATGTTGAAATATTAACATAACCCATTGCCTAGAACAAAAGATTGGGCATAAAAATACCCTCTGGTAGGCCCTAATTTTGGAGTTAAGCAAGCTGGTATCCTTGAAGAAATATTAACTCTCCACCTGCTAACATCCTAAGCCTGGCAGCTGTATCTTCCCCACCTAAGCTGATATTAAAAGTTTTGTGCCAAGTCCTCAAAAGGCTTCTTTAATTCAAGCACACCATACCTGGCTGGTATTTCTTCCATTTATGTTTCTGCTTCCTTAAGAGCTGCCAGCTGTGGCAGCCTCAGGCCCACATAGGGGGTGTAGATGCTCACCCATCCCTTACTTAATGCTTTCCCTTGCCATATTTCTTTTTTGTCATTTCCCATCTGTGAGTTGGAAAATGAAGTGACAAGGGTGGTGGTGGACCTCTGTGGATTTCCAGTGGCCATTGACTCACTTGTCCTATTTATTTAGTTTATTTATAGAGTGCAAAGACATAAATGGATGTTCACAACTTAAATTAATAGCTTACAATTTAATAGACAAGATAAAAAAAATGTCAAGGAGAGAAGAAGAACATAAATAAATTCAGGTCCCCAGAGCCACTGCGTAAGTCAGAAGGACACAAGCCAAATGATGTGGGGGGGGGGACACCTGCCCTGATGGAGGCAACTCACTTTCACCTTGATGCAGCCAGCTGGAATGGATACAGATGAAGACAGATCCATGAGAGGAAATAATACTGAATGAAAGTTGGTACAATTTAGGCTAATGGGGTGGGGCCTCTGCTCCCCTCCCTGTACTGACAATAAGGCCCTTACATGGATCTCAAAACCTGACCAACTGGAGACTGACTGCTGCTGGGCCCCCACAGCTCCATACTGGTACATATAGTCATTCATTAAGAGTGACAGCTTGGAAGTCACAGCTGCTTAGAAAAGAAGTGATCTATTTTTGTACAGAGGACAAAAATTATCCCATGAAATCCTTAGTACATTCTAATGACAAAGAATGAGAATATCCTGTAAGAAGTAGTCAGCATCACATTTTCTTCATATTTTATGCAGACATGTAATAGAAGCTACAAGTGGTAACCTCACCACCCGCTTGTATGGAAGAAAATCACTTGTCGCAGTCAGTGGCGGAGCTTAATGCTCCAGCACCAGGGGCAGAGAGCAGGCGGGGGTTGGGCTGGGGCGCGTCCAGGGGGCATGGTGTGCCGCCCGCAGGGGCATGGCACGCTGCCCACAGGGGTATGGCACGCCGCCTGCGGAGGCGTGGCGCCCAGCGCGGGTAGGGCAGGCAGCTGCGATGGCACCCCACTGGGATTGCGCTGCCAGGGGCGGTGCGCTCCCCCTGCACCCCTCCTCCTCCACCACCAGTAGTCTCAGTATACCCATTGGTACTCAAGAAAAAATACCAGGAAGGCATTTTTTTTGAAGTGAAGGATTTGTAAGAACTGATATGCACCTATATCTTTCTGTACACACACAAAAACAGTAACACACACACATTGTATAGATACTACCAGTCGCAAAAGGTGTGGTGGGGCCATGCTGGTCACCTGACCCACTTCCAGGAGCAAGGCAGTACAACAGTTGGTGTGGTGCAAGCACTGGCAGGAGCACCAGATTGGCTCTGCCAGCATGATTGCACCACGCTGGCCTCACTACCAACTTGTCCCATTGGTATGCAGTAGCAACTCAGCCAGAGAGAGGTCAAGTGAGTGACGCAGCCCCACCACACAATCTGCTAGTTGATATTACATGTGCAGGCCTTTAAACTCCAATTTAACTCACCGGCTAGGGAATCACGGTAAGACTCAATTGATAGTGGACTCTTACCTACGGTACATGTTTCCCATGTCCTACTTTGTGTCTTTCCTGTTCCAAAGAAAAGCTCTCTTCATTTGATCAAGTCAACAAATATTTGAATGTATTTTGCTTGTGCAGTTTGCCACCCTCCTACAGACAATAGATTCTGCTAACACTAGCTGTGATTCGTACTCAGGTGGTTACTGGTTTTGAAACCAAACACTGACCTGAAGTTGACTTTTCACAAGAATACCTCTTGTGTAAATACCATGAAGGGACATTGAAAATAAATAACTTTTTTTCTGCTCTGGGAAATGAACTAGATCACTCCTAGAAGGAGAACATTGGTGCCAAGGAAATTATTTCCCCAACTGTAAACAAAGAAACAATTGTCAAGAATAAATACAGTATCTAGAAAAAGACATTTGTGTAAATATATGCCTTTTGTCAGTAGGTTTCTTGCAGTTACAGGTATGTTGCTTTTCACTAGAATCAGAATTACTGTACATGTTAGATGTTCTTTTGTGTCAATGGGGGAAAATATACAACATGACAGATCTAGTATTAGTTAGCACCAATTTTCTTAATGTCACCTTAGACATTAGATGTAGACCCAGAGCTTATTATGTTTTAAGACTGGGATGTGAACTTTACTGTTCCAGAGTGCGAAGATGCATACTATAAAAATACAAAGCAACTTCTGCTAAAAATTCCTTATCAAATTCAGCACTTAAAATGGAGTGCATATGCCCAATGGAACTGTAGTTCTCTCTTACCTTTTACTTTCAAAATTAGAGCTGTCTTGAATTTCTGGCTGCTTCTGGCAGCACAACAACAATAAAGAGCACAACTTTCTATTATTTACATTTGGTAAGATGCTTAAAAGGGATGGGCTCTACATAGGAATTGAACTTAAGGCCAAGCAAAAATCTCAGCTAATTCACACATTCAACTGTGAGCACATTCAAGTTTCCTGAAGTATATGTCCTGCATACCTAATAGCACAGTTGCATGTTGCATGGGGAAGGGTCTGCAATTATGAGAACCAGCAAATGGGTGGCCTGGTTTCAATGCTCCTTCCTCAGATGCTGTCAGGCAAGGCAGCAGAATCCTGAGGCTACCTGTTTTCTTACTGCCTCCTCATCTGAATTTGCTCTTCAAGGCAACACCAAAACTCCCAGGTGAACACATCTGATAAACTATATCCATTGAGTATGTAGAGTCCAATACACAAAAAATAAAATGGGGGAAGGGAATAGAAAATGCAGCATGATTTAGGCTTTATAAGCTCTCTCTGATAGCACAATCCTATGCATGTCTACTCAAAAGTAAGTCCTACTGAACTCAATGGAACTACTGTAATTCCTTTAAAATAGGAATGCACCTGTAGTGGGTTGCTAGCTCTGTCAACTGGTAAGGTATCTCACAGACTTCAATGGTATTCACAGGAACACAGAATCTAGTTGAATCAGACACACAGGGCTGTACAGTATTCAGCAGCGGCTTTGCACTTGTTGAAGTGCACCCCCTTGGACGAGATAGGACATCAGATTTTTCACTGATGCCTCCTACCCAATGCAACATTTCCATGCCCCCAAAGCCCCAAAAACTTCTCCTAAGGGTTCATGAACCCTCTGGAACAGTGTGGTATATGGCAGTGTTTCCCAACCTTGTGCCTCCAGATGTTTTGGGACTACAACTCCCATCATCCCTAGCTAGCAAGACCAGTGGTCAGGAATGATGGGAATTGTAGTCCGAAAACAGCTGGAGGCACAAGGTTGGGAAACACTGGTATATGGCACAGACCCAAGAGGGCTACAACTAGTAGGGCAGGAATGGTACAAATGGGGTGCCTCACCTTGCACTAGCCACAGAAGTGCTTCCAGTTAGCACACATCCACCACTGGATGGAACCCGTACCTAATATTCAATATGCATATTTGCCACCTAGGAACTGGAAACATTTCCACAGCATCCCTGGAGCCAAACAAGTCCTGGTCTTGGGCCAAAACACCATTGTAACCCGATAGGATCCTAATAGTGAACATTCTGAGGGACTCTGGGGATAAATTTGCATCTCTGCACAAGGAGAATTTGGCTTCTTGTACTCAGGACTATATTTTCGTTCCGGGAGGCTAATTGTAATTTTCCACCTAGTGCTCTGCAGGAGGTATGGAACGTGTCCACAGTGCCTAGGTATTTGCATTTAAAGAATTAATAAAAATTCCTGGCTGGTCAAAAAGCTTCCATGAACATTATGACCTTGACATTTTTATCACCTCCTAGCTTGTTTTCTCTTTCATTGACCAAACACAAATCTCTTTCCCAAAGTATGCAAGTATCCCTTCTCCCCTAGAACTATGCAGTCTCCCTGCCACAGAGCTTCAGAAGGGAGAAACAAAAAATAATAAAACAAAGGCAAGAATTCAACTCTCCACCCGCCATGCTTGGACACCCATCATAATGACTGCTATTTAAAGGAGGACTTTTCTATGTTAGCAAATAGTTGATAAAAATGGTGAAACATTCTGATTATATTTTTTTAAAGGTCAGTCAATATACTGAGTCTTACTGTGTGTTATTTAAAACATAATAAAAATTCCTTCCAGCAGCGCCTTAAAGACCAACTAAGTTTTTTATTTTGGTATGAGCTTTCGTGTGCATGCACACTTCTTCAGTTGGTTAGTTCAATATCTCCCTCTCACGCCTTTGCATAGTATTGGGGTAGATAACTACAGTTTAAAAATAAAAACCAAACAACACATCCATTAAAAACAAAATACAGTACTTAGTAAAATTAATGTTGCTTTAAAACTGTTGAATCTGAATGCTTTTCCTCAAGGAGGGAAGTTCTTCAGAGGAGAGATCTGGTTGTGGGGAAGCTACTGACAACAGCTCCCTGCATGCACTTGTGTTGGAATGGATGGTAGTCAAGAAAGTGTTCTTGATAAATAGTAACTGGTTGTGAATTGTTGAGACAAGGTGGGCTCTGGGGAATTTAGAATTGAAGTTGCCAAGTGTTTTTTAGACCAACGCTCACACCCTGAAAGACTTTAGGGAGGGAGCCAGTGCAGATGTTGGGGTAGTTTATTGTGCTGTCTGCAATCCACCTCAGCAAGGTTTGCTCTATGTGAATCTGTCATCAAAGGCAACCCAAAATACAGAATTATTTTCCACAACAGCACCCAGAATTGCCCTGCATGGAAGGCCATCTGTCATGGGTGCATTAGCTGAGATTCCTGGATTGCAAGGGGTTGGACTACATGACCCTTGGGTCCCTTCCACCTCTATGATTCTATTAAGTGCAATAGCCGTGGCAGGGCCAGTCAACTTTCTGGCACTGAGTACCTGGGTACTGGTATTTGTATCCTATACCTTTGAAAATAAACAAATCATTGCCAGATACTTTTAATGTCTCCAGTTCTTTCTTATCTTTCTTATCTGCCAGTCAAAAGGCTGGCCCAATATACATTGATTTTTGTAGAAAAGGTCAAGCTGCCCACCACCCCATCACAACTAGAAAAGATGTTTGGAATGACAATAGAACCTTGCTTCATCACTGGTAATGGGACAGTGTCCTCCACAACAACTGTGAGCAGCAGACTAGGGTGCAGGGCACATACAGCTCCGGGCATTACACACAGCTCTGTCCTCCCACTCCTCACCACCACTGCCCATCCTACAGCATTTACCACTTGAAGCACCCAACACATGTAGCTCAGTGGGAGAGCATCTGCTTCGCAGGCAGGAGGTCCCTGGTTTGGTCTTGGCATCCCCACGTCAGACTAGGAACGTCCCCTGTCTGAAACCCATGATAACCACTGCCAGTCACTGTAGCAGACAGTATTGAACTAGACAGACCAATGGCATAAGGCAGCCTCCTATGTGCAGTCTCTGTCTAATGCTCACAAATGGACAGTGAAAAACAACACTGCAATCAGGGTCGGATTTAGGTTTGATGAGGCTCTAAACTACTGAAGGTAATGGGGCCTTTATATGTCCAGCTGTCCTTTGTCAACAACAAATTGTCACTGTTTTTTGTGTTGAGTATATGCTATATGGTAATTTATGGACCTAATAGGTATCTAAAGCCATTTGCACATAACTAATAGGAGCCTACACAACACAAAACACTGTTGCTGTATGTAGGTTTTATTTAATTTTTTAATCTTATATTTTGGAAATGTACATCCAGGTTTTTTCCTTTAATTTTTTTGGGGGCCCCCAAGAGAGTGGGGCCCTAAGCTATAGCTAGTTTAGCTTTTACGTAAATCCGGCACTGACTGCAATACTGGAAAGGACAGCATAGAGACCCTGAATTATATCTGCTACCCCGGTGCACTTTTCCGTGCTTCTTTGCACAATCTGGACAATTCTATTTCCAGATGTCAAGGTTGTAGAAGTACGCAAGCGAGCTAACAATGAGGAAGCAGAGAAAGTGCATGTAAAACAAATCCCACATTCAATATTTTTCTGGACTATCATGACATCTGCAAGAAGCAAGGGCCAACATCCTCAAGATGCTATCAAACAAAATACAAATTTGACTAGTTCATTATACATATTTTTATATAGCCCTTAGATCTAAAACAAAAAAGGCACAACTGCCTAGCTCTGCTATAACAAACATTCTATAGATTCCTTAAGCAAATGGAGATGCCTAGTATACTGTAACTTGCAAAATATTTAATACATATTGAAAGCAATGCCCTGGGAAGGTAAATACATTCAACAGTGTCTGCAGCCATTACTGCTTCAGAAACATTCCATTTTCAGAGGAATGAAAAGAATGGGGTCAGAAGGGATTTAGTGTAATTTTAATTGGAAGCCGTTTAAACTGCATACTTATACTGCAATTGTGAGGTATAATGAGATAGTGGTGCTGCTTCTTTCTACGGCTTTATGTAATGATCTAATATAATTGAAGCAAACTTGTTTTAACAACTGATTTTATCAGTAAATTTAATGTCTATTTTATATTGTATAAAGAAGCTTTTAAAATTAAGCAGCATATACATTTTATTAAATTAAAGAAAAACAAACTATACTTTGTCCCATTTTGCTGTTGTAAAAAAAGGCAAATAGTTTTTAATTTAAGCAGCACTACTTGTCTCCTTCACATACATCTCAGGGCCAAAATAGATGTGACACCATACACACAGCGAGTAATTATGTGAATGGGTAAATATCAGGCAAAAGGGCCCCAAATCCAGATTGGGATTTTGGCAAGGACTAGAGGACTTTAACTCGTTGTGTCCTATTATTGTCTCAAATATTAATCAACTGATATTTGCATTGGAAAGAAAGCTCCCATTGGTGCATGCCATTTGCATTGGAAAGAAAGCTTCCATTGGCAAATGCAAGTTTTCTTTCCAACGCAAATGGCAAGCGCAAGAGGCCATATTTATAGACTGGGGAAACATGGGGGGTGTTATTCCCCTACACCCCCCATCAGGATCCTAATCTAGGCTTCCTGTTCACTTTTTAAGAAAACCATTCATACATTGTGAATGAAAGGGTGTGTGCATATGATATATATGTATTTTGTGTGTGTGTAGGTGTGTGTGTGGCATGGTGAATATGTGTGGGAGCTCTCTTACTTTGGCCAAACATACATTTAGTATGTAGAACACAGTCCTTCAGTTGAAAGATTTCATCCCACCTCAATCTACAGTGTGCCTATATTTTATCCATATGACAGTTATAGGAAATATTAGCATAACAGAAAGTAAACATCGCAGGAGCTAATGTAAAGGGTCCTACTGTTACATTTTTAAGGCAACATTATCTCAAAAGAGGGTGAGGTAAACAAATTCTTTTTTAAAAAGTGGATCAAATGAACAACATCATTATTAACAGCTGTTAATAAGCAGACAATCCCACGTCTGGATTTGCCCTTCTGCAATATTAAATCCAGTATGTATCTACTTTTAGATTTGCTTAAAAAGTGCTCTGTGGTGATATAATATTTCCTTTTCTTCTCTCAGCCTCCTTGGTGCTCTTGCATTCAAGAAGAGTGGAAATGGTATCCCCTTGTAGCAGTCTTAAAATTCCCTGAGGAGGAACCTGAAATGGCTCCAAATGTGTTGAGCATTCAAAGAGAGATTTTTATTCAAAACATTTGCACAACCACCTCTGGGATTTCCCCCTTTTGTTTCCCTAATAATAAGGGACACTTGAGAGGCGGCTGGAGCATGCTTCTGGCAAGTGGCCAGGGTTCCAAATGCTCATATCCAGTTCCTCAAAGTTAAATCGGTGGAAGTTGAGGAAAAAGAAGAATTAACTGAAGGAAGTTGTTCATCCATGAACTATAAATACATTAGGTAGATCCCTGTTCCCTCGGTCGTTTTCTTGTATTGCGCACCATGCTCCTCGTACCTTTTTCCAAATCCAGAATTCTCAACCTGGTTTGAGGTTGTAATATTTTGTGCAATATTACACAAGATTACAAGAAAAAGCAATGTAATTTAAAATGCCCTTCGCAATAAATAGCAGTCCATTGTCAGCAGTCTATATGCTGCAAGGAAACTTCCTATAAGATGATAGCGCTAAGCAGACCTCATCTACGCCATATTAACAGAAGCTGAAAGAGTACTGTCTCAGATTTCAACACTGATTGAAGTCCTCTAGGTTAGAATGTCAAAATCAACAGTTTAAAATTCTCCCTGACAAATTCAACAAAGTAGGTGTCCAAAATGAACTATTATAACTACCGTGTTAAAACCATGAACCTAACTCATACCTCAGCTTAATATGGATTGTGAACCCCTCGTGCCTCTTTTACTTCCTCTTTGTCCATGGGGTGTTATCTTCCCCAGATCTGGAGATTCCCTACGTTTTGAATATCAGTATAGGAAAGCAACAGGGTAGGAGAGTACAGTACTGTAAACTATTCTTACTCAGCAATTCACGGCCTCCTTGCCCCAGGTCTTCCACTGTGGATGGTTCAAATCCACTTCCTCCCAAGCCTCCCTTTGTTCCTATTTGCTGGCATTGCTCAGTTGGTTGCGGAATGAGTGGTTTGTACAGAGGTAGACTTGGAGACAGGCATAGCAGGAAACACTGATGTGTGAAAAAAGGAAACACCCATCAGGTGTTTCAAAACATGCCCGGATACAGGCTGCTTGGGTATGGACTGCTAGGGGGGAAAGCTATTAGGGAAAATGTGGATTTTGTAAGCATGTACCTAGTTTCCTGGAAGCAAGCCCCACTGAACTCAATGGGATGGTTCACATTTCATGTCAAGGCAAACTTCGGAGTAAACAAGTGTAGAATTACACTGTTAAATAAGCTACGGTACCTTCAGCTTCCTGGTAGATTGCGGAAGCATGAAATGTGAACCATCCCATTGAGTTCAGTGGGGCTTGCTTCCAGGAAACTTGCTTCCAGGAAACTTGGTAGATTGCGGAAGCAATCTACTACACTACAGTAATTCCATCCCCTCCTGCCAATTCAGTGTCAATCATTTTAATATTTGTATATTTTGTCAATAATAATAATAATGCCTTTATTGTCAATGCACAACCTGTGTACAATGAAATTAACCGAGCCTCCCCCCCCACAAACACTCAATCTCATTGTACTTTGTGTGCTTGTCGCACAACACACCAACCCTGAAAGTCAGTTGCACTATATCAATAAGCTATACTACAAAATACAACCTGAAAAATTGGCCTAACTCTGCCCTCTCTACATGAAAATAACTATATATGCTTTACCATATAAGGTATGTGGTTGTTTGCTAAGGCTATAATTTTATTTTTTATGACAAGAACATTTTTGCCTTTCATGAAACACAAGTACACCACTAAGCTTTTGTCAGTGGATTCCACCTTACAGAAAATGAGCTGGTTCTAAATAATTAGTCCAGTTTATCTAGATAGAATATTAAAATGGTAGGTTCTGAAAATTCTTTTTACTCCTGTGGGAATGCTTCACAGATTATCCTCCCATTCTCTGGGATTTACGCTACTGAAGGGGGAAAAAGTCAAAGGATAAAAGCTCCGTCCATCTAATTATACCAATCAGGAAGCTTTATCACATCAGCTGCAAGACTTCATGTTGTATGTCTGGGAAAGACCCTGCTGTTGTTGGGACATAACAGAGAGTCTAGTTTTAACACACCCAGAAAATAGAGCTCTTTCAGCAAGTTATTTATAGAATTTGTGTCAAGCAACTTAAGCAGCAGTAAGTGATAGGGTAAAAATGTGAAGGCTGAGTTTAGTTGATTTAGCAAAGATCTTTAAATTAAGACTCCGCAAAAAATAATAAGGGCGCCTTTTCTTTATTTATCTATTCATCCACAGGGCAGAAAGGGCAAAGAAGCTTAAAAGGCCTATTCATGCGAACTGAACTGGTGCTTTGAGTCAACTATTTACACATTGTAAATGTATTTCGTTCACATTAACACAACATTCACGGAGTAAAATGCATGCAAATTAAGCATCTCTATCTATACAGAAAATAAATTTTAAAAAGGAAACTGATCTTAATGTTCACTTATTTGGTCAGGTAGAAGGGTTAAATGGCATTTTCAAAATGCAAATAGTAAGCTGAAACATCATTACTATCACTTAGTGGAATCTTTTTCTTCTTCAGTGCATTGTTATTTTAACTGAATATAGTAATTTATCTCCTGGGTGAAGTCAATGGTTGAGGTTTTTTTTTTTTTTAGTTCAACTAAATACTACATACCTCAAATACTACATAGAAATTCAAAAGCAGAAGAAAACTCCTCATACCTGAATCTATACAATTATTTTACCAAACATTTGCATCTGATGTTTTGGAAATCCTGCTTACCGTTTGGCAGAGTGATACAGATGACTTAGTGATGCAGGATGTGATGCAATTATATCACTTTGTGGGGGAAAGCGATTTGACTTAGTTCTCCCTAAGGTGATAAACCTGCGTATAAACTGCTTTAGATTTCACTTGGGGCTGAAATGATCAGCAGCATCTTCATCTGGCTCCCTTAACCTGGTTCCCAAACCCTTAAAATAGAAAATCACGGTAGGTTTCAGGGAGAAAAGTTCTAGCTGAGAAAACAATTATATCAGAGAAAAGCATGGCTTAAAGCACAGTTAACACACATTATTTCTCATGGGTGCTGTAGTTAACCTCTCAGAGAGTTACAATTCTCAGCAACTCTTAGCAAACTGCAGTGCCCATAATTATTTAATGGAAAGAATGTGCTTTACAGAGTGTGCACTGTCTAAACATGGGACGCTTCTTTCATGAGGTAGCATTCTAGTCCTATCAGCCCCTACCTGAAGCCTAAAGCCGTACAGCCAAGAAACAGGATTTACCATGGAAGTGTACTGGGACAATTTAAAACTTGGAGTTAACTTAGTAGTTTTATGCCGCTCCTTTAGATGGCATGACTTCATCAAATGGTCTTCTGGAAGCGGCACTCCTTTTATGGTAAGGTGCATTACTTTACTTCACTTTCTTCAAATTCCCTTGCATGGAGGGGAACTCCTTGGGTGGTACTGTGAATTACTTCAGTGATCCCAAAAAGCAATAAGTTGGCCAAGCTGCATCCTAGGCGCCTCTCTGTTCATTCTGCTGATCGGATCTCCATGTCTTTAAATTTGGGGAAATGGCAGCTGGAGGAGACCTGATATTTATCAGGATGTGTGTGTGTGCTTCCTTTACTCTATGGCTTTTTTTTTTGCCTGTGACCCCCACCCTACTCCTTTACCAATGCTTCTATTTGGTTCCCCAAATGTGGGTCTCCAGCTGTTTTTGGACTACAATTCCCATCATCCTTGACCACTGGTTCTGCTAGTTAGGGATGATGGGAGTCACAGTCAAAAAAGAGACCAAAGTTTGGGAAACCCTGTATTAGAGAAAAATTATAGGTATAGGCTTTGTAAACACAAGATTTCCACAAAGGAAGCAAGCAGCAGCTTCAGGAGGGTGATTCTCATTGGGGGAATGATATGAGTTGAATTGATCCTTCTCTCCCTCAGGGCTCCAGTTCTGTTCTGCTCGCTTCACTGCTGTTATTACTCAAAGATATGAGATCTGTGCACAAATCATTGTTGCCCAGCTCAGCCCTCAAAACGAAACTTAGAAATGCTATAATTTCAGAAAATATTGATTGTGTCTTTACAGAATCTTTAAGTGTCAAATCAATATACTTATTTTCATTAAAATAAGTCCACGTAATTCTTACAGAATTTTATAAATATACTTACCCAATGCAATTGTTGAATTCTTCTTTCGCCCTGATCCTCTATGAACCCAGATGGGCAAACATCTTGTACAGTACATAGTGCATCAAACATTTTCATTGTATGTTAGCTATGTTAATATATTATGTATGCCAAGTGACTGGAATTTCTCCTTCAAGTGTGATGTCTTAAGGATATTTACATTTCATATACAATTGCAAGTAACAGCTTGCTTTAGTGGCAGAACATCTATTTAATGAAGTTATTTGTAGCTGCACCGTAGTAAATAAGCTCAAAAGTAATTTCACGAAAAATTAAAAGAAAATTATTTGAAAACTCTCACTGGAATTATATGCATTCAGTTAAGAAAGGATGCTTTCAAGGAAATGGATTCTCATTATTATTTTTTATTAATATTTTTATGATGCTCTCTTCCAAAGGATAACTTATTTCAAACATGGTAACTTATTTATAGCAATTCCATGAGTGAAAGGCCCATCCTCTATTTCATAAAACCCAGTAAATGACAACTCATGCAGCAAGCACTATAACATACAATAAGATAAGCATAAACATGGGCAAATACCCCCACAGCAAGTGACAGCAAAGCACCAACTTTTATGATACATTTTAATTTTTTATTAGTACTATTATTTATTAAAATCCTAATGTCACATTTCTTAGCAATGACCCAAGGCAACATACATAAATATTAAAATACTAGTGTATTTCAGCCCGTTCAATAACGGGCGCTAGAACATCCTGGGGTTTGGAGAAGCGCTTGCGCAGCGCTTCTCCGAACCCTGGGACCTGTCCTTGCTGTCGGCGGCAGGGGGACAGGAACGGAGGAGGAGAAAGCGCTGCTTTCTCCTCCTCCGTTCCTCTCTCCCAGCCGCCGACAGCAAGGAGACATCCTGGGGTTTGGAGAAGCGCTTGCGCAGCGCTTCTCCGAACCCTGGGACCTGTCCTTACTGTCGGCGGCAGGGGGACAGGAACGGAGGAGAAAGCGCTGCTTTCTCCTCCTCCGTTCCTCTCTCCCAGCCGCCGACAGCAAGGAGACATCCTGGGGTTTGGAGAAGCGCTTGCGCAGCGCTTCTCCGAACCCTGGGACCTGTCCTTACTGTCGGCGGCAGGGGGACAGGAACGGAGGAGGAGAAAGCACTGCTTTCTCCTCCTCCGTTCCTCTCTCCCAGCCGCCGACAGCAAGGAGACATCCTGGGGTTCGGAGAAGCGCTTGGGCAGCGCTTCTCCGAACCCTGGGACCTGTCCTTACTGTCGGCGGCAGGAGGACAGGAATGAAGAAGGAGAAAGCGCTGCTTTCTTCTCCTCCGTTCCTCTCCCGCAGCCGCCGACAGCAAGGAGACATCCTGGGGTTCGGAGAAGCGCTTGCGCAGCGCTTCTCCGAACCCTGGGACCTGTCCTTGTTGTCGCCGGCAGGACAGGAACGAAGGAGGAGAAAGCGCTGCTTTCTCCTCCTTCCTTCCTCTCCCGCAGCCGCCGACAGGAAGGACGCGGGACACAAACCCCTACTTCGTCGCCGCTGCTTCGTGGCCTCCTGCCGCTCCTCTCACGGGCCAGGGAGGGTTGTGAGGAGGAGGTCTCCGCCGGCCTCCACCCTCGCTTCCCTGACGTTCTGGCCAGGAGCGGCGGTTGGAGGAGGCAGGGGGGGGGAGAGAGTGCGCGCGTGCAGTCTCTGCTGTCCAATCCCTGTGTCGCTGGGGCACATGCGCAGTGACCCAGGGACACACGGGACAGCTTGGACGCAGGGACAACTTGCAAATTATTATATAGGATAAAAGAAATATACAAAATTTTAAACCAAACTATAAACAATGAAGCCATATAATGCTAAAAACAGGCAACCCATAAAAATTAACAAAAATCCCTCTCCTGGCCTACTCAGGTGTCCCTGCCCTACTTATTTCAACCATGAGTGGCATGTTACTGGGTGAGCCTGACCTAGCATCTAGTCTACCCATTGAGCTGCACCAATTGAAACTCAAACAACAGAAATGGACAAGACAGCTTGACCAGCATGTAAAACACCTTAAATTACTCAAAAAATCTCTGTTGAATAACATAAAGTGAGGTGGAGAAAAATAACTTCTTTGCTGCTTTCATTGCCACTGTGTGGGCTCAAACATGGGGAAATATAGCATCCACCAGTTACATTCATCTGGAGTTTTTCTCTACAGTACAGTATTTGTGTTCAAGCCATCTCTACAGTCAAACCTCGGTTCCCAAATGCCTCCGTTTTGGAACATTTCAGCTCCCAAACGTGGAAAACCCAGTTCCAGTTTTCAAATGTTTTTTGGAAGGCGAACATTTGACGTGGTTTCCGCTTGAGTGCAGGAAGCTCCTGCAGCCAATCGGAAGCCACGCCTCAGTTGTACATTTCGGAAGCTGAACGGGATTCCGGTACGGATGATGTTTGACAACCGAGGTTTGACTGTACTATGTGAGAGGGCACTCAAGAGGGCCACAGTAGTGAGACTAAGGGCTATGGGGAGAGCTTTTCTGTCTTGCAGTGTAAGGAAGGAAACCCTTTTCTCCCAGCACAGCACAGAAACCAGATCCCTGCCCCTGTTTTTTTAAAAAGGAACCATGGGCGTAGCCAGGGAGGTCGGGGTGGGGGGGTGGGGAGCTGCCCTCCAAATCAAGTAAATACATAGAAATACTTAACTAACTGATCAATTGTGTCACAGATAACTCGGTTCTGCCCCCTAGCATAATGCCTGCCCCACCCTAAAATAAATCCTGACTACGCCCATGAAAACAGCACAATCTGCCTCCTCCTTCTGCAGCTTCCTGTCCAGTCTCCGAAGTGTTGTGTTGGCCAAGTTCCTCTCTCTTAGAACAGAAATGCAGGAGCAGCAATCTGATTGTCCAAAAGCACCCAGAATGAATAATGATTGGTCCAAGGATACTAATCAGAGTAAAGATGGGGGAATGTCTTGAAGTGTTTGCAGTGGATTGGTTGTGTGCATAGGTCTGAAGTGAACCCCTTTATGTAAATTGCAACCCTGATTTGCAGTTTCTAATGTCAAGGAAAGAAGGCAACTTAGAGGATGTGTGGGTCTTGTCACTGACTGGATATCATTGCTTATCATTGCTTGAAAAAAGCTGTCTCCCTAGCAATGTAGACTCCAAGCAGGAAGACAGGCAGAGTGTTAGTGATTGTAACATAAAAGCAGCAGTGTGTAAGCAAAGGTCCTGGGATTAAGAGTGGACTGCTCTTGGTAGCTCACTATTCTTTTTGGCCTTTAATTCCAAACATCCCTGAATTACAGCTGCAAATTAAATATGCATCAAAAAGCACTTTTGAAAGTGCATCAAAATATGCACTTCATTTCCACGCTCTCAGTGGGGTGAATATTTGAATATGGAACCTTAAGAGTAAGGTAAAGGTAAAGGGACCCCTGACAGTTAGGTCCAGTCGTGGACGACTCTGGGGTTCCGGTGCTCATCTCGCTTTACTAGCCGAGGGAGCCAGTGTACAGCTTCCAGGTCATGTGGCCAGCATGACAAAGCTGCACGGAAACGCTTCCCGCCGGACTCAAATATTGACCTACAAATATTGTTGAAAAATAGTGAAAATAGTGAAAAAAGTTGGAAAGGGTCAATTATGCTTTGATTTAAGCAATTCTGTCATGTGAGAACAAAATTTATCAAAACTGTTTATGTCTTAGACTTTTAAATTACAAAATCACCACAGTTCCATCGCTAAGTAATTCCAAAGGATAAGACACCTGAAATACAGGACTCAGAGATGGGCCCAAACCTAAACTTCCTAATAGACACTGATGATATTCTGTGCCAGACCCAGCTGCTTAAGCCAATCCCTAAACTCCACACACCAAAAGCACACTGAGCTTAAAACAAATGCTGCTTATTCTACATCAGGCTTTGGTAACAATGGCAGCATTGTTAAGCAAAGACACAACACTATTTTTTTTCAGTGCAGAAGAAACTATCTCTCACCAACAACAGCTGCCTCTAGATGGAGTGACTCATATCCTGAGAACAGGGCACACCTCAGCTTCTCGCTCTGGAGTCAACTCTAATTCTAAGTACTGTACTCAGCAGTGTGTGAAAATTGTCTCATTTTGCCGCTGTTCACTTCAGGAAACTGAGAGTGAAGACGAGCCTTAAGTTCTATTCACATATCACAGGGAGATGACTTTCATATTGCTGAGGGTGTGTGTGAATGGGACCTGCTATTTGCCAATATAACAATTGACTTCAACTCCTGCAAGAAAGAATAAGGCAAGCATATTTTTTCCACCCCTGTTCTGCCCTCTTCTGGGTCCAAAACAACCCACACATTGGTAGTTGTGTGTCAACTGAACACACACAAAATGGTCACCACTTGTATGACACTGGAATAAAAATGTGAAAAATATTTTTTGAACAATAGCTAAATAATGGAATAATGCAAATTACAATTTAATATTTTCAGAAAATCACTAGTACCAAAACAATACTATGAATAACTATTTTATGTAAATCAGAGCATATGCATTGCTTTTGAACTGCAGCCTATTTTACTAATGTATTAACATGTGACTTGATTGTATTTTTTTATTGTGATTTTATTGTATGTTGATTTCTTAATGGCTTTGACCTCTGTGGAGACCTTCTTGCTGAATGAATTTTTATTTATTTTAAATAAATAAAATTCATGTTTTCATTTATTTTATGAGAATGCAAGACCTATTTAATCATTTTATACCAAGGTCCCAATACATTAAAATAAGAAATATTTTCAATATAATTAATATTTCATATTCAAGAACTGTCTGCAAATATTAATCAACTTGATCCATCTACAGGCAGGGAAACATGGGAGCTGTTGTCCTGGAGTGCCATCTCGTGGCCAAATGAAAGTAAGTAAAATCTTCATGTGGAAATGTTTAATGTAAACTGCATATTTTATGGCAGGGTGAGGAGGTATTCTGTATTTAGTGGTGAGCTTCCTAGCAGTCCCTACTGGTTGCTGCGATTCCTACAAAGAATTCTGGACTAGGTAAACCTTGGCCTGATCCAGCAATGCACCTTGGATGTTCTTAAGGAAGTGCTCATATTCAAATCACTGAATAAATTATTAATTATGACTGTACTGCCAAGCATATCTGAGAATACATGCACTTTTTCTTTGTAAATTTAAAATAATTCAGTGGATCATGGGAATGCTAGATAGATAGATAGATAGATAGATAGATAGATAGATAGATAGATAGATAGATAGATAGATAGATAGATAATAGCCACTGTGGTGTAGCAGTTAGAGTGTCGGACCTGAGGGACCAAGGTTTATATCCTTACTCAACTATGAAGCTCACTTAAGCCAGTCACTCACTCTTAACAGGGTTATTGTGAGGGAGAACTATGCATGCCACCTTGAGCTCCTTGGAGGAATATAAATGCAATAAATAAATAAGTAAGTAAGTAATCCGGACCCTGTGGTATGGAGACACCCAAATATGTCATCTTATACATTAAATGCATTTCATAGCTTTCCTCACAAGCTGCAGCACTGACAGTATGATCATTCTGACCTGAGATGCATATCTACAGTGCATGGCAATAAATGTACAACTGTACCCTGATACTTCCTGGAAACCCTGAGAAGTCATAAGTACAGTGATAAATATTTGTCAAACACAGACCAGAAAGCTAAAGTGACACCTCTGATAAATCATCTGCACTCAGTGTCCCGATGCTACTGGGACAGGTTCAAGGTTCTTGTATCAATATAGAAACAGAAATATCAAGACTATTGCCTAGACCAGTGGTCCCCATTTAGTACTGTTTTTCAAAAGCCAAGCCACGGGACCCTTATTTTTAAATAAATAAATAATATATCAACGGTAGTTTTTGTTATGTGAATGGTGCCTGGGACCCCCGGGATGGATTACTTCTGACATCAGGAGTGGCCCAAGCCATTTTGTTGCCTGATGTGAAGGATAATAATAATAATAATTTATTATTTATACCCCGCCCATCTGGCCGGGTTCCCCCAGCCACTCTGGGCGGCTTCCAACAAAACACTAAAATACAGAAATCCATCAAACATTAAAAGCTTCCCTAAACAGGGCTGCCTTGAGATGCCTTCTAAAGGTCTGGTAATTGTTGTTCTCTTTGACCTCTGGTGGGAAGGCATTCCACAGGGTGGGTGCCACTACCGAGAAGGCCTTCTGCCTGGTTCCCTGTAACTTGGCTTCTCGTAGCAAGAGAGAACCGCCAGAGGACCCTCGGCGCTGGACCTCAGTGTCCGGGCAGAACGATGGGGGTGGTATACTAGACCAAGGTCGTTTAGGGCTTTAAAGGTCAACACCAACTTTGAATTGTGCTTGGAAACGTACTGGGAGGCAATGTAGGTCTTTCAGGACCGGTGTTATGTGGCCTCGGCGGCCGCTCCCAATCACCAGTCTAGCTGCTGCATTCTGGGTTAGTTGTAGTTTCTGGGTCACCTTCAAAGGTAGCCCCACGTAGAGCGCATTGCAGTAGTCCAAGCGGGAGATAACTAGAGCATGCATCACTCTGGCTAGACAGTCTGCAGGCAGGTAGGGTCTCAGCCTACGTACCAGATGCAACTGATAAGACAGCTGCCCTGGACACAGAATTAACCTGCACCTCCATGGACAGCTGTGAGTCCAAAATGACTCCCAGGCTGCGCACCTGGTCCTTCAGGGGCACAGTTACCCCATTCAGGACCAGGGAGTCCTCCACACCTGCCCGCATCCTGTCCCCCACAAACAGTACTTCTGTCTTGTCAGGATTCAATCTCAATCTGTTAGCCGCCATCCATCCTCCAACCGCCTCCAGACACTCACACAGGACCTTCACCGCACCCTCAGGCAGCAAGCTAGCATAGAGGCTGACCATGTAGCACACATTTCTAGCCACTTTCTGCCCCTTACAATTTGCCTTGTGAAGCAGCTGTCTCACTCTGCCCCATGAAACAGCCGGCCCTGTCTGATAAACCAGGCTCTGGTGGCATAAGGCATTTTTAAAAGAGGACCAAAACAAGTCCTTCGGCTAGGAACAGAATAACCATTTAATTTAGCTTATTTCCCCTGTGCAGCTATTGAAAAGTTAAAGAATTGCAAGATCCTAGGCATTAATAGGCTTGGAGGGGCATTTTACAAGTCTTTTAGTGAGGTTTGAGTCTGCTTTTTTTTTTAAGAATGAAATCTTATGGGACGTGGGTGGCACTGTGGGTTAAACCACAGAGCCTAGGGCTTGCCGATCAGAAGGTCAGCGGTTCGAATCCCCGTGACGGGGTGAGCTCCCGTGGCTCAGTCCCAGCTTCTGCCAACCTAGCAGTTCGAAAGCACGTCAAAGTGCAAGTAGATAAATAGGTACCGCTACAGCGGGAATATAAACAGCGTTTCCGTGTGCTGCTCTGGTTCGCCAGAAGCAGCTTTGTCATGCTGGCCACATGAGCTGGAAGCTGTATGCCAGCTCCCTCGGCCAATAATGCGAGATGAGCGCCGCAACCCCAGAGTCAGTCATGACTGGACCTAATGGTCAGGGGTCCCTTTACCTTTACCTTTAATGAAATCTTAGAATGGGGTGTGATTCCAGAAATGTGGTGCTGATTGAACCTCATAGTCATATTAAAAGCAGGTAATGATCCCTTCTCTCAAGAATAATACCACCATATTGATCTCTTAATATGCTAAATTGCTCACTTCCAACCTAGCAGCCCAGCTTAATCTTTCCTTTTCTTTCCTTACTTTGCTTTACAGAATATACTGGACTAGACTAGACTGGCTTGATGCCAAGATGTCAATTGTCAAATTCTGTGAGGAAATTCTAAATACTATTCTTTATAACAAAATCATTAAAATTCCCACAGCTTTATTATCGCTTGATGCTCTTAACGTTTTGTATCACTTAGAATGGCCAATTTTAATGACACTCCTACATAAATTAATTTTTAGATTAAATTTTTTGAATGCAATCCAACAATTCTATTCATCTTCAGAAGGTATGGCTAGAGTCAATGCGTACTACTCACGCTTGAAAAAAGTATCCTAGTGCACCAAGCAGGCTTCCCCCTCTCTTCAGTTCATTTTATACACTTTACAGGAACTACTGAAAGGCTGGCAAACAAGATCTGAGCAGGGAATTACAATTAATAGGAGGCAGCATGTAATACATTTACTAATGACATCTTACTGAGGTTAAGTAACATGTTGGTTGTCATTCCAGTGCTTACTGAAACAGCTCAGCAACTTCAATAGGGCATGAGATAAATTATGTGCTCATCCTCCTATCTATTAACGTCCCTGGTAACAGAGCAAAGGTGATTGCAGCAGCTATCAAACCTAACACTATACCTGAGTATTGTTACATCTAAAGAGGCTAAGAAAATGAAATCTTGTTCTCCTTTCAAGAAATGTAAAGTATTGTAATAATTTGCCCAGTAGAAAAATAATCTTTCACGGCTGGGGAAAACCTAAATTCACCTTCCTATTCCAACACCTCCCAATTATGATTCCTGAGGTTGCATTAAAACAATGGCAATATTTGTTAGAGAAATTTACTGTTGGTGGTAAAATAATAATAATAAATAGTGCTCTTATATAGATGCAGGGGGGGAAAGAGATTTGGTTTATTAAACTTAAGTCTATCCTGAGGTGTTGTTTCATCTTAAACTATTAGTACACTATAATTAGAAATTATAAGGACATCGCTTAACTCATGACACAATGGAGATTTCATCAAACGGACTCTCAATGAGCATACTGCCTCTGACTCCAAGGTTGTTTGGGTCATTTCAGTAGGGCACTTCAATGGGATTGGGGCAAAAAATTACATTGTGTTTATGGGATGCCATTGGCTTCATCGTGTCCTCTATGCAGAGGCGGCCCACCAATGACACAGGATGAGGCCAATGCCTAAGAGAAGTGCCACTGGGGAGGAAGAGGAAGCTGCTGCCCTGCTGCTCCTTTACACAGTGGGATAGCCATAGCTTCTCTTCCTCTTCCTCTTTGTTGAGGTGCTGCCTCTCTCTGGGCAGCTGGCCTAGGTGAATAGGCTTGCTGCTTTCATAGCCTATGTATGACAGCAGCAAGCCTATTCGCTGAGCGTCCAAAGAACAGCAGGCCTATAGGAGAAGCAAGCTACTGCCCTGGGGCTGCCCTTGCTTTACACAGCAACTACAAGGACCCTACCTTGTAAAGCAGCAGTGGAGCAGCAGCTTCCTCTTCCGCTTTGACACCTCCTCCTACTTCCCTTGCCCACCCATTCCCTCTGCCCCCCACCCACCCGTTCCTTGATTTTTGCCTTGGTTGCCTTCTCTACTTTGACTTCATATTTCAAATGTTGCTGGACCGCAATTTATTTACTGCATTTATATTGAATGTGGGGTACATGGGTGCTCCCCCTCATCATTTAATCCAAACAATTTTGTGAGGTAGGTTTAGGCAGAGAGAGGCAGAGAGAAAATGGCCCAAGGCCACCCAATGAACTCCATGGCTGAGTGGGGGTTTGAACTCTGGTCTCCCAGGCCCTAGTCTGCCACTCGTAACGACTACACCACACTGGCTTTTGAGTGTCATGTCATCTCTGACCATAGGCGATTCCAGCTGAGGGGTGGTAAGTGCTTGGTGCTGTACATGGAAATATTTATTATAACTGCTACCAGGTACTCAGTGCTGTAGAAATTCAAAATCAACATCATCATCATCATCATTGCTGGTGAGTGCTTGGTGCTGTACAAAAGTGGAAAATGTCCTAGTAAGATTGCATGTTGGGGAGAGTACATTTTGTGGTTTGCACAGTAACAAAACAAAACAAAAACACACACACGTTTAAAAGACCAAAGGTTGATAATTAACCAAAGACTTGCGAGAAGATATGTAATGAAAGTGCCAGGTGAGCCTCCCTGGGGAGAGCATTCCACAAATGGGGGGGGGCACATAAAAAGCCTGTTCTTGTGCTGCCACCCTCTGGACCTCTCATGGAAAAGGGCTCAGATTATGATCTCAGGGTCTGGGTTGGTTCATGTGAGGAGAGATGGTCCTTGAGTTGTTTCAGACTTTTTTGGTCAAAACCAGCACTTTGAATTGGGCCTGGAAACTGATTGGCACCCAGACTTGGGCCAGGATTGGTGTAATACGCTCAAACTGTCTTGCCCCAGTGAGCAACCTGGCTGCTGAATTCTGAACTCACTGAAGTTTCCAAACTATTCAGCATGGATGTTGAAATTCCCCAAAACCAGCAGTCTAGGAGTCCTGAATACCTCAGAGACCAGCTCTGTCAGCTCAGGTTGGAAGACTGTTGGGCAGTGAAGTGGATGGTAAACCAGAAAAATTCCTAATCCAACACCAGGAACAAACACTCTAGATCCCCATTTAACTGGACACAGAGCCAAGAGAGAGAGATGGAATATAATTAGACCTTTCTGACCCTCAGGTCTGCCCTGATGTTGCCCTGAGTACCTTGGGAGGCACAGCTGAGTGAGACCAACTCTGCTCTGCTCTCCCACCTACGTCTCAGTGATACATACCAGATCAGCCTCCTCATCCACAATCATATCATTGATAAGGGAGGTTTTATTGAGAATTGCCATGGCATTCAACAGCAGCAGCCACAGACGCAAGATCTGGCTGATAAGACAACCACAATTCCCCAGGTTGGAGGTGACACAGTGGTGTTACAGTGTTTTTGTTTCATCTTCAATCAATCCTCAATGTTTTTCTTCTCTTCAGGCTTCCGTTTTGTTCAGAGTCTCTCAAGGCACAGCCATTTAAGCTTTGTATATGTTGCCAAGATTACAATGGATAGCTGCCCACCCTTAGAGAAAAGTACCAGAATTCCCAGCTGTCACTTCCAACTGCAGCCAAACTACTAGCTCAATTACTGACTGATATTCTGGGAAGAAGTTCATGATGTGATTAATCTCTGCTATAGACACACTCAACCTTTATGGATCTATAGGCTGCTATATTTCTGTGAGGTCAGAATAGAATCACTGAGGTGGGTGGCTAACATTTAACAAATTCAGCTGATTCATGCAAGTGCACAGTTCTACATTCTACTCAGACATATGTGGGCCATCAGTATAATTTTTTTCCTTAGGAGCAGGGGGCGGGGGGGGGGGGACTCCTTAGAGTCCTTCGGAAAATGAACAAATAAAAAGTAAAAATAGCAATAGAATAACGTACGTAATAACAATAAAATAAGCAAATAAATATTTACTTCAACTATTTATATTCTGCCTAGCACTGTTGTCTAGAAAGAGTATACAATACGTTTACAAAAGATACACTAAAGATAAAATCCGTCAAATTATCTACAAAATAAGAAAACTTTATTTAAAGTGCCTGCTGAAAGGGGGGAGGGAGATGACCAAGCACTGAAGTTCAACAGGAAGGAGGCCTATATGTTTTCTGCCATGAAGGATTTCCACAGAACTGGGCCCAAGCAATCTTCTTCTTCTTTGGCAGTCACTCATAGCTAAGTAAGATTGTCTTCCATAAACATGGTTTTAACAATGAATCTGTAAGTGACCATGGAGGCCAATTCTGGATCCACACATCCCTCCACAGTGGGGACATTAGTTTCCAGGCGGGAGTTGAACGGGGTACTACTAACAAATACTCCCCTAAAGACCTAAGTAATTGGGCAGTGATATAAGGAATCAGGTGGTCCTTAAGGTATCCTTGTAAATCAATGGAAGAACTCTGAATCTGGCCCAGCATCATATGGTCCAGTATAAGCTTTTAAGCACTGGAGTTATATCCTGGCAGTAGTATATCCTCAAAAAAAAGTCCAGCAACAGCATTTTGCACCAGTTGAAGCTTTCAGAAGGGACCCCAGGGTAGCTCCACAGAAAGGTTGGTGTAATAGCTATAGCTGATGAAAGGAACTATAACCACTGAGGCTACCGCAACCATGATGGACTCAGGAGCACTATGACCCTGTTCTTTCAGATGGAATCTAACCCCATCCAGAACAGGCAACCGACCAATCTCTAAGACATGGTAAACCTACCTACAGTGTCTCTTTTCCCCCAGGATTCAAACTTAGTTTAGATGCCCTCATCCAAGTCACTATGACACCAAGACAATGGTCTAGATCTCTGGTTTCCAGTTAGCTAAGTACTGCTGCCCCCCTGTTTTTCAAAAGCCAAGCCATGGATCCCCCTACTTTTGAAAAGTCGATATCTCTATGGTAGTTTTTGTTACATGAATGGTGCCACGGACTCCCTGGGGTCCGCAGACCACCAACTGGGAAACACTAGATCATAAACAGTTGTTTCTGACTCAGATGTTATGGAGAAACAGAACAGAATACTGCTGATATTTTGCCCAAATTACTAGTGACCACTCCTGTTGGCTTCATATAGAAGTAGAACAGCATTGAAGACAAGATCACTCATGGCAGCACAGCATGCAAGGAACATGGGGCAAAAAACGCTTCCCAGCACTATTCACCTATAGGTACAGTAGTAGCCACTGTTAAGAATGTGTCCCCAATATCAATTCAGACAGAACAGGTCGAGGAGGATACTATGATTATTTGTATTGAAAGCTGCTGAGAGACTGAGAAGCAGAAACAGAGTTGCCTTCCTTCTGCCCAACTCTCCATAATCTGTATTCTCCAGGAATGCCTGCAAACTGCTCCGCCACTTTCTCCATCAATTTATTCAAGAAGTGGGTATTTGTGGGAAGTGAGATAGGATGTGACTGCCTATTTAAGGGCAGCAGGCATAACGCCAAGAAACTAAGAAGTTGATCACAGCATTGCATTGGTCTTATCTTCACAGATTTAGCCATCTGTAATGACTTTGTAAACTTCAATGACTTTGCTGGAGCAACAATTACTACACCAAGTTCAGTTTGTATGTTTGACATTAAATTGCAATAAGGTAATTCCTTTGTTTTTAAATAAGCCCTCAAATCACATTATACATATCCAAAGAACAATGGAAAAATCCGATGGATGCATTCCTATTGCATTAGAATCTGTCTCTGGCCTACTCCCCAGGGTTATAATTAATTTAATTTATATGACAGACTACAACTCGAATACAATAAAATAGCATAATCATGAACTCACAGAAGAAATAGGAATATATTCAAGTTTAAGCAAATAGCGCTTTAAATGCATAAAATCTCTAGATGAGTTTTCTTGAGAAGTAAAACCTCTTTCCTAAAGTGTCAAGGCAAAATCTTGTTAATCTGCTTTTGCTATTAACAATAAGTACAGTAAAGATAAAAGTAAATTCTCAAAGGGGTTGTTGGCAAAGAAAATCCCAAGTAAAAGAGAAGTAGTAAAAGAACTAAGAAGCTAAGTGAGGAGGGGCAGCTCCATTCAAATCAGCATAAGAATGGGCTGTAACATTTCCTTTTATTCTTAGATAGAAGAGGCAGGAAGATCTCTGAAAAATAGGGCAGCAATTCAATTACAGTGCTTAGTGGGACTTCAGTAAGCAATCTGAAGCAGTTCAATCATGTTATAAAATTTGTAGAATACTCAGACAGTGTAAGCTCCAGGTCCACTTAAAAGTAAGCCTCAATGAATTAAATGGGATCTACTCCCAGGTAAGTGCATAGCAATTATAGATTACCCATTTACCAGGAAGTAAATCCAACTGAAATAATTTAAACTTATTTCTCCATAGCAGTGTTAGGGTTATGCTTCTGAGATACTAACTTGAAGTATTAAAATCAGTATTTATTTATTTATTGCTAATGAATTAAATAGGAAAGCTGCACTCTTATTATGCAAACCTACACATATCTACTCAGATGTTCAGTGGGGCTTACTCCCAAGTTTCTATTACAGTATTATTAATTTCATTTCTATACCATTTTTTAATACTATCAGAGTGGTTTACAACACATTAAAACATAAAATAAAACAATCCAGAATAAAGCATTACTGAAAACAGTCAAGTATAAAGTATACATTCAAAACAACTTAATTAACAGGACTAAAATATTATCATAAGCTCAGACCATACCTGCTGCTGTTGCTGTCAATCCTGCCAATGGTGGTTCATGGCGGGCAGTGGCTGTGGAAGCTCAGGCTTGATGACTTGGGTCTGTACTAGCTGCATAGCTGCCAAGTTTTCCCTTTTCTCGCGAGGAAGCCTATTCAGCATAAGGGAATTTCCCTTAAAAAAAGGGATAACTTGGCAGCTATGACTAGCTGGAGGGAGTCAGTCAGGGCCCTGCCCTTCCAGCCCAGGTGGAAAAGGGCAGGGAGCAGGTCATCTAGCATGGATGCTTTCCTCGAGATTCCTGCATTGTAGGGGATTGGATTAGGTGACCCTAGGGAAACCCAGCCGGGGGTATGAATAATAATAATATATTATTATTATTATTATTATTATTATTATTATTATAGGGATACCTTCCAACTCTAAAATCTGATGGCTCACAGCAAAGATGGTCTGTATAGGATTGCAGATTTGGTAATACAGTAATCTGTATTTTACATTTTTTAATATTTGTTTTCTGCTTAAAACAGAAAACATGTTTACTCCCACGGAACAGTCTGGCACATGTCTTAAAACTATCCCAGAATAATTTCGAAGTGTATTATTTTACATTTATTTTTCACATTTTTATTGTAAGCCACCTTATAGGGCCTTTCCCTAAAGCAGCGTTTCTCAACCGCTGTTCCGCGGCACACCAGTGTGCCGCGAGACGCTGGCTGGTGTGCCGCGACGAGAAGGGCGATTTGCATTGTCACGTCGCTGACCCGCCGGAAAGGAAGCCGTACAGGTCACGACGCGAGGCGAGCGCCCGCGTCGTGACCCGGCCGGCTTCCTTTCCGGCGTGTCAGTGTTCGGCTATTGGCGGCCGCCAGGCACGTGACAATGCAAATCGCCCTTCTCGTTGCCGCACGTCGCGGCAAATTACAGGCTGAGGTCGCGCCAGCTTCCCTTGGGATTTTCTTCCTCCCGTGTAAATGTGTCCTAAGATGTGCCGAATCCCAATTATTTGAGAAGAAACGTCCCAATGGCCTCCGCGGAACCGGCTTGCACACGCAAATCCGATTTAAACTGCAATCCGGTTGCAGCCACTAGCCAGGTAGCAAGCCCCACTAAAACTCAGCGGCGCTTCCTTCTGAGTAGAAATGCCTAGCTTTGCGTCGCCAGGTTGAATGCCGATGCTTGCTTGGGCGGCGGGGACTGAGGCCCACCGAACTGAGCGCGAGGTTTACTTGCGAGTAAATGTTGGACTAGGGACGGATTGTAACGTTTGTGGGTTTCAAGCAGCTTGGGAACTTCAGCTGGGTGGTGGATGGGGCCCGTTTGGGCAAAAAGCAGGGGCTATAGACAAACTAAACTAAATATAGGGCGGCACAGAGTTGGTGTGCCGCGTGATTTTTTTCATAGAACATAGTGTGCCGTGGCCCAAAAAAGGTTGAGAAACACTGCCCTAAAGTAAGGGGTGGACAATATAGGTAGCCGCATGAGGCTCTACATATGGTAGCCGCATGAGGCTCCTCATGAGGTGTGAAGACTGCTCCCTGCAAGGCTTTTTCACCTGGCTTGGGGGGCGGGCCCACACTCACCAGCCCTACTGAAGAGGCTCCTCATGAGACCGGAGGAACCTCACAACGTTGTCATATCGACCAATAATACAGATGATAATGCAACCTAAAACCGAAAGGGATATTGCTTTGAACCACATACCTTTTACCAGTGATTCTTTCCTCTGCTAGTACTCCTGCACACTCCAGACTAAGTCTGGCTTTGTTCGCAGCCTGTTTTGTCCTCAAAATATCTGCAATGTTATAGGGCTGTGTTCTCCAGCCCAAGCTGACTCAACTGCAGTAAAATTTCCTATAGCTTACTGTTCAGAATACAGCTATGTCTGTTAAAGGAAGAATTCTTCCCACTACATCCATGTGCATAAGCTCTATCATGTTGCTAATGGGAGAGCTTTGTTCTCTGGTGTGAAAGCATATGAAACAAGACAATGACCCTGTCTTCCTGCATGGCAGGAGGTGCAGTGTTTTTAAAGACATGCTTCTTCGCACCTTAACAGGGGGCAGGAGTGGATCTAAACTGCTGCATAAGTGGTTCTTTCTTCTACATATGTTTTACAGCAGACCTGGCATGCCCACAAATTTCCATTCAGGCGGCTCACTGTGCATCTGCATTAAAGATTCATATTGATTTCTAATTGTAGGTAAAATTCTTCTTTTATTTCTGATATTCGATGGCACTCAGTTTTAAAACAAGAATGTAAATACTCTCCCTCTGCAAAGGAGGATGGGTTAGTTAGGCCAAGTAGGGCTGTCCAGGAACAGCAGAGGAGGAGGGCTGACCATTATTACAGAAGCAATCGGCGCCTCTACCCGCTCGCTCTTCTCTTTGGGCAGCTTGGCGGAGAAGGATAGATGTCCGGAAAGAGCACATAAGCAAATGAAGAGCAAGATCCGCCCCCCACTCCTGCTGTAGCGCCCAAAGAGTCTCAGCAAGACGAGGCTTCTCGGTTGCGGGAGCCTCCACACACTCGTCCGCCTTCTGTGTTTCTCTACGTGGTGCCCTAAGAGCGTCCAGTCGCTCCTCTTCTCTCCCTGTCTTGGCACGCTGAGAGGAAGAAGAGCAGGGACCCAATCCAAGGCCACCTTATGCATTGAGTCAGGCGGCAGCTCCGCGGTGCAGCAGACGCTTTTTTGGCAACAGGGTCCCCACTTCCAGCTGAGGCACCACCCGGCAGGGGCCCCTGGGAAAGACCCTTGTCTCAAACTCCGAAGAGCCGCTGCCAGTCAGTGACCACCATGCTGAGCTTGAATGGGCCAATGGTCTGAATTCGGTGTCAGGCAGCTTCCTATGTCCCACCTTGGGTCAATAGTAACCCCCAAAGAGCAGAGGCGGAGGCAGCACATGGCGAAGGGCTCTTATTATGGCAGGTCGAGAGAGAGAGAGAGACGCTCGAGCGGGGCTCCGCCGCTGCGAGAACCACGAGGCAAGCGCCGCCCGCGGGATCCCCGCTGCGTGTGCGAGCGAGCGAGCCGCTCGAGGGAGGCGCGGCGCTGACGCGGCCGAGGGGGCGGTTGCTTGTGACACTGAAAAGCTGGAGGCGCGAGGAGCACAAGATGGCGGCGGCTACTGCTGGCGGGCGCTGGCGCCGGGGACGACGGCTGCGCGAGGGGCTGAGCGGCTGAGCGGGAGCGCTCCGCAAGCGGAGGGACATGGCTCGAGCCGGTCCGGTGAGAGTTGGCGGGCTCTGAAGGCGGAGCGGGTGGGGTGAGGTGGAGTGGGGGGTTCCGGTCGGGGGCAGCCGGGGGATGCCAAGCGCTCCGAGAGCGAGGAAGCAGCCCGTTACTTCTTCCAAGTAGTGTCCTCCGCTGCTCTTCCCGTCACCCGGGAAGCCCCCGCTCCGGTGCTGGGTTTTTGGCGCCTCTTCGAAGGGGAAACTTCTCTCCCTCGGCTTCTTCGCCATCCCGTCGAGAGTCTCCTTACCTTATCCTGGGACGAAAAACAGGGGGTTCGGAGGCGCCCCTGAGAGTGTTGGGAGTCTCGGGGGCGCTGGTCGGGGTCACTGGATTAGCTGCACCTTTTAAATAATTGCGAGTGGGCTGGTTTCCCGATGTGTATTCACGGCGCGCTCACAAATGTTTTATAGGTAACTTGCTCTTGTGGAGACGGTCCCCATGTTATCGGCCTCCATAGGTTAAAGCCGGTTCTGGATGACTAGACGTTTTCGTTTTGAGATGGTGGGATAGGAAGGAAGTGTGTTAAAAACTTTTTATGCTGTGGAAATGGACGTCTAGCTTTTACTTCTGCCTTGATTTATTATTATTTTTTTGAAAGGGAACAGATTTCTGCGGACCTGTTGAGATGTTTACTTTCAGGGGTGTAACTCTTATCTTTCGAAGGAAGCACTTGTTGTACCTGGAATAGGTTTGTGATGGTTTTTGAAAGTCGAGGTTAATACACTCAGTATGTTGTCACCTCCTCTGAATTAATAAGTCTCATCTTACTTACATCCACCCTTCCTTACATATTTCTTGTATTTTGGAAGTTGGCACCTGCAACCTCATTGATCTGGAATACTTCCTGTTGGTAATTGCTGACATAGATTAGATGAAACATAAATTTAAGATAGGAGAAACTTGTCTATTTTTGTCACTTAACTATCCTGATTGAGAATACAAAGGACTACTAAATATATCTTAAGTGATCTTGAGTATGCACCTGAAGGCTGTGTCTGTAAACACAATTTCTTGGAGAACATCCACTGATAGGTATATCACAAGTGAGTGTGTTAAAAAAGAAGAAAAGCTAGTGACCAGAATGAGTAGAGGAAACATTTTCTTAATAAATCTTATGATTTATAATATTCTTAGAATAAGCATCCACACTTGGCCCCACACTTGAACTCTTCTGTTGTGTTGAGTAACTGACAATAAGACATACCTTTTGAATCTCTGTTACTTAGGGTTTGTGTGCATCAAACTCATTGAAAAAGTATCAGAAGATAATGGGAGGGGGAAATCTATGAAACAATGTGAACTAGTAGATTTGCTAATAGGTCAGCATGGAGCTGCATTTAAATGTAAATTGGAGTGAAACAAAACTCTATGCAAAAAAGCCAGTCTATTATTTCCAGAATTTTGGGTTAACAGTGATTATGTAGAAAGGGGTACTGCATGTAGTATATTTTACACAAAAGTTTGTGACTTTTAATGATGGCAAGTGATTATAATGCTAAAGGGTAGAGATTTGTTAAGTTTTTATGTACTTAAATTACTTTGGTAGTGCATGAACTTTTTTACATGACAAGGTCATGAAGATCCAGGTTTCAGTGTACAGTCTTAACTTCACATATCTGGGTGTAAGCCACTTTGAATTTAGTTCTGAGTAGACATAGTTAGGATTGCAGCCAAATAAACACTTTTCATTGTAAGAAGTTAATGATTGTTATAAGATGTTAATTCCCTCCCAGACCCCCACCTTTTCCCGCCTATCTGGGAGTAAACCCCATTGAATTCAATACAACTTCTGACTAGGCATAGTTAGGATTGTGCTGTTAGGCTGTAAAATCCTATACAACCAGGGGTCAGCAACCTTTTTCAGCCATGGTCCACCGTCCCCCAGACCATGTGGTGGGCCATACTATATTTTTTTGGGGGGGGATGAACGAATTCCTATGCCCCACAAGTAACCCAAAGATGCATTTTAAATAAAAGCACACATTCTATGCATGTAAAAACATGCTGATTCCCGGACTGTCCATGGGCCGGATTGAGAAGGCGATTGGGCCGCATCCGGCCCACGGGCCTTAGGTTGCCTATCCCTGCTATACAAACTTAACTGGGAGTAAGTTCATTGAATTCACTGGGGCTTACTCCTAATGTATAGGACTGTACTGCTAAGATGCAATTTTAAAGTACTAGACCAGATTTGTCATGTATTGGTTATTCGCACTATAACCATTTAATTTCTACTACACAGCACTTAACAATTGTAACTTACTTTCTGTGCTTGACATCTGGACTGCACCAGTTTGGGAACTGTTCCTTTAAATAATGTGATGCTTAATGGTGAAAATAATTTATGAGCCATGTGTGTAAATACTGATTTATGATAGTAGGAGTTCATATTTTCTGACTTGCACTGAGTGCCTATTTGTGTTAGTAAGAAGTTAAGCTACTGCATTTGTATTTAACAATTTACTTCATATTAAAAATTCATGTTCTGTGATTATTTCATGATGTGTAGAGGCTAAAGAAGGAATGATTACCGGTACTGCTTACTTTTACATTTTGTCAGTGAGGTAGGACAGCAGGTAGAAGGATTGTATTTAAAGTGAAATGATATACCGTATATTGAGGCTATTTGCTCAGTTATTTCAAAATTGTATTTAAGACATGAGCCAGAAAACCTTGATGTTGTTTTTGTTTGTTACTATGTTATACATATTTGTGTTTTTATATTGCAAACTTCCCTATGATCCTCGGATGAATGGCAGTATAGAAATTGAATAAATAATAATAATTTTATCAACTCCGACTGTTGACGGGAGCTGCTGTTGTCCCTGGACCAGGATAGTTTGAGCACAGTAGGCCAAGCATTGGTAAAGTCATGGTTGAATTATTACAGTGTGCTTTATTTGAGGCTTTCCTTGTGCTTGATCTGGAAACTACAGTTAGTGCAGAATGCTGCAGCGCAATTGCTGACAGGAGTAAGATCCTGTCAACATATAATACTTCTGCTCACAGAACTCTCCTGGCTTCTGGCTTGTTTCAATTAGTATATAAAACCGTCAACTCTTTTACTTGAAGTATTGCCACTCCATATGTGCCCACTTGACCTCTTCAAGCTGTGGTACTGGCAGTTTTACAAGTGCCATATAATATTCATTCTGCACTTGTGAGGAAAAATATTTTAGTATATGTCAGCATCTATGCTCTGGAACTCAAAGCCTATCAATAGCAGGCTTCATTGCACTGTTTTTTTAATGCCTGCTAAAAACCTCCTTATTTCAGAAAGCCTACCCAGACATGTCATTTAATTATGTTTATTGTTCTTAAGATTCTGTTGATTTTTACCAGCATTTTAAAGTCTTATGATTATTATTGGTATTTTATTATAAATATTTTATACTAATTATGTACACTGCTTAGCTAATAAAAAGTGTTTCTAAACTGAGTTTTAAAAATGCTATGTTTATAAACCTGTAAAAAGTAGATAGGAATAGGTGCAACGCTGAACAGAATGATATGTGCTAATGAAACAATGGAAGTATCCAGTACCTATAAAGTTTGACTGCTTGTCAGGCTAAAGTTTCACAATATTCCATATGTACAAGGGCACATGGGGCTTGTTTGTCATGGGATACAGATGTAGTGACAAGTTTAGGTGCTGTGCCCCATCCTAATATTTGTCAGTGGACCACCTTGAGCCATGATTTATTAAATAGATCTGTCTTAAACTGATGCTTCATGCTGATTAGTGCAAATTTTCAGGTAGACGGAAAAGGTTATGCCATACTGCAGAATTTATTCCTATGGGGAAAGATTTTGACATTTGGTGTAAGGAGGAAGATGATAAAGGTGTGTGCAGTTATGCATTAAGTGAAGCAGGTGAATAGAAATACCGTAAGTTTTTTCCTCGCCCTTTCATAGTATTAGAACCCAGGATCATGCAGTGAAGCTGAGTGTTGGGAGTTACAGGACAAAAAAAGGAAGTATTTCACACAGTCCATAGTTAAGACATAGAATTCACTATCATAAGATGGATTGTAGGCTACCAACTTGGAAAGCATTAAATTGGAAAATTCCTTCAGTAGCACCTTAAAGTCTTTAAGGTGCTACTGAAGGAATTTTTAAATTTTGTTTTGACTCAGACCAACACGGCTACCTACCTGTAACCAGCATTAAATTGGGGTTAGGCAAATTCATAGAATCATAGAGTTGGGAGGGACCCAAAGGGTCATCTAGTCCAACATCATGCCATGGAATGGAGGAAAACTGCCAACAATGGTTACAAGGAATGATTGCTTCTGTATCTAAGTTGGTATGCCTCTGAGGCCAGTTGTTGAGGAGCATGAGTGAGGAGAGTGCTGCTATGTTCATGTCCTGCTTTCAGGTTTGCTGGAGGCATTTGGTTGGCCACTGTGAGAACAGGGCGCTAGACTAGGTGGGTCTTTGATCTGATTCAGCAGATTCTCCTTACGTCCTACAAAAGCTGAAGCTAACTTTTGTTTCTGCTTGCAGGTCAAAATGCAAAGGCTGGGAAACTCTTTGGAAGATGAATTTCTGTAGCATTTCATCGACGTTATAGTATTGAGAATGGATAAGTGTAAACATGTAGGAAGACTTCGGCTTGCCCAAGACCATTCCATTGTAAATCCTCACAAGTGGCATTGCATGGTATGCAATACTACAGAATCTGTATGGGCCTGCCTCAGCTGCTCACATGTTGCTTGTGGAAGATACATTGAAGAACATGCACTAAAGCACTTTCAGGAAAGCAGTCATCCAGTGGCATTAGAAGTGAATGAGCTATATGTTTTCTGCTACCTTTGTGATGACTATGTTCTTAATGATAATGCAACTGGTGATTTAAAGCTGTTGCGAAGTACATTAAATGCAATCAAGAGTCAAAATTATGACTGTACTACTCGCAGTGGCAGGATTTTGCGATCGATGGGCACAAGTGATTATCTTTCCCATAATAGTGCTCAAGCCTTGCTTCGTAATCAAGACCGTATGTTCACAGCTCTATGGCACAGGAGGCATGCATTAATGGGCAAAGTTTTTAGATCTTGGTTTGAACTGACACCAAGTGGAAAAAGGGTTTTAGAAGAAGAGAAGCTAAGGGAAGAAGCAGAAGAAAGAAGGATCAATGCTAAGAAGAAAAGAGAAGAGAGAAAGCGCCAGTTGAAAGAAGAAATGGAAAAAATGCCTCCAAGAAAGAGCTTTCGCTTGCAAAATCAAAATAAGGAATCCTCAAAAATATCACTCTATGCACTAAAAATGTCACAGAATTTGGACTCTGCTGTAGAACTGAAAGTAACAGCTACCTCAGATGATGTAAAATTAAAAAAAATTAATGACTCTCCAGTTAAACGAAGGCCTACTGTGACTCCCGGTGTAACAGGATTACGAAACTTGGGGAATACATGTTATATGAACTCTGTTCTTCAGGTACTGAGTCATTTGCTCATATTTCGGGAATGTTTTTTAAAACTTGATTTGAACCAAACTCAAGAGTTGTTAGCAGCTGCAGCCAATGGCAAAACAAGATCATCTTCTAAGAATTCTCCATCTGCCGGCTCGATATTTCATGTGAACAAAAGTCAATTTAAGGACAAGGAGTCTTCTGCAAGGCGATCTAGTGTTTCATCAGGCTTAAGTGGTGGAGCATCAAATAGTAGAAATATGGAACTTATTCAGCCTAAGGAGCCAAGCTCAAAGTACATTTCTCTTTGTCATGAGCTGCATACATTGTTTCAAGTCATGTGGTCTGGCAAGTGGGCACTGGTATCTCCATTTGCCATGCTCCATTCTGTGTGGAGACTCATCCCAGCCTTTCGTGGTTATGCCCAGCAAGATGCTCAGGAATTTCTCTGTGAACTTTTGGATAAAGTACAGCAAGAATTGGAGACAGCTCGTACAAAATGCCCAGCCCTCATCCCTACTTCTCAAAGGAAACTCATTAAACAGGTTTTGAATGTGGTCAATACAATTTTTCATGGACAGCTTTTAAGCCAGGTATGTTGTGTTGCATTCACAAAGCTCTGCAGTGATTTAAAATGCAGTCATACCGCGGGTTACAGACACTTCAGGTTGTGCATTTTCGGGTTGCACGGCACGCCAAACCAGGAAGTACCGGAACGGGTTACTTCCGGGTTTCGGCGCATGCGCAGAAGTGCCAAATTGCGACCGGCATGTGCGCAGATGCAGCGCTGCAGGTTGTGAATGCAGGTTGCGAACGTGCCTCCCGCACAGATCATATTTGCAACCCGAGCGTCCACTGTATTAATGCAAATTAATGGGTCAAAATGAAGACTCATTTTACTGTTATCAGTGGACGGGTGTAGTCTCTTTTAATAAATCTTTTAAATAAATATATTGCCTTCATGGGTTGTGTAGATTAAGTGTCAGAAAATAATTTTTTAAAGAGTGCACAAGAAAAGATAGAATATTGTCAGATTCAGAAAGATACTGATTGTAGGTAGTTACAGCTATTGGTTTATTTCAAGTTTGCAAGAAAACATTAAGTTGGAGGCTAGAGGTATGGCTGTTGGAAGGGAGTATCTGCATTACTCTTCCGGAGAGCATAATGATCATTCATGGCATGACCATATCAGAGTGCTACTAAACCAACATCTAAACCAGCTTTCCTTTCTATTTTAATTATTTTCTTTAAGTGCTGATAAAATTAAACAGCATAATCTACTACTCCAGGAGAAAAAAATAGAGTAATTATTAGCCTCTTATGAATCAGACATCTTTGTATTTGTAGTAAAAACATGCAACTTGCTGCAGGTTGTTGTGATTTGAGACCCATACTAAGATAATTGAAATCTGGAACATGGGGCTTTCAGGTCAAAGCTGACTTAAATTTCCATCACTGAATTGGGATGTTTGTATAATGCATGCCAGTAGAATAAGTGTCTGCAGCTGTTATAACTTTTCTACTTCATACGCAGTAAAAAATCTAATGATTTAAATTCACATGCATTTGATACTTTGCCGTATATGAAAAAGTACTCATCTAAAAGAGTTAATCTAATCAGCCTTTTGTCAAGCTTGATTTTTATCTTTAAGGAACTGAGAGTAGTAGCATTTCAAGCAATTTTCTGCACAATTCACTGATCTCAGAGCATCGCCACTGATTTTACAGGGACTGCTGTGGTCTGTTAATTGCAACTATAATAACTTATCAGAATGCCCTCTGTAGTCTTGATGTGCAGATTCCTAAATGGCATTAAAATACTACCGGGACCTTGTAAGTCGTTACTGCATTTTGTGGTAGTTCATGTACAGAAGCCTGCACCCAGGAGAACCTTGCTTGAGTCACTAACATTTCCATCATCCCTGACCACTGGTCCTGTTAGCTAGGGATCTGGAGGGCCGAGTTTGGGGGTGTCTGCCCTATGGAGTTGAACTGCTTGGGTTTGGAAACTTCATCTGGGCCCCCAGTTTCACAGTCAGCATAATAATGCAATTGCAGTATTGTTCTGTCCCTAGATTTCAGCAGTTTGATTAATCATTGAGGGGTATTTTACTTCTTGTTCCATTCCTCTCATTTGCTCTACCTTGCATTTGCTACGAGCTACTGTACTTCAGACTTGTTTCCTAGAAACAAATACAGTGAAATATTTGCACCATACCCATGAATGTCCACTTAATTTTTACCTTCAAGATACATTGTTTCATAACCTGTATATAAAAAATTATATCTTTTGCCCCCCCCCTGGAAATACTAAAATGACTATCAATATTAAGGCTCTTTACTAATGAAGCACATTAAACTGGTATTATATAAAATATTTATTGATCGAATAATAACAGCATTAATTATAGTGGAAAATAACAAAGAGCATCATATACAGTGGTGCCTCGCTAGACAAATTTAAGTTCTTCCATGGCTCTTTTCTTATAACGAAAAATTCGTCTAGCGAATCCCATAGGAATGCATTGAATTTTTTTTGAATTTTTTTTTGCCCATAGGAACGCATTAATTGAATTTCAATGCATTCCTATGGGAAACCGCGATTCACTAGACGAATTTTCCATAAAACAAATTCGTCTAGCGAAGCAACCTCCACTAGAAAAAACCTTTCGTTAAGCAGAAATTTCGTTAAGCAGGGCATTCATTAAGCGAGGCACCACTGTATCTGGCTTTGTTTGCAGTGCACTGAAGGCTTTTCAGAATTGGGGCCCTAGTTGAAAAGCATTTTTCAATTAACTATGGAGAAAGAAAAATCACTATAAACAGCTCTCAGGATGGGTCATGTAAACTGAAATGAAGGGTCAAATGGAAGGACATCAACTGTCACTGAGCTGTAATTTTACATTTTTTTTAAAAAAAAATCTAATCAATTTTAAGATGATGATGAGGCTTTCAAGAGCAACAAAGCAGCTAAGGCCACAGTCCCAATCCCCTGAATCCCAGTGACAGGGCTTCATGCACCCATAGCCTCAGTGTTTGCACTGGCCAAGACAGAAAGGGGGCAAATGCCACTTCATTGCGTCAGTTCCCACCCTGGATTGGGCCCGTTCCTGTTGCTTGACTGCAGCAGATCTCATGCTGGTCTAGCCCATCCCCAAAATGCCCTTCTCCATCAGTGGAACTAACCAGAGCTGGGCAGGGGGACCCCTCTCACTCTGTCCAGACCCCCTCCAGTGTGAAGGATTGGGGTTTTGGATTGCTCCACGCCTCCTCTACACATCTGCAATATGTATGCACATTCACTTACAAAAGAAGGGAGGGCAAGAAAGTCAAATTAAGTAATTTTTTTGTCTCGACAGGTAACGTGTCTTGCGTGTGATAATAAGTCTAATACTATAGAACCCTTCTGGGATCTGTCACTGGAATTTCCTGAACGATACCACTGCAATGGAAAGGAGACAACCTGTCAGCATCCATGCTTGTTGACGGAAATGTTGGCAAAGTTTACAGAAACTGAAGCATTGGAAGGAAAGATATATGCCTGTGATCAGTGCAACAGTGAGTAAAGGCAGCATGTACTCGGGCACCTGACTTTCATGTAACATGTGGCCTAGCTTTGGTTAAGGGCATAGATACTGGCAGTACATTTTTAAACATCACAATCAGAAAAATTACCTCTTATTTGTGCAAAACAAGATACCTCTTATTTGTGCAAAACAGTCCCTTGAGCTCACAGTATAAGGTCATATGATACATAAAGGTAATCTCAAGGAACGAAACTATCAATCACATTTGTAACTTTTTTTAGTATTTATACCATGCGCTCATCTCAGGATTGCATCAGCACATTGTCAATACTTCACTGGAGCTCCTTGCGTTGTATACCAACATACCTGTGATAAGGGTTTTCTGGAATTTTTTGAACTGAATTGCATTGAAATCTGCTATTTAGAAAATTTTCATTTCATAAAATTTTCTGATGGCCTAATTTGGTTTGTTTTATTTGCTTATAGTAAACAAGGCTAGATATTCTGAAAATGCCATGCTTTCCTAATTATTTGCAATTGGTATTAATTCAAAAACTTATGATAGTTTTTTTTCTGCAGAAAATCTTCAGCCCCCACATCACTGATATAAAGTTGTATATTGAATGTTCTTTATGTTCAAGTAATGTTTCCACAATATATCTCCAAAATGGATTCCTGCTAAACTGACTGTACACACAGAAATTCTTCTAAACCAATGCTTAGTTGAGAAGCTCTAGACAGAGGCAACCTATGTTTGGCATGTATTATCCCAAGTGCATCGATTTATTTTTTCTACAACTTGCATCTATTGTGAATATGAGTGGAGGATTTTCTTTTTCTTGTCATAGCAAAACGAAGGAAGTTTTCTTCTAAGCCCATTATACTCACAGAAGCACAGAAGCAACTTATGGTATGCCGACTACCTCAAGTTCTGCGGTTACACCTTAAGCGGTTCAGGTACTGTAGAGAACTACCTTTGCTATCGTATTAAGGAAAATGGGCTGGCAACCTTCTCTCAAGGTTGTTTTTTTAATAAAAAAAACCTGTATATTTAGTCAGATTATAAAGAATGCTTCTTTCTTCAGATTACAATAAAAATGTGCGCTTCACCCAGATCCCAAGGGATATGATGCCTGTTATCGATAGTGGTTTGCATTAAAGGAATTTGATGAAGCTTCTGACAATGATTTGAACTGCTGTGAATATTGAGGTGTTCCTGAACATTTCAGGTGCTCAAGGAATGAAGTTATTAGTATCCAAATGTTAGCAGCCTGTCTTCTGTGAGGCAAAGTTGTTTGACATAAATTAAGACCTTGTATATGCCTCAGGGACAAGAAGCACCACTGTGAAGCAAATCTTAAAGTGGGAAGAGACCTCAGGAAGCAGTCTACAGTGGTACCTCGGTTTATGAACACAATTGGTTCCGGAAGTCTGTTCATAAACTGAAGCGTTCATAAACTGAAGCGAACTTTCCCATTGAAAGTAATGGAAAGTGGATTAATCCGTTCCAGATGGTCCGCGGGGTACTTAAACTGAAGCGTTCATAAACTGAAGTGAACTTTCCCATTGAAAGTAATGGAAAGTGAATTAATCCGTTCCAGATGGGTCCGCGGAGTACTTAAACTGAAGCGTTCATAAACTGAAGCGAACTTTCCCATTAAAAGTAATGGAAAATTAATTAATCCGTTCCAGATGGGTCCGTGGCGTTCATAAACCGAAAATTCATAAACCGAGGTGTTCATAAACCGAGGTTCCACTGTATAGGAAAGACAGATGCTTTGTAAATGGCAAAGCAGGGAATAATTCTATCAGATTTTCTTGTTACTTCTAGGGAATGATTGGGGAAGGCACAGCTGGTGAAATTCTCCCTTCTATGAAACTCTTAAATGGCCCTCGCAGAGTCTGTGGCTGTAAATCCCTAAGGAACCAGTGGCATTAGAGAAAAACATTTTATTTGTCAATTGGGTTTGAACAAACCAGTCAAATTTGTCACAGTGGGAGTGGTTGTGAGGGAACCAACTTCTGAACTAGACATAAGAAACCAATTTTTCAGATACTTGGCGGAGTGTCTTGCAAATGAGGACTTGATCTAGTGGGCATAAATGACAGGATTAAGAGAAACTTTCAACAGAAAGTGTTCCACAATGAAACTGTAAGTGTGTTGGACTCTCTCTCACTTGAGGTTCCCAAGTAGCGACTGGAAAGACTATTATTGTGGATGCTGCTAACTGTGAATTTCCTGCACTTTGCAGACGGTAGGACATAGCCTACAAGGTGCCCTATAATTATGTTTCTGTAACTGCTTCCACACTGTAAGAGATACACATACTTCCAGGTTTTAGCCCACAAATAGAGATTTTTAACTTCTAGTTATGTTGAAGGTACCCGACAGAAAAAGAAATAGAAAATAACCTTTTTATACTTTTCATCACCCAAGATGGTCAGGACGTAATCATCGTGAGAAGATTGGTGTGCACGTCAGCTTTGATCAGACGCTCAGCATGGAGCCCTATTGCTGCAGAGAATCTCTCAAGTCCCTTGTTCCGGATTGCTTTATCTATGACCTGTCTGCTGTTGTGATGCATCACGGGAAAGGTTTTGGCTCAGGACACTACACTGCCTATTGCTACAATTCAGAAGGAGGTACAAATAAATTTGAATCTGAAATCCAATTTAAGCTTGCCTTTTAGATACAGTAGCTGCACTGCCCCAACAGAAGGGTTATATTCAACATAATGTTAAGGAGAAGGTTCCATCAGGGAAAGGATTTGTCTTTGTGCAACTGAATGCCCCCCGCCCCACCATATTCCTTCTAAATCTTTTCTGGGGTTTCTCACAATCCCATAAAGTAGTTTTTTGGGTGGTGCATGGGGCAGTGTCACATTGGGCTAGTGCTAATCATTTTGCTAGCACAAATATTTCATTCCCTAAACTCAATAGGCTTTTAAGCAGAGGAATCTTATAAAATTGTAATGAATGCTGCACGAAGAGGCCAGCCTGTCATATGGACAGTTCTGCATATATCCTTTTGGTGGGAGGAGTACCGCTATTTCTGTGTAAAATGTAATACTGTATTCTTATATTGCAATACATAAAATCCTTTGATCTGTTACAAGAACCAGTGCTGCAATACTTTTATTGCTCTTGTCTTCTAGGATTCTGGGTTCATTGCAATGATTCCAAGCTCAACATGTGCACTATGGAAGAAGTATGCAAGGCCCAGGCCTACATCTTGTTTTATACTCAACGAATTACTCAGGCAAATGGACACTGTAAAGTTTCAGCTCTTGACTCACCATCTGGAAAACAGCCAAATACTGAGGTTAATTGTTCCAATGCAGATAGTAACAGCTAATCCAAAGCCAATGTGTACAGTACAAGTCTTGAGAGTTGTCACTTGTACATGTGTTGAGATGAGTAAGTGCAGTATTGTACAATGTATCTTCATACCCTTTTGTACTAGCTGAAAACCTGTTTTGAGAATTTTTATTTAGTATAAATACTTTTTATTGATGGTAGTTAACTTCCAAAATTACTAGGATATCTGTATAGCTATTTTTTTAAAAGAAAATTGCCATTTGAATCGTTAAATCTTACCTCAAGCTGTTTTTCAGCATTTTTATATTTTGATATTTTGCTGTAGAAAACATAGATAAGGAATTTTTGGTGAACAATTCGTGTAATTTTGGAATTTTTTTTATAAAAAACGTGCATTTTATACCATGTTTCCTGAAGTACCAGTCATTGTAGGCACATGTCTTGCTTCCACAGAATTAAAAAAAATAAGATGGTATCAAATGTAGAACTTTGCTTTCCCCTCTGAACTGAAAAGTCCTGGAGAGAGCAAAATACAACTCTGTTTCCTACCTCCATTTGGTAAACCATACTCTATTATCTACTCGGTCACTAAGTCCTGGGGAGAAGCAACAAGATATTTATTCGGTGTATGCAACTGCTCAGTGCTAGGGGCAGAATAACTGGCAAATTATTACCCCTCTGAGTCAACTATCAATAAAGCACCCCAAATCTGATAGTTCCCTCACAAAATCTTGTGTTGCTCTATTTGTCTTTTATCTGTTTTTTTAGGACCATAGGCTGTGTAAGAAGTGAAGCTGAGTAAGTGAAACTTGGGAGTACTGTGGGCTGTGATTTGTTTTGTATAAGCAAAGCAAAAGGGTTTTATTTTATTGGTAAGAGCTTAATTTTTTTAACTGCCTGCTGCTCTGCTTGGGGGAAAAAATCCTCCTGAATTCTTCAGCACTTCCGAACCAGCATGAGGGATAGCCTTACATTGTGATGCCTGTTGGAGGACATCTGCCTCCAACAAAGAAAGTGCTGAGAAAGCGAACTGGTTAATGTGAAGCTCCTATTTTTTTTAAAAAAAAATGCTCAGATAGCTGAGTGGTTTCTTTGAGCAAGAGACACAAACCCTTCCTCTCCTGCCCTCTGGAAATAGATTTGAGTTTGGGGTGACTTGCCCTAGTGTGAATTATGGAGGGAAGGTATTGCTTATACAAAAAGCTCCTTCGTCTTCTATCCTTCCAACTCTGAAGGACACAGAGAACTGTATAAAGTTTCCCCGTAGAGAGGGAATGCAAGCACTCCACCACCCCAAGAGAAAGGGCTGGGAGGTGGGAACTGAATACAGTGAAGTTGTCTGTGCAGACGTTCTCAAATGCCACAGAAAAATGCATGTCTCACGCTCACATAAAAATAAGTATTAAGTCCCTAATTCACTTTCTTCTCAAAGTTATCTGGGGTGACAGAAAAAATAGTTTTGTATACTCTAGTTTAACAGGCACTCTCTCTGCATGAAGAACCCAAATAATGATGGTTAGAGCCCTTTTTTCAGGACCTCTTAACACAGCAGGTCCCCTGATTATTTGCACACAAGGCAGAAACTTGAGCATGGACACTTGTCTTAATTACTGTAATCTTACTAGTCCTAGAACTCCACCTTGAACTGAGAGCCACCCAACATAAGTGAGATACCTAGATAAAAACTACATATTTTATTAAACACAAAACTCATTGCCTATGAATATTTGATGTTAAATAGCAAAATGTCTTCATTTGCAGCCTGTTTTCTACTGCTCAGGCTAGAAGGGTACTATATTTTCTGTTCCTTTGTTGGCCATCAGTACAGCAAACAGTTAACCTCCCTACTACAAGAAAACCATACCATCTTAAAAGAACCCAATATCCCAACTTAAAAAAACACCACGAAAGAGAATTAAGCAGGGGTTGCTCTGGATGGCCCTTGTGGTCTCTTCCAACTCTATGATTCTATGAACTAGTTAAGTTCTAAGAGCTTGAACCAGTTTGTCAAAAGTCTTCCTCTGAGCACGTGAGGTGCCTATTGTGTCATTGTGGGTGCAGGTGTCTGAAACCTGATTATTGGGCATGCTGGCTGGGGTTGATGGGAGTTGGACCCCAACAAAGGTTACCCACCCCACAGTTACAGGACAAAACCCACCTGTAACCCCACAGTTATAGGACAAGACCAATCTGTAAATGAAACATATTTGTGCAAAGGAAGCAGGAGGGGCAAAGAGAACATATGTAGAGAAAGAAGCAGAGACCAAGAACTAAAGGAAAAAACAGGGAAGGTCCCAACAAAAGCAGAGGAAAAAGGGGTAAAGATGAGCAAGAAAAAAGGCAATTCTAAGCTATTTCAGACGAACATGAGTTTGACCAAACTGCGGGAGGCAGTGCAAGACAGGAGTGCCTGGCGTGCTATGGTCCATGGGGTCACGAAGAGTCGGACACGACTAAACGACTAAACAACAACAAGCTATTTCAGATTTAAAAAGAATCACTTACATTTTGAATGGCCTACTGTGGCAAGTCTGATCTAGCTCTATCTTGGCCTGTACCCTGAGAGATAGTTCAGTTAAGAGGGTTTTATTGTTCCTGCTGCAGTTTCAGTGCCTTTAAAAAGCTACATAAACAGAAATCCAGCAAAGTGAAGCTTCTCCTCCTCTGCAAGTGGCTTGGGGGAAAAAGGACTTCCCTACCCTATTCAGTTTAGAAAATGTATCTTTTTAAAACAGCCCATCAGAAAAGTAGCTATTTGTTTTTCATTTAAACTTCCACAGTCGATACCTAAGCAAAACACCATTCTTTAAAGAACAAAAGCACTCAAGTAACTCCATGCCAAAAATTATACATACTAAATATTTATACTTCTGTAGTATAATTGATTCTGCAATGCAGGGACCTCTCTGCTTCTCAAAAGGCATTTTAAAAGTATTGATAAGGAGTTTGTCTGTGCCTATGCGGCACAGAATCTGAAGCCTTCCAGATAGGCAATGAAACATGTCAGTCCAGAGAAGCTCAGGACACATCTTCCAATGAGCACGGGCACCAATTTTCTGCTCAGCTCCTTTGACTCCTACAAAATTAGCATTGTTCAAAACTTTATTCTCATTACTGACAACTAGATGGTTTTCTTCCCTTTTGGCTTTTTGCTTTTCCTACAAGCTGCTTTGCTGCTTCAGTTTTCTTCAAGAAGCTTGCAGCCTATAGGGGGTTGATGGGCTGGATCTAATATATGGTTATAGCCTTACATTTGCCCTTCTATTCTCCCTCAATGTACAGTACGTTAGCTTTTCCCAACATAAAGCTCAATCCATTAGATGTTCCTTTATACTCATCTAGTGACTACTGCATAGAGGCTACCTAAAAATAAAATGAAACAACCCTTAGGTAGCTTTCTGGATAAAATGAATGATTTTCTAAAACCACCTTTCGTTTATGCAATAATTTAATAAAAACTAAGTAATCTCATGGACAAGGTAAATAGTACTTGATGGCAGTGGGGTCCAACTCAATTGCAATTGGGCAATGCTAGGTCATAAAATAAACAGCACTGCAAACAGGACAAATCCCAGAGTCAATCTAACAACAGTTTATACAGATAATACCTTATTGAGCATGAACTGTGTTTTCTATACCTTAACTCCAAAGCACATCCTAACAGTTTGCAAAAACCTACTGCATGAATGGTCAATTAAGCATACGGGTAAGCACCACTTAAGTTTGACTTTTTCTGTTGCTTCGTACAGAAGAAATATGCAACCTGCTAAAACCTTTTCTAGACTCAAACTAGAATATCGAACAATTCTGTAGAAAATATGCGGGAGTCCTGTTATACTTTGATTAGCCTCAACCCTACTGCCACTTACTTGGGTACAGAAGAATAGCATCTAATGTATCAAACTTTTATTAGCAGAGATTTCAAATGAAACTAGTTTTAACAAGTGTAATGGGAAAATAATATAATCCAGTTTCTGAACACAATGAAGAATATCCAGAGTTCTGATAAATGGAATATTTGCATTGTCATTTAAATAAGTGTCATAACTGAAGTATCAAATAATGTTTAAGCTGGAAAAAAATGAGCAGAATAAGACCAACTTCAATTGCCCATTCATAGAAATAACCTATCAAGCTATGCAATATAGGTCAGTGTACCACAGCTGAGGGCTGATAACATTCCTGAAAGTTCGTAACTTCATGACCTAAAGCAAGGGAAGACTCATGCTATATAAGACAAAACTTCAGAAAAGTAGACCATGCCTTGTGTTGATATCCAGTGTAAGTAGAGAAAGAATACATCTACAGGATTTAATAAGGCAGGTTTCCCCTCCCCAGAGCACTGCTGCCTAGCACTTTTAACCCTTTAAAAAACCATATTTGGTGTTAGATCCATAAATCTGTCTTTATTTTTTACAAAATGGATTCCAGGAAGTTAAAAGGCAATACCAGAGACGACTTAGGCGCAGAAATCAGGTGTAGTCATTCAAAGCATTCAAGTAGGGAATATGGTAATATAAATATTCGAAAAGCCTTCTCTCAAAAATATTAAAACAATATGTATAACTCATTCCAAACTAAAAATTGAGCTTTATAGCATATTTTCCCCAAAGAAAAATAGAAGTAACCTGAAATACTCTAGAGGCCTCAAAAGCTGTTTTTCCTTTTGTTAGATACATGAGAGAGCTTGCCTTTGATTAAATTCCTCTTTCCGAACATGGAAAGTTATCACATGGGTCCACTGTTAAAACAGACTGCAAATTTATTCTGGCATAATGTGTTCCAACAGAGTACATAGGTGAGGTAATGGCCTTGAAGTTTTAATAGTCATCTCCTCTACTGACAACTTCTTTGCATGTTGGACGCAATAATATGGTATGCTCAAACTGTGCTGTATATGAGCCTTTAATATCACATAGGGGAGGGTATGGATCCACTATACCCAAGTCACACAGGTTCTTCAGAGCCATTAGATATTTACTTTCTCCCAGACGATCTAGCCATCTGCGGCAGAAGGCAAGAGTGCCAAAGTTTTCATTGATAACATTCAGCAAGTGTTTTGCTCTTGGAAGCCTAGAAGAAAGAGTGCACTGAATGAGCAGGAGGAAATGCTGATCAGACAGATACTGCACAATCCTATGCATGTTTACTCATGAGTAAGTTGTGCTGTGTTCAGTAAAGAAGCAGTAAAAATATACTTTAAAATTACATGATGCATAGCACTAGTAGCCAACAGGACACGGTAAACAAAAAGAAGTGTTCAGCATGCACTAGAATCGCATCGCTGCTGCATACCTTGTTTCTGGCGAGACCATTCCAGAGTGGTCTTTGCTTTCATGTAACAATGAACACATAAAGCTGTGGTGGCGCCTGAGGGTTGCATTTATTGTTGGCTAAGGAGCATGGAAGGGATTTTTCTTCCAATTGCAGCACTGGAAAAAGCCTCTCCAGCACTGCTATGGGAAGGAAAATAACCCCCTTGCTCCTACCAGCCTAGTGTTGCCCTTTCATTGGAACAGATCAAAACACTCCTGTTTCTGGAGTGATCCAGCCTGCTATCAATGACGGTATTCAAGAAGACAGAGCTGCCTTGTTGAGTGTTGTTATTCCTGTCGTTGTAGGTAATTTGAGTCAGGAGGCTGATAGGCTATGTCAGGCATCCCCAAACTTCGGCTCTCCAGATGTTTTGGACTACAATTCCCATCTTCCCCAACCACTGGTCCTGCTAGCTAGGGATCATGGGAGTTGTAGGCCAAAACATCTGGGGGGCCACAATTTGGGGATGCCTGGGCTATGTCAAAGACCATGATGGGCTGGATCTAGCCCATGGGCCACTTAATTTACCACTGCTGACCCCAAGAATATGATTCAAGGTATTTAAGATGCTAGGCATTTTTTGAAATCGCTATGATTAAACCACAGTAATTTAAAGCTGCTGCTCATATTGGCTGTATTTGGATGTCATGCTAAACCATTCTTCCCAAATCAGGTGTTCCCCAGCTGTTCTTAGACTCTGATTATCCCTGACTACTGACAATGCTGGCTAGGGCTGATAGTTGTTAGTTCAAAAACATCTGGAAGACTTTCAGCAGTGGTCAGTTACTGTCCACTAACACACAAGTAAAGCAAGTAACTTTAAGGACAAGTAGCCCTAAAAGTTGTTGTTTTTTGTCTCATTTGTGCACCTATAGTGTATAAGCAGTCTACTTACCATTCTTTTCAAGTTGTGAATTAGCAACGATATTTCTTTCAATAGTACAGACAAAGTGACATCTTTACCCACTGTAATAAAAGCAGGGCTAACCTTATTGGCACATGTCCAACATCAAAGTTCTTCATATAATGAGAACATTCCATATCATCATGAACAACACCTTTTCCTGTGCTGCCAAAGGTTTCTATAGCATATACTTCTCCCTCCTAAAATTAAACAGACACACATACTAGATAAGCATACTGGAGTCCATGCTGAGAATTAATCCAAGAACTTTTTTGCATTTGAAAACATGGGTTCTGGCACAATATTATTTTGCTACAGGAGACTAACAGAGTTCCCCCTCTGGAATTTCTCAGAACTATAAATGTAGGACAACACATAATACCCCACAGAGCAGATGTACAGGCAGCATGCCCATGAAATACAATCAATCTACTCACTTCCTGTAAATCAAAGATTTTCAAATACTGTCAGGGTGATACTTCCTTACTTAGACACTGCCCAATCAAGTTTAATGAATAACTTAATCCCCTGTACTAGGAATAGCTGTTCTGGAGTTATATTTCATAGACTCAGACTAAAGTAGAGTACTTAGAATGCCACAAACAAGTGGGAGAATGGCATTCCAGTAAGCTTACTCCTAGTGGATAAGAATAGGGAAAGTGGGACATTTCCAGAATAAATTTCTAAGACTTCTGAACTATTTCTGGAGTGGCATGTATTAGAATAAGAAAGAACAGTTTGCAAGATCTTCTGACCAGTTGTGATAACTATCAGAGAGTGCATGAATCCTGCTGCCCTTTGTCATCTTAACTAAACAGCCAGATTTCCCAGTACATTTCCTTAGCACAGTTAAAGCCCTAAATGGCCTCGGTCCAGTATACCTGAAGGAGAGTCTCCACCCCCATTGTTCTGCCCGGACACTGAGGTCCAGTACCGAGGGCCTTCTGGCGGTTCCCTCGTTGCGAGAAGCCAAACTGCAGGGAACCAGGCAGAGGGCCTTCTTGGTAGTGGCGCCCACCCTGTGGAACACCCTCCCATCAGATGTCAAAGAGAAAAACAGCTACCAGATTTTTAGAAGACATCTGAAGGCAACCCTGTTTAGGGAGGCTTTTAATGTTTAATAGATTATTTTATTTCATTTTTCTGGAGGCCGCCCAGAGTGGCTGGGGAAACCCAGCCAGATGGGCGGGGTATAAATAATAAATTTATTATTATTATTCCACTTTTCCCAATTAGGTAGTTCAACTCCACATGTTTTTTTTTTAATTTTTTAATGATACCTTCTTTTGCTTCTAAATACAAATTTTAATTGTGGGGATAGGGCATTTTGAATTACTTGCAAGAAAATACATTCTTATTACATTAGGCATACCATTCATTCTTCATTTTAATAAAACTAATGCCAACTGTTAAGTATTACACACTTATTTACAACATTCTGTTGTGAGCAGTAGCCATATGCTTCCTGGGTTTCAAGTAATTTAGTACTACAGACAAAAAAACATCTAAGTTGAGGGGGGTGGGAACAGAATTTCAAACAAGGGCCAGATGAAACTGGAAGTTCAACTGCAAATATTAACAGCCTAATACTGTGCATATTCTTTAGTGGCAGTAAAGGCCAATTGAGCTCTATACTTCTGTGTACAGAGGGTAAGGGTGTAAGAGTGTAAGTGTTATTTGCTTACTTCCATTCTTGTTGCTTCTCCTCCTTTCACAATGGGAACAGTTTTGCCTGCATGTATCCTATATGGTCCAATAGAGTGTCCATTCAGATTGCGAATTGGTTTCACTGTAACATAAAATATGAAACACTATAAAATCAATACATGTAGGTAACTACTAAAGTTAACTTTTCTAGAATAAGCAATTTCTTAAAAAAAGAAACCTATTCTCAATTTTTGGAATCCGAAAGACAACATGAAATTCCCGAAAACACAATAAATTGCAAAAATCAAAACCTTTTGAGAAGTTTAATAGATCTCAAAATGTTTTACTTGTGAGCAACAACAGTAATCAAGTCATATCATAGAATCATAGTTGGAAGAGACCACAAGGGCCATCCAGTCCAACCCCCTGCCAAGCAGGAAACACCATCAAAGCATTCCTGACAGATGGCTGTCAAGCCTCTGCTTAAATATAAATGCAATGCCTCTATTTAGTATCCACACATGTTCTCTCTCTCTTAGCGTTGAATCAAAACTATCACATGTACTAGATAAGGGAAATTTACCTTGATATGTTTTGCCATCAATTTCAACTTCATACGATTCCATAACTTCTTGAATAGCCTCACCAACATCACAAAGGCGAACGTCTATTCCAGCGCACTATACACACACACAAGACAGGTTGAAATTGAAGATAAAAATTCCCTCTCACAAAGTAGGCAGGTAAGAGATAAAGTTACACTTCCCCTTGCGAGTATACCTTTATTCCAGTATTAGTTGCATCTTTTACAGCTTGTAACAGCCTGTCATATTTTCGATTGAATGTGACAGTAAAAGCACAATCAATGATACGACCTGAAATTAGATACAAATTAGATAAAAGAATCTGCATTCAACTAAATGATCTAACTGCAGAGTAAGCAAGAGAAAACTCACCACTAACATGTGTTCCAAAATCTATCTTGCAGATATCATCATACTGCAGTACAGTTGGATCTCCAGCGTTAGGGGTATAGTGGGCTGCACAGTTATTCAGAGAACATCCCGTGGGAAATGCCAGCCCAGCATTTAAGCCATTCTCTTTTATCAACTTCCGTGAACAGTCTTCTAGTTTTTCGCTAGGGAAGCAAAGGTCTTTATTACATGAACAGATTTGTTTTCCAGCAGCTTTATTTAGTTGCTACATTAAAAAAAATTTCAAGCGATTCCCTTCCTTCCCTTTGCTACGCATATTACTGGGAATGCTCTTAGAATATGAGATATTTGTTGCCCCAAGAATATAAGAACTGAGGAAGTGCTGTATCTCCAGCTGTATCATACTCGTTGAACAACTTTGCAGCAACATTCTGTTAGCTGCTTGTCCCCCAGCCTCATAGTCCATAGAAACAGTTGTGAAAAAACAAAAACAAAAAACCAATATATACAATCATCACCGACTGTCACCAGAACTGATGGAGAACTAAGCTGATATACGGGAGCCCCACACCTAATCTCTATGTCCAGCACATTCAATTAAACTTATGGAGATGAACCCTTGTATAGTCCTCCCTTGATCCTATGATCTTTTATTCTCACCAGATTTCTATCATTGTCATTCCAGGTTTGATCCAGCTCATAACGTATTTTCTCACTTGTCTGTGTGCTTCAGCAGCCTCTCTGAAATCATTCCAGATCTCTTCACTTGCTTGATCTAGTGCTTTCTTTTCATCACTTGTTGTTCTCCAAGCAGCAGTTCGCCTTTAATATTGGGATAAAAGGATAGTCAGACTGGCCATTTTAGCGTGTAATCCAAACTAGATGACACAGGTATACTCAACAGGATTACTACTTTAATATAGCCACTTCCACCTTGCAAGGAGGTGGTGTTGTGGGCAGTCACGTGCCCTCCTCGTGCACAGCAGGAATCCTGGCCGCGTCATCAGCCAGGCCAGCCGGCTGGCCAATCCAGGCGTGGCCTGCTACATTTAAGCAGCCGCGTGGCCGGGGTTTCCTCAACTGCTTCCAGCTGCTCCAGTTTTATTAAATGTACTTTAATATACACATTTTAGATTAACAGAGGTATGCTTCAAATTACATATACCATCACTCAAGTTATTAAACTCTAGCTAGCCCACTCTGACCAAGTTCCAGAGTAGTTCAAAATCAATGTTTGTTGCCAATTCTACTGCCATCACAAAACACCAAAACATGGCATGTGCTCTAACTAGCAAGAAAGAACCAGATGCCACTCAAACGAATGAGCAGAAGAGAGTCCTTAAAATGGGCTTGGGTATACAGTGCTTTGTTTTCTCCATTCAATCACCACCTATCCTCCATCGATGACCATCAGGAAACCACGTAACTGACCACCTAAAGCCATGTTACTCACAAGTAGACCAAGCAGTGTCTGTAAATAACTAGGTCAGCATAGGTATATTTGATCTACAGAGCTTTGATTTTCAGTATTTGTCCATTTGCCTTTTCCTCTTCCGTTCTCAATAAAGCTTTCTATTATTTGACTGCTGGGGTCTGAAGGGTGTTTATGCCAAACTTTAGGATTCGGGTAATCTCCTACATGCTTAACACTGAACGTATATATGCTACTAGGGCAAAAGTGTGGATTTCATAGGGAATGTGCTGAATTCCATGATGAGAGAGACAGATAGATGCCAGCCCCATTGTCCTGAGTAAACAGAATGATGTGACTGAAAGGCAGAGGTAGCATTGACTCAGAATTCTAGATTTTTATTATTTCCTGGAACACCACAGAATTCCCTCCCACTGGAGGCTGGCATCCAACTGTAGAACTGCAAAAACTGAGTGATGGTGGCAGCAATTACTGGATAGTTTAGAGGACACTGCTGGTCTACTTTGCAAGGCAGCTGTGCAGAGTGTAGGCAGGCTCTCCTAACCTTCCCCCTTTCATTACAGTATTTTTTTTTAAAAAAAATTATTGTTTAAACAAACAATTACACTAATAGACTAATACAATTAGAGTACCACTAAGCACTTATCCAGCAGCACATCTAATGGTGTTTGATTTATCCATTGTCTCTAGACAAACACGTACACATCCAACATTCAAACATATTACTTAATGAAACCTCTCCACTGAGAATATTGAGTGGTTGGTGTAACAAGGTCTTGATTTTGGTCATTAACATAAAGGGGTCCACATTTCTTGGAAGGTATCTCTATTTGTTATGCCTTTAATTGCCCTCTTGTGTCTAGTGAAACACTCATATGCTAATCATGCTGCAGTCAGTAAGAAGCCTACAAGTTATCTGAAGTGCAGGGTGGAGCCTAAGTCTATGTCCAAAGATAGTAGGGCTAAGGCAGGATTTGAAGAAAGGCCTGTAATTATGGATAAAGTAGAGAATTCTCCATTCCAAAAGTTTTTAACATGGGGACATTCCCACCAAACATGAATAAATGAATCAAGCTTTTCCATCACAGTATTAACCTACTGCAGGCTTTAAGGATTGCAGTGCAGTTCTCTACAGAATTAAATAGGACATTGTTTTGAACTATAAAATACACAGGTACATTGTCACTTTTGAGTGACAAGCATTATTATTATAGTTATTACTATTATTAATACCTCCCCTTTTTCCCTAATGGGACTCAAGGCAACTTACAGATTTTAAAAAAAGGAATTACTAAAAACTTAGAACAAGAGAATTAAAACTATATGTATACATTTAATAGCATATACATAAGCACATGCCTTGTTGATTATGCCTACGTTCAAGTACTATATAGTTAGCTGGCAAAGTCACTGCTCCATGCATATCCCATTCATACATAAAAGTAGTCCCAAGTCATTAAGCATATCTACATCATCCCAAGATCAACCGCCAACAAAATATGCAGTTACAATCATTTACAGAGATCTACAGGTAGGAATGCTCTAAAATTCACTTACTTCCAATTAACACCTTCAATGTAGTGGATAATAGGAAAGTGAATATAATAACCTAGCTCTTGGGGCAGAGACTTATGAACAACAGGCAATTAGGTGAGCCTACAAAATAATTTTTCAATGTGCCACGCTGTCCATGTTAATTTTTTAAAACAAGATACATTTTTAAAACAAGATACATACCCATCTTGTGTTGGTGGATACTCACACTCTTCACCTTTTGGAAATATTCCACTGGTAAACAAATCACATATTGGAATAGATGGAGGATCTGTCTGGACTTTAGCTGTTGGGTGAAATGCAGAATTTGAATCTCTTACGATGCAGTGCATAGTTCTATCATTTTCAATACAAAAGCATTAAAAAAAATTTTTTTTTACATTGTACAATTTTTTTTACATTGTATTTTTTTTTACATTGCCTCTTACTTGGGCTCACATCTAAAACTGAAAACATGCCAAGATACCCTTAAATAACATTGCCAGTTCTGAGTGCCTTTTACAGTTGCAGCACTGAGTCACTTTTAGCCAAAAAAACCCTGGGTTGTGCATAGCAATCAATTTCTTTAAGAATTCAAATATCTGCATACACTTCAAACACCACTGTTTACCAATATAGGTGTTTACCAATACAGCACCTATATTCTGATACATGTCCTTGGTGAATCACTGAAATCACTATCCTGTCTTAAAAATATACCGGTAAGACTGTAAAAGTGTGCACATATGTACTAGAGTGTTTCATGTGTCTGTTCCTCTCCCAGGTCTCTATAAAATATATACATGAGGATGGTTGGTGTTTTGAGATTTAATCTTTTTTCCAACTATACCTTATAGCTGTATACCAACACCACTTCACTCCATGTACCTGCTAAAATGAAGGGAAAGTAATCTTCCCCCAGCACTGGCGTGGGATAACACATTTCCCACTTGGCCTATAAAGAGCAGGCAAAGAGCCTTATCTTTCCTTCACAGCACTGAACACCACAGCTTTGCAATTGGGAGATAAAGCTGTGGAGGCTCACTTGCTACAACTTGCCAAGCTGGGTGCCGACTGCAGGTCAAAGGCTACCTACCCCTGCAGTAGACGATACCGAGCAAGATAGACAAATGTTCTTGCTATGTATAAGGTAGCGCTATGTGTAAGCTCCATAAACATGACATAAGCAGAAACGAAGTTTGCACGATACAACCATAGTAACAAACACCTACGTCCTTTCTTCTTTTTCTTCTTTTTCTTTTTCTTCCCTGCTGCACCATCACCTTCACCTTCACCATCTACAGAAGACAAACATTTACAAATAAACAATAACTACAGATAATAGCTCTACTACCTAAGATTATTATTCTATAGTTGAGAGAGGAAAAAATTGAGTTGAGGCTTGGCTAAAGAGCTAGAGCAAAGCTACATATTAGAGCAGCGCGATTAGACTCTCCCAAACTGCATGCAACTTCACACCTGCACAGGACATGAAGATTTCTAAGAACAAGCAGGGGTAACTCCTGCTGAACCTCTATTTGGTTTGCTACACTAAAGGCTCAGCGCCTGGTAAAGACCAGCTGAACCTCAGTGCCTCAGCACAAGTGATCAAAGTGGAGCATAAAGAATCAGGTGGTACTTCAGGCCCAAATTGTTTATGATTTTGTGAGCACAAGAACATTGAAACTGGCAGTAGGAAATCGGTAACCAATGAAGGTTTCTCAGCAGCTATCCCTTATGCACACATTCACGCACACACAACCATAGCTAACATCATTCAGTGAAATGAGTGGTGATGACCTGAGTACACTCCAATAAATATATTTCTTTGTATAATAAATAGTAATAGTAATGTTGTTGCTGCTGCTGCTGCTGTTATTATAGAACACCGCCAGATCTTTAAGTGCAGATTGAGACAAGTTTAATCATGGCTGTAACCACAAGCATCTTCACTGTGATGTCTTTCCGATTTCAATAAGGCATCAGCAGCTTTCAACATGCCCTTTATGACACCAGAAATCTGGAGTTTAAAATGTACACTAATCACTATATGTTATATGCTTAATTTTGGAAGCATACAAAGACGCATTATAGAAATTTGTATGCACAGGTGGAATCTGTAGCAAGCTATTGCAATGTGGCATGCTCCTGGTCAGTGTTTCAACCAGCCATGCCCTCCATTTCATTTCCTCTGTTTTTTCATTACCACACAAAAATATATCAGGATTCCATGCCCACAAGACATGCTTAATTCTCAGTGGGTTTTTTGGGGATCCCCCTCCCCCACACTTTTAGTTTAGTTTACTGTCTTTCTATGCTGGCTAAGAAGCAAGGGGCTTCACTTTCTCCATGGGGTATACTGAAGCCAAGCTAGTTAGTGAAAGATGGGTAAAGTGATTTGTCCCTCCTCTGCCAGTCCATTTGTTCTCTGGAGAGAATTCCATGCACTTCCCTGAGTAGAATTCCTGGTTGTTTAAAGTAATTAAATACAACTTTGCTAATAATACAAGAATAAGAGGGCAACATTAGATAAAAACAAAACCACATTCTTAAATAAAAAACCCTACTGATGCTAAGTAGCAGCATAATAGTTCAAACATATTGTGTAAGTGCTTCACACATACAGTTGGGTATAATATTCATAATAAAACCGCTTTCAAAGTGAACTAATTAATGCCACATGAGAAATCAATAAAAATCACGGTTGCACAAGGGCAAATCATATGCTGTTCAGCACTGTCAATGATTATTCCTTCTAGCCACACACTTCCATCACCCTTCAGTTTACAGCAGCCACCACCAGAGAAGTCTAAGGCCTCTGGCTGGCAGCTACATTTCTGGCAACAAAAAAGGAGAGAGATAACTTGTATGAAAAGATAGGACCGCTGCCTGGAAATAACCCTTTGTTTCTGTAGTTCTATGGAGAGGAAAGGTAAGAGGCAGCATAAAGAGAAAGAGAGTACCCTTCAGGCAGCCAGTTAGCCAGATAGCCACTAGTTTCCAGTAACTGACCTATGCACACTTTTTCATTTACAATTCTGAATTTTAGAACAACTTAAGTTTTAAAATAAGAAACTATCACTTTGATAGTGATCTGGATGACACACATTATGTTTTACATTAAATTAATTTTATTTTACTAAAAAGATATAGTTAGGGCATTAAAGACTGTAAATACTTTTTTAATATAAAAAACCTAGAACCCATTTTAAAGCATAATTTCAGTCTGTCACAGCACATTCTGAAACAAAGACAGTCGTTCTTTAAATAGTCAATGCTTTTTAACACTGCTACTCGTTTTAATGAAAACTGCATTAGATTCCTCTTGCCCTTGCTTAATCCATTTACACTACATCAGAAAAAAAGTTCTGGCATGCAGTTCATTCATCTACCAGTTTGGAATACTTTCCAGTTCCCTATGCTAACCACTGCAGATTCTGGCAATATTCAGTCCTGTAGTGGCTGCTGTTCACTTATTACAGGCTTCTTCTGCGGTACTGCTGGTAGATTTGCCAATCAGCAAGCCAAACTGTTTAGACTGCCATGTCCTTGAAGAGTGCTGCAATATTTCCATCCTTTTGTCAGAGTCACAACCACTGTCTCTAATCAAGGCTATAATCCTAGGAGTTGAATGGAAACTTAATTCCAAGTATTAGCTTCCACCATGAACAATTGATTCCTAATGCAAAACACCAGGTAGCAATGAAGATTCTGTCTGAAAGGTTCTTAATTTGGTCCGAGACATATTTTTGCTATTAGGTTTAAAAAAGCTTTGCCTATTTATTTATATTACTAGATTGCTAACACACCTTTCCCCACAGGACAATCAAGATGCCATACATGCCCCCCCTTCCATTTTACCATCACAAAAACCATGTAAAGTAGATTAGACTAGGAGTGTGTGGCTGACCAAGGTCACCCAGTGAGTTATGGATGAATAGGGATTTGAAGCCTATAGTTAATCACCATCATTTAACAGTCTCTTAACATTTAGGATCTCTTCTGAATTATATGAAGCTCAGGTCACTAGCAATCCAGTTAATTAAAACTTAAGCTATTAAATGGGTGGGTGTGGGGCGCCCCAGACATCTATTCCAACACCCAACAGGAATAACACATTAACGGTTGTTCTTGTTCAAAACCAATGAATGTGAACAGGTACTGTATTGTGTTGCAAAAGAACTTGAACTGAAATGTTTTGTCTATTTTTAGATAAATAAACTCACTGCAAACTCTCTAGGAGAAAATCATCAAAGTGTATTGAAAACATTGTTAGCTTAACCACCACGTCTTATATACAACCCCCAACTCTTGGTCCAGAAAAAGCCCATTCCATGTAAAATGGGGCTTCTGGCTGTCATTCATATTTCATTCCTATCTTCTCCATCATATGGCTTTTCAAAATGTAGATATAATACATGGACAACAGTAATAAAGCCTGTTTTCTGTGGTTTAAATGACTTATAATTTATAGAATAATCTAGGTAAAATTGTCACTTTAAGAATTAAGCTGCATTTTATTTCATTTCTTTTAATGAACAGAAAGACTGGCATTTTGTTTAGAACAAAAGCTCATCAGAAATGGCTTCATAAATTGAATTCAATATCTGTTACTTTCAAGCATTATTGTACCAATAAAATTAGCCAAAGATCTATCAATATTCTCTATTACCATTCCCAACAGGAATTTCAATATATAACACAGTCACTGTGTTGCAGTGGAAAGCCTATTGTACCTGAACAAAGGAGATCTAGGTTAAAGTCAGTGCTCAGCCATCCCTTGGGATAGATCCTATCTCTCATCTTGAATTACCCTGATAAGAGTTGCTACTTCCAAGGTTATAATTACTTAGTATAATATGATCTCTTTTTAAAATCAATGAACAAAACATTTGATAATAGCCTTTTAATACAGCAGCGCTTTCAACCATCTACATAAAACTGCTTCATGAAATATATTTCCCAACTCCAGTAATCCCTTAACTAAAGCAAGCTACAAATATTTTACATTAATATTTTACATATATCATGGACAGGGTAAATTATACTTGCCTTCATCATCATCATCTTTCTCCTTTTCCTCCAGTGCTTGTTTATCTAATTGTTTTGTCACCTCATCAAGTGTTGTCTCAGATTCTCTCTCGGTTTCTTGTCCTGTTTGCAAATAAGCAGGTAGTTTAAACAATAACGCAAAACCCAGCTAACAAAGATTTTCAAAATTGTGTGTCTCTACTTTCTAAATTATACAAAACTGTTTCTATATTTAGGTAAAAAATAATTTTCTTCCAAGCAATTCCATAAATTGAAACCTCTCTCCCGAAACCTTAGGACAGGTACCATGTGCTAATGAAAGCATGTAAATCCATCCCCACCCCCGCATTACGCAACTGCAACAGTCTCTAAGCCTTAACACACACCCTCAGTCCTGTAAGGAAATCATGCAGTTACAATCGCCCTCCTTCTATACCATACGTGTGAGTGTCCGATGGCAAATGCATCATGCCGAATACCCTATCTCTCATTACATGTGAATTTCGTGCATGCTCCCACCATAGAAGTTATCTTCCGACTGTTATGTTGATTAACTCCCCCCGCCCTCACTCTCTTCCCCAGGCACCCTGACAGCTGCATACCAGCACTCTCTTGCTTCCCAAGAAAACCCCGGTAGCATGTCACCACCCCGACACAGAAAATCTCACACGCGAGATCGCCTTGCCAAACACGACCCACGCCCTAGTTTAACGATTTCCAATCTTATATACCGCGGTGGGCTAGGATGATAAAAGGCTTGACGGCCTAACACCCAGATCCTCCCTATCGCTTCCCCCTAAACCCCTCAGACTCTGGGAACATTTCCCCACCACGGCGACCCACACGGCCCCACGGAACGACGAGACCGTCACGTCGTCTTTCTTTCCCCTCAAAAGGGACTCGTCCTCCCACCGACCCACCCCGCTCCCTTCAACCCCGGACGTCTCAGGGGCCAATGAGGCTTCGCTCCCGCTCCTCCTCCTCCTCCTCCGACGAAGTTGTCCCCATGGCGGCCTCCCCCCCCCCCCACGCCATCGCCTTGCCCGGCCCAGTTCCTACCCGCGGCGGCTCCTTTGCTCTTCTTCTTCTTCTTGCGCTTTTTCTTCGCTCCTTCTTCAGCGCCAGGCCCCGCCGCGCCTTCTCTCTCCTCGGGATCCAAGAGCACCTCCCCGTTCAGGTGCTTCTCCTCCTCGGGGCTGCCCCTTTCCTCCACAGCCGCCATGTTGCAGCGCCGCCGCCGCCGCCTCCTCTCCCACGACTAGCCGCCGCCGACAGAACCAGCGAGCGAGAGCAAGAGAGCGAGGGTGGGGGCGGCCGCTCCAGCCCCGGCTACTCTATGGCTCAGCCCTGGGGCACGTCGGGAAAGATGGAGGGCTAAGAATCCCGGCGGGGGGAGGGAGGAGGAGCAGGACGAGCAGCGAGCACGTGCGCTGTGGAAGAGCGAGAGAGTTGTTGTCTGTGAGGCTGTCCGTGGGAGGTGCAGTTTAGGTCATGCTGGGCCTCCTCTCTCCACACCACGTGTTTGTTGGGTCCGTCCCCCCCAAACCAATTTCCCTGAGTAGGTTGCAGCAAAACATAACGTAGAGAGCTTCATGGCACCTTAAAAGACTTAACCGTGCCAACCTATGCTGCTTGTCCATTCAGAAGGAAGCCCAGTTGAGTTCAGCGAGTGAGTCTTCCCTTTACCTAAAACTGTGGCGGGATTGCAACCCAACACATTTTATTCTGGCATAAATTCTCTCTGGACCAGAGCCCATTTCCACTCGACAAGGCTGGATTTGTCTGCTTATTTCACTAATCTAAAATGCTAATTTTGAAAAAAGTTGCTTCAGAGACTTAACTCCTGTTCTATATAGTATGTATTCACAGGCCCAACATGCACCTGAAAAATAACCCTGAAAAGTACTATAAGCTATACTCAGCTAAATAGAGTAGGAGCATACCTACCTGACAAGATGTTAACCACAGATTGTTTTTGTTTTTTATTTTAGTATGTTGTCAGTTCTCTATTGTTTTTTATTGTAATTACCTCATTCAGCAAGGGATACCCACAAATGCACATCTGCACCTGACAGTGCTCATTCTGAGAGTCTTGTCATTTAATGAATGATAACTAACATCTGTTGGATGTGAATGGGGATGTGTCTGCTATTAGAGCTGGATCAGAGGAACTACTTAAGTTATGAAATAACTTACCATAATTTTAATAAAATTAAAACATCGCAGCCAAATGCCTATCAAGCTGTTCTCAAGCCAAACAAATGCTATATGCCCACCAATGTGTTTTCATGCCAGAAAAAAATTAATGCCCATAGTTAACCTGCCAGAAAAATAATTGTAGGAGGTGGCGGTGCAGAACGCATCCATGGCCAACTGGAGCAAAACAACTGCTGTGGTTGATGAGGGAGAGACAGATCTGGCCTCTTTCATTGATCAATATAAAACAATGCAGGGAAAGTAAGCAGGGCTTTCCTTTATTGTAAATCTTCCCAGTTAATTTAAATGTATTGGCCCCAAAACTGGAAGACAGGAAAAGGGGATTAACTAAGGACAGTTTTTGTTTAGTCGTTTAGTCGTGTCCGACTCTTCGTGACCCCATGGACCATAGCACGCCAGGCACTCCTGTCTTGCACTGCCTCCCGCAGTTTGGTCAAACTCATGTTCGTAGCTTCGAGAACACTGTCCAACCATCTTGTCCTCTGTCGTCCCCTTCTCCTAGTGCCCTCAATCTTTCCCAACATCAGGGTCTTTTCCAAGGATTCTTCTCTTCTCATGAGGTGGCCAAAGTATTGGAGCCTCAGCTTCAGGATCTGTCCTTCCAGGGAGCACTCAGGGCTGATTTCCTTAAGAATGGATAGGTTTGATCTTCTTGCAGTCCATGGGACTCTCAAGAGTCTCCTCCAGCACCATAATTCAAAAGCATCAATTCTTCGGCGATCAGCCTTCTTTACGGTCCAGCTCTCACTTCCATACATCACTACTGGGAAAACCATAGCTTTAACTATACGGACCTTTGTCGGCAAGGTGATGTCTCTGCTTTTTAAGATGCTGTCTAGGTTTGTCATTGCTTTTCTCCCAAGAAGCAGGTGTCTTTTAATTTCGTGACTGCTGTCACCATCTGCAGTGATCAAGGAGCCCAAGAAGGTAAAATCTCTCACTGCCTCCATTTCTTCCCCTTCTATTTGCCAGGAGGTGATGGGACCAGTGGCCATGATCTTGGTTTTTTTGATGTTGAGCTTCAGACCATATTTTGCGCTCTCCTCTTTCACCCTCATTAAAAGTTTCTTTAATTCCTCCTCGCTTTCTGCGAGGACAGTTATAGCAGCTTATGTTTATTAATGAGGGGGCAGAATAAAAAGCCCTTCCCTGTATCCCTGTATGGTACTATATGGAAGTGCTGCCTCCCCCTTTCCCCACTTAATAGCCTTGATTCAGAGTTTCAATTGAATATTGCAGTTTGGGGGCAATGTGTTTTTCTTTAAAAAGCAGTATTGAACAATTGAATCGAAATGGGTAGTAGTCTGTCCTAGAGCTGACTGCCACTTCAGCTACATTCACTTAATTTGAGACGGAAGGTTTCCCAGTGTTTCCATTTTATTAAGATTACAGTACTTAATAAACTTGGTTGACTTTAAAAGAGCATTGGACAAATTTATGGAGGATAACACTATTAATATCTATATGATGGCTCTATTCTCTCTCCACTGTTCCTCTGAATACCCTCAAAGGCGCACTTCTCCTTTGTCTCCCGAGACAGACGGATGTCAACAACCAGTTGCTGGGAATCACAAGTGGCAATCAAGTCCTGCTTGCGGACTTCTCATAGGCATCTGGTTGGTCGTTGAGGGAACAGGATGCTGGACTACATGGGCCTTTGGCCTGATGTAGCAGGATCTTAATAAGTTCTTACTACAGCTTGTTAAAAGGGAGACATTTAAAGCAGCCCCAAGGAATCCTGGGAATGTTAGCGTACCCTCACGGAGTTACATTTCCCAGCACTGTTAACAAACATGCTTTCATGTTTCTTTTTTAGGGTAGGACATAAAATGATGGTAACAAAGCACTGAAGCTAAGCAAAAACTTCATTTTCAATGAAATAATATCAGCCACCATCTGGAGCTGTTAAGCATCCTAATAACCATTTACTTATGCTGGTGCGCAAATGAGTAGCTTTAATAGTAGCTAGGTTGCTGCTTAAAGCTTAGAAGTGGTTGCAGAAAGGAAGTATGGTTCGGTATAATCCACACCATGTGGTAACTAAGCAACAGGGCTTTTCAACAGTGTGTTGACTGACTGCGACCACAGAGAGGAAACTTTTATTCTGTTCAGTTTGAAAGAGACAGCTTTTAACTGTTACATTTTACATTACTGACAAGCAAGATCTGCTCTCTGTGGGAAGACTTCTAAGGTATGTTATATCTTTTATTGACTATATACAAACAGAATCATACAAGGGAGGTTTGAAAAGAGAGAGTACAACAAAGACAGCAAGGGATTATCCATATCTGTATTAAGGAAGAGTTTTAACAGGGAATTATTTGTTTGTTCAGTTTATCAGAAAAGTCCATAAATACCTGTAAATTTATGGCATTAATGATAACCATAAAATACTGATGGAAGACTGCTGGGGACCTGAAAAAGGTAGTAAGGCACACTAACCACATTTGATAAATATAACCAACATGATCACATAAAATGTCCTGCAAAGGTATTTTTTTGAATTTAACGAAACTCTTTTTACATCGTGTCTGAAGATGAAAAGTTTAAGTCTGGCTTTATTGCTAGCTTTCGTAAACTAGAGCAATCAATAAATTATTGCTGATACCGGTATTATTATTTATTAAATTTTGATCCCAACATTTTCTCCCAAAAGAGTCCAGAGCAGCAAAACCAAAGTGGTAAAACAATGCAATTAAAAATAGAAACATTCAAAAACATCTAAAAGCATTAACACATATAAAATGTTTATTTATTAAAAATCCAAAATCTGCAGAAGGAAAGTACCTCCAATTGCATCAGCCAAAATGTCATGAAATACATTCCCCAGAACTCTTAATCAGCCAAGATGTTAAGTAAAATATAGGAGGATTGATGTTGAATGCATGAAGCCAATGAAAATATTCAGAAATGGGGAGAAAGCCATTTGCTTCCTTGTCCCGAGGTGCAAAGCCCTAGGTGCAACCTGAAACCTGCATAGCACATAGTATGGCTTAGTTCGATTAAGGCTGCAATCTTATACACCAGGAGTGGAGAAGCTTTTTTCAGCCTATGGGCTGCATCACCCATGGACGGTGCTGGATTTATGTATAAGCTAAACAAGCTATAGCTTAGGGCCCCACTCTCTTGGGGGGGGGGGGCAAAAAAATTTAAAGGGAAAAAACCTGGATGTACATTTCCAAAATATAATATAAGTTTAACCATTACTTTGATAAAATACATATTTTGTTATGTGCAAATGGTTTTAGATACCTATTAGGTCCATAAATTACCATATAGCATATACTCAACACAAAAAACAGCAACAATTTGTTGTTGACAAAGGACAGTTGGACATATAAAGGGCCCCATTACCTTCAGTAGTTTAGGGCCTCATCAAACCTAAATCCGGCCCTGCTCACGGACAACATCTTTAACAAACTAAAGCTTCCAGGATTCCTCAGGGGAAGTCATGTGCTTTAAATGTGCCTTGGATGTGCTTTAAATGTATGGTGTGGACCTGCCATCTGCAGTACACCCCAACTTAAAGACTGTGACTAAATGCCGACTTTGTGGCTTCAGCTTCAAGCTACCTTTCTCTCCCTGCCCCCCCCCCATTTAACAATATCCAGCCTGGAAAATTCAACAACGTAATATCCAGCATGTTCACTACTACAAAATGTCACAAAGGAGTTGCATGACTATGGAGTTTACATTGTTTTTAATGCATCAATATACATTTATATACTTTTTGTTTTATTTTTGAAGATGTGTTTGTCAGTGAAAGGGGTTGAGTTTGTAACCATTGCAATGCATTTGCATTGCCAAATGATGGGCTAATTATTTAAAGTCTAAAAATTATTTCAACTTTATTGAAATGGCAATATACAGTAATTTTAGTCTCATTCTTAACACCATTGGTTTGGCTCCAGAACAGTCACATTTAAAGCAAATAATCTGTTCAGTATTAGGTACAATAATGATTATGGCTTTGAAGCAATGATACAGCTGTAAAAGGTGAACATATATTACTGACCTAGTATGAGACAGATAGCTTGTCAGCCTGAATTCAGAATTGTATGTATTACAGTACAGTATATGTTTGTATCAGTCTGTATAATAATATGCCCTTAATATTATTTTGATGTTATAGAATCAAAGCCAATATTAATTAATGTGAAAATATGTATTAACTAGTCAAGCTACAAATAAATGCACTGGATACATAAACAAATTTTATTCAGAGGGTAGGAAACAATTTAATGTTTATTTTGGTTTCAACTGCAGGCAGTCCTTGGCATAACACTAGAAATGGCAGTTGTGCCATTGTATCCTCGGATCAGTTTGTATTTCATTTGACGCAACAGATTTGCAATATTAGTTTTGTCTTAATGTCCATATTTGAAAGCTAGTTGTTCTACCACAACTGTTCCTTTCTAGAACTCACACTGAAAATCACCTACAGGTGGTGCCTAACACCAAGAAAACTAGCGCTAATACACCCAGAAACCTCACTAAAATGCTGGAGAGGGTGTACCAACAGGCAGATATTTCCACATGTGGTGGGAGTGCCCCAAAATCCAACTATTCTAGACAACAACCATACGAGAAATAAGCAAAATCACGAAGCAAGCATTAGAAATGACCCCAGAATTGGCCTTACTAAACATCTTCCAAGACAATAATGCCCAATTACACCACAAAGAACTCATAACTCACTTACTCTCAGCAACTAGAAGCACCATAACCAGACACTGGAAAGACCTGTCAGGAGTAAGCATGGACCAATGGTACCAAATAGTATGGGAAACAGCCTTACTAGAAAAACTAACCAATAAGCTGAAACTGACAGGGGGACAAATAGAATAAGACAACATCACCCCGGTATGGCTCCCTTTTATCACATACATAGCCCAACAAGACAATGACAAAACCCCACCAACAGCATACAAATCAATATGGCTAACCTGACCCAAAACACACACACACCCCACTCACACACGAAACAAAGACCACCAAAGCCAGCCACGAATGAACAACCATACCCTAGGCCAACCCCAACATCTCTCACCACCAAAGGAACACAAGCGAACAGCAGAGAACCTGCACAAGCGACGCTGACAACCCCCCCTCCACATATATTAAGTAAAATAGAAACATCATCACCCAACCCCAACCCCACCCATCTCTCCCCCATCTACCTCTTTTCCCCTTTCTTCCCAATGTCTCAACAAATGAAACTAATTTGTAAAAATGTTACGAGAGACATTGCATATATCTTTGTAAATCAAGAAAATCTTTAATAAAAAAACTGTTCCTTTCTTCACCTGGTTCAAATATGTTTCAGATCTCACTTCTGCAAGGAGTTCATAAAATTAATACCCCATTGCAAAGAAGTCAAACTATTTCCAAACTGTCTGTCTGTCTGTCTGTCTGTCTGTCTGTCTGTCTGTCTGTCTGTCTGTCTGTCTGTCTCTCTCTCTCTCTCTCTCTCTCTCTCTCTCTCTCTCTCTGTGTGTGTGTGTGTGTGTGTGTGTGTGTGTGTTACACACAAACACACTATACCACATTAAACCAATTCAGGTGGCATTCATTAGCTACAAGTCTCACTCCACTGATATGAATGCAGAATGCAAAATACTTCTCCCATGAGAGCTCTATGTGCACAGTTGTACACTTGAGAAGGCCTGCTACATTTTCAATTTCTGTTAGATACTACTTTAGGAACACCAAATCTTTCTTGATTATAGATTCAGGTAGGTAGCTGTGTTGGTCTGACGCAGTCAAAATAAATTAAAAAATTGTCCAGTAGCACCTTAGAGACCAACTAAGTTTGTTCTGGGTATAAGTGTTTGTGTGCTTTTTTTTATTTGTCTTGGTTATAGTTCATTAAAAATGCAACCATTTGTATTCTTGTGTCCCATTTTTCTTGGTATATTCATATTTTATCTTTGTAGGCACAAAATCCTACTGATAGAAATGGCTGAAACCCTGGAACAAGAACCCATATATTTCTTTGACCAGGTACTTCCCATCTCATATTTGATACGTTATTATTGCTCTCTCCAAATCTATTAAGGGTTTAATAAAATCCTATATTTTATTTTAGCTCAAAACCAAACGCAAGCGAAATATGAAAATAGAACCAGGAGAACACTTTGTTGATGTAAATTTAATCAGCACAGATCCAGATCCTCATGAAATTCACAGGTAATAGTGGTGACGTACTTAAATTGCAATAATTGATTGAACGCATTAATGAATTGATATATTAACTATATATTAAAATGTAGTATTTTCCCCATTTTTGTTGGTTGGAAAGTTCAAATGGGGAAACTGTTAAGGGAAGATTGCAACTTGAAAATTGTTCTGATGTTATTTTTTTAAAGGATGAATAGGATGTAAATGGGCACTGTTCCAGCAGGAAACAAGTATGTCTTCTGTACTTCCTACTTACCGTACCTAAGTCCTGCTGTTCTCATAAGAATTTAAGCCTGAAAATATATATAAGTGTGTCTGAAGATTCCTGTACATAGTTATGTCTTCTTCACACCTATAGTATTTGGTCTATATCAGGGTAGTCCAACATGCAACATTTGATACCCCTCTCCCAGCCCAGTGGCAGACCTACAGTTTTTGAGGCCCGCTTGGTATGAAAAGTCTGTATTCTGGAATTAAAGGCATAATATACATTTACTGTCCACATGCAGGAACTCTGGAGGCATGGATGAACACAGGGAAAGAAATGATGCTTTAGTGAAAGACAGTATAGCAAAGAAAGAACCAGTTTCTACTAAAACAGATGGTCCTTCTATATCTGTAAACATTTGTGAGAATCCTCTGGCTCGCCTCTCCCTAAGACCTTCATTTCCACCTACAGAAGAAGACCTACGGTCAACTTCACTGGAAGAACATAAATGCATGGCTGCTAGCATATTATGTGAGCTGGAAGAAATGTTGAAGCATTTTACCAAGTTTAAGTTTATTTTACCACAAGGGGTTTTAAATATATTGAGCTCCAGTTGGAAAGATCTCGTTGAAGGTGTCTGGCAAAATAAAAAATATTTGCAAGAATTAGCATACAAAAACTTTAAATCAAGGAGAAGACAAGCATCAGAGGAGTCCAACAGATTGCCACCTACATTTGAATGTACTGACTGTGAGACGGCTAAAAATGTAAAAAGGAAAAGCAGGAAAAGTGTGGATTTTCCCACGGGTGCAACAAAAGGAACGGATAATCCTGGAATTCTGTCAAACCGACTCAATGGAAGCAAGAGTAAGGAATTTTACTGGTTTTCTCTTAATACTTAATATATATGTAGTATATTGGACAAGCGGTTCAGCTTGTCCAATATACTACAGGTGGCAACAATATAGCAAGTGTTTCTTTGGTGCGCAACTGCCGACATGCGTTTTCAGCCCTGGAAGGAGGCGGGGAGGTCTTACACTCGCTCCACCCACATGCAGGATGCCTGGGGCAACTTTTACATATAAGATGAGGAGCAAACTGATTGGTTTTTATGCTAATACCAAAACTCAGGGTTTACTATGACTACTTTACTATACATTTAGCTCCCAGTAGATAAAGGTCCCTGATTAGCATAAACAGGAGTAGCTCTCAGTGGGACTAATTTCAAAGTAAATCTTCAGGCTGCAAGATATAGTTTGTCTTAATACATGGTTCTATGCAGTGCTTTTTGTGGGGTTAAAAATTAGGTGCTGGTGCACATAAATAAAAGTATTGTGAGTGCCGGTGCACATTGGCTGCTATGGGCAGCAAAAAGAATGGTACTCTATACCGGTGAGTATGACCACACAAAAAACCAGTTAACTATCACTCATTTAGAATGATATTTATTCTAGACACTTCTAGGCTAGCGAGAAAATGCCAGCTCTAAAATTTGCTATCTTCATCCCAGACCACAATCACAAGTAGAAGTAAGAGATCTCCTGCGATTAATTGAGGAAAGTTGCTGAAGAATACTAGAAAATGGCCTTGCAGCTGAAGTTAGAGAGGTACAAGCACTTGGGGGTGTGGGTGGAACTGAAAATAAACTAGGCAATTTTTCAAACCATTTATTACAGAAGCTTCTCTTTCCCATTTCAAGGTGAGTGAAAAAGTAATCACAGTATTCAGCCAGGAGAGGCAATCTGTACCCAGAGCACTTCATTCAATAATGAAAAAAGTTAACAGCACATAAGCACTTATTCTGGCCATTACCTAGCTCTTTGCAAGTTTGTAATTATAAAACAGCAAACAGTTCTTAATAAATGTGATTATGTGCGCTTATGCTGCTGAGGACTCATGATCAATATGTTTCTTTTCTCTCCTATTTAGCTGCAGTCCCTCAGCAATATAGCAGTGATTCGCCTTTTGCAATCAGTTTCTCACTGTCATCAAAACTATGCAAGGAACGAGGTATTATGTGTGCACTCTCTCTCTCTCTTCATTCAGGTTAATGTTTAGATTAATGAACTACAGTTGGAGGGGAGTTAGCTTGTTCATTTACTGTATAAGATATCTTACCTGCCCTTCACCATACAGTCCCAGGGTGGGTTACAACATTATAGTGATGCAGTTACAAGGGTGAGATGGGGATGACTCAAGTGAAACAGCTTTAAAAAGAGAGAAAACAAGACAGATTAAACAAAAGAGGTGGGTCTCACAACACAAAATATCTTAACTGTCCAAGGGCAGGGTAAAGAGGTCCATCTTTAGCGTACAACAAAGATTATGCTAGGTGCCCTCACCCTCTCCTAGGCTGCCATTCCCCTTTCTTCTAGCAGGACTACCAAGAGATACTTGAGGAAACTATTTTTATTTTATTTTGAGGTTAATTGGTTCTGATGGATGACTGTAATAGGGAATGAAAAAGAAAATATTAAAGGTGGCCTTTACTTCTAACAATAACTAATATTTGTGTTTGTGTTAACAAACCGGCTTTCTTAACTTTTAAATGTATATTTTTTAATTGATCAAAAATGTACTGATTTCTTGGAATTCGACAGGCACTTAAAATTTATTTATTTATTTGCAGCATTTCAGTTAACTAATTGTGAGGTGTTTTTTTTCATTTCTTCATAAAGGTTGGGTTTTTCAACATTCTGACTGTGACTCTAAAGACCTAGAATGGAAAGCACCATATGTCTGGGCAGTGGAAAGATTACGAATGGCAAAGATCGAAATGTAATATTGAAAATGGGATTTTCTATTATGGCTTTAAAAATATATTCTTGTTAAACTGAAAATTTTCTATTTTATTACAGGCTAAAATAACCAGAGATGGTTTAAGATGTGTTAAATTGCTAGCAAGATGCTCAGAGAGGCCCATGGGAGAGTAGGCAGGGCCTCTGGTGTTTTCTAACTGGAAAGGGGTAGCATGGAGGCCCTGGCAGTATGAACCAATGGCCTGAGTGGGTGCTTCCAGTTGGGACCCATATATGACAGCTGTTGCAGTTTGTCATAATCAAAGCATCTTCTTTTTTAGCCACTGTGACTGCACAAATCACACGGTGTGAAAAGTCCTCATGTGAAAGTGTTGCTTCATGCAGTTTGTGCCCTCATGCAATCACTGTTGGGCCCAAGAGCAATCCTGTATGATCATGTGAAGCAGGGCTGGCCATACCATTAGGCACAGGAGGGCTTTTGCCTCGGGCAGGAGGTGTTGGGAATTTGTGCACCAAGTGGTCTTCCCTATGTTTCCTGCTTCCCTCAGGTGCAGCACAGTTTTGATATAAGAACCTACTGCCAGTCCTGGCAGGTTTTGGACGTAGAATAGCGGGGCAGCATCCTCTGCTCTTTTCCCTCAGAAAGTAAAATGTCTTGGGCTAGCCTTGATGTGGAACATAAAACCATGTTATAAAACCACATTACAGAAACTCATTTCCTATTGGGGGGGAATTAAATAATTGAATATTTGGTATTTGACAGGAGTGGGAAATGAAGATACCTTTTTCTTAGGGACAACAACCTCAGAATCATGATGTCTGGTAATTTTTAAAAACGTCCCCAATGTAGTGAGGACTGAATTAATCCTAGCAAGTATTTTTGAAAAACTATATCATTTTCAGAAGTCTTTTACTTTCTTGGGCCCTGTGTTTCCCTATACAGTTCTAAGTGAATGACTCGATTAATCTTGATCAAATGACTATCTTCTGTTAGCTTTAACTGTTTTTACACTTGTATGTTCTATATTATTACTGGAAGATTTATTTTCATCTGAGATATAATTATATAGACAAAAACTATGCAAACCAATCCATCCCTGAGGAGGAGAGTATGTTTTCTTTTTCAGTGTTTATCACCCCTATTGGCACATAGACCTGGCGCTGAAATCCTGATCCCCATTTTGGAAGGTACAGCGCTGACTGCTGCCAGGTTTCTGTGCCAATGCTGTTGAACTTGACTTAGTGTTATTGAATGCTTATTCCTAGCCTGGTCAGCAAAAAGGTGTCCTGAGTGCTATCTTGTTGCAGAATTTAAGGTGTAAGGAATGTTGGCTTCCAGTCAAGGATTCTCCTTAGATTTCCTCTAATATTTAGAATTACAAGCTACCGGAATGCTTTCCTGCTTAATTCCTGCCATCAGTTAAAGGTTTGGATATCTGACACTGTCAAAGTCAGCAATGTGTAATATATAGACTATGAGAAAATTCACAGTGACATTGAAATAAAGCTGCTTGAAGACGCATAAATATGCTGCCTACCAATGGAAAGGACAGTCCAGTCCAGTAGCTCTTCTTTGAATAAAGTACACATAGTAGCTTATGCAAGCGCAGGCCAAAATGATATAACGCTCACTCTCCTTCAGCACCAACAGTGAAGAAAGCTAGCTGCTCTGTTGCATTTTCCCTGTTTAACTAGTACTGTAGCTCAGTAACTGCTAGGATACTTAAGAGCTGCAGGTGATGTCCAGGTTTCTGTGTAAAAGGGAGATGGGGCAACTATTGACTTAGAAGTAAAGGTAAAGGTAAAGGGACCCCTGACCATTAGGTCCAGTCGTGACCGACTCTGGGGTTGCGCGCTCATCTCGCATTATCGGCCGAGGGAGCCGGCGTATAGCTTCCAGGTCATGTGGCCAGCATGACAAAGTCGCTTCTGGCAAACCAGAGCAGCACATGGACTTACTGCTAAATCTGGACTGGGGTTGAGCCGTGGCACTGGTTGGTGTTCCTTTATTAATGTGCTTATTCAGAATAACAGGCAAATAATTGGTCAAGATCTTTTGAAAATAAAACCAAAAATGTAAAATGAGGGTGAAACGTAGTCTAGATTAGGATTTCTGTGTTCAGAATCTGTATTAGGACTCTACCGAGTTGCCTGAGCAATAGGCAAGTGAATTTAGACTTGCATCTTACATTCTAAACTGTTTTTCTTTCTAAATATAAAGGGTATTTTCAAAGCTCTTACAGGGTTTGGATTGAATTAAACTGCTTTTTACTTGGATGAATAGAAGACTGGTGCCTGGAATATGCTGTACTACATTGCTTATTGAGATCATATAGAAAGCTGAACTTTTTCAGCCTAAAAGCTAGCTATGTTGAAGACCTTATTTAAGAGAATTTCTTAGTAAATAATTGATCAAAAAAATATATCCCAAACAGAACTGAGCAACTGTCTAAGCTGAAAGAATCAGGATTTGACAAGCCTATTATTCTTCGTCATTATGGTGATATCAAGAAGGAAACCTTTCCCCAAAACATCAAAGGGCTGCCCAGTAAGAAAGTCTCTTCTGAGAGCCTGTATGAAAAACCACAGTTGCCAGTGATCAAACAAGCTGAGCCAGCCTTAAAAAAACTGCACTATGGATTGGTTGATGGATCATCCTTCATTTAATATCCTTTGAAAGTGTAACATAAAAGAGAATTCCATCTATCAGGAATGGGAGGAAACATTTCTACAACAAAGAAAAAGCATGGATTTAAAATTACTTAATTCACTTGGCAGGCAGGAAGCAAATTTGTTTAGGATTTCTGAGTAAACGTCTTTAAGGATTGAACTGTACAGTGGTACCTCGGTTTATGAACACAATTGGTTCCAGAAGTCTGTTCATAAACTGAAGCGTTCATAAACTGAAAGGAACTTTCCCATTGAAAGTAATGGAAAGTGAATTAATCCGTTCCAAATGGGTCCGCGGTGTTCGTAAACCGAAAATTCATAAACTGAGGTGTTCATAAACCGAGGTTCCACTATAAAAGGTTCTAGAATCTAGATCACTTTACAGGAGCAAGACATTTTGAAAAATCTGTTTCCAAATAATGGTGTGCGGTTTTATGCAGGTTAAGTCTGGAATCAAAAACGTGATTTTTGTGTGTGTGGACTTGCTTTAGAACTTTTTATCCAAACTGAAAAGAAGGAAAGTAGTGAGTCATGACCCAAGCATTTTCGTTCCTACTCACTTGAATGTCAAAATTTTAGATTACCTGCTGCTGATTTGAGAAAACAGAGAAGGACCCCTTATCACTTGAAGTTACTAAACCTCAAACTGTCTAAAGTTTTATATAGAAACAGGTCTTTGCATTTCTCTATCTATCTATCATCTATCTATCTATCTATCTATCATCTAGCCATCTGAGCAGACAAACAGCTGCCAACAGTGGTGATGTGGAAAGTCATTCATGATAGCATCCACTTTAGCACAGATAGGTACACTGCTGCGTACCACACTGCTTATAATTTTGAAGTTTGTAGATGGGTACTTGGTAAATCCTCTGAATAAGCACCGATCAAGTTTGAGCTGCTGTCAAACGTACGGTAGACAAGAAATAGAATGAGTAATTTACAGTTGCATCGCACAAGCCATTCATGATTGTACATCCCAATACTGAATCCTCAGTGCAATTTTTAGTTCAATTCTACATGTATTATGAGTGAAAAAAACAGGCACTAATATTAGAGTTGTTTCAGTCATGACTGCATGTCATTGTTGCAGGCACCTTTTTTAGTAGTTCACTGGGTGTATCTGGTGCTATCCGTCATACATACCCATCTCCCCATAGCTCTTTGGCAAGCTTTATTTTAAAATTATTTTTATAGCATTTTAAAGGTTCTTCATTATACCATAAATAGTAATGGCTTGAATGAGGACAATAAACTGAAGCTGAGTCCCGTCAAGGTAGAGGTGCTTGTGGTTTGGTAGCTTCTAGATCTGGGAAACAGAAAGATGACTGTGGTTGGACCTCCCTAAAAGATCAGGTCCATAGCTTTGGTGGAGGGCGGGGGGAATATGCCTGTATTCCACTTCCATGGAGTATCTTTTTCCAAGCATGGCTGGTTTAGCTTTCCTGGACATGGCTAGCGTGGCCATGATTATCCATATTCTTGTAATCTCCTGTTTGGACTATTGTAATTTGCACTACACAAGCCTGTCCCTGAAGATGCCTCAGAGATTGCAATTGGTGCAAAATGCAGCAGTCAGAGTTTAGATGGTGCTTTCAAGCTTGGGACCTTTTTACGTTGGTCCTCAGAAATCTGTATTGGCTTTGTTGTTGGTCACTGAACCCAATTCAATCTCTCTCTCCTGGTAGTTTGATGATCTGCTGCACATCTACGGTAGATTTCTCCCCTTTACCAGCAATAGTTGGTGCTAAGATACATTTCTGAGCACAATTCAAAGTGTTGGTGCTGACCTTTAGAACCCTAAATGGCCTCGGCCCAGTATACCTGAAGGAGCATCTCCTCCCTCCATGTTCAGCTGGACACTGAGATCTAGCTCTGAGCATCTTCTGGCAGTTCTTTTACTGTGAGAAGTGAAGCTACAGGGAACCCAGTAGAGGGCCTTCTCGGCAGTTACCGGTACACCCTCCCTGTGAAACACCCTCCCATCAGATGTCAAGGAGATAAGTAACCATACAACTTTTAGAAGACACTTGAAAGCAGCCTGTATAGGGAAACTTTTTAATGTGTAGTGTTTTGTTGATGTTTTTATATATATTGGAAGCCCACCAGATGGACGGGGTATAAATAAAATTTATTATTATTATTATTATTATTAAAGTGCATTATAATTAGACACCTGGAAATGCTATATCCATCTCAGACAAATTCCTTGACTCTTCATTTACCTACCCCTCTGGACATGTTGCAGTCTGTCAGAGTTACTCTGATCTTCCTTGTGGTGGCTTGTACACCAATATATTTAATGACTGTCCCGATCGTGCGTTACTTGGAACATTTACTCCTTCTGGACATGGCAGCGTTTGCTTCTCTAACAGGTAAGAAGAGACGTTCGAGAGGGCTTCCTAACATCAAATGTTAACTGCAGCAGGCACTGTGAGACAGTCCTTTGGCGGTACCTGCTGTACTGAATGTGTTGTTGTTGTTTAGTCGTTTAGTCGTGTGCGACTCTTCGTGACCCCATGGACCATAGCACGCCAGGCACTCCTGTCTTCCACTGTCTCCCGCAGTTTGGTCAAACTCATGTTCGTAGCTTCGAGAACACTGTCCAACCATCTTGTCCTCTGACGTCCCCTTCTCCTAGTGCCCTCAATCTTTCCCAACATCAGGGTCTTTTCCAAGGATTCTTCTCTTCTCATGAGGTGGCCAAAGTATTGGAGCCTCAGCTTCACGATCTGTCCTTCCAGGGAGCACTCAGGGCTGATTTCCTTAAGAATGGATAGGTTTGATCTTCTTGCAGTCCATGGGACTCTCAAGAGTCTCCTCCAGCACCATAATTCAAAAGCATCAATTCTTCGGCGATCAGCCTTCTTTATGGTCCAGCTCTCACTTCCATACATCACTACTGGGAAAACCATAGCTTTAACTATACGGACCTTTGTCGGCAAGGTGATGTCTCTGCTTTTTAAGATGCTGTCTAGGTTTGTCATTGCTTTTCTCCCAAGAAGCAGGCGTCTTTTAATTTCGTGACTGCTGTCACCATCTGCAGTGATCAAGGAGCCCAAGAAGGTAAAATCTCTCACTGCCTCCATTTCTTCCCCTTCTATTTGCCAGGAGGTGATGGGACCAGTGGCCATGATCTTGGTTTTTTTGATGTTGAGCTTCAGACCATATTTTGCACTCTCCTCTTTCACCCTCATTAAAAGGTTCTTTAATTCCTCCTCGCTTTCTGCCATCAAGGTTGTGTCATCTGCATATCTGAGGTTGTTGATATTTCTTCCGGCAATCTTAATTCCGGCTTGGGATTCATCTAGTCCAGCCTTTCGCATGATGAATTCTGCATATAAGTTAAATAAGCAGGGAGACAATATACAACCTTGTCGTACTCCTTTCCCAATTTTGAACCACTCAGTTGTTCCATATCCAGTTCTAACTGTAGCTTCTTGTCCCACATAGAGATTTCTCAGGAGACAGATGAGGTGATCAGGCACTCCCATTTCTTTAAGAACTTGCCATAGTTTGCTGTGGTCGACACAGTCAAAGGCTTTTGCATAGTCAATGAAGCAGAAGTAGACGTTTTTCTGGAATGTACTGAATGTAGGGCATAATTAAAAGGCTCCCACATTGTTTCAAGCATGACTCACTCCCTCGCAAACTAAAAGTGTGCTTCAAAAGCTTCCATTCACTCCACCCAGAACAGCGTAGACATCTTAAGGTAGCAGCTGGCACTGCTGTGCAGTGACAGCCACTGATCCATCAAGTTGGGCCTGGTGACCTGCCATTGGTTGGCTCAAAACACTTGACACAGCAGGTGGAGGTGCCTTGCTGGTGCAGCACTTCTTATACCCTTTCTTTAAAATCTTGTTTAATTTACACGGTAGTTTAGAGCTCAAGGTAGGCCATGTACCAACTTGCTGTGTAGAATCAGAGCCTTGTAGAGTTCAAGTATCCTCTCAACTTGTGGTGAGTTAAAAGCATTCCATTGACACAAATTTTTTATATGGAATAGAATGGGAAGGGAGAGCAAAGTCTTTCACACCTAGTTTAACCCTATCAGCCTAGGCTGTGCAGCATGCCTCTACTGATTTGTGGATCATAGCCTTAGCAGATGAAAGTGTGGGTTTTTTGCCTTGGATAATACCACAATGGGATATAATATATATGATAGGTCATTGATTCCTGTAAAGTATGCCTAGAATAAGAACCAGTGTTAACATGGGGTTTTCCAGGCACCTTCATGTTTTGCAGTTAAAAAGCAATGGCTATGTTACGAAATAATTTTGTGACTCTCTTAAGGCTGGATTCTTCATTCACAGCCACTGTGCACACCTGTGTTGAATGCTATATGAAAATATAGACGAAGCAATAAATATGCAAATTACTATGTTAATTAAAAGCACCAAGATCAAAGTAGACAGCTTGAGTTACCCATTATGTTTTACTAAATGGCACCGTGAAAAACTGGCTTTTGGTTTCTGCAGCAGCAGCATAGCAATGATATTTAATCAGGAAGGAGGCATGGTGACTAATAAAGATGGAGAAATACTACGCCAGTGGAAATGGCCTGGGGAAGGGAAGCTTGATGACCCAGTTATTATGCAGGTAGCATTTATTCTTTTTTTTATTCAATTCTTTTTTCTAATACTGTACTGCTTTCCTTCTGGGGGATGCTGTTATTTACAGTGTTGTAAATTATTCAGCTAACAGAAGTAGCTAACTACCTAAGCTACCTCACAGTAAAATTAATGAGGAATGAAGTTTAATGAAGAAAATGGTACTTTGAATTAATTTTCTTCTTCCCAAGATTAAGCAGCACAAACACTACAATGAAGATTGAGCCATCATGGTACAAAACAGGATCATATTCATATATGAAATCCATATTTTTATAAATTACATGTGCTTTTGTATGAATGAGTTATTATAATATATTTATGTTTTTAAGTGTGTTGTAAGTTGCCTGGGACGCAGGTGGCGCTGTGGGTTAAACCACAGAGCCTAGGGCTTGCTGATCAGGTCAGCGGTTCGAATCCCTGTGACGGGGTGAGCTCCCGTTGCTCGGTCCCAGCTCCTGCCAACCTAGCAGTTTGAAAGCACATCAAAGTGCAAGTAGATAAATAGGTACCACTCCAAGCGGGAAGGTAAAAGGCATTTCCGTGTGCTGCTCTGGTTTGCCAGGAGCGGCTTTGTTATGCTGATCCATATGACCTGGAAACTGTACGCCAGCTCCCTTGGCCAATAACGCGAGATGAGCGCCACAACCCCAGAGTTGGTCACGACTGGACCTAATGATCAGGGATACCTTTACCTTTACCTAAGTTGCCTGGAGATATCTGTGTAACAACTGACTTAAGAAGCCTAATAATAATAAAACAGAAGAGAAGTGGGAAACTGCATTACTTTAAAACTGAACTGCTTTGCTCCTGTCCCTTCCTTTCCCCCTAAGGTAACATGCTTAACCTAGCACTTCTTAAACTGTCAAGAGTAGAAAAGTCATGTTTGCACTCGACCTTTCCTTGCTATGATGTAAGATTTGAAGTAGAGATAAAATTTTACCCCTTTATCTAGCAACCCAACCCTATGCAATCCTGGCAACTAGCTATGCTCTGTACTTGCTACAACTACCCCAGCAACCTACATCTGGCAAGAAGTACAGAAGCCTAATTATATCTTGCAATTATATGTGCCCAATTATATCTTGCAGACACTGGGTTTGTTTTTTTTAAAAGGAGTGTGGTAGAAAACTTGCTCTGCATGTGAAAGGTCCAAAGTAGACTTGGATGAGAACCCTGTCTGAAATCCTAGATAGTCATTGCCAATCAGTATTGACAGTAATGAAGTAGATAGACCAGTGGTTTTGATGATACAGTAGTTGACAGATTCCTGCATTCCCACAACAGTATTTCTGGGAAAGCACCATAGCTCATTTGTATCACACCTGCTCTGCATGCAGAAGGCCCTAGGTTCAATCCCTGGCACCTTCAGGTAATATGCCTGGGGAATTCTCCTGTCTGAAACCCCAAAGCCAGTCAAAGCAGAATAGACAATTCTGAGCTGAATGGACCAAACTGCTTTGGGGGAGGAATGGAACATCAGGCGGGAAGGGAGGTGGGATGGAGTATCCTGGAGAGGTGCACTGGAACACCATAAACAAGAGCTCTCTGGTTAGTGACAGATTTCCCTTGTGGCTTCCTATCTTCATTTTGGCAAATCTCCTAGCTGAACAATACTGTGAAGTACACATCTCTTATGTCTTACTCTAGGTTAACAAGTGCATCACTGTGAAGGTTGCAGGACGCTTTGCTGTTGGATTGCTTTACAAGTGGCGACATGAAAGCGTGCGTTTGTCTTTGTCACCGGTGCGAGGTGTGGCTGGTCCACAGTTAGAAAATCTGGTATGGTGCAATAGCTCATGAGGCAAAAAATCCCACACAACATGCCAGTCAGGCTAGAGCCTATAGGGAGGTTGCAGGGAGATAATAGCTCTCCGTGGTTGGTTGTGGGAGAATTTGGTTGCGAGAAGATGTGCAAGAAATAAAATATTTGTTGCACAGTAGTTTCAAAAGGAATAACATAGAAGAGGGCCGTTTCCAGCATACTGTTTCCATGCAAATGGACTTCTCCATTCAGTTCAAAATCAGGATTAGCTTGATATTTAAATTTATGGGAATAATATTGGAAGCCCTACACAAATGTTAGAGTCATAGTGGATTGCGTGTATCCAGGCAAGTGCAATAGTGAGACAAATGAATATAGAGAAGACACTACCACATTATTTTCTCCTACATCAGGGATAGGGACTCCCAATTCCCACCATCCCATAATATAACAAAGACACCACAGTCTCCAGTGACCTACAGTTTAAGGAAACCAACCCTGAGGTATGTGCTGACAGCACCCCTGAAATCTCTCACTGCTCGGAGATTGGGGTGCACATAGCAGTATTTTAAGCAGCTACCACATCACAGCCAGGAGCCAAACAGAAGTATATTGCTGTTTGGTTACAGGTAATCTGATGTCAGTCACACAGAATTTAGCTTCCGCTATTTTCTGATGGGGTTATGTGCTTCATGGCTGGTAGCAATTCAACAGCAGATGCAGTTGCCGAACAAAAGGTTCACCTGTTTCGTTGCTTGTCATGTAGCTATGGGAAATTATAGGACAAGAAGGAAAGAAAAATGGGTGGAAACTCAATGGATTGCACATAATTAAAGCAAGTTCTGTTGTTTGTTCTCTCTTGGTTTTCTAGAGCAAGATATTCACAGAAGTTAATCTACCATCTACATCAGTAAAAGGCTTTTCTAAAACACATGGCAAAACAGAAGAGACAAAAAAATCTCTTAAAAAAGAAGTAATCAGCTGTCAGAAACTCAATATTAAAATAAGTACGGTAAATGTAATTTTATTTTCACACTGCTACAGCTTACTTTTTTCTAACATTTCCTCTGCCTTTGCCCACCCACTAGGATACTGTAACAGCAGCATATTTTGCTACAATTTTTGTTATGCTGATTTAACAGCAGCGTATTTTGCTACAATTTATTTTGTTATGCTGATTTAACACCATAAAACTTGTATGCAAAATGCCCCTTCAGCTAATGTAGCTTTGATTCCTTATTTCACAATAACGTAAGAATATGTCTTGACCAACCCAATAGAAATGAAAGGCAGATGTACAATATTTGCAGCTGTTTACTGGAAGCTTGGGTGACACAAAAAGATTCCACATACCTGCAAATGCAGAAAGGAGACTGAATAAATATAAATAAGAGGGCGGGGAGATAACTGAGGATGGAAAGAAGGAGAAAGGGCAGAAGCAAAGGGGGCCACAAGACAGAAGAAGCAGGGGCCAAGAGAAAGGAAATACAAGTTGAAGCCAGCCAAGATTGTTGCCTACTGGTCTACTGGTCATGTCTATGACTTTGTACATATTCCTCCCATTTGATGGGTTGTACTTTGATGAACTGAAAGGAGAAGGGAAGGAAGCAAGGGTTTGAGGTGAAGGGACAAAGGAAAGAATGAAGCAGGCAGATTAGGAGATAACATGTGGGAAAAGCAGAAGCTGAGGTGGGATCAAGTGGAGGCAATAGAATAGAACAGAAATATAGGCCAAGAGAATGGAAAGTGGAACAAAGCAGCTGAGAACAAGGAAGAGAATACCAGCCACATAAAGGATCACATGTTGACTTTTTGTTATGTATTTTATATGTGACATCATATTTATACCCTGCCTTTCCTCCATGGAGATAAAGGCGGTGTACATAATTCTCCCCACCCCCTCACCATATTATCATTGAAACTCCTCTGTAAGGTAGGTTAGGATGATAGACAGTGACTCCCAGCAAGCTTCATGGCTAAGTAGAGATTGGAACCCTGGTCTCCCAGGTCTGACTAACCACTATGGCACACTGTTCAGTTTTAGGTTCCAGGTTCAGACTGCTTTGCTAGAACCTTTATTTAGTTTTTATCTTCTGGGAATGTTTGTACCAGCCATTCTATTGTTATCAGGTCCCTTATTACTTTTATTGCTTTTTCTTTGTTGTGCTGCTCAGAATTTGATCTGATTTCTGATTTTAAAAATTACCACAGGAGAGAATACCTAGAATTCCAGAAGGGGATCTAAGCCATGTCAAAGACTACAACCCTACCAGAGAATTAAAAGTGCTGAGATGTAAAATCAAGAATGTCCTAGAAGACTGGATGGAATATTACCGGATAGCCTTAGGTCAGTCTTTAATTTAGTAGCATAAGTATTGAAAGAGGATGCTAACACTTCTAAATTCAGAGGAATGATGAAATAAGTAATGACAGGGTTTATATTTTTGGCATTGGGTATTTAAATATATTTTAAAATTATAATCAGTATGTATAGACTAAACATTACAGTTCATCTGCATTTGTATCTGTTAATGTGATATTAACCTAACAGCTGCATCTGCTTTGCAAAAAGGGAATATGAAATCACTTAATGAAATTATATACTGCTTTATCTTGTTTTACATTTTTAATCTGAAAGGTACACTTTCCTATAACCATTGATTTCACATTTCATTAGTTTGTTTGCAGGGTATGCTTTGAGATTGGACTTTTGGTACTAATTATTTTCATTTATGTATACATGAAAATACATACATCACATAGTCATGTGTGATTGATTAAAAATAACCCCACATGATATATGTATACATGTGTGAACTAAGCCAGTATTCTGTGTGTGATTTCATTTCCCTTAGTTCCACAGCCTATTGTATTGACAGGAGAAACAGGAATACCGGTATTTCCTTATCCTACATCTCCAGGGCACTCACCATATATAGCAGAAGAACACTTTGTGTTCTTAGCTTGAGTTTGAGCTGATCATTTGTCATGCTGCCTAGGGCTAATGGGAATTGGATCCAACAACACCTGGAAGGCAAAAGGTTCACCCTCACTAGGCTAGAAGATAAGAACTGGGACAATTTCTCTACACCAGAGCAAAGAGGTGAAGCGCTGGTGGAAGCTTGAGCCTAGGGGAAGCAGAGAAGCAGAGTGCAATGTGGTCTATGAACATTGTCTTTCCTTTGGCCAGCGTTTTATTGGAAGCAGATGTCTTGCTTGATCAAAATGTGATGTTAATTTTCGTAGCTATTTTCAAAGTTCTTCCTTTTCACAGTACAGAAACACTAAGCGTTATAAATAATAAAAATTAACATTTGGTTGCAATTATTTCTTAAGTGTATAAAAAGGTATTTTATACTCTTAACTTCTTAAAACAATATTTCCTGGAAGTTGTATGAATGGGAAGGACTCCACTTGAAGGGAACATTTTGCTTTGCACTTTCAGTTCTTGTGATGTGCAGTTGTGCTCACACAGTTAACTAAATTCCACATGCATCTAAGTCAGCTGTCTTATATGTGAGCTTAAGGCCTTTTTTAAGTTTGTTGCCTTGGTGGTGTATTGTTGCATTTCAGAAATCAGCTCACCACACACACACAGAACCTCAGCCTTCCCTCGGATTGCTGGCAGACGGTGCAAAACACAACATGCGGGTGCTTTCCTTGGCTTCCATACAGAGCAGGGAAAAGAGAATGACAGGGAGACCCCTACACCAGGCAACCATCCTCCTTTCCAGTCTGTTCCGTCTTGTGGCCCCACTAAAGGTGTGTCACCTGGTTCTTACAGGTAAAAGCACAAGAAGTCAAATGCCTACCAACTCCCTTTGCAATGGAGAGTAAATACTTCACCATTCTGTGAATATATTTAGGAATTTGATGTAGCACTATGACGACCCTTTCTTCAGTGCAAGCGTTTCAGTTTGCCAGATGGAACGATTCCCCCCTCTCCTCTGCCTGCAAGCTGCCAAGCCAATTTGGCTGGGGGCAGGCAGGGACCAAGGAAAAGCCTCATTGCACTAGTGGATAAATTTCCCAATTTGCTCAGAATATTACTTTTCTTTTATTAAAGTTAATTTTAAAACTTTGTGCTGGGTAAAGGAAAATAAATTGAGAAAATATTCCAAAGGGGCAGATGTAAAATGTTGAAATACTGTATTAATTCTTTTTTGAAGCGATGAGTTTAGTTTCCAAATCCTCTTAAGATAAAAAGGTAAAGGGACCCCTGACCATTAGGTCCAGTCGTGACTGACTCGGGTTGCGACGCTCATCTTGCGTTATTGGCCAAGGGAGCCGTGTACAGCTTCCAGGTCATGTGGCCAGCATGACAAAGCCGCTTCTGGTGAACCAGAGCAGCACACGGAAACACTGTTTACCTTCCCGCTTGGAGCGGTACCTATTTATCTACTTGCACTCTGACATGCTTTCAAACTGCTAGGTTGGCAGGAGCTGGGACCAAGCAACGGGAGCTCACCCCATCGCAGGGATTCGAACCGCCGACCTTCTGATCGGCAAGCTCTAGGCTCTGTGGTTTAACCCACAGTGCCACCCGCGTCCCTTAATTAAGATAGGTGCATGCTAAAAATTGGGTCATGAATTAACCACAGCACACATAAGCTCAACTGATAAATCACCAGAGAGGAGTGGAACAACTTCCTTTATACTGGGATCTTATACTGCTCTGATTAAGTGTTTTAGGAATTCTAACGTGCTGAATATGCAGCGTGTACCTACTAAAACGATACTGCAGAGGTGCGGAATCTGTTGCACCCTGTATGCTGAATTACAGCTTCCATTATCTTTTAATATTGACCATGTTGGCTGGGGATGATGGGACTTGGAATTCAACAACACCTGGAAGGCCAGAGGTTCCCCACATATGCTGCATTGTATGAAACAGTCATTAGAAATGGGTTTACATTGCATATCAGCATAGATCCCTTAGAATTGCAGAAAAACTGTTGTGTGTTTATTTTCTCTTGCAGAGACTCTCATTTATTGAGCAGCATTTTCAGAACAAATAAACCACTCACAGCTCACCTTGATGTAAACAATGACACACTCCAAACCTCTCACAAAGCAAAGTAAGTAAAACTAAATACCATTTACTATGTTCTTTGAAGACTTACTAAGATTCTTTAAATGTCATTTATATTATTTGGAGCATATGTTTTAAGAATGACTCAAATATATATTCAGATGATTTTATAGTATTTTTACTTTGGAGAAGTAAGGAAAATATGACAATTAGATCAATTTAGAATAGCTTTGCATTATTTATATTATATATTTATTATTCTATTTATTATGTTATATTTTCCACTTTTCCTCCAAGGAGTTCAGGAGAGCATACATGGTTCTGTACCCTCCAACAATATTTCATCTTTGTAAAATAGACTAAAATTGATCTGCTTGCAATCCAGTGGCCTACATTTTACTATGTTTACTTGGATTCTGAAGTTGCAATCTGCAACTAGGAATGTGAAGAAAGCAGCGCTTTTCCTCTGCAGCAAGCGACCAATATTTCCTTACATTTGTAATGTTATCACTGTAACAGTGCTAGATTCAGTTCTGGTAGTCTTGGAAGCAAGTTGTTCTTGTTTTTCCACAGAAATAAGCATTTGTGTCTTACACACTTCAGGACCTTACCACTATTTATTCAGCGTCTTACCCAATTTTTGTTCGAAGCTGTCTTCAGAACTTGTTCAGCCAGTTTATCCACACAAAGAACATCTGCTAGGAGTTTTCTTTATACAGTACTAGTTTGGCTAGTTCTTCTGCTCTGAAGGATCAGAAAGAGCATCAAAGTGCTGTCGACACAGTTATACCTTTAGAAAACCATGGATTTCAGCTAAAGTCAGGACTCCGGGTTTATTTGTACAACAATGCAAGGAGAAAAGAAGTGTGGGCAAGGTGATTGAGCGGGTGGTTGCTGAACTACAGGCACGCCTGGAGGATGTGGACCATTTAGGTCCCTTCCAGTCGGGATTTAGGCCTCATCATGGGACTGAAACTACATTGGTCGTGCTGGTTGATGATCTCTGGCGGGCCAGGGACTGAGGTGAAAGCTGTATCCTTGTCCTGCTGGATCTCTCAGCGGCCTTTGACACCACTGATCATGACATCCTTCCGGACTGTCTAGAGGAGTTGGGGGCTGGGGGCACTGTTATACAGTGGTTTCACTCCTCCCTCTTGGGCAATGTCCAGAAAGTGGTGATGGGGGATGAGTGTTCAGACCCTGGACTCTCAATTGTGGGGTGCCTCAGGGCTACGTCCTCTCCCCCATGCTTTTTAACATATGAAGCCACTGGGAGAGATCATCAGGAGGTTTGGGCTGGGTGTTCACCAGTATGCAAATGATACCCAGCTCTACCTCTCCTTCAAATCTGAACCAGTGAAGGCAGTGAAGCGCCTGGGGTGAGTGTCTGAAGGTGGTTGGAGGATGGATGGCAGCTAACAGATTGAGGTTGAATCCTGACAATACAGTAGTACTGTTTTGGGGGTACATGGGGTGGGAAGGTGTGGGGGGACTCCCTGCTCCTGAATGAGGTAACTGTGCCCCTGAAGGACCAGGTGCACAGCTTGGGAATCATTTTGGAGGTCTCCCTTTTGAGCACAGTGGTAGGATTTGTTTTTTAAATAACTAGCAAGGAGGTTAAGGTTAAAGGATATAAAAAATAGTAATAGACATCATTACAAAGCAAAAATACTAAAAAGGCAATTTACCAAGAAATTTGTTTATAGGTATGTGTGTTCACGAAGAGTCAGACACAACTAAACAACAACAACAACGTGTTCAAAGATGTGAGGATGAGAAGGAGACAGACAGAATGTATATACAGTACACACATACTTAAGTTGGCTTCAGTGTCATTCAGTGTCTTCAGGGACCCTTGAAAACTATAGGGATCTAGAGCAAAATATTGTAAGCCCCTTTGCAATGTTAATTAAATGAATAACTAAACAGAAGAGCTACAGTTAGCGACAAAATGTTGGATAGCCCTCAAGGAAATAGCTGATCCCAAAAGGCACATTAAAAGTTGTAGAGAAAAAGCATAATGATGACAAAAACAATGATATGATTTTGCAGCAGCCTTTTGAATTACCTGGGAAACAGAGAGACTTTGTTAGGTAGATCAAGTAAGTGTAAGCTGGTTAAAGTTTTGTTACTTCAGTTCATTCGCACTCCAACTTATGCTCCTTTTTACCACTGCTTTCTCATGACAGTGAAAAGGCATGTACTGCATCACACAGTGCCTGCCCTGTAGTCCTTCGAAGAATGATGCTGGGAGATGAAGTGAGGATATGCAGATGCAGCAACCATCAGATTCCATATGTTACAGACCTGGAATACGACCACATTATTAACAACCAGGTGTCTTCCTCAGAGCAGATCACTGTGGTCTGTGTGACTACTTCAGTGAGAGCGGCAGATTATGACCCCAGCACAGATAAGCACCTAGAGCAGCTCTATGAGAGAAAGAACAAGAACAGGAGTATGCCATGTACACAGGTAGGGCTCTCGGGTGTTGGTGTCTTAATCGCATCAGTGACCCAGTTCACCTGTTGACACTCAGCCAAGCTATGGCGAAGCATGAACACACAAAAATTGCAGGTGCCTCATTGTCCTGCTGGCATGCTAGCCAGAGCTAAATTGTGGGTGGCTTAGTCTTACGTCCAAACCTAAGTTTATGGTTTGTCTTGCTCCACACAAACCATGAGCTGTAACCAACATTTGTTCTTGGTTTGTTCCCCAGACAAACCATGAGCCCAAGTTTGGATGTAAAGCTAAGTGAAACCATGGTTTAGGTCCAGGTAGCATGGCATTAACAGGAAATGGGGAGGGATATTTTCCTGTGAGTACCCACCTGCTTGCTTGTTCACACTTAGCCATGGTATAACTTAGTATTGCATTTGAACTGGGCCGATGACTGATGTAAAAGCAAGATGATTTTGAATAACATCTTGGTGTGAAAAAATTGCTTCATTTTATATTTTTGACTTCTTACAAGTACAGAGAAATTGGGTTGTTGGCATAGGAGTTTAATGCCACGAAACCTCCATTTACATTATTTGTGGATTGGGGTACAAGCCTAGGGTTGTCATATGACCTCTTTTTCATGGGTATGTAAAATGAGTCGTCCTAGCGATCCATAGTTAAAAGTAGAAGTTGGCAAATGTGTCCTCTTTTTTGCTCTTCAAAATATGACAGCCCTAAGATGGGTGAGTTTTTTCTGAGCATGAATGCTGCTGCTGTTTCCCTAGTACACACTAGATCTAAATTAACAGTAGTACCCCCCCTTTTTTTTTGGTAAGGTGGGAGTACATCAGAGGGACATTCTGACAATTAGGCTTGTCCATCACTAAGTTAAATGTACTTGGGCCACTTGCCAGGGTGAGCAGTAAATAGCTGAATAATTCAATTCCTTTAATGCTGACTTGTTCAATGGGAACATTGTGCTCTGACATCTGGTAGAATAAGATTTATTATTGCTATTGTTGACCTAGTCTTATAATGATGCTGTCTTTGTTTTTGTAGGGTCACCTAGACTCTTTTCGCCTACTCAAATACGATATTGGGTCTGCAGATGAGTTTACAGGCCACTGTGGATCACTACTAGTGAAAAGGCATAATATTGCTCCTGGCATGTTTTTGGTAGGTTATAACCTTCCTGTCGCACATCCAGGTCCTTTCAACTCATACTGAGCAAATGGCTTCCAGATCCTATGGCTGGACTCTACTTCTTATGTTCTTCGTTCAAGACCAGGGGTCCCCAAACTTATCTTGCCGAGGGTTGGTGCCGCCAGCGCCAATCGTGCTGCAGGCCGGAGCGCGCCCATACGTGTGCACACACACGATTTCTGGCGCACTTCTGGGTTGCCAGAACACCGGAAATAGCTTGTGCACATGCGCATGGGCCTCCTCTGGCCCAGAAGTGCGTCAGAAATAACGCTTGCGCATGCGCACAGGCTATTTCTGATGCTCCAGCAACCCGGAAGTGGGAAGCCGTGCCACACCGTGCTGGTGAGAGCGAGCGGCGGCAGCAGCAGGCGGCAGGAGTTGCCGGGGGCCGCATAAATGAGCCTCATAGTCCTTAGTTTGGGGAAGCCTGTTCAAGACAGTCCATTCCCCATTTTGTAGCAAATGGCGATGTAGCACAAAGACATTGCTGACATCTTCCTCTTGTCCATTGGGATCAGTGCCATCACAACAATTGGAACATAAGGATGAATGGTTTCGTTCTGCAGAATAGTGAAAGATATGGCACTGATTGGAAAAAGACATAAAATTCCAGTTTCTCCCTCAAAGGGGTCTGGTAAGAACAACTGCTCATGTTTCTGATCTGAGAACTAAGGCAAATATCTCTCTATTCTCTCACTATTTTAAATAGATAGGTAAAGGGGGAGAGATGGAAGCACTATAGTGAATCAGCCTAAAATTTGTTCTCAGCAAATGATATGAACTCTAGGAAGGTGACTCCTCCACCTTATTTTCTGAATGTGGATTGTGGAACCTAACAGAAGCAAGAACGAAATAGCTGGCATGATCCCTTCCCAATGCAAGGGACATGTTTGAAATACTCTGAAGTGGCAGGACAAATACTTCCCAGGACTGAGAGTAAGGTTTATTCTTACTGGGGCAACTGGACGTCTTCTCCATGGTTACTAATGAGCACTTATTCCATTGGGCATTGTATGCCTGTATCCAGTAAGCAGTGTATACCTGCTCTCCCAGAAGCAAATAAATAAATGAGTGCATTGGACTCACCTGAAGGGTATTTTTACATGCTAGCATATTGTATTCCTCTCCAAGAAACAAGCAAGCAAGCAAAATATCTCTCTGCAGTCACCTCTAAGCAACTGTAACTTCTAAGTTTGTCCAGCAGAGGGCCCCTGTCCACCTACATCCTAGATTTGTTAATCTATAAGAGATTTCCCTTCCATTTTAATCTGTTGCAGCTACTTCCTATTTGCAAATTACTTCAGTTTCTGAACCACTACAGTTGACTCCTCAATTTCAACTCGGTGAGGAAGTAGGTCTCGTAAAATATATGGTTTTCCAGGGTTATTATGAATGTTTGTGCAAACTGGGGAGCACGAGTTAAAAAAAGGAAAAGTTATGTGAAAACAATTGTCACAATATAGCTTAGTCTTTACAAACTGACAAATACCAAGTGTTTTATAATAATCGATTGTTGTGAATAAAATATGTGTCATGAAAGAGCAGAAATATAGTGTCATCTGTCTTCTGGTTTGTGCACAGTCTTTTCAAATTTGACTTACCTGAATCAATTACCTTAACTGATGAAAGGCCTTTTGCACTTGATTGCTTTTTCCCAATCAACTGTCAAAGTAGGCCAATTGTTTCTCTTGGTGTTAGTTGAGAATATAGGAAGCTGCCTTTTACAGAGTCAGGCCACTGATCCACCTGGCTCAGTATTCCGGCAGGAGCTCTCCAGGTTTCCAGACAGGGGTCTGTCCCAACCGAACTGAAGATACCAGGGACTGGCCCTTGGGCTTTTTGCCTGCAAAATATGCACTCAGCCATTGAGCTATGACCATTCTTCTAGAATGCAGGGCTGCCTCTTTTTATGCAGGTAAAGAAACATTCTCCCCAAACTGTGCTACATTAGGATAAAAGAAATCCTTGAAACTATCCCATGGAAGTGATCAACCCAAACATTATTCAAGATACCTGTTTCAGTTTCCTCAACTTTTACATTTCAATTAAAACTCTCTCTAGAGGACAACATCAAAAGCTTTCAGGACTCCTTTGTTTGAGAGGGTTTCCATAAATGCAGACCCGAATCTGCCCAGGCTGCCCCGCATTTGACAATCCTGTGCATATCTACTCATAAGCAAGCCACATCACCTGTACTCAAGATAAATGGGTTACCAACCTGAAGCAGAAGGTGTCTCTTTTTGCAAGCTGGCTGAGAAACTTGTGTAGCCTAGAGCATGAAACATACAATTGGCTAAAAACAGCAAATCTTAATGAGCTGGATTACTGGCCTGCCACTAAACAAAATTAACTACCCCAGGAGCAAGATGGCAAATGCCCAGCTGAAAACAGTTGATCTAAAAAGGTTAACAATGTATTGCAGGTGACAAACTAAACATTAGCTCATGCTACAATACAGAAGAATGCCAGTGATGGAGGCATCTTAGCCAAGGTTTATGAAGGTGCCGGGTCTCTCCAGTGCTGAGTAAAGCTGTGATATTGTATTTAGTTCTGGGCAGTCAGTTCAGCAGGTGAGCAGGATGACTCATGATGGTGTGATATGGCCTGCTGATGAATTTAAAATTTGTAATGTGGCTCCAGACAAAACTGAGTCCCATTCTCCTGTATGTCTCCTCAAAGGCAGCTTTTGCATTCTACTTACAGGCTGATGTTTTATGTATTTTTGGCAGATGTACATTCAAGGAAAGCTGCTCTTTGCCAACTACATTTTCAATGGATACAGCAAATCAGTGAAAGATCTTCAAAAGCAGATTGCCCTGACAAGGAACAATTACAACAGGGGCTACCACTTACCCCCTGATTATAGATTGAGGTATTTTACTCTGTGTAGACATGCCTGTGATACATAGCTTTAAATGTGGTTTGTTGCAGCCCATCATAATAGATAATTTGGTAGATCATATGATGACACTTTCACAGAGTGGTGGAAGTTTGAAGTTGTTTCAGTTTCTTTCTGGTGTTAGGATTCAAAGTTTTAATTAATAGTTTAAAATCCACAGTAGTTTAATTGGTGTGTGTGTGTGGAGCTAAAATACAGCACACCAATTAAAATTTAAGGGCACACGGTTTTAAAGGCTACTTTAGTTTTAATGTGCCATGTAATATTCTTGAGATCTTCCATGTGCTGTCAGGTGAGATGCTCCTAGTCAGGCAAGCTAACCCCCGAAATCATTGCCAACAAAGGGGTAAAACAGGGTTGCATCTTAGCCCTGTATTTATTCAACTTTTTCTTAAACGATCTTGCACCTTGCTTGCACAGTGTGGATGGCCATTGCCTGAAGCTCAGCTCCATCCATGTTCCCATCTAACCTTGTCTATGGGGCTAAACCAGCAAATTATTTGAAGAATTGTTGTGACAAAGCAACACAGCAGAGAGAGGGGATGAGGAGGGCAGTATAGCTTTTAATGAGAGAAAGGAGAAATTCAGAAAGTTATATAAAAGTACAGTTTATATAAGTCAAGCATCAGAAGAATTAATAGAGAAGTTCAGAAACAAGAAATAATGTTTTATTACATAAAGTACTTATTCAAAAGTTACAATCTCCTATGTACATTCTTGTTAGTTTAGGAAACAGGTATGATTCCTTACACAAGAAAGAATGACAATCCAGCTGGTAGTGTTGCTCTTTCTCATGAAATACTTGCATTTGCCTGTATACACTTTGATAGAGTATCAAACAAATATTCAAAACAAAGGCAGCATAAATCTGGAAAGGGCTTCTTTAGCAAACAAGCTTATCAGCATCAAATTAAGCTAATATAAATGACTAGTGGATTTTAGCCCGTTTAAAAACGGGCGCTAGAGGAAGCGGCCTGCCGGGACTGGCTTGGCGGTGGCGGGTCTTCCCGCCACCACCAAGCCAGTTCGCAGCGGGGGCTTTTCGCCGTTTGCCTTCCCCTGAGGGGGAGGCAAACGGCGAAAAACCCCGCCGCGCCGCAATTCGGCTCCGGGACTGGCTTGGCGGTGGCGGGTCTTCCCGCCACCGCCAAGCCAGTCCGCAGCGGGGGCTTTTCGCCGTTTGCCTTCCCCTGGGGGAGGCAAACGGCGAAAAACCTCGCCGCGCCGCAATTCGGCTCCGGGACTGGCTTGGCGGTGGCGGGTCTTCCCGCCACCGCCAAGCCAGTCCGCAGCGGGGGGTTTTCGCCGTTTGCCTTCCCCTGGGGGAGGCAAACAGCGAAAAACCCCGCCGCGCCGCAATTCGGCTCCGGGACTGGCTTGGCGGTGGCGGGATGTTCCCGCCACCGCCAAGCCAGTCCGCAGCGGGGGCTTTTCGCCGTTTGCCTTCCCCTGGGGGAGGCAAACGGCGAAAAACCCCGCCGCGCCGCAATTCGGCTCCGGGACTGGCTTGGCGGTGGCGGGTCTTCCCGCCACCGCCAAGCCAGTCCGCAGCGGGGGCTTTTCGCCGTTTGCCTTCCCTCGAGGGGGAGGCAAACGGCGAAAAACCCCGCCGCGCCGCAATTCGGCTCCGGGACTGGCTTGGCGGTGGCGGGTCTTCCCGCCACCGCCAAGCCAGTCCGCAGTGGGGTTTTTTCGCCGTTTGCCTTCCCCTGGGGGAGGCAAACGGCGAAAAACCCCGCCGCGCCGCAAATCGGCTCCGGGACTGGCTTGGCGGTGGCGGGTCTTCCCGCCACCGCCAAGCCAGTCCGCAGCGGGGGGTTTTCGCCGTTTGCCTTCCCTCGAGGGGGAGGCAAACGGCGAAAAACCCCGCCGCGCCGCAATTCGGCTCCGGGACTGGCTTGGCGGCGGCGGGAAAAAGGGGAGGAATTCCTCCCCTTCTTCCCGCCGCTGCCAAGCCAAAGCGGGCCTCCCTCCGCGCCCGCTGCCGCTTCGGCTTCCTCGGGTTCCCCGAGGAAGCGCCGTCCCATGCCGGAGGTGTGCGGCAAGGCTGCCGGGGGGGGGAGTGCTTCTCTCCCCCGCCGCCTCACCGCGCACCTCCAGCATGAGACTGGGCTTCGGAGCGGCGGTTGGCGGAGCGGCAGTTGGCTGTTCCCTGTGTCCCGAGAGCACGGGTCCAATCCCTGTGTCCCTGGTTGTCCCTCCGTCCAATCCCTGTGTCTCTGGGGGACATGCGCAGTACCCCAGGGACACACGGGACATCTGGACGCAGGGACAACATGGACATTATTATATAGGATTAGAAGAACTTGAAAAAACAGACCTTTAGTTCTAGGAAACTTACGGTATATCACATAATCAAGCAACTGTCAATCTCCGCACAATATACCGTATATTCCGGTGTATAAGACGACTGGGCGTTTAAGGCCCCCAACTTTTCCAGTTAAAATATAGAATTTGGGATATACTCGCCGTATAAGAAATATGACCAGGTGTATAAGACAACCCCCGACTTTTGAGAAGATTTTACTGGGTTAAAAAGTAGTCTTCTACGCAGGAATATACAGTAAATTCACCTCCTGAAAACAGTTTGCCTCAGTTGCAGCATCTCTTTTCTGCTTTCTGGCTGAAAAACCAAGTTCCCTATCTGTATAAATGAATTCCATTCCAAAGCAGCAGCAGTGAGGTAGAGATGGGACATCACCTCATATATTGATGAGAAATCTCTCAGCTGAATGTACAGGCTTAACCTTAAGGTAAATTCGCAGAGGGAATTGACTTTCCCACTGTGATCATAGGCTACTACAATGGCAAGGAGAGAGTCTGAGGCTATGTACAGACAACTTTTCAGAAACTTGATGGCATTTTAAAGCTGCCATTATTCTGCAGAAGAGTACATAGCCTGCAATACAGAGCTTAGGAGAAAAGCTACCAACTTGGCCTCTCCTCTGCACTAACCTGTGGTCCTCCAAATGTTGTTGGACTACAACTCCCATTATCGCCATGGTCAGCAATATCTGAGGCCACACAACTACCCCCGTTTTAAAGGCATGCAAAGGGTGACTGGGATTTATCCAGACTGAAGCCATCCTTTATAGACCTTTTTGTGTCCAGTATTCTCTTTCAGCATCCTCAAGTGCTGCCTGCTTCCCTCTACTGATTAATCTCATATGGTCTCTGGCTAGCAACTTTTTAATTTGGTGTGACAAAAAGCTCTCTCTGCAGAGGTTGTGTGTTGGATTGGTGCAGAGTCATTAAGATCTTATCTGAATCAGTAAAAGTTTCCCTCAGAGCTACTGCATGAGGAAAAATAATACCGGTACATACTGTGCCTCCAGTCAGCAGGTATAAAGACAGGACCGACCCACATTCATTAGTGAAGTGCCTGAACAGTGAGCCAGCACTGTGCATTGCATAACTAGCTGTTGCCAATATCATTTAGCAAGAAATTCATCTTCAGTAGAAAATCAAGTTATAAACAACAAACAATAGACAAAAACTGCAGTGCTGATGAAGCAGATATTTGCCCCTCTCACCTTCTATTTTACTGCAAACTGGAGAAGTATGTATTTGCACAATGAAGAGTAGGGTTTTAAAAAAACCATAGACAATGAGTTTTGGATTCTAGACAAGAAGGAACAAATCTAAGTATGAACCATGATATGTCAAGTAATGGTTGTTTAAGAGCCGTAAAAGACACCAAAGATATGGAACAACATTCAAGAGAAAGTAAAAACCTTTGGGTTGCTTATCTTAAAATACCCTTTCTGGGCTTCACAGCCACACTGAATATTGCAAATGATTCAGTGAAAGTGTGAATTTAATTCAACTAATTTGATATCAGAAACAAAGGGTGAGATTCACCTACCACATCTCCTCCCCCTACACCCCCCCCATAACTGGCTCTGGGGTGAGGTGGGAGTACCCTCTAAACAGCACATGAGGGGAGGGGCTATTGTTCCATCTGGAAAACTGCAATGCTTGCACAGATGGAATATTTGTAATAGGATGTTTAATTTCACTCAGTGTTCTAATACTTGTTTTGGTTATAGTAAACTTTAAAGCAAAACATAAGCACTTATAAAGTGGTTTGCACTAGTTCAAAAGTAAAACAAAATGTCAGCTCTGCATGTGGTTACCCCCCCCCCCCCGCCCCAATCTATAATTCAAGTATAATTGCATGTCAGGAGCCAGAGTCAGGCATAGGTCAGCAATAAAAATCACAATGTTAGTGAAGTTAACTCTTTATTCAAAGAAACCAAAACAGCCTCTCTTCCCAGTAGGTCTTGCCCCCATTGAGGCAGCTGCAAGGACTGAAGGTCCCTGCCTTCCTACCGCTCTCTAAGGCTCCTCCTCTCCAGGATCTTTCCCAAACAGTTACAAACTGCGTCTGAATACAACCGATCTCTGCTCTGCTCTTTTCATTTCTCTTGAGTTTTCTTGGAGACAGGGGGGTGGGGTGGGGGGAGTTGGTCACAGCAGGATGGGGAGACCCCCTAGGTTCTTCAGCAGCCTGTCTTAACTCTGCCTCTTGGCCAACCTCCTCTCCAGCCTCAGAGTCTGAACTGCTCTCTGCCAAAGCCTCTTCCTGCTCACCCTGTTACCTCTTCTGCTTCTGACACCTCCTCCTCCCAGCCTGTTCCCTCTTCCCACTCATTGTCATCCCACCACCAGTCCCCTGGCTCTGAGTCTTCTTCCCCTAGGGGTTCCCTTGGGAATTACCTAGCTGGTGCCGCCTCCCACCACTCCTCTGCATCCAGCCAGACCGTGACATCACACAAGCCTTCTCTTCAGTGCTGTTGTAAAGATTTCTGAGATAATGTAAGTGAAGTGCTTTGAGTACTTAGTTAAGTATTTCAAACACCTTTTTTATTTCCATTAATTTAAAGCAGGGGCAGGCAACCTAAGGCCCGTGTGCCAGATGCGGCCCAATCGCCTTCTCTATCCGGCCTGCAGACGGTCCAGGAATCAGCGTGTTTTTACATGAGTAGAATGTGTGCTTTTATTTAAAATGCATTTATTTGTGGGGCATAGGAATTTGTTCATTTCCCCCCAAAAAAATATAGTCCGGCCCACCACATGGTCTGAGGGATAGACCGGCCCATGGCTGAAAAAGGTTGCTGACCCCTGATTTAAAGTATGTCTGTTGGTGGACAAGACTAAAATATGAGAGAAGCTAAAATGGTCAGCAAAATAAATTAATGACCAGGGCCCAAAAGCAAACCTACATATCTAATCTATCTATCTATCTATCTATCTATCTATCTATCTATCTATCTATCTATCTATCTATCTATCTATCATTGAATTCAGGACTGTTGTTAAAAGGGAAACCAGAAAGTACTAGGAAGACCTTACTGAACTGAGCAACATGCACATACGGGATTGCACTGTTAACTCAGAAATAAGTCCTACACTCTGGGGGTGACACCTAGGTAAGAGCATGTAAGATTTCAGTGTGAAGGATCTAAAATATATGCTTAAAAAAACTTGAAAGAATAGCACTTGAATTTTCTGAACTTAAAATTGTGAGAGTCCTTAACGAGAACAGAGAGGGAGACAGGAATCCAAATTAAAAAATAGGTGATCTGATCTACTCACCTATGGGTTTAACTTATACAACTAGGTTTTTTTAATTATATGACTAGGTTTTAAGTGAAGAATGAATATGCAATGGAAACGTTGTTGGACTAAGCTTGTGATTAAGTCTAGGAAAAAAATTAAAGTCCACTGTGTTCTAATAACCTAAAATTATAAAATACATAGTAATAAAGTATACTGAAGTGTACCCTGATTTCTCTTATAACTGCAGTACTTTAATTTGCTTTTTGTATTCCAGCTCTCTTGAAAACAGCCTGCAGAGTTACCCTGAACATACTCAAGCAAGGATTTTACACGATATTTCTAGTTGTATTTGCTATGCCACTGACAGGTATGGAAAAATAATTATTTTGTCTTGAACTTCACATGCTCTGGTGAAAAAATTATCAGTTTCAGTTCATGTCCACCATGAGCACCTTGGGGTTTGGATGTTTTGTCTTTTTGAGGTAACACAAATCACAGGAATTATGGAAGAGTTCAAGCTAATGATTTGCAAAGGAATGTCTTACATGAGAATCTTAAATAATGGCCTTTTTTTTAGGCTGTTGTTTTGCCCCCACTAGAAAGAAAATCTTAAGCCAAGGATAGAGTTCATAGTGTTTTAAGTGTTTGGGGCCTTCAGGGCCATTTCTTTAAAGTTCTCAGAAAATTCCAGTGTGCGTATATACACATGCCATCTGGGTCACAGACTGTGTTTGAACTCTTTTATATATTGTTGTTGAATATTTACACATTTTGCTTGGTACTTTATTTTGAAATATACCAGGAGACCAAGTACCCATGATTTTGTGCTATTCGGCTTATACAAAGGAGCCACCAGCACTCAGGAACATCTCAACAAATGAAGCCAGATCCAAACTCAAATTATTATTTCCCCCTGCAAAATCACCATGAGCTGCAGAGGATCATTGTACAGAAGAAGAAAAACCCAAGAATGGACATGAAGTGGGAGAGGAAGAATCTTGGAAAAAGATGTGTGAGATGGATGGAGGTTGTTTTTTGCTTTTTTTCTTAAAGTCTGAAATGAAAAATGGGACTTTTGGGAGGAAACTGAATGTACTGTATTTCTGGTTTTTTGGGGTGATGAGTGAAATATTTTGTTAAAAAAATATTATGTTAAAATATTATAGTAAATTCAGGCTGCTGTAACTTTACTAGTCCCCAGACTAAAAAGAAATCATATTTGTGATAATAGCATTTTTACTTTTATTTGACTCCACTATTGAACAAAGCAATGCACTTTGGCCCAGATTCCACTAAAGCATTGCACTGGTGGAAGTCAGCAGAAATCATGCTAGTACAATACGGCTTCCTCCACTCTCATCCCGTGTCCCCCAATAGTTCTGGAGGATCAGGAGACTCCCTCTGGAACAGGGCATTAGGGGGAGGAGAGGGTAGATTGTTCCATGAGGCAAGCAGAACTGCTTGCGCTAACAAAGTGACCGTGATACCATGATGTTGAATTCCTTGCTTTATACTTGATGTTGCAAACGTACTTGTAAAATTTGCAGAATACAGAGCATTCTTAGGCTTTTGACCCAATATGGGAATCTGCTAAGCATATTGCTGCTACAACATAATAGGAAGGCATACCCTCCATCATTTCACATTGTTCTGTGAACCGCCCTGAGACCTCCAGGGTAGAGGGCCGTATATAAATTAAAATAATAATAATAATAATAATAATAATAATAATAATAATAATAATAATAATTACAGTTATTGAGGCTATATTCCATGTGTGAAAGTCAACAGCTGCTGCCACTACCTTCCACAGTAGGGAAAATCAGGTGAAGCAGTTACTCTAATGGTGGTGGAAGTGCTGAAGTGAAAGACATGAAAACACTTGTAGATCAGACTGAACATGAAACCAATAGAAGGAGAATCTGAGTTACCTTTGGATGGAGCATTTTCAGAGAATGTGACCCAATGGAAAACAAAGTAGAAACTGAAATCAAAGGACACCAAGTCTCAGTTAGTCTCTGCTGCAGAAGTAAAGTTGTTTTTACACAAGGTAACAGATGGAAAGAAACAGGGGAGAAGACCTGATCAGAATCTGTTTAATTTCCCTTATCTGCAAAAAAAAAAGGGGGGGGGGTCACATGTGACAACTTGGGAGTGTTTGCAATATGGAAAAAATCACTGAAAAAACATGAAACAGTCAAAATATTCTCCACAGTCCAGAAGTTAAAATACACAAGATTGTGCTGGGTTTTTGTTTTGCTTTGTAACCCTTTGCTAATAACTTCTTATTATTTTAGGTTAGCATCCCAGGATACACTAGCTATGGCTTTCATTAAACAAAGCAGTCCACATCTTAGGCTGTGAGCCTGATGAACCAACAGTTCAACAAATATGCAGGTCATTAAGTGATCTAATACAGAAAGGACAGGACGCAAAGTAGGCAGGAAAACCCACACGGTGTTAGGTTCTTGTTAAAGAACCATTTCAAGTAGTTGCATAATTAAGGTCAACATTACAATCAGCAATTAGGAAATGACAATTAGACCATTTGCTTTTTCATTTTTGGGGAAAAATGCCCAATAATATAAATAAATAAAGATAAAATATTAAAAGAAATGCCATTCATTCGTGGTACCTATTAGAACCACACTATACACTTGGAGTCTAGTTGATATTTGCACATGGATATATTTCAAAAGACTAGTAAAGTCCAATTAAAGTCATGATTTTTAATGGTTATCTTCTCTTCAACATCCAATATTATCAATGCTGGATCTTTGCATGTGCTGCTGCTGTTAATCCCACTAGCCTTCCATTGTGTTCAAATAGGCAAGGCAAAGTTTAGGTGGGCTCTATGATTCTTCATTTTTGCAGTCATTTACTTCACCTTTGTGTTTTTCAAAAAAGTCTTCCTTTTCCTGTATCTCCTCCTCTTCTTCTTCCTCCTCCTCATCGCCAAATGTTTGCTCTTCCATGGTTGTAAATGTCAGTGACCTGGCGGCAACCTGTGCTGCGAGTCCTGATGTGAAATTCAAATCTGCTGATATATGAAGCTCAGCCAGTCTTTGTTTGATGGAGGACTGTAACACCTCTCTCTCAGGTGGCTGCGACACATCAACTCTGTCCACACCAGCTGACTCAGATTCTTCACCTTCTCCATTGCATTGGTAACATGTTCTTTTTTCAACTTCTGGTGAGTCACCATTTGCAGCAATGTCATTTTTGTTCTTACCAGATCCATCAAAGAGGTACTCCACCCTATCTTTCTCACCGTCAGTAGCTTGTGTTTTGAAGTCAGAGACTGCTTCTTCCAAGCTGTCATCTCTGCTGCACACCTGCATGCCTGATTCTGAATTCTCCGGCAATCCCAAAATATTTATGGATTCCTCTTGCTCTGTACCAGGCAAGGGTTTCATCGCAGCTTGAAAGAGGGGGAAATATGGAGTGAGTACTCAAAATAACTTCACTGTAAGTTTTAAAGAATGTACTGCTCTCATATGAAATTCATATTTACTACAGAGGATGGTGAACGCATAAGGTAACAGATGTCCTCTCAAACATTAAGAGGTATAGAATAACTATAAAACAAAATGGAAAATTAAAAAAACAACTAGTAATTTCATCACCCATACATTGGAGCTGTTACATCGCTTCCCACTGGTTGCTACTGAATAAATGCAAAACATGCTTTGCCCATGTTTGCTTCTGGATGCACCCAGAAGGGAATGTGGCCCTCATACTGATAAATTCCCCACCTCTGATCTAGAAGGAAAATCTGAAAGGATCCTTCAAGAGAACATATTATGAATACTCTTGACAATTCTATGAATCTAGAGCAGGCATAGGCAACCTTGGCTCTCCAGATGTTTTGGAATCACAACTCCCATGATCCCTGAGCACTGGCCCTGTTAGCTAGGGATCATGGGAGTTGTAGTTCCAAAACATCTGGAGAGCCAAGGTTTCCTATGCCTAGTCTAGAGAAACTCTCACCCAATGCATCAAGCCTATCCTTGGATGATAGACAAGATCTTGTGAAACAGCATCCCAGAGCCCACACACTGAATGGGCCTTGCTCAATAATCAAGTCAGAGAGCTTAGAGGCTCTTTCCATACCAAGAAAACCTAATGCAAATAGAGCTTTTAAGGTCTCTGCCTTGCATGCATTTGTGCAATTTCAATGAGCAGCCTTCAACTGCACAAGGTTGAAATAGCTCGTTAAATACATATAAGTTGTGATTGTAATGTATAGTACTTTAGGACCTTGGGAGATGAACCAATTCAGAAAAGAGTTGCATAGAGATTTCCTTAAATTAACAACAAAAGTAACACTTACCATGATCACTAAACAGGAGTTGCTTCCACTTTTGTCTTTCTGCCTCTGAAGCTTTAAATCCCAGCACAGATTTTAATTCCTGCAGCACTCTCTTGGATTCCTCTCTTTCGCGTTTTTGCCTCTCTCTGTCTTCCAGGGAAAAGTAATAAAAGTCATCTCTTTTATACTCGCTGTCTATATCTGCATCATCAACATATGCTTCAAGTTCCTGAGGAAAAAGTTAACAAACATCTTGTTGCATCTAAAAATTACTCAAAAACTGCAAGACAGTGATGGTTCTTAACCATTTATTTAAACTACAAGATTTGGATCCCAAGTATGATTTATAGGCCAAAGGGAATTCTGAAATAACTCTACCAATATTTAAAGGAATGTTAATTAAGGTCAGTTATGGTATTTCAGATTTATACAATTCAGACACACAAAGACTGTCAACAGATTCTCTAGGGTGGCTGAAATTTTTAGTTGACAATATTTAAAATGATGCTTCACCACTAGTATCATAGCCTTACATAGCCTAGTATCATAGCCTTACATCCAAGGCGTCACATGTTAAGAAAATGCCAAGGATGGAGAAATCAGTGGCCTGGCATTAGTTATTGGACTACAGCTCCCATCATTCCTTTTCACTGGTCATGCTGATAAAGGTTGATGTGAAGGCTATAGGTTTTTCATTCCTGCTATATACAGTACCTAGCACTAAACTCTTATCCTATATAACAGCAGCAGAAATTTTCTTTGCCAGCACAAACATTGTAGCAAATAAAGATAGCAAGTAACAAGATGCAACTGACAACCATTTTCATCATGTTCAAGCTTCTCTATGAGAAGCGAATTATTTACAAATTTTTAATATATATATTTATTAGGTTTTCCAGAATAAGTAAATACATAAGCAGAGGACTTTATCTGTTGAATAAAGTATGCTGATACAACTGCAGAACACTATTATACTTCCCTCAATCAGCAAATAAACATATACATATTGACACATTTTGTGAATTTTCAGTCAATTCTAACCAGTGGTTGACAAAAGTAATCCTTTCCAACATATCCTTCAGTTGTCTTTATATTATATCATTGTAAAAAGCATACAGTACAGTCCTCCAAGATGTATGGTATATTTATGTATGTATTATCTTGCTTCAGCTCACTGTACACTGAAGGCTCCCTTTACAGGCTGTTCTATGCTAGACTCTTTCTTGGACAATTTCTATGCTGTTCTATCCTAGAAATTTCTATGTCATTCTATACTAGAATAAATTTCAGGCTGCTGTATGCTAGAATCTTCGTAGGACAATTTCTCAAAGGACCTCAATCCTCCGGAAACACTTCACAGGAAAGTGAAGAAACAGAATCGAGAACATTTTTCAAATAGTTTTCTCAAAAATGCTTAGAATATGTCAACATAAAAAAGGTATTTACTTGCACTAGTTTTAAATGATGTGACATGTCATTTATTCTCCGTCTACTTATAACTTTAGCAGAGTGCTTTATTTATTTTGACAAAATTGGGAAATCTGGGGCTCCCGCTATCACTCTGTGGGTGGATACTGGACTTTCTTTTAGATCGCTCCCAGAGGGTTCGGTTGGGCCCTTATATGTCTAATATGCTTAGGACTAACACAGGAACACCACAAGGATATGTGCTTAGTCCGCTCCTTTATACTCTTTATACGTATGATTGTGTCGCTGCCCACCCTAGAAATAGGGTTGTCAAATTTGCAGATGACACAACCGTGATTGGGCTCATCTCTGATAAGGAGGGTGAAACGGACTATAGAGATGAGGTGGAGCGGCTGACAGAGTGTTGCAGAGTTAATAACTTGCTCATAAATACAAAGAAAACAAAGGCGCTTGTGGTGAACTTTAGGAGACAGAGGAACAAGGTCCAGCCACTTTTGATTGACGGAATTTGTGTGGAGAGGGCAACAACGTTTAGATTTCTAGGCATTGAGTTACAGGAGGATCTGTACTAGAGTATTAATACAAGGGGGCTTGTGAAGAAGGCGCAGCAGAGACTGTATTTTTTGAGAATTTTAAGGAAAAACCATCTTCCACAAAAGCTGCTGCTTGCCTTCTATCACTGTGCCATACAGAGTGTGCTCACGTATGGTTTATGTGTGTGGTACTTCTCAGGATAGAGCAGGGCTGTGCAGAATTATTAAAACAGCAGAGAGCATTATTGGCTGCTCACTCTCCACCTTAGAACAAATCTACACCACCAGGTGCCATAGAAAAGCACTAGACATATCAAGAGATCCAACGCACCCTAGTCACCATTTCTTTGAGCTCCTGCCATTGGGACGGAGATATAGAACAATGCAGGCAAGAACGAGCCGTCTCAGGAACAGTTTCTTCTCTAGAGCGATTTTGGCCTTAAATGGAAAGTCTGGACTTTGAAGTCATCTTATTTTACTTGTTATTTTGTATTATATTTACTGTTTTTAATTAGGTTTTGTAATTTTGGATTATGCGGAATGCTTTATCTGAGTGGATGTAGCAACCAAGTAATTTCGTTGTTCCCGCAAGGGGACAATGACAATAAAGATATCTTATCTTATCTTATTTTTAAATGGAAGTCTTTGCTTGAACCCTGAATTTGATCAACAATTCAATCCAATGTAGTCTACTCAAAAGCTTCGTTCGGAGCAGTGGGACTTATTCCAATATAGGACTGTAGCCCAAGTTAGGCATACTGTATTTTGTAGTTCTATTGATTGTATTATTTAAGAGGCAGTTAAATTAGACTGGGAGCTCTGCTATGTGGTACAATGCAAGTACTATAGCATCTATCAAAAATATCACTTATTCCACATAATTTCAAATCTATTCAGAAAGGCCTTACTTGACAGATTCTTAAGATAATATTTGATAAGCAGTATTATATACCACTTAGAAGTCTGTTTTGTTCTATTCTAGTAAATGGTATAGAAATTCTGTTAAATAAATAATGAAGAGTTTTTAAAAAATAAACCTATGGATTATCATTTCTAGGCTCTACAGACTATAATATTTGTACCTGTTCTTCAGGGATTGGGTCTTTATCCTCTATATGCACAGATGGTTGCAGCAAAGGTACCATGGTGCATTGCTTGTTCTCACATGATGGTTCAGGATTGCCTGGAGGTAGTAGAGAAGCAGCAGAGAAAGTAGGAGTCAGCAGAATTGGTTTTTTAAAATTATTTTTAATGTCATCCCATTTGAGTGTCATCCCATTGGGCTCTTGTCAGCCAATTTTCCCTGCCCTACCTAAATCTGCCCCAAAGGGGCAGGTAGACACTGTCCTAAGTTTTAAAAACAAACATAATAAACAACAACTTAAGGACATCAGTTGATATTATTTAGGAGTCATGAATCACAGCTGAAAGTACACAGTGGATCCCATGAATTTATGGCAAGCTCAGATCTACTGCTATGAACAATCAAGATAGTATCTCCTTCCAGATTTACGCCCAAAGTCTGAGTTCATGTAGCCCTTCACTTATGTAAATCAGAAAGGGATGTGCAATCCACATTATCCTTTTGATGCATTTTAAAAACCTACTTACAAACCCAGGCATTTTGCTATTGCAATACTGGAGTTACTATTTATTGCATATACGACTGCCTACTGAAGATTTTATTTTACTGTGATTGGAATTTCTCAATGCTTTTGTGAAGACAATTTACCTTTTTTCTCTGGATTTCTTCGAACCATTTTTTCCACCTGAGAAATGGCCTCTTCCCAGCAGCTGTTGCTTGCTTGCATGTGAGGTTGAACAAGTCTTAGTTTTGTTTCTACAACTTGGTAGGCCTCCAAAGTTAGTTCTTGGCTTTCCTTGGAACTAATAAACTTCTCAAGTTCATCCTCAAGAATTATTACTCTGGACAAAAAACAACAACAAACAATTTAATTAGGACCCAAATCAAATATTTTATGGACCTGCTGTGGGCAGTGAGTTGATGTGACTGCAGTTATAAGTCTCCAGATTTTATATCCTCCTTTTTTATTCTTACAGTCTATCAGTTTTACCTATGTAGGCAGAGCCCATATGTATGATATCAAGGTGCCAGAAGCAACGGGTCAAGGCTAAAAGGGTGAACTTAGTTTTAGACAAGTAATCCAAGCCTTTGAAACAGCAGTAAAAGACCACAACCACTGCACAGTGACTAGCAGCTATGTTCTAATGAAGGCTAGAGAGAAATCCATAAATTCATAAGAATAACTTCACTTGTGACATACACTTTGCATGTAGAAGGTCCTGTGTTCAATTCCCTACATCTCCATCTAAAAAGACATTCAGAAAGATCCTGGATCCTGAATCCTGGAATAAGTCCCACTAAACTCAGTGAGAATTAGTTCTATGTAGACATGCATAAGTTTACATTGTAAACCTTTGGGCAAGTGAATGGAGAGTTTATTAGGGAACTAGTAAACGTTTCTGCTTCAAACAGCATGTCTGAAGGATCAATATGAATAGAGGGACACATATCAGCAAAGAAGGTATTGTTTAGGGAAACACATCCATGTTTTCTTTTTTTAGTTTAACCCTAGCCTAAACAACAAGTAGGCATAGTACCAAAATGGAATCAGTTTTCTGTTCCCTCTCATTAAAAAATTATTAGTACAGTACAATCATTTCCTTTAGGGGTAATCTCAGTAAAACAAATAAGTCATTAATGTACACTTGCTCACAGAGTTAAGCCCACTGATTTTCATGAAACATATTAAAATAGATTGGCTTCAGCAAACATAAAACTCGTGTTAGGTTGTGGTCTCTTGCTTTTTGTATGTATTATTCAACAATCTGACTCCTCTGCAGTTCTCATATAGCCAGTGCCAAATATCAGCCCTGTAATAAACTCTCAATGTTGTTTTAATAGTATTGTATATAATTACATATACAGTTGTGTACAGCTAGTACAAGAAACACACCTCTTTACTGAACGTAACTTAGATTGTTTGATTAAATAAGAGCTAGAATAACAAGGCAAAGAAGTTACAGCAATATCTGCCTCCATAAATCTTATCAGTAGTTTCCGATTGCAACATTACATATTACCTTCTTGTCTTAAAAAAACAACTTGAACTACAACTGGAATTAAACTACAGGTACCAGTATCGGAACACAATGCATTCCCAGGCAATCGTTCATTAAGAGAGCAGTTGCATAACAAGCTGATGATTTCCATTATTTCCTATGGGAACATTTCTAATCCATGGGTTCTCCCTCCATGCTTTCTGCCCAAAACTGCTGCAGCCGATCAGCAAAAGCCAAACAAAGGAAAAACTGATTTGCCTGATCTCTCCTGCTCCCTGATCTCTCTCTCTCTCTCCCCCCCCCCATGGTTTCTGCCCCAAAAGGCTTCAGCTAATCTGTAAAACGGAAACAAGTAAGGAAGAGGGCAAACTCTGGCTGTTCCAATATCTAAATCAGCTGTTTGTGTAGCAAGGTTTGGGTATACTTTTTGTGTTCAGATAACTGAGATTTCAGATAATAAGCATTCTGACAAGCGGACCTGTGTGTAGTGACAAATCACTCCCAAAGAACAACTTACTCATTAAGCAAGGCCTTCAGATGGAGTTGTAAACTGCGCACTGCTGTGTGGAGACGATTTAGTTCTCTTGACTTTTGTTCGGTTTTGACTGAACGTTCCAAACCAGATTGATGTTGTGTTTCAAAGTACCGATAAAATTCATAGCTCCGTTTAAGCTCTTCTAAACAGGCAGCATGTGCATGATGAAGACCCTGAGTCACATCAGTAAAGGTAGAAAGTGGCAAATGTTCTGGCCTAATCAGGGTCTTGATGGATGCATTGGAGGGGGACAGCAGAAGAATTAGCCGCCTGAAGAATTCAGAACTTTGTCCAACCCAAAGTTGAAATAAAACCTACAAATACAGAAGAGTTACTACAGTCCTAATTATTACAGAAGAAAACAATGACATTTTGTTTTTCCTGCTTTCCCATTCATTTTAAGCGATTCAACAATAATATGATTACCAAACCACAAACTTTTTTTTTTAACGTTTATAATGCACCGTTCATGAATATCAATATCAGGGCAGGGTACAAGAAAATATACATTGCACATAAACAACAAAACTAAAACAATATTTTAAAAAATACTACAAATAGAATTTAAGGTAGCTAAAAACAACTGGGTAGGCCACACAGTCACTCACTTAAAAACCTTTAGCCAACAAGTAGGCTTTAACTAGGTGCTAAAATGCCAAGTTGGCACCTGCAAGGGGAGGACATTCCACAAAGTGAGTGCCGCCACAGAGACCAGAAATGTTTTAAATAAACAACTTATTCAGTTATGTAAGAGCTACAGTCGTATCTTGGATCCCGAACGCCCTGGAACTCGGGTGTTTTGGCTCACGAACGGCGCAAACCCGGAAGTGATTGTTCCGGTTTGCAAACGTTCTTTGGAACTTGAACGTCCAACTGTGCTTCTGCGGCTTCCTGCGGCCAATCAAAAGCCGCAATTTTGTTTTTGAACCTTTTGGAAATCGAACGGACTTCCAGAACGGATTCCGTTTGACTTCCAAAGAATGACTGTATTTCTATTAAAACCTCCAACAAGAGAGACAGAGAGAGATTGGTTGTCTGACTCTTTTGATCCACCTCAATGGCCTGTAACTGCTGGAACTCATCCAGTGCCCTCTTTTTAAACAATTATATTAAAAAGTAGGAAAAAACAGATGTAAATCAGGGGTTTCCCAATGTTATATACTATAGCAATTTATTCTGAAAATTAAATATCCTTTCAAGAGTCTACAACTAACGCTTATGAAAGGTAACATACAAGTCCAGCCCAAAGATGTAAGTTAACTTAATATATTCCAGGCAGCTGAGTTGAACCTTGGATTGGGTGGTTTGTTTTTTAAAAAAGTTAGCTAACAGGCTCAGTCAGGTTTTCCTGTTTAATTGCTACAAGTGGAAAGTAGTTACAAAATAGGCCAATGTTAAACCTGGCTGGATTACCTTTAGTGCTGGCAGGCTGAAGCCATCTGTGAGATTGTGTGCTTCTTCCGCAGACACCTGCTCTTCACTGAGTCCAAGGCCCAATTCTTTGAAAGGCACCACACAGATGTAGTTTGTCACATTGTCGCTCTCAGAATTCAATGGGTAAGTTTAGTTAGTGTTAAGGCAGTTAAAGAAGCTTTTGTATGACATGCAACTTGGGCAAACATGAAGTAAAAAAGAGACCAGAAGCTTTTCAAAGAAGTTAAAGATTCTATAAAGTGCTCTTATGTATAGATAAGAAACAACTATTTCTCCACTTCTAACAAGCTTCAGAATAAAGACATATTCATTCACAAAAAACCTCAAGTGATTTGTTTTTTTTCTATTTAGCAACAAATCATAACTGTTAATAAAATTGAAACTGACAAGAGTCATCTCAAGTGTTTATCCATCTTTATTGAATGCAAAAATTTATCTACATTAAAAAGAATACTAATCAACACCACATATAGTATCATTAAAACAATGAGCTTTATGAAAAGTATAAATTATTCAAAGAGGGGCATTCCATTGCCCCACACTTCAACATATGGCTAAATAGTGCAGTCGGTTGGAACATGAGACTCTTAATCCCAGGGCTGTGGGTTTGCACGATATGTTGGGCAAAAGATTCCTGCATTACAGGGGGCTGAACTAGATTATCCTTGGGGTCTCTTCCAACGCTGCAATTCTGTGATCTCTACTCCAAAGACGGGAGGAGGAATTCCAGTTGAGCCATGTACATACCATTTTACCTCTGTACAGTAGGCTAGTTGACACACACACACACTCTCACACACTCCTCTCTTCTTTATCCAGGAAAGGAAGAAACATTATCAGAATGTTCAAGCCAGGCAAAAACATTCAAGGAGAGTGCAAAGTAGCACAAGGGAGGAATGTGGCCTGGTGAAAGTCATGAAAGCCAGACAGGGAGTCCTGGAAGACTACCTTTGGCTGCTGGGCCTGAGGGTCCCCATCGCAGGGTTAGAGTGCTGGACTGACACTAAGGAAACCAGATTCAAATCTCCACTCAGCCATGAAGTGGGTCAGTCCTTAACCTGTCTGACAGGGTTCTTGCAAGCATAAAGTGACGCATGTGCTGCATGGTAGGTTGAAAAAACTGTTATGAAGGAAACCAAACAATGGAGTTAGTGAATATTATGGATATTAAGGCCATGGACAAGAAACACAAGGTTGTGTTATGTTCTTTGAGACAAAATGAACAACACAAACATAAAAGGAGGTCCAGCAATCTTTTATTCTGCATTACATCTATTTAGCCTTTTCCAGTATGTCCTATTTCAAAAAAAGGATATTGTTTCAGCATATACAAGGTAGCAAGCCTTGACGCTCTGAAGTTGGCTCGAACTGACCGATAAACTGCTTTCCGAAGACCAATGAGATGCTGACAAGGATGCTGTCCGGCTTTATTATATGGGCAAGCAGCACTGACCCTGTCAAGCAAACTTGAAAAGTAAAATGTGATACAACTGTACAGATGTCCTAAGTAATTATAAAAATACAAAATAAATCAATATTATCATCTTACATGTTTTCATTTTATGTAATATACCTTCATGCATATTGAGAAATTGAATGATTATTTCATTATTATACAAATTAAAGAAGCCCACACATTGCTAGTAGCAATGTATAAAGTCATTTAAACTTTAATCCCCTGTCTTTCCCAGTCTTCAGAATCCTATAAGATCTGTAGGCACCAATTTCATCTATATATATAAAAAATGTAGGCATTGCGTGCGCAGAGGTCACAGCCTTTCTCCGTAACCGCTGAACTGTAATGTAACAAATTTGGCCACAACGTTCCATGCCCATCAGTGAGGGATCTGGTATAATCCCCCCCAAAAAAATCAAACCTTTCATACCTAAAATAATGATTTAACACAAAAAAGTGGCGCCCAAATTAGACGTCACCAGCAGAAGCTCTGAAGACTCCAGCAGCATCCAATAGAAAGGCAGATCACCCACTGCTGCCTCCAAAGCAGCACCACCAGATGACATCACAAAATTCCACAGCAACCAACTGAAAACAGGCCTTTTGCAGCAACAAGGCCCAACCAACTGAAAACAGGCCTTTTGCAGCAACAAGGCCCAACATTGCCAAGTGGAGGTAGGGGCCTGCCGGGGGGGGGGAATGGGATGGTCGAATAGGGGGCAGGAATAGGTAATGGGTCAGAACAGGGTGGGGGAAGACACGGGGATGAAACCTGCCCTCTCCACAGTATCTCGCCTCGGCTTTGCAGACTAGGCTGAGTGGATTTAGGGGCCTGCCTGGGTGGGGGATGGGGGGCGAATAGGCCGCAGCATAGAATCAACTGAATATGGGCCTTTGGGTAGAATAAATGTTATTTATAATATAATAATAATTTATTATTTATACCCCGCCCATCTGGCCGGGTTCCCCCAGCCACTCTGGGCGGCTTCCAACAAAATATTAAAATACAGAAATCCATCAAACATTAAAAGCTTCCCTAAACAGGGCTGCCTTGAGATGCCTTCTAAAGGTCTGGTAATTGTTATTCTCTTTGACCTCTGGTGGGAGGGCATTCCACAGGGTGGGCGCCACTACCAAGAAGGCCCTCTGCCTGGTATTTCACATAACATGTGGGTAGGGGAGTCAGGGTTGGGACAGAGCAAAATTTTAGAGAACACGCGCATTGGGGGAATGATTGTGTGCAAAATGAACGGGTCACAGGGATAACCCGGGTAGGGGGGTTGGATGGAGGAGAGGAGGGAAATCACAGGGGTAAGTGGGGGGTTAGGGGGAGGAGAGGGGGGGAAATCACAGGGATAAGCCGGGGGTGGCGGAAAGAGGGGGCATAATAGGTCATGGATCAGGACAGAGTTGGGGGGATTCACAGGGATGAGGGAGGGGGGAATCACAGGGATAAGCCGGGAGGTGAGGTGAGGAGTGGGGGAATCACAGGGATGCGTCATGGGTCGGCACAGGGTAGGGGAAATCACACAAAAAACCCACAACAACGCGTGGCAGGGCCAGCTAATGTTTTTATAAAGAAATATACTTATGCCAGGCTTTCAGGCTGAAGAAGCTAAGTGACAAATGGCATGACCCACAAGTTTATTGTGGTCTTCCAAATGCTCAATAGTAAGCATGTGGCAGCTACCCATTGCAGCTGCTTCTGGCACACCATATCATTAAGAGGCTTCCTTGCTCCATACCCTGAAAAACTGCTCCTGCAGATCATGAGGCAATGGATGAAATGAGAGATTCAGAAATGGAAGTGTCTTTTGCTAATGCTCTCTCTGAACTGGATCCTAGCCACTAACTTTTTATTTTTTAAAAGCTGGATAACTAGACTATTTTCTTCACATGGTCCATCTGCAAAAATAAAATATAAGTATTTTGCCCAGACTGCAGCTAACACTTAGCTCTTTTGAAGTACCGTTTTAACTATAGTATTAACTATTCTTAATTGTATGCTACCTTGCCAAGAATAAGCTTGGATTGTCTTACCACATGCCTAAACATTCCACAAGATAATCTTTTGGGGGGGGGGCAGTAAAGCTCAATTCAGACGAATTCTCTGCATTTGGAAACTTCGCTTACTGTAAGATGGCTACACTTTTAGTTTTACATGTAGCTGCTTGCATTTGCAAACCACACAGCAGATCTAGTATTAGAAGCACATGCTCTGTAAATAGAGATTAAAATGTTATATACACATGAGAATGTTTAAGCAACAAACTCTGGATAGTATTGCTGTTTCTTGTTCTTTATGAAGTATGTTAGAGAAAGAAGTAATCTTTGAAGCCAATAGACATCTAGAAGAATTTTGACTCTTATAACTCAGTGTAGCCATTAATCTAAAAGCAGAATAGGAAACAAATAATCTCCTAAACACATGATGTTAAATTATGTTGCATTTAAAGGTTCTGAAGTGTCATGGGGTGGAAGAGGGCTTTCCATAACCTGTATAATGTTCTATATGTTTAAAACATCTCTCTAAAACTATTCTTAAGCAAATTACATATCAAAACCCACTTCATTCCCATTCATGCCCTTGTTATCTCCTTCCACAAATCAGTTTGATTTTGGTACCAGTGACTCGAGCTTCATGACAAATATGTTGTGTGAATAAGTGAAACATCTTAGATTTATACATTTTAAAGGAAAAGTTTATTCACTCCTGGTTAAAGAGGGATGACTGAACCAATTAATAAAATAACCTAAAAATCAGACTCACAGAGTAAATCCTCTGGAAATGACTTCAGTTTCTTGAATGAGCCGTAGAGATTTTCTCACAAGGTTAGTGAAGGCTCGACAATTAGTCACCATATCTTCTAGCTGGAGTTGGCATTTTCTTAGAGACATTTGCAGCTTGGCTGTGTTCAGTGTGTCCAAACCTCGCAAGCACATGTAAACCAACAAGCCTACTCCCCACACCAATCCAAGAGATCCATTCCATGAAGAAGGAAGAATAATCAGCGTGCTGATGAAGGCAAATAATAATGAGATATCCCTGCAAAACAAAATAGCCAGTATAAGCCACATCTTGTTTTTTTGCAGCTTGCCCAGATTCTGGGCATGCCAGCTGTTGCCCACCTTTCATTTAATCTGACCATCACAGTCCAAAAGTGCACGCCTGGTTTCCTTTAAAGCAGAATATGAAAGACCTTTTCGTGGCATCATTTCAAATGGTTTGCTCATTATTTTTCTTAAAACCATATATGCTCAACAGCAAAGCTTCTCTCACTTGTTTTTGTCACATTTGCAGAATTGTTACAAAATTGTTGCAAAATACAAGTCTCTGCAGGGGCACTAAAACATTCAACATGAATAAGTCTAGTTCCTTTCTTGCACATTATAAACTGTGACAAATTTGCATTTTCTTATCAAATGCTACTTCTTGAAACATTGGTCATTACAATATTATTATGTGTGCAAGCCATGTAATCTAAAGAATGGACCAGAAGAACCAACAGAATTGCCTAAAATGAACCAGAGACATAATATATATATATATATATATATATATATATATATATATATATATATATATATATATATATTCTACATCCAGGCTTGTATAACGAGCCTCTCCCAAGACAATGATAAAAAAAATTTTAATCAAATGATGCAAAATCCAAAGAAACCTGAATTTGTATGAAACGACACACTCTTTCCATTAGCCTCAAATAAACATATCGGGGAGGTGTATGTGGGGAGGGAGAGTATGTTAAAGTACCCCAGAACACAGACCCACAAAATAGAAAGCTCACTAAGAAAAATGGGCTTATCAATTGCCAGAGCATTAAAAATCAATACAAGAGATAGGGTAATAAACTGTTAAGAAGGGACTATCACATGCACACTTGTGGATAACCATCTTCAAAATTTCACACCTAATAAAATATGCTCCTGCTGTACACTGCCCAAATTAATGCAAAGCAAAGAATACACAAAGGTGAAGTCAGTTCTAAATCCATGGGATAGAAGGTTGAATAATAAGGACCAGAAAGAAAGAAAGAAAGAAAGAAAGAAAGAAAGAAAGAAAGAAAGAAAGAAAGAAAGAAAGAAAGAAAGAGAAAGAAAAACAATTCCTGTTCTCTAAGAGGTTATATATGTGAAGAGCAAGATACTTCCTCCAACAGAGCTTGTAATCTATGCAGATAGCTCAAGGCAATACCAAATATTAGGAGTTGCTAGGGAGCGTAGCGTTGGAAGATGTCCATGTTCCTGTTGCTTGGGCTGCCCTGCAGACAGGATACTGGGGTCAAGTAGCTCAATCAGTTCAACATCCTCCTGCAGCAGAACTTCCTGTTGCAGGATAGTGCAGAGAGCCTCCGAGCGAAAACCAACATCCTTAATTTGAGAAAAAACAGCACTTTCACATACACAAGCATTTGTCAAATAAAATATCCCGCCCCCCAATCACTATGCAATATATAACAAGGATGGCCAATTCCTACTTTAGGAGTCCGAACCACCACCTCCCCGGCAGATTTTTCTGCCTCCCCTAAGACCCCACTGATTTTGGTTACAGAGTGAGGCAAAAGGTAGGCAGGGGACAGGGTTCAACTAGACACAGAGCTGAGGTGGATAGAGCCCAGTGCCCCTGATAAGGAAGCAAGCCACCCCTCTGCAGTCATCCATTGATCATTTGATTGGACCTATGTGCATGCATCAGTTGAGGTGAAGGAAATTTGTGCCTGTGATAGCATGTGTCTATGAGATGGCCATATCCATCACTGGCTTGCAGCCCCTGGAAGATGTACCAAGAGGAATGTGGCCCTCAGGACAAAAAAGGGGCTGCCAATGCTGATGTAAAACATTATGTGGTTGCTGTTGTTATTGCTAATACAGATATAGCACCATAAGTCTGCATGGTTCTTTACTGAACAGAAGACAGATCCCTGCTATAAAGATCTTAACATTCAACATGGGAAAAGACAGAAGGAGAAGAGGAATGGAGGCAAGGCTAATGGGAAAGCAATATATGGTTGTTTCAGTTGCACATGCTTTGGCTTAGTTTCAGGTTGTGTCAGATTAACAACAACAGCATTTGTACCCTGCCCATCTGACTGGGATGCCCATTAGGGTATGGCAACTAAGGAGGATCATGCCAAAGACTTCTAAGTTCTATGGAAAGTCTCAATAATGGTCATGTGACTGCTTATTAGTGACTGCTTATTACTGCCAAGATCACTTCTGCTATATGAATAGTTTTCTGAAATGAACACATCCTATATAATAAAGTCCAAGTTGTCCCTGCGTCCAGTCCCTGTGTCCCATTTTCGCGCTAATGCGCATGTGTCCCGGGGACACAGGGATTGGACGCAGAGACTGGACCGTTTCCCTAACCGTTTCCCTGCGGCCGCCAACCGCCAATTTTTTTTTTGCCTCATGCGTGCGGTGGGTCGCGTTCCTCTTCCCGCCGAACTCACATGGACGTAGAGCGCGGCGGCCGCCTCCGCTTCCTGAACGGGAGGCTGAGGGCGGAGGCGCCTCCGAAGAGCCTCTCTGGCGGCTGAACTGCCCGCAGGCCAGCCAGGAGCGCCGCCCTGAGCTTGCCAAGGGCGCCCATGCCGCTCCGCGCTGCTTTCAGGTCCTGGAGATCTCTTCCAGTGCCTGACGGGCGGAGGCGACGAGGAGTCCGCCCATAGCGACGGGGAGGGCAGGGGGCGGGAGAGGCTGGGCTCGACTGGAGCTTCTCTGGCCCACGTTGCTTTTCACACGAGCACGGTGGTCTGAGGGCGGGAGGGGAAAACAGGCTGCTTGCCTCCCTCGGCCCCCGGACAGCTCGGAAACCTTCCTCAGGCCTCATTCTGCCCCCTTTGGAGGCCGGCTGGGGAAATGCCTCGACGACGAGCGGGGCTCACGGCTTCCCCTCAGCCCCCTCTTCCCTTTGTCTCGCCTCCCTACCCCCTTTTCCCAGCGGCGGGAGCGGTGCTCGCTCCGGAACTCATTGTCGGGCAGCAACACCTCTGAGCATGTGCAGAGTGCCCACACTTTTCTAGCGCCCATTTTCTAAATGGGCTGAATGACACTAGTACAACCATAAATTGAGATGCTGTGAAATACAAAGCACATAGTAACAAAGCACAGTCAACAATAAGCCCTGAAGTTAGGTGGATTTGTACATTAAACTTTGCCGTGCAGGCGAACAACAATACAGGTCAGAAGCCACTAACAGAGACAGAACCTTTCAAAAGCAATTCTCAGATTAAAGGAGATCTAGAACTCTTGCTTAAAGCACTCTAAGGCTGAAAACAGTATTTTTAAATTACAAAGTTTGTGAACAAAATCACAAAACAAGATATTGACGGAGTAGGTAATTTTAACCAGGTTTTGGAAGAAAGAGGCGTGTGCTTCTACCAGGCTACAGAAATGATCAAGCAATCTCTATATATAAAAATGTAAAAAATGGTGAAAGTGTGGGCTCCACTTTTCTCCGTAACCGCTTGACCAATCATCCTGAAATTTGGACACAACGATCCATGCCAGTCCCCGAGTGTTTGCAGGGGGGGAAATCCCTCAAATCTTACACCTGCGCAGGTAGAAACCTGCTTTTCCACCAAGTAAAACAGCGCCCTCAAGTGGAATTCCTCCCACAGTACACCCCTCCCTTCCTGTGAAATCTACACCACACCCACAAACCAAATAATGACATCACCAACCAAGCAACTGAAACCACCAAGGGGCCATTACCAGACCACTAGGCCCTGCCAAGCTGCTAGGCCCCCACTAGGCCTGGGGGGGAGGGGGGAGTGCCCGGATCGCAGGCCGCAGCACGGCCTTTGTTTTATGTAGCCCCCTGCCAGGCTGCCAGGCCCCCACTAGGCCTCCCCCACCAAATAACCACAAGACAAAAATAAATACCATCCTTCAGAACGTCATGAGATAAACCGGTCATGGAGGGGGGGGGACACAAACAGAATAGATCATGGATCAGGACACGGTGGGGGCAGCCACAAGGATTAGCCACAACAACGCGCCACACCCACAAACCCCGCCTCCGCCATGAGATCCTGTAAAACAGGGGGACTCTGAGGCTCAGGGGGATCTGAAGGGGGGCTATTACCCTCCATTTGACAGAGTAACACACAGCAATGCTGCAGGTCGCAGCATGGCCTTTGTTTTATGTAGGCCCCTGCCAGGCCTCCAGGCCCCCAATAGGCCCGGGGGTGTGTGTGTGCCCGGATCACAGGACACAGCACGGCCTTTGTTTTATGTAGCCCACTGCCAGGCCCCCACTAGGCCCAGGGGGGGAATAACCCACAGCAACGCACGGCAAGGGGTTTTTACTTTAAAATTTAGCGGGCGTTGTGTCACATGTGAGGCTCCGGTGGCCATTTTAAGTAAGAGCACTAATGCCCCTTTTAACCTACGCTTTATACTATGACTGATTGCAAGCCTCTGTGTCTTTAAAAAACAACAACCATGCACTTTCCCTCCCCAGTTTAAGTCCTCGGATATTTGCAGTGGCCACCCCCCCCCATTTACAATCTCCTACCTTCCCCTTGCCATTTCCTGGGTTTTTAATGGAACCAAACAGCTCGGGTGCTTCGGAACTCGCCTTCTGTTGCTACGGGGCTGTGGGTCTTCGCTATTTGACCCCCCCCCCCAGTCGGGATTATTAAAGTAGTTCTCTAGGTTCTCTGGGTCACCTACTCCAAAATTAGAAAATCCAAATAAAACACACACACACAACAACACCCAAATCATACAATACCCACCAAAATAAATGACAACCCCCAAAATAAAATTAAACAATAACTTCTCCTTCTCATGTTCTTATTTCAAATTTTTTAAATCTAAATATATAAAAATGTTCACGATGCGTGCACAGGGGCCAATGTATGGCGATACCCTGTTTCTCATATTTTAAGACATACCCATAAAATAAGCCATAGCAGGATTTTTAAGCATTCAACGAATATAAGCCATACCCTGAAAATAAGACATAGTGATAGGCGCAGCAGCAATGCCGGCCGCAGCAGGAGGAGGAGGAAAAAAATAAGACATCCCTTGAAAATAAGCCATAGTGTGTTTTTTTGAGGAAAAAATAAATATAAGACATGTCTTATAATATGAGAAACACGGTACAGGGGGGAGGGCACAACACTCCCTGGGGAAAACAGAGGGAAGGGTGTCCTACCGAAACACAGGGATGAACAAGGGGGTTGGAGGGAGGAGGGGTGGAATACGTCATGGATCGGGACAGGGTGGGGGGAATCACAGGGATGACCCACAGCAATGCGTGGCCGGGCCAGCTAGTAATTCATAAAACATCAGAACATATGCAAAGCTTGAGTTTTGATCCCCTCCTCTTTTACACAGATTTGAACATTAAACAATTTGCCATACTTTGCTATGTCATGTAGAGAACAAGCTGTGACCTATTGGTTTAGCAAAAAAAAAAAAGGTAGAAGAAATTTATTTATTTATTTGGGAATTAAATAAGGCTTGAGGGGAAATTGCAGAGTTGCAGCTTACCAACTGGTGAAGTAGTTCATCTTTTTTCTTATATGGTAAAAAAGAAAGCCAGCTTTTAAATTTCTCAGCTAAGTTTGATAGGACGTCTTTCTATAAAAAAAAAATCAACACAGTAGTACATAAATATAATAATTATCATAAAAACTGCCTTCATTTATTCCACTGGTCTAGTTACATGTGAAGATGATGTCTGTTAAGTAGCTTAAGCCTACAAATAACACAAGTCATTGCACCAAGAGTCAAATACACCAGCACACCAATGTTTATAATGTTCTGACCAAAATCACAATTACGAGTGCAAAGGACACTTTAGGCACCAAAAAAGGACAAGGAATAGAGAATATGATGGGGAACTGTTTCATGTTGAAATAACTGTGTACACAAATGTATTGAGGGCAGCAAAAACCATTTTTTAAAAAATGCATAAATTATTTGACACAATTGCTCCTTAGCAAGAGGCAAGCTATAAATGTGTGCTTTGGTAGATGCGTATTGAGAATCTCCAGCTTTCCTGCAAACATCATCACAATATTCATTACAACAAAAATCCTACACAATTCATTTAAACAAAAAACAAAAGATCTTTTGATATAAAAGTTTTCAAAAGTTGCCTAATGAAATGGCCTATTAAGGTTCTATTATCTAAGTATTTGTATATATGGTTAGGTACTTTTGGAAGAAGAGATTGGAATATTCACTTTGTTTTTTGGCCAAGTGAATTTTCATTAAAGAGGATTTTTGCTTTCATTGAGTATCACACTGTTCATTACTAAACACGGAATCATTTTAATCAGCAACACTTGAGATGAAAATGATTATTACAAAATATGATTTTTTTGTAATAAGCTATTTTTAGTATATGTAGTGTAGCCATCAGCAATACTAGAGGATGAAAAGGAAGTAGCCTGCTGAGTTTCCTGGTAAATATAGGAACTACTGTTCACTTCTAATTTTAGTGTTTCTAGGCCTCTAATTCATAGCTAAATATATATTTAGAATATGCGAAATATATATTTCATTTCTATCCATTATAAAAGAAAGGTCTAAAATGATGATTTTGAATTGCAAAATGTAGGAAATATAAAATCATAGAATCTTAGAGTTGGAAGGGACCCAAGTGTCATCTAGTCCAACCCCCTGCAATGCAGGAATCTCAGCTAAAGCATCCATGAAAGAGTAGTCATCCCACCTCTACTTAAACACCTCCAAGGAAGGAGAGTCCACCACCTCTTGTGGGAGTCTGTTCCACTGCCAAACAGCTCTTACTGTCAGAATTTTTTTTTTGAATGTTTAGTTGGAATCTCCTTTCTTGTAACTTGAAGCCATTGCCTTGAGTCCTACCCTCCAGAGCAGTAGAAAACAAGCATGCTCCCTCTTCCATGTGACAGCCCTTAAGATATTTGAAGATGCCTATCATATATTCTCTCAGTCTCCTCTTTTCCAGGCTAAACACACCCAGCTCCTTCAAGCGCTCCTTGTAAGGCTTAGTTTCCAGATGCTTGGTCATCTTGGTTGCCCTCCTCTATTTGAAAGGTTTCTCTCGGATTTAAAACCACAAGATACAATTCTGCCAAAAAATGGTGCCAGAACTGCAATTATCATCTATAGATGTGGGTGGTGTGATGGGTTTCTTCTTGTTGTTTTTATTATGTATTTTGCATTTTTATCTTGAATTTTTATGCTGTGAATTGCCCTGAGATCTACAGATGAAGGGTAATAATAATAATAATAATAATAGAAGTGGTTATATTGAACAGTGAAGTTTAAACCAAGCCATTTTCCACAATCACATGCAAATGAGGGCAGAAAATAAAGAATTCAAGTTCCTCAATTCCAGCAGAGGTCTCCAATTACAAAGGTGTTCTCTTTATGCAAGCACTAGGTATTTATATAAGCAAGACACAAGTTTCCAAAATACATGCCTGCAAGGTTCGGGAATTTGCAGGTGAGGACTGACAGAAGAAACAGTATACAACCTTCTGACTGCCAATTCTCCGTCCACATGACTCCCCCAGGTCATCTCCTCCTCACTTTCGCAGAGACAAACAAGACTTCTAGTCTCTGAGCCCAGCTGGGAAGGGGTGGGGAAACAGTTTAAAAACTGGCCATGATGCATTTGTAGGGTGAAATTAGATCTGGATGAAGAGTTGAACAACCCACCAAGGACTTCTGCATTAGCATATTGGAGGAAACATGGGACAGGGAACATAATGTATAGTTCTGCCCTTAGTAAAATGCTGACAATGAATCAGTGTTCTTCAGCAGATTTACTGCAGTGATAGAAAAATCTCAGAAGCAGAAGTAAAAGAACTAAAATAGACACTAAGAACAACTTTTATTTTTGGTCTCATTGTGGACTCATTATGTTGGACTCATTGACCTGGTTTGCAAGACATGTTAAACCACTGTTAAAGTAAATGATGGATTAATGCAGCCCTCCAGATCTTGCTGGACCACTTCCATCATCTCTGACCACTAAGTTTACTGGCTGGGGCTGATGGAAGTCCAGCAACACCTGGAGGGCCACAGGTTCCCTATCTCTGGCTTAGTGTGAAGGAGCTGCATGTCGATGCATGCTGTTGAAATTGCAAGTGCTTCAGCCTTAGTCCTGCTGCAGCTACACCTAGGAGGTTTGCTACGATTTACTGTTTGGGGGGGAAACAAACCACCAGCCTGACTTAGGACTTAATGGCAAACTATGGCTCATTTCCTACATAGCATGGCAGCAGCATGGGAGGAGCAAAGCACCTGCAATTTCATGCTGCTCAATCCCATTGAACTATTTTTAACAATTTTAATTATGGTTTATGTGAACGAGGCCATTGGCTATTAACAATTCTATTGCATCATGCCATGACCATAGCTGAGTAAAAACACCATGTTTTTCAGAATATGATCATCAAATTTTTCCAACTGGTTTTTCATATCCTTCCCCTTTGGGACAATAGAAAGGCCTCTGGCCTGCAGAGTCATAGCAAAGGGAGTCTGCAGAAAAGTCCCCTCTCCCATGATTCCATTTAGCATATAGATGGATAATGGCCATTGAAGGAACTCGCCATTACCAAGAAGAGAGACAGGCAGAAAAAACTGGGCCAAGCATGCTCTAGCTAGGTGCTAAAGATGAAGAGATGACATAAAAATGGATGCGTTTCCAGCATGTGACCAGTGCTATCCTTATACAAGTTCACTGTGCTTAGAATATATTGCTAGCAAACAATTCATTACACTGCATTTTTGAAACAAAATGAGCAGCAGCATGCAGGTGTTCTCTTCCCTAGCGGGGTTTATTGTCAAAGTACAGGAGGAACTGCTTGAAAAATGAACACCGATTGCACAGGAAGAACCTTGCACTAAGAAGATACCTGAATGCTCTGGATGGGGCAGCGCCTGCTAGCTCCATCTTTATGCAAATCGTCAATATGGAGGAGCAATGAGACACAGTGTGAGCTCAGCAGATGATATAGATGAATTGCAATATGCAGTTCCTCTCTTCCTGTACCCCAAGCCCCTACAAATGAGGCTCCAGCTGACATGGGAAAAAAACCCTAAACTTCAGGTTCCATTTTCCATTGATTTCACCACCACCACCACCACACACACATTTTTCCTTTCCCTTACAATGTCATGCAAGCTACTGGTTACTAGTTTTAGAAGTTCTGCCGATATTTTTATTTAACTTTAGCAATCTTAACTAAAGCTGCAATTGTACACACACATACCTAGAATTAAGTCCCATTGGACTCAAACTTACTTCTGAGCAGATATACATAGGGTTGCATTGTTTGGGAGTCAGGAAACTTAAGATCCTCTGAAATCTATGATATTTTAGACACTCAAAATAATCTTCATTAAAACACTCACTTCTGAGCAGTCTAGGGTGGATTCCAGGCTTTGATATACCATGTTAAGATTGGTGTGTTTTCTTCTGCACAAAAGCATGCATGACCATATGCATACTCTACATGCTACTGTGGAAGTGACTGGTCATTGGAAAATGAGTCCTAGCATGTTCCTTAATACCCCAGTTAATCAGGAAAAAAGATGCTTCTTTGCCTGCTATAGTGAAACTGGTCAGTGTTCAGCTTTCATTATTATAATTGGATTCTGAGCCAGATCAGAATGAGACATGTTTCTGGTGGGGGAAAGTACAAATTGAACAAATTCAACAGGATTTAGGAGATTTATTCAATTAAAAACCTGTAAAATTTGAGTGGTACACTTATTATATGAAGTCTAATGCAAACTAAAGAAAAGTGAAAATAATGATTTACCATGCTGGGTTAAAGTAAGTTCATCTTGCTTTTTTTGTCTTCAATATGCAGCAGACATTAAGCTATTAACTATAATCCACATGCATTATATCATCCCCCTCTCCTCTAGGCTGCATTATGTAAAAGAGCAGTGGGTTAAGGGGAAAAAATTGGCAACAGAACACAGTGAATGAATCTGGTCTGCTTTTAGGGAACTCAAACTATTTGTATTACAACATTAAATAAGTAGTTAGGACAAAAATAAAGTGATACCATGACTACAGAGTGGGGAGAGCGAGTGTAGGATCTTACTGCTGTATGTAAGGGGAGGCGGGGAGAAAACCCTGACCATTACCTGACTTCAGCTGCCCCTTAAAAACAACATCTGGACAACTTGCACAAGGGATCCAAAGGCAGGACTAGCTCTCCACAATAATAAACTGTTAATAATAAACAGTGCACAATAATGCACAGTATTCAGTACCACTGAAAAGCAGGCAAAGGATACACATTATGATGGGAATTCATTTTTAAATAGAGGCTGGGATTTTCATTTGAGAGATTATGTAGCAGTTGAATAGCCAAATTGAGTACTTACGGTCTGAATTGCAACTGTATCCATGTCTTTTTGCCCCTCTTCGAATGTACATTCTTCCGGTTTTTGTAGCAATGGTGAGCATACTTCAAAATCAGTATGTCCTACGTCCTGTAAGTACTGATAAAGTGGTGAATTCTAAAATAAAAAATTAAAGGTATAATTAATTGATTTGTTTATATGAAGTATTCTGAGTTCAACAAGCATTCATTATTTTTATTTATAGCCCACCCTTCACTGAATAGTCTCAGGGCAGATGTTAAAAATACCACAATTTAAACAATCAAGGTAACTACAAATTCTACTGAAATAAGACAATTAAACCACAAAACTAATCAATAACAAAATTAACAAAGGCATTCCAAAGATGTTTGGAAGGGTATGAGCTTTTGCCCAGTTGCTCCCACTTTAGTATTCTTGTTTTCCTCCAGCCAAAGTCCAACCAAACTTCTTCATGACATGAAAAAACTTAATTAACCTGTTCCGGACCAATTATAAACAGTCCATTCTACATTATAGTATGTTAAGGGATTTACTGCTAAGCTTCTAGCTGAGGAGTGATATCGTGGAATGTTCACAAACATTTAAACTACTCAAGGAATGAAGTTGTCAACAGAATACTGGTAGTCGAGTTTCTGCAAGGAAAGAGAAAAGTGTCACATAAGAGCTACTAAAGAGGAGTTATGGGAGGCAGTCTCATAACAAAAAAGGTGAATAGGAAGAAATCCTGGAAAACTGGACAGCTCAGAATCAGGTAAGTCTGACACTGGAGAAGGAGGTTGTTGAAAAAAGGGGTGGAAATAGGCTGAGGAACAGAAACTTTAGCAACAGTAGCTGGTGAAAACAGATGCCCAAGGAAAATACAAGAGGACAAGATAGGGCATAAACACTTTAAAGTGACTGGATGCTTTTAGGCAGGAAGAAGAAACGGGAGAGATGAACAGGCTGGGAACCTAGCCAAGAATCATGAGAGGTGAAGGAAGTGAGAGCAAACAATAGGCTGAAAAACCCAAGGGAAAAATAGGTGGTGAAGGCATAGAGCGCTTTAAGAGGCAACTTATGGGAACAGGAATGGGAGGGAGCAAAACTACACATATGGCTTCAGGACAGGAGATTTCATAGGTTCTGTGCAGTAAGAAACAAATAAGCAAAGGAGATGTGAGCACCGTTGGTCATCAGATCTAGGAGACAAAGGATTGTTAGGTTTAGAGAACAAGATGAGAGCTGAATTTAATATAAGAATTTGAACTAAATAGCCAATTATTTGGCTACAATATTCTAGTTAGAAATTAAAACAATGTTTATATTACCACCAAATAGTTGTGTTTCCAACTACTAAAATGAATCAGACAAATGCTGCTTAGTATTAGTAAGCTTTCACTTTACTATTGGTTACTGTAGTAAGCAAGTACGGTAGCTTAAGGTCCTAAGGGAACAGCAAAGGGCCCAACTCCTTTACATATAAGTACAACAGTAGGAGAAACAGCTAGGAGGAATCAACTGAACCCAATCTCCTCCCTGCTGAAGCTGTAGTTCAAAGCTCCAACAGCTGAAAGGTCAACTCCTCTAGCCATACCCTACAAGAATGGAAAAAGTCGTATACTATAGCAGTGGGAAACTGGTGGCCTTAAATGTGGTTGATCTACAAGCCCATTTCCCCTTACTATTGGCTGTGCTGACTCAGGCTGAAGGGAGCTGGAGTCAGCATCATCTGGAGGGACACAGGTTTCCCACTCCTAAGCTAAAAAGTTTCTTCTCAGCCACAGTTCCTCCACACACCCAGTGATTGCTTTTGAACTCAAGCAATGGCAATCTGGTAAGATGAAGTCTCCTCAAAATGAAATATTCTTCTCCTTTCCAGGCTGTGTCCTGATTGGAAGGAGGGGGGTTTCCCTCAGAAAGCGCCAATTGCTCAATATGATGAAGTACAACTTGAAGCTTTTATCTCTACAGCTCTCAGGTACATGCCTAGCATATATGTCTAAAGAACCCTGGAACTAGTCCCTATCTTTCTGCTGAACCTGCCTGTACATGGATAGTGTAGTGGTAAGTGAAGTATTAATAAATACATGCTGTAAAGCAGTGTTTCCCAACCAGTGTGCCTCCAGATGTTTTGGGACTACAACTCCCATCATTCCTGACCACTGGTCTTGCTAGTTAGGGATGATGGGAGTTGTAGTCCCAAAACATCTGGAGGCACACTGGTTGGGAAACACTGCTGTAAAGAATCTAATTAATAATAATGCATGCCCCAGACCCCTAGCAACTAGCTGGCTAATTTTACTTAAAAGATGTAAGGTATTTTTACTGAACTGGATACCACAAAGATTAAAAAAATTCAGGACAACAAATAGCAAACAGAGAAGTTTCTGAAAGATTTTAACTTATTGTTCAACCCTTGTCATACTATGCATAGCTACCATTGTTTACCTGTTTTAATGAGTGAAATTGAAACTAAGACACAAATTTGAGTAATCCTCCAATTCATTACAGTATTTCTAAAATCAAAACCACACCTCTGTAATTTCTGCTGATGCATTATAAAGGAAATGACTAAGACTTTCTCCATTAGTATCTCTCAGGTTTCCTCCCTCTCCCACCCTATGGTATCTCCTGTGGATCTAACCTTTTATTAACTCTTAACCACATTAACAATGGAACTTAAAAACCTCCTTTAGATTAACAGACAATAATATTCTTGCTTTAAACCACAGCAAATCTAGTATATAATGAACTAGAACAGGCATGTCAAACCTGCGGCCCTCCAGATGTTTTGGACTACAATTCCCATCTTCCCCAACCACTGGTCCTGCTAGCTAGGGGTCATGGGAGTTGTAGGCCAAAACATCTGGAGGGCCGCAGGTTTGACATGCCTGAACTAGAATAAAAACAACAGATAACACTCCCAACAACATTTTGAAACTTCTTTCTCTCTCAAATTTTATCCCTCACAACTACTAAATTTTATGCCTAAACAACTACTAAACTCTGCTAATGCCTAAAACAAAAGTCAGTCAAGTTTATTCTGAGGTGCAGTGATTAGAAGAATAAAAGACTTACAGGCAGTGCATTCCTTGTCTCCTGGAAAATATGATTCCACCTCTTTCTCAGATACACTTGCAGTGCATCGGAGAGAATTTCCTCCACCTCCCCATTTCTTTCTACTTGCCTCTCCAGGATGACTGGAGCAGAAAATGAGGAGCATCGGTCAGAAAAACTGCACCTGTGCTCTCACACAAGCGCATTTTCCTAGCATCATCAGAAGCAGCCAGCAGCAACTCACTAAGACTCTGCAATTTCTTCTGTTACTGTATGATAGGAGGAACCGACAATCAGTTGATGGATTTTAAAAGGCTTTTAGGAAGCTACTGCTTAAAAGAAATAATGCACATCAATATTATATAAAATCCCTTGCAAAGACTTGCCAAGCTACTGAATTTAAATGTCTTACTCATAGTCCCTTGGCTCATAATCATCTTGGCCTGCTTATCATCTTGCCAATTACTCATAAATTGCATCTTGAATGAGTACAAGACAGGGATTCTAGAAAGGTACATTATTTATAAATATAAAAACTATTTCCCCCTATGTAAAGGTTGTGCTCCTGCTCCCTTGATTCTCACATTTTTTCAAATGAAAACCTTCTGTCTTCCAAAATTGCCTCACAGCCAGACTCAATGCTATCAAATTAAAGACAAGGCTTTAAGATCATTTAATTTGATGGATTCCAATTTCTTTCTTGATTTTACTCCATATTTGATGACGTACAGTACATGATTCCTTTAGTATTCCAAGAGAATAGTCATTCTAATATTTATACTTTAACCTTTATATTTGTATTTTCATGTCTAATTGTACACACTGGTTTTAGTTTTGGTTACTGACATTCAGAAGGCTGATATCAAACTGGAACAAGTATTTGCAAAGAAAAGGGCAATTTGTAAAATAAATTGAAAAAATGTACGTATATGCTTCCTTTTGGTTAAGTCTATTTAGCCTACTAAAAAGATTTCTGAGCACTGATAGGATTATGTTTCACACTTTAACAGCATTAATCTTTCCCTTGTCCTATACTATTTCAGTTGTGTATGGTTTGATACAGCATAAGAGTGTATCACACGATTTTCATCCTGTGGATCTATGAAAATGGCTACTTTAACTTTACAACAATTAGTTTATAATAAAAATGTTTTATTGATCCAGTTAAGATAGAAAAGAGTTTACCTTATTGTATGTCATTCAGACATTTGCTAGCCACTATAATATGTCAAATAATTAAATTAAGTCTCAAAAATTTCCCTGTATTAAAAACAACAACTGCCAAGCTACTCAGAAATTCTGGACTAACCAGTTCACTCCAATTCCAATTTTGACTACTACTACTACTACTACTACTACTAATTTATATGCTGCCCATCTGACTGAGTTGTCCCAACCACTCTGGGCAGCTTCCAACAAATGAAAGCATCAAACACAGTAAAACATCAAATACCTAAAACTTCAATTAAATGCCATTAGACCACAATAATTTTTTTTACAGGCAGTAGAAAAGATATGAAGGGGGGTTGGGGACGTGTCCAATTCCTTCAAAATCAAACTAAGGAGAAAGCAAGAGGCTTTCATTAAAACTTAAAATAGTTTTCATAGCAGGATAAGGAAAAGTTACAGCTAAGTTATTTAAACGGCTTTGTCCTCTAACTTTCATATCAAGCTTTAGTATTTCAGAGTAACTTAAATATTAGCTTTTTCTTAATGGAAGCTAACAGTTACTAAGTAAATGTGAAGGCATTTTAAATTATGTCATTAATATGATCAACAACAAAACACACACACACACACACACAGGAAAATGACTAGGTATCAAAGTTCACACAAAAGAAGTATAAGGATAATATAAAGTGTTTTGCCAACCATGTTTCGTTCTGGTGCCTCAAGCATCTCAGTTCCATACTGAATGCTCCCTATCTCCAACAAGTATACAATGAATAACATGAAGGAAAATACAACTGAATGTTCATCAACAGTGCTTCTAGTAACAGCACAGGCTTCATGAATAAATTACAAAAAAGATGTGGTTACAGTAAGGAAACCCTTTAAAGCTAATGAGAACATTTCATAAAAGAACTGCACCAGATCATTAAGACTGCCATTTTTTCATTCCACTTGCCAGTTTGCTTTTGCAATGGATAGATATGTATTTCAAACTTGAATATGAAACAGCATGAAGTCAACTGCTTGAGGCTACAATCCTGTGAATATATGGGAATAAGTCACATTTAAAACAGAATATTATTAGATATTGAATTCACTTCACAGTTTGTAATATTTTTTCAATAACTGCAGTTTGCACTTGCATTTCATCAATAGCTTGGGGGCCAGCATTTAGGATCTTACACCAAGGGCTCAATTCAGACATTACAGCCCATCTCCATGGGCTGGAGACTGGGAATATGCTACAAGCATATGCAACTTCTTTCCTCATACATGCCAATTTCATTCTCCACTTCCTGGTAACTATGGGTTGCTTCTACACTAGGAATTCAGTGTGAATCACCCTCTTGTTCATTCACATTTTACTGGGAGAAAAGGGAAGAGGTCTACATATTATCATCCACTTATAATTCTGTGATGGTTGTTTTTTTTTAGAGTTTTCCATTTTTCTTACACAGAAAGTCTGACTTTTTTGAGATAGTTGAAAAAGTATTTTGCTTCTTCGCCTTTTGGCGAAGATAAAGTGTGGGGTATGTGTGGAATATAACAATCTCCACAGGTGTAGCATTACACTTCTGTACATTTAAGAGTCATGGTTTTGGCAGTGACATATCAGAGCTGAATACATCACACATATTTACTATAACCTTTGCAGTTGGTACCATTTTCTAAACAATTTTTAATTGATATTTTAATTAGCACTAAAATGGTTCTCCAGGTATATATTTTTAAAATATTAGAAAATAGTGCTGAAATGAAAGAGTTTTATGGTGAAATTACAAAATAAAACTAATTTAAAAATCTAGGAAAAATCCCATTCTGGTTTCTTCTATTTTAGCATCTGCCATCACCCCCCAATTAATACTTCCAATCCAAAAACAAAACAAAACACATTAAAATATTTTGGTTTTTGGCATTGCATAACTAGCATTGGGCAACTGTGCTTAAATGAATAGGTGCTTCATGGTAATTAATTTATTTTTATGTATTTATTTTTTAAAGGATTGTTTGGTTTCAGTTTTCCAACTTGACATTCCTTGGACTTTCTACTTTTCCACCACAGGCAGTTATGTTATGCCCACTGGTGTAGTTGAAACAGAGGAATGACCATCCAGAAAAAAGCCCAAAACAATAGAACGTCAACAGCAATTCCACCAGTAGCAGTGATTTATTAGTGCAACAAACCACACATCTTGAAACTGCCACAGTTACACCTAATTAAATAGATACACATAAAACTTTCCAGAAAATCTGAAGCTAAACCAAATTATCTGGAAGGAAGCCTTATGGAAGTCAGCGAGACTTGCAAATTAATGGATCAGATATCTATATCTATATCTATCTAATATATATATATAAGGGTCTGGTTGCTTCTGTTTCAAGTGTATCTGAAGAAGTGTGCATGCACACGAAAGCTCATACCAAAATAAAAACTTAGTTGGTCTTTAAGGTGCTACTGAAGGAATTTTTTTATCTAATATATATAACATTTGGGTGTTACTCTCAATTTAAAGAGTGTTTTTAAAACTTTTGAAAACAAGCCTGCACCTCATTGAATTACATTAAAAGTTTTTTTTTTACTTCTGTGTTGTGCACAGTACATTAGGTCTTTCCCACAAACCACTATCAACCAATGTCTGGACTTAAAAAGCAACTTAGCAGCCTAGAACTGCTTGTAGTTTGCACTAGTACAGCATGAAAGTCAACTCTCTGCATCAGGTCATGCAACTTAATTGTGCAATGTATGCACGACTCCCAAAATAATAGAGGGAATAGGCATACCATAATACATGAGGGGCAAATAAATAAATTACATACATACTACAGCAAAGATAGAATATGAATTATTATTTTGCATTTAAATACTGGTATATTGTATAAAGATATCAAACACACTAATACAAAAGGATCATGTACTGAGAAAGGACAGCATAGAATAACAACTACCGTAGCTTGCATGGATACATGGGCATAGCCAAGGGGGGGGGGTCAGGGGAGGCAGCTCCCCCCCCCATCAAGTAAAGCAATAGAAATTCTTAACTAATGACCAATCATGTTGGTTCTGCTCCCCACTAACAAAAATCCTGGCTACACTCATGCATGGATGCAAGTAAGAATGTAGCAGGAACCATCTTAGTGAGAACATAGGATTGGGCAGTAAGGTTCATTGCAAAACTTTCACCAATATGAATCAATAGTTGAAGGCAAGCCATGGTGGTTTCCCAAATGTTAAGTTCCACCCCCCTTCCATTATCCTCATCTAATATTCTTCTGGAAATGATTACACTTAGTAAACACTTTAATTTAATTATGACTGCAAAAAATGAACTAACTGAAAGAGAAGAAATTAACATGGCTTATTATAATAAGCATAATAGGACCGTTACCAGTATCTTTGAACATGTAAGAGAACGTCGTTTCAGGATTTTGTAGGGACTACTAGCTCCTGGACATCTGCCATTTGTCTGGGAAGGGGGTCAAGGAAGCAGTTTGATGGAACACAGTTAAAAGACAAAATAGTGAAGAGTTTTTGTAGATACTGTACCCTGTTTCTCCAAAAAATAAGACATAGCCATAAAATAAGCCATAGCAGGATTTTTAAGTATTCAAGGAATATAAGACATCCCCTGAAAATAAGCCATAGTGTGGTTTTTTTTAAGGAAAAATAAATAAGACGGTGTCTTATTTTCGGAGAAACACGGTAGCTAGCAAGAAAGAGGAAAACCTCAAGACCATTGGGTGAATGGATGTTTGGCTGATCCCCAAGCTCACCATGTATGTTTCTAAGTAAACAGTTTCTCAAGTTCATATTGGGCAATACCTTTATTGGGCCAACTAAAATATAGCAGAAAAACCCAAACAGCACAAAATTACACACACACACACACACTCTTTTAGTGGTCTCCCCTTTTAAGGGAGATGTCCAATTCAAAGCCTACTCTATAAACTTCTTGTTCAGTGCAGCTTCAAGGGGTAATTACTATTTATCATTACAATTCAACCACAAGAATTTCTAATGGAAGAAACCTCATACACGAAAAACACATGCTACACTATACGCCTATGATGCTAAAGAAAGTGCTTTCTTTCATACATTTCAAGAGGCTGGATTCATTTTTTTTATTTACTAATCTAACCAATATTATTGAAATAGACAACAGCATTTGCATTGTGCCAGGTCTGCCACAAAAAGGGGAATTAGATCCTACGGGCGCTGTGGGTTAAACCACTGAGCCTAGGGCTTGCTGATCAGAAGGTCAGCGGTTCGAATCCCTGTGACGGGGTGAGCTCCCGTTGCTCGGTCCCAGCTCCTGCCAACCTAGCAGTTCGAAAGCACCTCAAAATGCAAGTAGATAAATAGGAACCGCTACAGCGGGAAGGTAAACGCCGTTTCTGTGTGCTGCTCTGGTTCGCCAGAAGTGGCTTTGTCATGCTGGCCACATGACCTGGAAGCTATACGCCGGCTCCCTCGGCCAATAATGTGAGATGAGCGCGCAACCCCAGAGTCGGTCACGACTGGACCTAATGGTCAGGGGTCCCTTTACCTTTACCTTTTTACCATAGAACGACTGTAAATATATAAATAAGTTGGCAGTGGTGGGGGAAACAAAGATTATTTACAGAAAGAGAGATGTATGATCTTTGGGTGGGGTGTTTTTTTCTTTCAAAAAAGCTCTTATACTTTAATACATTGTCTTTAATCAGAAAGAGTACATCTGCACTAGGAGTTTGTGTTAACAAATGGAGGGTCAGTGGTCAGAATTCACTCTGCTATGCCCTTTCCCTCACTGATAGTTCTTGCCTTTATTAAAGGTATCCTCTATTCCTTTGACTGGTAGAGGGGGTCACCACCCTGAATTATATTCTCAAATATTACTGGTGCTCTTTGGCAGGCCATCTTAATTGCCCCCCCCAATTGCTGCAGAGGCTTTGAGATCCAGCAAGGTTAAGCCCCACAAGGTGGTGATATAACCATGTGAAGAGAACTAAAGGAAGTGCCTCCACTCTAAGTCACCACCCAATTCAATGCAAAAAACCAAGTCCAGAGTGTGTCCTGCAGCATGGGTAGGAGTCAGAAGTTACTTGGGACAGACTCAAAAGTTGGCATGGCAGACATGAAATCCTGATCCACTACTGACAGTGAAGCCTCAGCATGAATGCCAACCTTCCCTGCTAGTTCAGAAAAGGAGACGGTTGAGCATCAGGGTGGGCACTACTTCAGCAGAATCCCTATTCTGCCCTAGCCATCTATCTTCAGATATGTATACTTGAACCCAGTGGGCTGCTGAAGAGGATATCTGGTCAGGAAGATGCAATCAGGACAGACCCCTCCCCTAGATCTTGCCTGCTGCTGTACACAGGTTTAAGGTGCCAATTGGCCATTACGTTACTGTATATATCTGAGTTTCTAACATTGGCTGTACAGAGAAACCCGGTGGGGCAAAGCTGAGAGAAATTAACCCCACTCCCAGCTTCATCCAATAAAAACCAGGTCAACATGTGCATCTAGGATCAAGTGTCCTGGAGAGCTGTCATTTGAACCATTCCCCAGCTTGGCATTGATCAGCAGCATTTTCAACCCGGAGAGTGGGGTGGGGTGGGGTGAGTTGCCAAAACTAACCAGGCTATTTGAATAGGGGGTAACTATGGGGGCAACTAGCCCCCTGTTGTGGCGCCCCTTCCATATTGCCCACATCTGCCTCGGCAACTCTGAGGCTACTGAGCTTAAATGGCAAAGAGAACCACGGTTTGGGGGAAGAAGGTGCCTTTATCCTCCCACAAAAGCAGGTTTTAATCTTATGCACCCTCACCTGGGAGCAAGTGCCATTGAACTCTACTGGAACTGGCTCCAGTCTGGCAGGCACGGATGGGATCGTGGCGAGATGGCCAGCCCCTTTTGTCTGAGCCGCTGCCCTCACTAGGGCTTAATAAAGGCGACTCTTCCTCCCTCTCAGGGGGGCGGTTTCAAAGACCAGCACCCCCTCAGAACCTCCTGCCCCTCTGTGGCAGCCCCCGCTCCCAGCAGAAGGCCCCGCGAGATACCCCTATCCCCAACGTCCACGCACGGGGCCGCCCCACCCCGTTCCGCCGCCTGAGGCTCTGAAGGACCCGCGGCGCCGGCTCCTCCGCCTGCGGCCTCCGCAGAAACACCCCCCAGATAGGCCGCGCTATCGCTACCTCAAACACCACTTCGTCGTCAAAGTCCGGTGTCATCCTTCTCCGCCATCCGTGCTTCTACCCTCCAGGCACGATGGGAAACCGAGTCCGCCGAGCCCGGGCGGTATATAATCTCCCCGTACGGCCCAACAGCCGCCGTAAGAAAACTACAACTCCCAGCAGCCACCGCGAAGGACAGAGGGGGCGGGGTTGAGAAAGGCAGACCAGGTAGCGCTCCGCTGATTGGAAGCTTATCTTGGAACAGAGGCTTTTTTTTTTGGTTCTGCTTTTTAAGCCTGTACTGGCGGCTCTCGGCCTCTAGGGGGCTTTCGTGTTGTAGCTGTGGAAGAATCCTATACGGAGAGTCGGTCGCTGTTGGGGCTCGTTTCGGTGCTAGTCGCTCTCTCGCTCTCCTCGACGGGGATGTTCCGCGGGAGCCGGAGGAACGAGCCGCATTTTTCTGCAGCCGCCGAGACAGAGCAGAGGCCTGTTTTTCTCTCAGCAGACTCCAGAGGAGCTGCTATGGCTTAAAAACAACAACAAGGACGCCGGGTTAAGGGGCAGGCAAGCAGCGGCAGAGAGGCGCGTGGGAAGGAGGCACCATGAGTTCAGCCGGTGAGTTTCTCGACGGGATGAGCGAAGAAAAGTTGCGAAGTTTCTCTTCATCCGGCCGGGCATCACCTAAGCCAGCTGCGACCGGTCAAGGTGCAGGAAAGACAAGCGGAGAAACACACACACACAGTAGACACATCGGGGCTATTCAGCCAGACACGGCTGGATACAGACAATGCAAGGAAACTCCCCCCCCCGCCTCCACTCATTCTCTGCTTCCATTTAAAGGCTTGGTCGGGGTCGTCTTCTGGCAAACTTCCTCTAAGCTGGAAGTCGAGCTGTCCTTGTTCACAGCCCCCACCCCACCCCGCTGTCCCGTTGTCTTTCGTGTCATGTCCCTTCCCCCCTTAGCTGGAGTGGGAGAAGAGCACTTACTGGGAAGGTTTAATCTATACCTCTACTTGAGCCCCCCCCCCGTTACTCCCAAGCCCCTCATCAGATTTTGGGGCTCCCCCCCCCTTCACGCAACAACGGAGTCCCTTCGGAGAGCTTTCCATTCCGAAATACTCGTCTTGAGGTTTGTACCCTGAGAGAAGTGCATGATCTGGTGCTCTTACTTTTTGGGATTATAACTGCTTTTCCGGTAGTGTCCTGTGAAGTCCGTCTTTGTTTTCTCGTGATTCTAACTACTGGAAGGAAATTAAAAAGAACCAGTTTCCTGCTTGGTATGGTTGGACTCTATCCTCCTCCTTATTTTGTGCCTGCAGAAACTCAAGGAAATGATTAATCTTCATTTTCTCTCCCACCCATCTCTCTTTTTTGGGTGGGTGGGTGTCTTTGTTAGAACCACAAGGTAATACCCAAAAGAGAAAGATATTCAGTAGAAAACTTATTTTTCCGAAGGACACTTACTGGTTTGATGGGGAAAGGAGGCGTCATCTTCTAATGCTTGTACTTTTCTACTCCTAGAAACTCTGCTAGGTGTAGTTGGCCATTTTGTGAGGTACACAGACAGGTCAGATGACTTTTATTGTGTTGAATGAGCATGTGGCAAACTTTCAAGTTAAATAGAACTCATAATAACCCATAACTTGTTGAGTGCATTTCTGATACTCTGTGTCGTCTTGTGGTTTTAAATTGATTCAGTTACTAACATTGTGGAGAAACGATCTGTATGGCTTCAGGCCTAGAGCTCCCACTTTATAAACAAATAGTCCTAGGAAGATAGTCTTTAGTAAACTTTCTTTCAGTTTTTGCTGTGGAACAAAAAAGTTGACCCTAGCTACCCCTTCATGATTCAGAAAACAAAGGCATATTTTATTTTATGCCATGACCCCAATTAAGGAAAACAAAGTCAGCTTTGTTTAAAATCATAAAACTGTGGGGAGCTCATGTTTGAATGGTTTGCAGTGCATGCATTGGTACTGTGTTTTAAAACTGGTAAATATGCAATGTATCTGTTTCTCCCTTACTCCACCCATTCCCTACTCTTGACACACCCCTTTTTCCTAGTGTAACTTGGGCTGTCTTAACTTGCACCGGCAGTAAGCAGGCCTTTCCTCAGTTGGAGTAGATAACTCCTAGATAAATAATTTACTTAAGATTCACCACATCCTAGCCGCTCCCAGTAGGAATGGGGGTAGGATTGCACCTGGGTTTAGGAGTGCATGATTACTCACTTAATTGTGTATAGGATTGCAGCCTTCAAGTGTAATCATATATAGGCTTACTTGGAAATAAATCTAATTGACCTCAATAGAGCTTGTGTCTGAGAAGCCATGTGTGCACAAAGGCAACAGATAAACTCCAGGAATGACGTGGAAACAACTGCAGGGCTTGCAGCAGCCATGATACTCTGTATGACATGATACTCTGTATGACATGGAAAGTGACCAAGGTGTACAGGTGCTTGGTTTGTGAATCTTTCTTCAGATCCAGTGCTGAATTTTCATTGACCTATAATGGCTTGCTACTAGGTCTCTACAGCAGCGGAGCATACATGACTAGGTATTCTTATCTGTTGCCCTTTCCGTGACACACAGTTTTATTATCTGGGTGAGGTCTGGACTTTGTAGACTGTCATTGGGGTTTTCTAATGCACAGCAAAATTATTGTGTTTCAGGGGTAGAGTGAGCTGTAGGAAAGTAGAATTTTAAGCTTAAGTCTTTGGAGAATTGTCCTCTTGTGTGAAAATAAATCTTAAATACACATGTTTTACTATAACACTCAATATTTATAAGAGCATTATTTTGTTGCTTTATGTGGCATTACCAGAATTATTGATGCTAATTCCACTGATATTTATTTCCTTTTGAAGAGCATACTCCCATCTTAATCAAGATCATACAAGTTTAGTCACATATGTTAATCATGGAAGGCATTAATTAGGCTTTTATTTGAACTGATCAACATCACGGAAGGCATTAATTAGGCTTTTATTTGAACTGATCAACATCAGTGCTTGGCATTCCCTAACCATTTTTCACCTTTAAATGAGATGTTGTATTTCTGGGTATTTTTAAGGGAAGGGTGAGTACATTGTCTATGTTTTTGTTTGCCCATTCTCTAGGTTAATAGCTGCTTTATGCCTTCATGAGCAGCATAAATAAGAAAACTTCATTGAATGGAAAGCAGCAGATAAATCATCCTTATCACCTCCTTTCATGGAAGTATCAAAAAAACAGATATAAGGCAGAATGGATACTTAAGAAGAAGATGATGATGATGAAGAAGAGTTTGGATTTGATATCCTGCTTTATCACTACCTTAAGGAGTCTCAAAGCGGCTAACAATCTCCTTTCCCCTCCTCCCCCACAACAGACACCCTGTGAGGTGGGTGGGGCTAAGAGACTTCAGAGAAGTGTGACTAGCCCAAGGTCACCCAGCAGCTGCATGTGGAGGAGCGGAGACGCGAACCCGGCTCCCCAGATTACGAGTCTACTTCTCTTAACCACTACACCACACTGGCTTCCTTAATGGGAAGGATTCCATTAGTGATTGCGGTCTATGGTCAAATGTAGACATATCTCAGCTTGTCCCATAGTTGCTCCTCAGATGTCTGTGGAAGCATTTTGGAGTAGTGCCTTAAATCCATTAAGTCTCTGCACTACCTAGCTTTCTTTCCAAAATTATTTCTTTGCATAATTATTTTAATGAGAACATTTTTAGAGGCCCCTTAAAATCAAGTAATACAACAAGAGGCATTCGTGCACATGTGTCGTTGTTACCAGTTGGGAGGGAATTTGTGTGGAAACTGAGGTTTTCCCAATAGTTCTCCAATAAATATTGTAAATGCCAACAGGTTCCAAATTGAATTGAAGGGAGTTTCCTATTACTGTACCAGAAACAACTTGGGAATGAAAGGCAACAGTGTTGCCCGATTACAAAATTGCACTTAATGAAGTGGATGGTGAAATAAGTGCTCAGCAAAATGTATTGCACTCCACATTTTGTGGTAGTGTTACAAAGTTGGTAAAAACATCTCAATAACCTAGCACAGAAATGCTGGTGATATCTTTACCACAAAGAGAGAGGAATGGGCTCTCCATCCCTCACCTACATTAACTACCAGCCCAGCCCTTTCATTCCCCCTACACTCGTAACCATGGTGTGGCTGTTGCATCTGCACAAACAAATGTTAACCAGGATTTGCAGAGCTAAACTGGGTTACAGCTAACTAGATGTAACATTGCACCATGAATAACTGGCATTGCAAGAGAAGGAACATGTGAAACTGGGGCCTGCTCCTTAAAATTAAAACGAATTGATCCTCAGTGTTATGTTTCCATTGATCTGTTTTGGAAACCTTCTAAAGCCTGTCTATTGGAATCAGAGACAGAAGCTTTGGTAATGCTTGAGAGAAGGTTAAAAGGGTTCCACAGTGTAAAAAAGCCAGCTAATCCTTGCATGTACATGTTAACTCTGTAGGTACCTAAGACTTTGATAATTCTGAGTTACCAGCTTCTTTTCAGAGCAGTGTTAGGATGATGTGGACTATTGTTAGCTTTGGGTTTAGTTTAACAATGCATTTTCCAGGATTTGTGATGGTTGGTTTGGGGAGCTGCTCAAACAAGTTTTTTCCTTGCAACAGGATTTGTTTGCATTTTGGAGGTGGCAAAGAGTAGCTTTAACAGTGGAGTACTCTGAAAGAGCCAGTGGAGTTTTCCTAGCAGCTAGACCACTCTGGTAAATGTCTGCTCTTGAATGAGAGAATTTAAATCATGAAGAAGGTCATAAAATAGATCTCATAAGTAACATGCACATTATTGGCAAACACTCAGTAGGCTTTCATCTCCTGCATTTCCCCCACTTAATATGTCAAGAGTCCTAGAGTGTGTAGTGGACGTGGTTACATAGAAGCTAAATTTGGCTACATGACTGAATATTTGTTCAGGTACCTTTAGTGAAGGTTGAAGTCGAGGTATGAATTAATATAATCCCATTTATAAACTTGAGTTAGGATGGTTTAGGGTTGGAGCTAAGGTAGAATATTGAATGTTGGCAGGGCATCTTCCCACTATGTCAGCTTTGCAGCAGAACCAGTTGAACATTTTGTAACAGTGTGACAGTGTAGCTACCCCCCCTGCATATCTGATAGCTGACATAGCAAGTCTAGAAATTGGGCTTTGTGCTTGCTCAATTAATTTGCCAGATTTAGGGATTTGGGATGAGCACAATGACAAAAAATGTTGGAAGGCTTGTTTGTTTCTTTGGTTGATGAAAATGTATCAGGAGGAGGATGCACACACACCCCCAAAGCATATTCAGCAAATATCAGATTATTATGCATTTTTGCTGTGAAATATATGCTCATGTGGCCTTGTGTTCTGTGAGTGTAAATGTTCAGGTGCAGGTCCATAAAAAGTGGTGAAATCATTTTAAAAGCTACATCCATCTCTGATCTTGTGTATGTTTTCTTGTACCAGTAATTAACTCCCACTAAACTCAAGGGACTTACTCTCAAGTATGTGCGCATAGGATTGCAGCCTTAGGCACATTTGCAAGTGACGTCTACTGAACTTAATCTTCTATGTAAACATGCATAGGATTTGACTGTACATCTATTGTACTAAATTGAAGAGTCCACCAAGTAAACATCTTTATGATCAGGCTGGAAGTTGGAGACTATGCCTTGGAAGAAATATAGTTGTGGTGATGCAGTTGCAGAACAAAGTCCTAATTTTGAGCTCTTAATCTGAATGCACTAAACTGCAGTTTTTATTCTGTTTTCGAAAACCAGGAACTCTTAGTAGTACCACAGATGAGGGCAATACGCAACGAAAAGGAAGTCAACTAGATGAACTCTCTTTCAATGTTTTTATTTGAAATGCTAAAAAATTAGATTAGCAGGGTAAGGTGTCCTTTTGAACCTTTAAAAAGCCCACTATTTGTTCAGGTACAGCTGCACCATCCGGATTAAGGAAGTTGTTTGTTCATCTCTTCTGTATTCATTTTAAAGCTATTCTCAATTTTCCTGTTTTCCTTCATCATGGTTTAAAGCAAGTTAATGTTTTCCTTTTGGACTTGGGATGCATTTATGTCAGTTACAATCACAGTTTTAGAAAATATATCTTTCCCAATCCCATGTTTTGAAAGATTGCCTATCTTCCGGGATGTTGTGAGTCATTTCCTTTTGTGTTTATGTTGAACACTCGTGCACCTGAAGGAAGGAAAAAAATCACAGACACTGAGCAAACAGAATAGGTCAGGGGTCCCCAAACTACGGCCCCCGGGCCGGATGCGGCCCAATCGGCCTTCCAATCCGGCCCGCGACGACTCCCGCCGCCCGCTGCCGCCGCCCGCTCTCACGGCGCGCGGCGCAGCGACGATCTAAAAAATCGGCAAAAAATCGCCGAAAATCCTTTGTGCGCATGCGTATGGGCCTCTCCCGACCCGGAAGAGGTCATTTCTGGTGCACTTCCGGGTCGGGGGAGGCCCATACGCATGCGCACAAGCAATTTTTGGCGATTTTTTCCCCGCCCGTGTGCGTGTGCGCATGCGCACGGGCGCGCACTCCCCCGCCCTCCGGCCCGCTGTGCGCGCACTCCCCTGCCCTCCGGCCCACCGCGCGGTCGGCGCGGCGGGCACCGGCCCGCCGTGCAGAAAGTCTGGGGACCCCTGGAATAGGTGGAAAAGGTTTGCAGTGTAAGACTGAGAAGGTGGAACTGCTGTATTCACTTTTACACATTGCCTGGTACTCTTTAGATTCAAAACCATAACCTTTATAATGAGGGAATTTTTAAAAATATATATATGAGTTTAAGTAAGAAAAAAGTCAATGATAGGGAAAGGAGACAGAATATCTGTTTGGCATTGCATAACAAAAGAAAAGACATATAGTTGGTCTGAGAAGTGCAGAGGTTCAGGGCATGGCAGAAGGCCATTGAGACAGGCATTCATGAAATTCCTCTTTGTGTCCACGAAGAGCTGCTCTTATTCAGAAAACTTAGATTCTGCATTTGTGAGGAACGACTGGAAGAGAATTTGAATATCCTGTTTAAAGGAGACTGGAGCGCCTTGGTGAGCAGATGGGCTGTGCCTATTAAACCCAGCTGAGTATGATTCATGCTTCACATGTGTGGGAAATGCACCTCATGATATAAATAAAGGAAAAGGCAAGTTTCAACCTGACTTAAATTGAATTGTCTGAGACGGGTTGATTAACGTCTGAGGCTGCTGAAAAATTATGAAGGGGTTTTCTATGAAAAGGTGATGTTCTGTGATATCATAGGTGACTATTCCATTTAATTGCTACAAAACCAAGATGGGGAGATGCTTGGTTGCTGATAGCCACAAAGTGAACTTTTGTTTGAGGATAATGCTTGAGAAATTAATATCTGTCCAGAGTGCTACTTGAGACAACTTGAGGATGAAAGCTTTTGGTGTAGGGGGATTTTTTAGTCTTTGGATTGAAATAAACATAGTTATTTTAGAATAGGTAGAATAGGCATTAAGTTTTAAAGACCATAAATTAATAGATACATTATGATGAACCAATAGTACATTGATATATGGTGGCCACTGAAGTTCAACGCTATACACACAAGTGTAAGTGGATTTTTATACTGACTTGAGATGATGTTATCCGTATGAGCACAATGTGTAATTATCTTAGTGAGAGGGTTTCATTTTTATGTACAGCCATAAAGGGAAAGACACAGTTAGGATTTGAATCCGTAGTCTTTCTGGAACTAGTGTGCTGATGTGCCATCACTTGGTTTGGGTTGAAGGAAGGAGCTACAGGGGAACAAGTCCAGGAAGTTTCTGGGTGTAGAAGTTTCTGAGCTGAGCTTCCTCTTCTGCCCTGAGCATTGAGAAACATGTTCTTACAAGCTACACACATCTTCATATTGTTCCTTGTCTGCTTCTGTTCCCACCATAGCTGCCAAGTTATCCCTTTTTTAAAGGGATTTTCCCTTATGCTGAATAGGCTTCCTCACGAGAAAAGGGAAAACTTGGCAGCTATGGTTCCCACCCACCACCTCAGAGCTGTTCAGGAACAGGGGCAGAGGAAGGGGGTGGACTGCCCTGGGTGTCTTCACTGAGGGGGGGTGACATTTGGTGTGCCACCTGACCGCGACTCCCAAGCATAACCTGAGCTGTCGGGGGAAGGGGGGAGCTGCACCGCTTTGCCGGCAGCATGCCCCCCTTCATTTTGACAGCTCGAGGGAGGCTTGGGGGTTGCGGCCGGGCTGCACATCAATTGTCCGCCATCGGCGCCTCGCTCTGCCCTCGGTTGCAGGGCGTGCTGCTCCGTGCACCCAAGCGGCTATCCTGCGCCTGGGAGGGCAATCTCCACCCCCCCCTGGGAGTGCATCCACCCTGGGCAGCGCACGCATATGCTCCGCAGTTGTTCAGGAGTGGGGGGGGGCATAGGTTTATAGTGTATTTTATATGAATTGTTTTCCAGACTGCCATAGGCTGTGCAATTTATGTAGCTGTTCTATGACTGAAAAATAGTAGGACTGGAAGATGAATGTTCTCTCAAGAGATGGATGAGGGATCACCATGTCTGCACTTGTTTGCCCTGTACATTACAGAAATCACTGAGCATTAATAAAAAAATTCCTTCAGTAGCACCTTAAAGACCAACTAAGTTTTTATTTTGGTATGAGCTTTCGTGTGCATGCACACTTCTTCAGATACAGTGAAATGGAAGTCTTCTGTAACTTCCATTTCACTGTAACTTCCATTTCACTGTATCTGAAGAAGTGTGCATGCACACGAAAGCTCATACCAAAATAAAAACTTAGTTGGTCTTTAAGGTGCTACTGAAGGAATTTTTTTATTTTACTTCGATCCAGACCAACACGGCTACCTACCTGTAACCACTGAGCATTAAGTTGGCAAGTTAGCTGAAAGAGCCTGCTGATGTTAAAAATACATTCTAAGTTTGGGGTGGTGGTGGTTGGTGATTGGTGATAAGCTTAAAATTAACAGATGAGTTGTGGATGACTTTGACATGGAGCAGGAGAAATATTTTAGGGATGAACTGGAATGGAGACATTCGTCATAAAAAGTACATTGTACAGGTCATACTGAATTTCTTGCATGCCAAAGGAGGAAACTTGTAACTTCTACAACTAATAGAGAGAAAGTAACTGCTAAAATTTGTGGGACGAAACTGTGGGGGTTGGAGGACTCACAACCTCTTAGAAATGATTGAAAATATATTAAAGTGATTCTAAATTGGCCTAAGTGTTGCAAGTGGAAGGGTACACACAATGGTCTTCCTCTTACAGTGGGTAAAGCTGTAGATTGTTTCCCCCCACAAAAGGCATGTGAGAATAGCTTGTAATAAAATAAATTGCTAGATTAAATGGTATGGGACTTTATTTATGCAGCGCCTACAGATAAGTTTATCACAGTGAATATAGAGACCGCAAATCCATTAATTAAAGATAAAATATATGGCAGGGTTAGTTGCTTAGATGTGGAAATAATTCAGACCACTGAGGGTGGATCACATCCAACAAAATTGTCTTCGAAGCTCAGACTTTTAGGAAAACATCTACCAGACTATATTTTGAAGCAATGTCATTGTTTGGATGACATAAATGAAACTTTAGTAAATCCACCCTTGTGTTTAGGACAAGGAACACTTCATGGCATTGCCTTTCATTGTCTGTGCTTGACCTTTTTATTAGACTCCTCAACAGAAAGTACTCAGAATGTTAATTAGAAATAAGCTAAAAGATTTTAGTCTGTATTTTGTCACCATCTGCTATAATTGAATATTTCCCTAATGAAACAGCAGTGCTTGCAGTTGCTGCTGAGAAAATAAGTGGTTGAAGCTTTTTGCTTTGCTTTGGAGACCACCTACTTTAAGACATCCCTCCCTACTGTCAGAGTATTCAGGGCAGATTCCAACATTAAAAAAATACCACAAAACTTCCAAAAATATAATACCTTGCATGGAGAACTTTACATCCATCACATTGCACATGAAGTCCCATCACACACATGCTGAACACATGGGTGATGGGGTGGGTACATGACCACTGGATGTAGTTGTGCCAGGGAGTAAGGTCTCCTTGACCCATGGAGTATGGCTGGCCTGAGATCACTTGTGAAACTGTCAGTGAATGGGATTTGAACCTGCTTATTCACAGTCCCAACTGGATGTTCTTGTCTGGCAGTATAGCTGCCAAATCTCCCGTTTTTCGTGGGAAACCCCCAGATTTTAATCCGTTTCCTGCTGTTCTCCCGAATGGAAAAAAATCCCGGAAATCCCCTGGATTTCCTACCTGCCAGAGGCTCCATTTTGGGTGCTGGCGCTGCCCGATTTCCAGTGCCCAGACATGGGTAGCGCGGCACCAGAAGTCGCTTCTACGCATGTCCGGACGTGTAGAAGCGACTTCCGGTGCTGTGCCGCTGCTGATCCCACATTTTTCAGCGGGAGACTTGGCAGCTATGCATTGTCTGGTGAGCTACAAATTATTCAAGTTGTGCATGGTAATTTATGACAGCCTTGTAATTGGCTTGGTCGCTCAGAGTGAGCAAAAAAATCTGTTAAGATGCCAGGTAGGAAAATTTAATTTGATTTATTGATTTTCATTAGATTGTCTTGTCCTTCTCTGGCTGCAGGCTCCTCACTTCCTTCTACATATGATGGCAGAAAAGAAGGAACCAGATGTGCTGACTAATGATGGCATCTGGATGTTCTGATAGTTTTTCTTTCTTTCAGGATACAGATGACTAATATACTTACGTGTAGGATAGCAGATAGATGAAAATGTTTATTGGCTAGTGGCTATAGTTTTGTGGAATTTTTGCAAAGTTGACTTAAGCATTTTGGGGAGAAATGAGTAAAAAGAGGTGCAGTCAAACTACAAAGTGTGATTGTAATGTGATATAAGATTTTTAAAAAATGTTTTCTGCAATTTATATTTTATATCTAATGCTTGGTATAAATTATTATTGTTACCATTGGTTGTCATGCTTTCATGGCTAGTGTGGAAAGCATTTAAAGGACATGGTAACCACAGTCTTCCTTCCCACTGCTATATAATTTGTTGATTATGAACAATCAGATAAATCAAATTCTTCAAGTTGTCTCATGCTTGAACCAGAATGTATATTACAAATTGTGATCGATGCTTTTTTGTTGTTGTTGTTTAGTCGTTCAGTTGTGTCCGACTCTTCATGACCCCAAATACCGGTAGCAGTAGTACAGTTGGCTTTTAAAAGTTTCACCCTATATTTATTTGATCAGTATTGTTAATTAGAATCAATTAGACCAACCTAATATTTCTTTTCTTTCTTCTCCCCTTCTAGAAATTAAGAAGCCACCAGTGGCCCCAAAACCAAAATTTGTGGTGGGACATAAAGTAGTGCCACCTCCTGTGGCACCTAAACCAGATGTTGTCCTTGCAGATGTTTTACAACCCACAAAGAAAACGAAACCAGCAATAGCACCAAAACCAAAGGTTCTCAAATGTTCTTCTGTTCCTGAGATTAAAACTGTGCCATCACCTTTAAGGAAAAATTCCAAAAGTTTAGAAGAATGCAAAATAGACTCTTCTGAGTACTTGGTTCATTTGAATTACAAAAATGGAGCCCCAAGAGAAAATGCTGCTTATATTATATCTGTGTGTTCATGCAGTTTTGAATGCATGCATAAATTTGGGAATGGGGAGAATACTTGCAAAAATCGAACCATTTTTGAACAGCTGGAAAACTTAGAGAACATTGATAGAGCTGAACAACCACCATCATCTCTGAAATCTAGAACAAGACTTGATAGCCATAATGGTAAAAGTATACATAAAAATAGGGTAATTTTAAAGGCTAATTTTTTAGATGAAAAGCTCAAAGACGTACTAACACAAAGTGTATCCCCCAATAACAGCTGTTTGAAGCAAACACCTTTGAACAAATTTGAAAAAGATAACATGAGTAGTTATAAAAGGGACATTGAAATTGAGTTTACAGACCTGGTTTCGCCATCATCCAGGTTTGAGGAAATGATGGGCAATTCAAGTGACCATGCAGAAATACCTAGGATCGAGTCTGAAATGTCAGAAAATCCTCTTTTGACTGAAAATATCAACAGTTCCTGTTGCTCACTTGACACAGCACCTTTGGAAAAAGTTGATATTAGTGATTTGCACACAGGCATCTCCACAAAAGGGACTGATGAATCTTTATCTTCATTAAGAGCAGGCTCTGCACCATCCCCTAAATCTGCCCCAGTTCCAAAACCAAGAAAACTGCGTGCTGCTCCATGTCTAATCCGGCAAGATGGCATAGATATCTCAGGAGAAGGAACAAAAGAACTACTTGCTTCAGACTGCAGTTCTGCTGGGCTTTCCGAGCGTGCTGTTAGAAAAACCACAAACATTAATGTTCTTTTTCAAAGCGTTTCCTACAACAACCAAGAACTTATACATGCATTTGATAAATCAGAGAGTCCTTCATGTGTTGCTGGAGAAATGATTCAGGAGGCAGAATCTGCTGAATCTGAAGAAATGATCCAACAAAATGTCTTGCCTGAGGTTCTACATGAAAGCCCTCACCACGTAGGAAATGTTGAGCAGTCTTTAGACCTTAACTCAGTAAATCCTGCTGACATACAAATGGAACATAACTGCACGTTGGCTGCTAATGACAAAAAACCTGGATTTATAAGGTGTAGTAATCTTTCCATGAGTTTGCCTAAGCAAGTGAAATTATCGTGCAACCAGCATATGCCTGCCTTTGAGAGCCTAGATGATTTTGCACAAGAGAAGGAACATAAAGGTGCTGAATATAAAGATGAAAGTTCACCAAGAGTTGTTCCTAAGAAGCCTCAAAGGCATATCATCCCTGCAGCTGGACTACTGAAAAAAGCCGCATCAGAGGAACTGATAGAGAAAAGTGCCTACCATACTAGTGAACAGAGAGATTTAGATCCTCCCTTGGAGCGACCTCGTATCAGGCATTTGTCAGCCAAAGAACAAAGCACATTGCAATCCTGTGATACTCCAAAGTTGTCATTGGAGAGACCTGTCTGGAAATTACCTCATCCCATTCTTCCATTTTCTGGCAATCCGGAAGCCTTAAAAAACACTAAGAATGCAAAAAACACTCAACTTGCAAGTGCTGTGACAAAACCTCGAGCCAAATCCTTGTCTTCTGTAGATATGGACAGAATACACAAGCCCCCAAAAGAGCCTCAAAAGAAATATTCACTAAAGAAATTCCTAAATATGAAGCTGTCTGTTTGCTTAATGAAAAGTGACTTCCAGAAATTTTTGAGCAAGGGTAGCCAATCGGCGGATAGTGGCACTGTTACTTTTTCCAATGATGAAGCGCATGGCAAAACTCGGAATGTAGCTAGTGCAACAAATGGAAGGAAAACTAAACCCTCAAAGGCACATTCTGCAGAAATAGGCAGCCTATCCTCACAAAAGGGAAAGCAGAGGTCCAGGGGTCAGGATGAATCAACAAATAGCCAGAGATCACAGTCCTTAGATGAACAGAGTTTCTTATCGCAAGGACATGTGACTTCTCTTACTCATGACTATGTACCAGAATATGAAAATGTGAGCCATTATGAAGAAATCCCAGAGTATGAAAATTTACCTTTTGTGCCAACTGATAAAAATCCACCTTTTGAGTGGCACAAGTCTAGCAGTGCTGAAGACCACGATGCTGATGTGTATGAGGTACAAGAACTGTATGATGCAACAAGGAGCTGTTCAGAGTTTAGCAGGTAGGATACTGGAGTTGGGAGCAAATCATACACATTTTGGTGTCCATCTACACAAACGGTTGGTTAAACTCTTTCTGCAGACTGTCACAATGCAATCCTGTGTGTGTCCTAGTGTTCCATCTGACACACTCCCGATTATATCCTCAAGGACTGGGAAGTCATATTTAATGAATTACGCTGGCCTTATCACTCCATATTTTTGCATCCATACATGATCAGTAGAGATGTTGAATAACTTGTCATTTTGGAAAGTGTTATTTCTTAAACCTTGACACATCTCTAGTTAGACACTTAATGTTGATTTAATGCTGACTTCTTGAGACAGTGACCAAATAATGTCTGTAACCTAATTCTTCATTATAGCCCAGTTTTGCAATCTTTTAATTCTCCCTAATATTTCCCCCATGTGATTATTAGGAGTGACTGAGAAGACAAAGCCTGTCTTTTATGCATAAACTGGATAAATGATTCTCCATGGAAATTGCCATCTCTTACTGCAACATTTTAATCAGTGTTATTTAAATCTTTACCTGAATCAAGTGGAAAGGCAGATATGGTTCCTTACATTAATTCCCCATATAGTAATGTTGTTTATCCCTGCCCTCTTACCTGCTGTGCAGAGGAGGCCTCCAGGTGCTTTTTCTCCTGTTGCAGCTGGATTTGTACACCTGGTGTATGTGTGCACAGGCATGTCCAAGGAAGAGTTGGACATAAATTGACTACAGGGAACCTTTTTAAAGCTATACAATATATGTCTTAAATTGTTTGTACCGTATACAGCCCAGGGACTGTTAGGCATATACATGAAGTTTTGAGTAATTTCCACAGGATAATTCTACCAATTCATATATTTCTCAAAGAGGAAGGAAGAGCTCACCCCAGTGCCCAGATCACCCCACCATAATGTGCATGTAAGGAATAAGCACCCTATTTTGTTTTGTTTTAAAATAGCACCACAAACTTTAGCAGAGTAAAACTTTTTATTAGAAGTATAAAGTTGCTCAAGTATTCTTAAAATGTACACCGTGAATAAACCTTTCAGCAAACTTTTTCCGCAGGGGTCAGTCCACTGTCCCTCAGACCTTGTGGAGGGCTGGACTATATTTTTTTGGGGGGGGAATCCCCCTTGACTCTCCCCTCCCTTCTCCACAGCACCAGATGAGCCCCGGTGGCTGCTTACCTGTGCCTTGTGAGCGGCAGGGGCTGGCGGTGGTGGCCGAGGGATGATGAGTGTCGTGAAAGGGCTGGCTCCGGAGAGGGGATGCTTAAAATGGTGCTCAGCCAACCGCGGCTCAACAAAGCGCAGCCTCCTTCCTCCTCTAGGCAGGGTGGGAAGAAATCAGGAGGAGGGAGGGAGGAGGCGCTGCTGCAGTGTGTGTGTGTGGGGGGGGAAATGGCGCAGCCGGAATGATCAGAATCCCCACACCAATCTATGTGATTTTTAGACCATCCGCAGGCAGGATCTAGAAGGCAGTTGGGCCGGATCTGACCCCCCGGGCCTTAGTTTGCTGACCCATGTCCTAGGATATTCATTTGAACCCTGTCACATTTCATATTGGACCACAAAATTTTAATATCAGTCAACAGCTTTCACCAGTAATTTGCTGTGCAAATAACACAAAAATAACAAAAAATATTACCTCTACCCCTTTTATAATTAGTAGCAGCATTCTTCTTAAACCATAAATTAGTTTGCTTTTTAAGCAGAACATCCTTTTATATAATTCTGTTCCAACGGCAGCTTCTCTCCTGGATTGAGTAGCAGCTTAGTGAGAGGAGGATTGCCAAACACCCCCCCCTTGAAAAAGACATGATCTTCCTGTAAGAGCAATGTACTACGACACAATCACAGAAGACACTTGTAACTTAAAAGAGAAGCGGAAAGTTTAACAAAATCAGAATGGATGAAAGGCCTCTTTGTACAACTGGACAACAGCCTTTTCCTGTATGTTATTTTCAGCATCAGCTAGCTCAGGAAATACAAATTAGTATTGGATTCCGTCTGCCCCTCCCCCTTCATGGTGACATTCTAATCCCTGTTTTAGAACCCCTGATTCTTGTTATTGTTTATAGTAAATCAGATTGTAGAAAAGGATTTCCTATGCCTCTTGGATAAGGAAAGGATTCCACCCCCTTCAATACGGAAAGCCCATGGGAGGTCGTGTAATTTAACAGCAAGAGTAAACGGGTTCAAATGTTACCAGGCTGCCAAAAACTGGTGCAAGCCAGGAGCTTTCTAGATGAGCAGATAATCATATGGCAAAACTGTTTCAAGCTGCAGGTGGTGAACTGCAGCAATGACTCTTTCACTTTACTAAAAACCAAAACACAAAATTCCATGCACATGGAAAACAAGAGCTAGTCTTGTCTTCTCCTTAACATGCTAGTTTAATGTTTGTATAATTTGGAGTAGGGCTATTCTTATTATTAGTGCCATTTTTCTAAATACCTTCTTTATGGAATTGAGGGCCATTGTTAACTATGTTGGGGCCACGGTCCAGGTGTTTAACTAAACTGTACCCTTCATCAGATTGTGGCTCAGTAATTTTGAAGATTAAGTTCCCAGGGAGATCAGAATGAGTTACAGCTGTATACTTAACTGGTAGGGATGGGTGCCAAGTAAGGTGCAATTCAAAGCAGGAATAGCATAACACTAGTAGCACATAAAAAGACCCAAAGCAATGCCAATATACTGAAAGCTGACAAAAGCCCTGTGGTGTTTAGACCTGTTTCCCTTATTGCTTTTACAGCTTCCACTAATGTGAACAATGTGGTAACTTAGGAATGATTTAGACATGTCTGCACATGAGTTCTTTCTTTATTCTCTGTGCGCATAGAAATGTGGAGTGCTGATACTTATGCTTTGTTTGATAAGGAGCTAATAAAATATTAGGGCAGGGGGTTGCTCTGACATTTTCCATGCTATGCACAACCAATAGATTCTGTATAGCACTTCCATATTGTTTTTTTGGCTATTTGGATAGCTACAAGGGGATCAGAAAATATGCTAGCAGGAAATATAGGTCCATCATCATTCATACTGTGAATGTTGTCATATAACTATTGCATAGACAAATGAAGCTGGTGTTAAGAAGAACTGGGATTAGATTATATGCACAACACATCAAACACACTCCAAACTATAGTTTAAGATCCTAGTTAGTAAACTGGCATTAAACCACACTTAGCTAGTTCCCAGTTATGTCTGAAAGACCTAACTAGACAAGGATTGAGGTGTTGGCCTGGGGTTCTTTGAGGGGCAGGGTATGAATTTAATAAATAAATTATAAAGGAAGGAAAGGAGATTGTGGTCCCTGTGCTTATTTTCAGATGCTAAATTATGGTTTAGCTTGTTGGTGAAGGTAAATCTGAACTGGCCCAATACGTACCTGCATGTTTTGCTGCTTTCCTGTAGCAACTATCCATAATATTTATAAGTGGACACATTTTTAATCACAACCTACAGCATGACACCTAATTAACAGACCACATTTGTATTTTGTTTCTTCTCTCTTTAAAGGGGGGGGGTTAAAATTAGGATGGCTTCACTTACAGTGGGTTGTGTTGGGGTTCAGTTGAGGATCACAAGCCACCAGGAGATCCTTTATTGTTACAATAAACTTTTATAGAAGATTGAGTAGCACAGCCCAAGCTATTTTGAGAAGTCAGGTGAGATTTGAAAGGTACACACCCTGTAACAGTTGATCTTGCGATTTTGGAGCATGCTGGGTGCAACATGTCAACTGCACACATCTGCTACACTGCTGTTGATCAAGACTGCATTTTGTTTCATTGATGGGGCACCTTTTTCAGTTAAGTGACCACTAGGGTTGACTGTGCAGCCATGAAGATTTATTTATAGGAATCAGGTGTGGTATCTTGGTGTGCCTTTCTTTCGTACTGTTAAGTGTAGAAGTGTTGTTGTTTTTACTCTTGCTAAACTGTCTTAATATGTTTAGGAAGTCTTCATTTGTATTATGTGAACTTGACTATTCTTGTAATAATTTATGTGGACTTGCATGCATCTGAAGGTGGCACAAGGTAAAACTGTGTGCAATTGATAGACTTTTGACACACTTGAGAGAGTATCCAATTAAATGAGACTTCCAATGAGTATTTACTGTATACTGATAAACTAGCTGCTGGTTATGCTGTTAAGTTGAAAGTAAGTATCAACTCCCCAGAATTGAAGCATTAGATTTGATATTCCTGTGTGTAGATGTTGCTATTTATTTTTGAAATAAAAGGTGATATATAAATAACAACAAGAACAATTTTTGTACCATAAAATAGTTTGTACACACACTCCCAACCATCCTTCCATCCAAGCAAGCAACATTTATCACAGTTCAGGGACACATTCCAGGCAGGTAAAAACACTCAAGGGGGGTGCAAAGCAGAACCAGTGGCCTGAGGAGAAGTGCTGTGCTGGAGGAGGGTATAGTGCACGCATCCCCAAACTGCGGCCCTCCAGATGTTTTGGCCTACAACTCCCATGATCCCTAGCTAATAGGACCAGTGGTCGGGGAAGATGGGAATTGTAGTCCAAAACATTTGGAGGGCCGAAGTTTGGGGATGCCTGGTATAGTGTGTGCCTTGGGAGCCAGAAAGAGAAGGTCACCTTTGGTCCCAGGGCTGAGGTTCTCCACTTCTGGACTACTACTGTGACAGAAATGCCCTCTGTTATTCCCAGTAATCCTGCATTGTAATCATTGTAAAAAGAAATCTTCAGTTTTTGGGTTTAGCAAGATACCGTAAATATGCCAATGAGAGTGACCTTTCCAAAATGTCTGGCAGCAGTCTCATTTTCTGATGAAATTATGCTGAGAGTTGTAGTTGGAAATATTTTATTCTAAGTACATAAATGTGTTTTCCCGGGTTTGCTTTTTTTTGATACCTGCTCTGAACTTAAAGTTAATAAGGCAGTGCAATATTCTTGCATTGTGATTGAGCTGATACTTTTCAAGAAGTGCAAATTCTCTAAGTTCAGCAAAAGAGACTCTAGCTGTGGTGTGTGTGTGTGTGTGTGTGTGTGTGTGTGTGTGTGTGTATTTGAAAGGCAGCTGGCTCACATGATACAACAGGGCATTCTTACTCAAAGACTAGTGCAGTGATTTAATGGTGACTTGTTTCACATGACTGCTAATGCAGAAGTTTCTCTTCCAAAAAAAGCTTATATGCGGCAATCCTTGACATAGAAAATGTGGGAGATTAATATTTCAAAGGAAGTTGGCACATTGTACGTTTCATTCATTTTGTAAACTTATTCAGAGATAATGTGTAAATTTGAAAATTTGATGACAAACTGATATGAGGTCAGGGGTTCAAATAAAAAAAAGGAGTATTGGGCAGATGTTTAAAAGATATTCTATCAAATTAATAAGAAATCCAAGGGGAGAAGATAAACGTGGTTTCATGTGTACATTATTCTGTTGCTTTTAGGATTGCTGCACCTCTGTCACTTGCACAGTAATATTGTGGACAGATGTAAGCCATGAGTTTTTCTGCTAGGTCATTGTTCTCAGATAAGACTAAGGTGTTGGGTCCTCTCCCTGGGCAAGGCCCTTAGTGCCTTCTCACAGTGGCCAGGACTGTGCTGCTTCACACGTCATTGTGTCTTTATGTGGATCCTCAAGTAGTTTGTCCTGAGATCAAGATTTCAGAACTTGGTTGTTCCTATGATTGGGAATAACCTTTCCTGGAGGTCAGAATGGGGCTTAGCACTAGATGAGCTTCAGGGGTTTCCTTCCAACTCTAAGATTCAAGTTTCTGCCTGGCCAAAATGTGTCCTTGAGCTAATAATAATACCTACTCCTGAACTTTGTTTTTTTCTTTTATAATTCACTTATAGCAGACTTGCAGGACCAGGCATCGGACTTCCCATGCCCCAACCTGTATAATGAGAGACCAAAGAGACTCGTTTTGGGTCAAAACAGGCCACAACTTTATTGAATACAGATGAAAGAGGTTTGGCTTGGGCATGGGGCAATCTAAATACTTCTGGCCCGCCGGCCGGAAGTGAAGTGTGGTCAATCCAGGTGGGGGTTCCTAAGATTTACATCCAATAGAGTGACCCCTGCAGGGCCTGGAGGAGTGCCTTTGGCCCTGGCCCCACCTGGGCATGTGGACATGGCCACTCCCCCCAGATCCCTTTAATGGGATACCCAGCATTTGGAGGGGCAGGCGGAGACTACAACCTCCCCTCCACCCAAAACAAAGGATTGCCCCAATGCCCAACCAGTTGTGATGATTGCTGTCAGGTAGTGCCAATTAGCCCGGTGGGCAAATTCCTACCCGGCCCCTTCGAAGGACAGCGACCACCGTAGCCACAGCAATGTCATTGACTATCTGCTTAAACCGAGGGTGGGTGCCTGGAGAAAACATGGCCCAGGAAGAAACCGGCTGAGCCCAGGGTGCTGGGTGCTTAAATGAGTGAGGGGCAGATCCAAGGGAAGCCCACTACCAGCTCCATTGGCTCCACCCCCCACACAGCCCAAATCCCAGCCTGCATCCCCATTTGCCAAAGCCGGGTGCAGGCATAGGATCTGATTCCTGATAGGCAGAGGGGGCTTATGTCCCCTCTGCCCATCAGGAAGGGCGCAGCCAGGTTGAACTCCCCCATCGGGGGCCCAGTGAAGCCTCCTCTGTCCCGCAATGCCCCCACAGAAAAGGGTGAGCGGGCTTGCTGCACACAAAACAGTGTGTCTTGAAACTATTGGCACGATGGAGCTACTTTATACCACTTCATTCTTTGCCAATTATTTCTAGCCAATTCATTTTGAAGGCAAAAGTAGTTTGAAAGAACTGTGCTCCCTGCTCCTCCAAAATATTCAATAAATTTCTTACTAAGCAACATACTTTAAAAAAATAATTTGATTATATGCTAGCATTAGAGGAACAAGCACCTTCATGATGTCAGGGTGGCCTACCTCTCTGAGTTGCTATAAGAAGATGGATGTATCTAATGAAAAGTGACAGCATCTTGGGTCCTAGCAGTATGGAGTCCCCAGATGTCACTTAAAAATTTATTGTGACAGGTGTCAGAATAATATTATAAAGCATTTTTGTTTGCAGACTTGAGCTGACTTCTATAATAACTAGTGTGTGTATAAATTTATAATATACATTATCAGTGCAATCCTATACATGCCTGCTCAGAGTGCCCTAGGGAGAGGGATTGATTGGTAAGCCGCAATTTCTAAATTGTAGCTCAGTTATGGGGAATAGGGGTATCCTAATAACTCTCAACACTCTTAAAATATGGCTCCCATAATTCCTTGGAGGAAGGCATGACTGTATAAAGTGGTATCATATGTGTAGTGTGAATTTGGCCACAGTCTTCTAGCACCAGTGTACATTGTTTTGTAAAAAAATATGTTCTTGAATCCATAAGAAACTAAATAAAGGAGGACAACTTTCATGGTTGTGTCACAGAAAATAAACGAAACCATGCATATAGAGAGATCCTGAGCTTGATCCCAAACATTGACAAAGATAGATTTTGGCATCTGTCTGGGAAATTTTAAACGCATTCACCAGGATGTTTAGTTTTTAAGGCACTTGGAAGCCATTATAGTACTGTACCTGTGAAACAGTCTTAGTAGCAGACCTTAAGTGGATTGCTGGCTCGTTTCTTTGGGTTATGTTAAAGAATTTAGGTTTGTATTAGCAATGAAGTAGCTTTATTTAATGAACAGTGACTATGCCTCAGCAAAAGCATTATAATACAGTGTTTTATATTGTAAAACAATTGTTTTATAGGTCCTCAGTAGAAGTACTTGATGGCTCTGATTTGGTGTTGGAAGATGAACATTCAGATGATGAGATGATACAGAGAGATGTTGATAGCTCTGATGACGATGATGACACAAATTCAGACTCTAGCAAAGGAGAGCCTGATACACAGGAAAATAAGCAGGTAGATATTGTGACTTGGAGCTTAGCTAACTTTCTAAACGGAGAGAATTTGGATCCTCTGTGAACTACTACTGGAGTATAGGAGCAGAGCAACATTTTTCACCATTCTCCCCTTTCTCAATCACTGCCTCTCAACCAGTGCTCCCACCCTCCAGAGTAGATTTTTGAGGCATGGCGACCAAGGGAAAAACACTGCCATCAGGTGGGAGTGGCCTGTTAGTACTTCTATCAGTGGCACATTAATTAGGATCAAAGCAAATGTGTTCCTCTAGCATTCTAATGTTAATTTACTTCCTCCATTTCTGTACCACCTCTTAGTATAAATACAAGCAATTTGTTACTCATGACAGCACATAAAATGCACCATTTTCAGCACCAAAAGAGGGTGAGGTACAACGGGGAATCCCCACTTGCACACATTCTGGGGATGTGAGCAGCGGCCAGGAACAGAACGCTCGCGTAAGTGGTGGTTCCCCTGTATCCTCAGCTCAGAACAATAAGAAAAGTACAGTAGAAAGCAAACAATAATAACATTATAATAATTAAAGTTAAAACACTGAATGGAATTGGTCGGAGTAAAATCATCACAGTATTGACTGGGTAAAATAACACTTTTCTGTTAGAAGGATGATTTTTTTTTTGTCTCCATCCATCCCTGGGCCCAGTCCTGCCAGGTCTTCTGGTCCTCAACTTCCAAAGTTTATCCAAATTACTGCACTTGGCTGTTGCTGTTAGCAAAGCCTGTTGCCAGAACTTTGTGAGGCACAGATATAGTTTAAAATCTAATGATGTGCATGGAACATCCCTGGAAAGTCATACTGGACAATTCCATCTTCATTGGAAAGCTTCTTGTGTTTCACAGGACATGTATTAGTATACATGGAACTTAAGACTTAATTGGCAAATATCATCTTCTTTCTCAAGCTTGCCTACCAAACATTGAATCTTGCAGTTGAGGATCAAATTTCCTTCCTTCCTTCCTTGACCATTGCAAAACATTCTGCAGCTGCAGAGAAAATTAAAAGCATGTATAAATTGTTAGCCAAACAAATATATATCTCTTGGCCTTTGCCAAGCTCTGATTAAAAAAAATAACTGTTTGAAAGTGAAGACAATCAACTTTTTTAAAACCAGAGGCTGTGTGTTCTCATTGGTAGACCATAATTGGAGAACTTTCAGTTTTCAGTTATGCCTCAATAACCTCATCCTGACTCAAATTTCTTTCAACAGATAAGAGGTGCCATTTTTAAGAGAGACTCCTAAGTAGGTAGTAGTGGCGGCAACTAGCAATTAACTGAACATTAACATTTTTTATGGCACCTAAACATGAATTCACTTGTATCCTGAATACTTGAAAGCGGAGATGAGTGCCACACCCCATAGTCAAATTTGACTGGACTTAACTGTCCAGGGGTCCTTTACCTTTTTTACCTTGAATATAGAGTACAGAGCAATAGGCCAATAAAGTTGTAGCAGAAAAAAAACTAAGATTTAGGGCTGTTGCATTTTTTTAAAAATAGCATGTCTGCATTCTACAAAGTTTAATTTTATTTGCAGATTAAAGCAGCTGGGAAGAAAACAAAAGTTTATCATATTGCTAAAGAAATAATGAGCTCAGAGAAAGTGTAAGTATTGGTGTAAAATTTAATAAGTTATGCATGGAGGTATGTATGTTTTTCCTTTGTGGTTGAGATAATATTTACTGTTCTTGTTTTTGTATTAGGTTTGTAGATGTTCTGAAGCTTTTGCACATTGTAAGTACTGTATTTATTTCACTTCATAAGCATGTTTGCTACAAAGTTAATTATTTATGAAGTTATTTTCAGAAAATGTATTCAACTGAGTTTCTTAAATGTTCATTCTTTTTTTTAAAAAAATAGCCTAATGAAACAGCAATTAAATATCAATGCCCAAACTCCTGGAATGCTTCCTAATGAATAGAAGGAATAGAATGTTTGGGGTGCGGTAATTTTTCTGTTGAAGTGCTGCAGAAAGTTTGAATGTTACAAATGTGCTTAGAACGTGTACTAGAATATTTCTAGGCCTGCAGATGGAAAGGTGGAAGGTCTAGCTGTCAGAAATTCTGGTGACTTCCCAGTTTGGTCAGAAATGCAGTAGAGCAGGAGAAGGGTGCTCTTTTGTTATTTGTTTTTGCTTCTGAACTCCGAAAGCTCTTGTTTGTGTGCACACAGGTGAACTTTTGCACACTAAAGAATAGTGTGCACCCAGGTTTAATTCGTTTTTGAGTTGCCAAGTAGTCTTTTGTGCTGGGAAAGAAAATAGCATACTCTTGCCAGCTCTGTGAACCACTGAGGGGGACAAGGGCAGACTCACCCTTTTAATGCCTTCAGATTTATTGCTTCCTGTTGCCATATGCCAGTGAACAAGGTTGTCACAGCCCTATCTTGCTGTCATTTTACTTGCATTGCCTTCTCTTAGAATGTGTAGGCTTGGTTGTATATACATTGAAGAACATCCAAACTGGAAGAAATACTGAAAAGTGATACTTGTAGTAGGGTGTGTTCGGGCTTAGCTAGGCATTAAAGGAAAATAGTTTTTCTACAGATTGTTTTCAAGTATTGCAAGGAGCCTGACTTACTAGGCAGCCAGGTTTGAACCTGACTGTTCAGGTTTTGCTGATTCTTGGGCAATCAAAGTTCAGAGGCTGAGGACTGCTTGCTAGGTCAGGGCTTTTTAAATTTCACAGTGAGTCTTCCATTATGTAAAAAGAGCTGTTTGAATCTCTCCAGATGGAAAGCAAAGATCCCCATAGTCTGTTTTTTCTTATTAATTTTAGGAGTAATTGGGGATTGTGGAGTCTGGTGCAGCTTTTTTAATTGTCAGTAGGAGCAAAGTATAGTTTGATGATTCAGATGTAAATGAAAGCAACTGATTAAAGCAGTGTGCAAAATGGAAGGAAGGAGCATAGGTGCGTATGGATCTTTCATGACAATTGAGACTTTGACTTCACCGGGATCTCTCTTTGGTAAATGTGCTGGGTTTATAACCTCACTGCCCCAGTTAACAAAAAAGGATTTTAAGGTGATAGGATGTGTATATATGTGGATTACATGACATCAGGCATAATGAAATGCAATTTTTATATAGTAGTAAGTTTTTTTTTAATTAAAAAAAAGATGAAAGGCAGTATTCGATTACACCACTGCTCCAACATTTCTTGCAAGACGATGCAGAAGTTGTTGGGGGTTTTTTTGCTTTAAATTGGCAGTATATGAAACTGAACTTTACTAGTCTGTAATTCAAGACTGCAGCACCTGCAACCCATTAAAATTTATTAGAGTAATTGAGCCCTTCCTGGGACTCACCTAGGAGCCACATAGGCATGTTAGAATCTGCATATAGAACCTGAAGTGACTAGGCAGTGGCTCCTGGAGATGGACAGATGTACTTTTTATGTTAAAGAATTAAGAGGGAAACGTCTTCAGTGCAAAGTATTGCACTGCTGCCTGTAACGAATTTTGCTTGGATACTTTGTAAGCAGCTGCTTGTAAAAGCTGAGAAAAATTCAGTGTGTGGCTTTCCTCAGCAAGGCAATGCAATGGTGGAGTAATCTGTTTCTGTTGATTTGCTGCCTGTCTTGCAGCTCTAAAAAGCACCAGACCTCTCTGTTAAGAAAGAAAGGCAGTAAGGTGCAGTATGTGCTTCAGAAATGTGGTGAATAATTTTCTTGTCTCTGGTACAGCACAAACAATCGAATTTTCTGCCTTGCCTGCTCCTGTTACAAGATAGTTTTACTCTATCCTTTTGTGGGAGAAATATCGCATTATGTGCCGCACTAGGCTCAAGAGTTTTGGATCACTGGACCTGCAGTTGCTCATGCAGAACGTTTTGCTTTTCCACATAGCATGAAGCATACATCTGTTCTTGTTTTCTTTTGTGGGTGGAATGTATCAGATCAATAGGGAGGAGAAGGAATAATTAGTTGCAAGTCTTAAGCCAAAAAGAGCTAGACCTCCATTTATTAGCCTTTGACTGTCCTGGATTCATGAATAAATGCATTCAAGATTGGGTCGCAACACAGGTCTGGGCTGTGCAAGTTAAGTGTGTACACATTCCCAGCATATTTTTCCTCTTATGTTTTAAAAAGTGTTCCCTTTTAAATGTTATGCATCTTGCGCTTTGCTTAAAGTTCTCTGGAGCTCCTGTGTTCCATCTGGGTTCGATTAGCTATAGTAATTCCTCAACTTATTTATCTGTGTGAAGGCAGTGTTTGAAGGTCACCCCCCCCCCCCCGGATGTAAAAAGGCTAGTTAAGTTTTGTGTTGCCAGTTGGCTTACAACATACAAAAACACAGCATTTCCATATGAATGAGGCCATCTGTTTCCACTGAAATCTTGTGCAGCTGAGTCTCCAATACCAAACCATACCTCTGTTCCTTTCTGCTTCAAGTCCTCTAATCTTAAAAGAGGTTGTAAGGAAAGGAAAGTGCTGACCAGTGTTCACCCACCCCCACACACGTTGCAAAACAGCTGTGCGTGCATTTACATAATTGCTTTGCCTTGTTTAGATTTGTACATTTCTCCTTATTACACTGTTTACATAAAGTATTGCTTGGCTGGCAAAGATGAACTGAACCCACTCAGTGGGTGGGTTAAGTATGTAAGGAGATGGCGTGTTTGATCTTCCCCTTACCCCACAAAATAAAAGACAGAGAAATTCAGAAAAGAGCACATTTTTGAGTATTTGCCTCCATATGCAGCCACTTCGAACTGTAATGTCTTCTGCCTCCCATAAAGTGTCCTGGGAGCTATAATTTAAGGAGTTCAGAGTTGTTAAGAGACAGCCATTCCCCTCAGACAGACACAATTGCCAGTGACTTAACAATCAATTCCACTTCCTGGGAAACTCTGGGAATTGTAGCTATTTGAGGAGAATAAGGGTCTCCTAAGAACTTTCAGCACCTTTGACAAAATGCAGTCAAACAGCTTTCCATTCTATTAGATCAGAAAGAGAAATGGATTGTGGCTAGGTATGGTATTTTCCAGGCAAATTTCCCCTAGAAGTTGTACCTATTTTCTCCAGTAAGCTTAAGCGTAGGATCAGATCAACTGTGCCTGAACTTCCCTTCTTTTCCAAAGCACAGAAGTGAGAGTGTCTGACCTTGGGCTGCATATCTGGTCCTGGGGAATGTGGCTGAATGGGCCTTCTGCATGTATACAAGGGGAATAACATGACCTATATTACTGGTAGTTGCTTGGAGGCCAGTTTTTCAGAGGCTCTTTGTGTGCCTGTGTTTGTACTCTTAACAGGATTTCCGGGATTCAGTAGCACATGCTTCCAGGCAACTTGGAAAGCCAGTCATTGAAGACAGGATTCTAAATCAGATCCTGTACTACCTACCTCAACTGTATGAGCTTAATCGGGACCTCTTGAGAGAACTTGAAGAGCGGCTGTCCCACTGGTAACTACACATTGAGAGCATAGATTCCTGCTTACTTATTGGTTAGAATTTTGAGATATTCAGGCTTCTAGTACTGTGTGCTGTTTTTATACCACAAAATTGAATTACTAATACCGTATATGGTGTTGCAATGCAGCTATTTTTGAACCAAGGTTTTCCCTGGATGTGTGTGTGTGTTTATGTACTCACATATATTAGTAGTTTGCAGCTAGATTGGCTATTGGAGTCAAAGGTACCAAGTTCCTTCCCCTCTTCATCTTTACTTTCTATGACCAAATCAGTCATGACTAAATGAACCTTTCTAAAATGTCATTTGACCTTGCTTGGCTATGTTTGCTATTTTTTACCATAGGCTATTTGGGTGATTGGGGCTGAGCCAGGTCAGGACTATGACATGGGAGGAGGAAGGCTTTAACTATTTGTTCCACCATACTCCTGATCAAGCCTCCTGTTGCCATTTGGCTGCTAATTGCAGTGGGAGGATAGCATCCGTTGGTACCAATGGGTGCTTTCCTCCCACTTTGAATAGCAGGCACCTCCCCCCTACATCTGGACCAGGGCTGTGGCAGAAAGGTTTAAAGCTCCACCTATCCCAAATGTCTATATGTAAAAACTAATTAATTAATATTGCCAAGCAACATTGATAGCATCATGTCTTGTTAGGGGCTGAGTTCTGCTAGGCAGTGTAGCAAGGATGGAAAAGGAGATGGAAGAAAATCTGAATTTTTGCCATACCTTTTGCCCTTATGAAGCCAAGTCAGAAAAATATTGACCAGGCTTACAAGGGCCCCTCTTTTTACCTTGAAGGGTATATATGAAGAAGTGAGGCTTGTCCAATGGCCAGGTTTAGCTCAAAGGCTACTAGCTTGCCCCCCTTCTGATTTAGATGCTCGTTTCAATAGCAGTCCTTGCAAACACTTTCATTCTTAACACATGAAAGGGACTGAGCAGGGGGTCGCAGAGGAGGCCTGGGGGTGGGCACTGTTCTCCCGGGATATGTTCCCTCCATCATGCATTCTTCAGGTTTAAGTTCTAATTGTCCACGGTGTTAAATTCTAGGATTGACCACCAGCGAATTGCTGATATATTTGTGAAGAAAGGACCATACCTAAAGATGTATTCAACGTACATCAAAGAATTCGATAGGAATGTAGCTCTTCTAGATGAGCAATGCAAGAAGAACCCTGGGTTTGCTGCTGTTGTTCGAGACTTTGAGGTAATGGAGCCTTTTATCAATGGTGTCAGACGATACAGTCCATCTTTTGACTTTAGTTTTCTCTAAGGGCTGGTTTGCACAATGCCAGAATACAAAATGCACGCACGTGTCTCTTGTCAGGTATAGTGTGCATATTTTTTTCACTTTTGGTCCCTTTTTAAAATGCGTGTGAGCAGAGATGCTGCACATCCCCCATAGTAGCTTGGATCTTTTTTAAAGGATCAAGAAGCAAGCGATAAGAATTACATCTGGTAAGCAACACATGCACATCGTATTTGAGCATAATATGAAACTGGAAATAGTAAACATTCTCTTTACGATTACTGTATAACCGAAGTTCTGCAGGGGAAGTACAGCAGAGCAACATAGCTGCCAAGTCTCCCGTATTCCCTGGGAAATCCCCGTTTTTCCAGCTGTTCCTAGCTGGAAAAACGGATTTTTTTGTTTTCCCCCGGGTTATTCTGCCACGGTGGCCATTTTGGAACTGGGCGGAGCATGCTCAGAAGCGACTTTTGATGCTGCTCTGCCCAGTTCCAAAATGGCTGCAGTGCGACTTCTGGCGTGGCGGCCATTTTGGAACTGGGCAAAGCAGCATCAAAAGTCACTTCTGAGCATGCTCCGCCCTGTTCCAAAATGGCGGCAGCACTACTTCCAGTCTGCTACTTCCAGCCGGTCCGTTATTTCTCCGACAGCAACTTGGCAGGTATGCAGAGCAAACGACTGGAAATTTAAAACACCCAAGTCAGAATTCTAACTGAAACATTCATTCTTAAAAGCACTGATTCTTCAAAGATACAATATCATGAAAAGTGTCTTGGAATCTCTTTGTGATCAAAAGATTTTGTCTGCCATATTGTCGTTTACAAAATGTATCTAGTTCTGTTGACAGATTTATAAAACCTATACATTTAATATTTTCATTTTAAATAACCTTTTGTTAATTTTGGCATCACCATTGAAATTTTCTTCAATAAAGTGTATGCAACCCTTGTACACAAAATTGATTACTGTCTCATAGGCTTCCTCTGAAAACTGATGCAGTAAGAGTCTAATCCACCAATATGATATAGAATAGGCACCGTAGAAGATTGGCTGGAGTGTTTTGATTTCCTTGAAACAACTCATTTTTAATGAATTGGCAAAACCTGATATGGAAAGCAACAATCAAAACTAATATACCGTATATATTTTTTAAAGAAGTTTGGTGACCGTGGACTTACAGCTAGCAAGGAGGTTTGCATCAGATGCAATTTGGCAGCAGCATTCTTTGTTCTTTCATCTAGTGAAATGTATAACTGAGGTTAAGAAAATAAATGTAAGCAAGAAAGGAAGTAATATTTCCTCTATTAATGAGTCTCTCGTCAGCCCTGTACAAGTCTTCTGTCCACAATAAATGACTTTTTCAGGCCATTTGAACTGAATGGAATGTTAGAAGCCGGTCAAGTCTCTTGGCTGAGTCCCTTTCCATTTGAGATTCAGTTTTCTGCCAAAATGCAAATCCAAGGCTTCGTGCTGCCATGATTCCTTAATTATTGCTTGTTGAGTCTATACCATTTGTTTATCTGAGGACAAATTTAGATGGACGCATGGTGCCTCAGATTTGTTAAGTCAGAAAATCCTTATTTTCTATCACGCTTTGCAGCTGCCTGTCTGCTTTGTATGTGGCACTAAAGTAGACACAATTATACTTTGCTCACTTGGGGGTGAGGAGGAAATGATCAGAATGGTGAAGCTGTTGGTATCATAGCATGCTGACATGTTGGCTAAATCCTACATCTATATAAATCTGAGCCAGCCTAAAGTCTTCTTTAGATTGCTTGTAGGGTGAGCATTTGGGGCTTTTTAGTTTAGAGAAAAGGCAAATAAAAGGAGACACGATAGAAGTGTGTAAAAGTATGCATGGTATTGAGAAACTGAGTAGAGAAACATTTTTCTCCCTCATAATCAGGGCTCCAGATTAAGACCTTTGGAGACCCTAAGCACTTAAAAGATTTTGGTGCCCCCATATAGTTCTAATTCAAAATATTGTTTCATTTAATGGCTAATTCAGCCCTGCTCTTAATACTAGAACTCAGGGACATCTAATTAAACTTAAATGCTGGAAGATTCAGTACAGACAAAAGGAAATACTTATGTTGCCCCTTCCAACTCTACAATTCTATGATTCTGGGATTCACAAAGCACATCATGAAACCATGGAATTAACTCCCACAAGAGGCAGGGATGTCCACCAACTTGGATGGCTTTAAAAGAGAATTGGACAAATTCCTGGAGGATCAGGCTATCAGTGGCTACCAGATAACTATACTCTACCTCCACTGTATGCTTCTGAATACCAGTTGCTGGACTAGATGAGCCACTGGCTTCATCAGAACTTCTTTCTGCAAAGGCAAAGCCACAATTGAATAACAGCCCATTTAAAAAAAAAGAAAGAGAAAAAAACAACCAATAGAGCTTGCAGACAGTAGCAAGAGTAAACTATTTGGTCTGGTTCAGGCAAGTTGTTTTAAAAGAATGTTAAGTTTCAAAATCCTGGGTGTTTTCTTTTTCAGATGAGCTCCCGCTGTGCTAACTTGGCACTGAAGCACTATTTGCTCAAGCCAGTTCAGAGGATCCCCCAGTACAGGCTGCTTTTGACAGGTAAGAGCTAAAAAGTCAATGCTCTACAGGTAGCAAACCTCAACTTGCTAAGAATATTTTTACCTGAATTCAGATGCATGGAAAAATTATTGTACAGAGAAATTCTTCTGCAGTGAATAAAAATGCAAAGGAAGAACACATCTGATTCTTTTTCGTCTTCTGCTGAATAAATGTTGATGGTGATAAGCATCAGGGCTATGATGTTATGCTATGTTTCCACAGCTGTTCATTCTGGTTCTGCTGTTCAGGGTAGAACAGTATTGATTTCAAAAGGAAAAGGGAAGCTCTGAAAACTGATATAATATAAATATTTTTCTTATACCAAGTGCTGATCCATGCATATTCTTATTTTGGTCATGTTGTTATAGTTTTAGCTATAGTTAAAAAAATAAATCCATACTCTACTACTCCTTTGTAAAATTGACTTTCCTTTTCCCCCCTATTGCCATAAAGCAATAATAGAGCATGGTAGGACTTCTGTGTAAACATGCATATGATGACACTGTAACAGAATCCCTGCTCTTTGATGTTGAGAGTAGTCCAAGGATACTGCATAGTCCCACCTTCCCATCTAGGCTCCCTTCTGCTGTTTCCTTACCAGTGTGTGGGAACTTCAGCCATCTATGGACCTCTAACATGTCTCACTGGTAATGCCCTGAACATATAATCCCTTTACTATGAATCTACACAAAAAGTTGAAATTTCCTGGATTGATGGTCACTGTCATGCAGTTCCCCAAAATAAAAAAGTTCATGGGTTGTAGTACAGGCACCTCCTGTGTTTGAATCACAGGTGTTTGAATCACAACGCCACCGTACACATGAGCGTTGCCACGAACCCGGAAGTGGCATGAAAAGCAGCAAATATGGCCCTAAAAGAGCGTGAAAACAGCAAACATGTTCAAAAACAGTGTAGCAATCCCATGAACCTTTGCACCAACCTTTGAGGCCTGTGGAGAGTTTGAGCAAGGAAGTTTGGAGGCAGTGATTGTGGTGGGGTTTCATGGACTTTCGGTTTTTTAAAGGGTTTCCAGAGTTTTAGAGGGTGTCTGCAGGCGCTTTCAATGGTGTTCCCAATATACACGATTTCACTAAAACACGAGGTGCCTCAGAATGTAACCCCCACGTAATTGAGGGGTTGCCTGTACTGTCAATGATTAATAGTCATGCAAGTAGTAGTGGACTAATTAAATCAGGGATCTGGAAACTTATGACGCTCTTGATGTTGTTGGATTAAAACTCCCATCAGCCCTACTCAGCATGGCTTAATGCCCAGGGATAATGGGAATTATGGCCCAGAGACTTCTGAAGGGCCACGGGTTCCCCATCCTTGATTTAAAAAGACAGGAAATGTATCTTCTAGTAAGAGAAAATGAAAGAAGCAGCATCGAAACAGCAAACTGTTGATCTCTTTTGCAAACTGTTGAAGAGGAGGGATGAGGTCTGTACACCAGGCTAAGTTTATGCTGCAATCTCCTCTTATTCTTTCAGTTCCTGCTTTGCTGCTCCCATGAAATTGTATTCATAATGAATAGTGAAAGAGCTGCTCTACTAGTAGTACTCCAATCTGTTGTTGGTCATAGGCAACATTTGGCTCTCTGAATCTCTGACGTCTTTTTATTTATTGCTTTATTCTGCCGGATTTTTGCAGAAATGTCAGGTTTTTGTAAAGATGCAGAGAACATGATTTATGCTGAGTTAGTGAATTTCACATTATTCAAACTTCCTCACTCTATTTTCTTTTTCTTGTGTAGTGTATGTACTTTGGGAAATCAGGAGCTGTAAATGTTGGGTTTGACATTGTTGCTCTTAGGCTTTGAGAAAGACCGTAGAACAAAATGAAGAAGAAAATAATTTCACAACCTGTCTTCTACGGTTCTTCTGAGCATCATTTCTGTTAAGTAGCTCTTCAGCTGAATCCTCAAATATATGACTCAATGAATAGTCAAGTGTGCTAATTACTCTGATATAGGAAAGGGATGTGCACACCAATTTGCAATACGGTACATAATATAGCTTGTTACATAAAATATACTTTCTCTAAAACACTTCTATACATATTGAGTTAGAGTCATTGCCCTCCCACAAAGGAAAGGACCCCTTCATTTATGAGATACAGGAGAAACACTCTCTGGAAGAAGCAGTTTTTGATGATTCCCAGTTTCCCTGCAGCTTATAGCACTATTTCCCATAGTCTTCTGGAGGGTCCACTAACCCTCTGGAACAGATTTTCTGGAGCACAGGAGACTACAAGTGAGAAGGAGAAATAAACAAACATCACCTTTTCACCCCCTCTTCCTGCAGCTGGTAGCATAGATCTATTCCAGGCATCCCCAAACTTCAGCCCTCCAGATGTTTTGGACTACAATTCCCATCTTCCCCGCCCACTGGTCCTGTTAGCTAGGGATCATGGGAGTTGTAGGCCAAAACATCTGGAGGGCCGCAGTTTGGGGATGCCTGATCTAACCCATAAGCAGCATAATATACATAAAACCTTGGACTGCTCTGGGATGCCCTAGCTTAACTTAATTCCTGACTGACTGAATTCCAGGAGCAAAACACAGCAAAATGAGTAGGCCTTCCTCTGACTCAAGAGTGTAGTCATTTCTTTCCCTTCTGTTTATTCATATCCATTAGGCCTTCTTCACCTTTATCCTACAAACTATTATTATTTGTCGCATCCTTCTCTAGGGCTTGTCTGCATGCCAGAAAAATATCCGCTACTTTGATTTTCTCAGCTGCTGTATAAATAGTAAGATTTCTTTCACTGCTGCTTATGACTCTGCAAAAATGCTGCGTTTGCCTAGAAAGTAGTACTGTGTGGAATTTTGTCCCCCCATGTTGTCATTGTGGAAAAAAATCCAAGTCTGTAACGTAAACTTATAGTTGGTGCTTGAGGTTGAAGAAGAGCGGTGCTAATTACTGTACTGTAAACTCAGAAAACCACTGGGAAATAATAACCACTTCTGTGTGAGAGATCTGCATGAACACGCAGTCAGGAAGATCATCCAGACTGCTGCTGTTAATCATCCCCAACTGGCAGAGAAGTTATGGAAGGGGTGTGTGTGTGGCTAGAGTACAGCATGCTCACTCTCAGATGATGGTCTGAGGGCACATGATGCAGCCACCTTGCAAAAAAAGCTAAGTTCAGTCCGACCCGGCTGCCCAATTCTTTCTTACCAAGATGCTTGCTGCCTTCTGGCTGGGAGAAGAGAGCAAGTGCCGTATTCATGCTGCCTTTATGTTTAAAAATTCATAAACCATATAACAAAAAATAGATTAGGGGGCACTTATACATATGCATTTTAAACCTACAAATTTAACATGAAACCTAAGCAACAATGCAATGGAACTAAGGGGAATAAAATTATTCAATCCTCTCAAACACCGTAATTTAAAATGCCTGGCATATAAAAATATTCTAACCTAGCACCAGAAATAATACAAAGTCGCTGCTCGGAATGCCTTCCTTGGGAGGGCATTTCAAAGTTGCAAGGAGCACCAGGGAGAAGATCCTCTCCTTAATATATGCATAAGGCACTTCTAGAAATGCCATGGACCAGTGCTTAAACCCTGTGCATTCAGAGTGCATTTCAGCTACATTAAACGTGTTTAATTCCCTTTGAAATCAGTGAGTGTGAGGACTCTTTGTAAATATGCAAACCTTTTCGGAGACATAATGATCTTATGGCTCAACTGGGCCACCTAGAGGTTCATTGTAATAACTTCATCCTGTTCTCTTCCTTAATAACATTTCTCTTTCCACAGATTATTTAAAGAACCTCTTAGAAGATTCTGCTGACTTCAGAGATACTCAGGGTAATTGCTTTTATAGTATTTAGTCCATAGTTTAATGAAAAGCATACATCTTCTTGAATTTATGGGCCCGGGGGGTGTTGTTGCATTGGTGGCACAGCCACAAGGCTGGATCCAGACTTTCAGGTTTCTTGGGTTACACTTCTCTTGCAGTGGCCTGCATGTTTGCTCTTAGGGTTGGGGCGCATCCTCTGAACAACAGAAAAGGTGGCATAGGAAGCTCCCAGAGGGAGGGAATTGCCAGAGATCACCTTGCTTCACGTCCAGTCATGTTTGTTTGTTTGTTTGTTTGTTTGTTTGTTTGTTTGTTTAATTAATTAATTAATTATACCCTGCCCATCTGGCTGGGTTGCCCCAGCCACTCTGGGCGGCTTCCAACATGTATAAAAAGCATTTAAAAAACCCCTGATGTAAGCACCACTGGTTTAGGAATCCCTGAAGATCAGAAAAAACTTCTACAAGGCCAGTGCTAATGCTCTGTGTTATAGTTGTTGTTGTTTAGTCATTTAGTCGTGTCCGACTCTTCGTGACCCCATGGACGATAGCACACCAGGCACTCCTGTCTTGCACTGCCTCCCGCAGTTTGGTCAAACTCATGTTCGTAGCTTCGAGAACACTGTCCAACCATCTCGTCCTCTGTCGTCCCCTTCTCCTAGTGCCCTCAATCTTTCCCAACATCAGGGTGTTTTCCAAGGATTCTTCTCTTCTCTTCTCATGAGGTGGCCAAAGTATTGGAGCCTCAGCTTCACGATCTGTCCTTCCAGGGAGCACTCAGAGCTGATTTCCTTAAGAATGGATAGGTTTGATCTTCTAGCAGTCCATGGGACTCTCAAGAGTCTCCTCCAGCACCATAATTCAAAAGCATCAATTTTTCGGCGATCAGCCTTCTTTATGGTCCAGCTATGGGAAAACCATAGCTTTAACTATACGGACCTTTGTCGGCAAGGTGATGTCTCTGCTTTTTACGATGCTGTCTAGGTTTGTCTTTGCTTTTCTCCCAAGAAGCAGGCGTCTTTTAATTTCGTGACTGCTGTCACCATCTGCAGTGATCAAGGAGCCCAAGAAAGTAAAATCTCTCACTGCTCCATTTCTTCCCCTTCTATTTGCCAGGAGGTGATGGGACCAGTGGCCATGATCTTGGTTTTTTTGATATTGAGCTTCAGACCATATTTTGCGCTCTCCTCTTTCACCCTCATTAAAAGGTTCTTTAATTCCTCCTCGCTTTCTGCCATCAAGGTTGTGTCATCTGCATATCTGAGGTTGTTGATATTTCTTCCGGCAATCTTAATTCCGTCTTGGGATTCATCTAGTCCAGCCTTTCGCATGATGAATTCTGCATATAAGTTAAATAAGCAGGGAGACAATATACAACCTTGTCGTACTCCTTTCCCAATTTTGAACCAATCAGTTGTTCCATATCCAGTTCTAACTGTAGCTTCTTGTCCCACATAGAGATTTCTCAGGAGACAGATGAGGTGATCAGGCACTCCCATTGCTTTAAGAACTTGCCATAGTTTGCTGTGGTCGACACAGTCAAAGGCTTTTGCATCGTCAATGAAGCAGAAGTAGACGTTTTTCTGGAACTCTCTAGCTTTCTCCATAATCCAGCGCATGTTTGCTATTTGGTCTCTGGTTCCTCTGCCCTTTCGAAATCCAGCTTGCACTTCTGGGAGTTCTCGGTCCACATACTGCCTAAGCCTGCCTTGTAGAATTTTAAGCATAACCTTGCTAGCGTGTGAAATGAGCGCAATTGTGCGGTAGTTGGAGCATTCTTTGGCACTGCCCTTCTTTGGAATTGGGATGTAGACTGATCTTCTCCAATCCTCTGGCCATTGCTGAGTTTTCCAAACTTGCTGGCATATTGGGTGTAGCACCTTAACAGCATCATCTTTTAAAATTTTAAATAGTTCAGCTGGAATATCATCACTTCCACTGGCCTTGTTATTAGCAGTGCTTTCTAAGGCCCATTTGACTTCACTCTCCAAGATGTCTGGCTCAAGGTCAGCAACCACACTACCTGGGGTGTACGAGACCTCCATATCTTTCTGGTATAATTCCTCTGTGTATTCTTGCCACCTCTTCTTGATGTCTTCTGCTTCTGTTAGGTCCTTACCACTTTTGTCCTTGATTATGGTAATCTTTGTACAAAATGTTCCTTTCATATCTCCAATTTTCTTGAACAGATCTCTGGTTTTCCCCATTCTATTGTTTTCCTCTATTTCTTTGCATTGCACATTTAAGAAGACCCTCTTGTCTCTCCTTGCTGTTTTTTGGAAATCTGCATTCAGTTTCCTGTATCTTTCCCTATCTCCCTTGCATTTTGCTTGCCTCCTCTCCTCCGCTATTTGTAAGGCCTCGTTGGACAGCCATTTTGCTTTCTTGCATTTCCTTTTCCTTGGGATGGTTTTCGTTGCTGCCTCCTGTATAATGTTACGAGCCTCCATCCATAGTTCTTCAGGCACTCTGTCCACCAAATCTAAATCCTTAAACCTGTTCCTCACTTCCACTGTGTATTCATAAGGGATTTGATTCAGATTGTATCTTACTGGCCCAGTGGTTTTTCCTACTTTCTTCAGTTTAAGCTGGAATTTTGCTATAAGAAGCTGATGATCTGAGTTACAGTCAGCTCCAGGTCTTGTTTTTGCTGACTGTATAGAGCTTCTCCATCTTTGGCTGCAGAGAATATAATCAATCTGATTTCGATGCTGCCCATTTGGTGATATCCATGTGTAGAGTCGTCTCTTGTGTTGTTGGAAGAGAGTGTTTGTGATGACCAGCTTGTTCTCTTGGCAGAACTCTGTTAGCCTTTGCCCTGCTTCATTTTGAACTCCAAGGCCAAACTTGCCAGTTGTTCCTTTTATCTCTTGATTCCCTACTTTAGCATTCCAATCCCCTGTAATGAGAAGAACATCCTTCTTTGGTGTCATTTCTAGAAGGTGTTGTAGGTCTTCATAGGATTGGTCAATTTCACTTTCTTCAGCACCGGTAGTTGGTGCATAAACTTGGATTACTGTGATGTTAAAAGGTCTGCCTTGGATTCGTATCTAGATCATTCTGTCATTTTTGAGATTGCATCCCATTACAGCTTTTGCCACTCTTTTGTTGACTATGAGGGCCACTCCATTTCTTCTACAGGATTCTTGCCCACAGTAGTAGATATGATAGTCACCCGAACTGAATTCGCCCATTGCCTTCCATTTTAGTTCACTGATGCCCAGGATGTCGATATTTATTCTTGTCATCTCATTTTTGACCACATCCAGCTTACCTCCATTCATGGTTCTTACATTCCAGGTTCCTATGCAATATTTTTCTTTACAGCATCGGACTTTCCTTTCGCTTCCAGGCATATCCGCAACTGAGCGTCCTTTCGGCTTTGGCCCAGCCGCTTCATCAGCTCTGAATCTACTTGTACTTGTCCTCCGCTCTTCCTCAGTAGCATGTTGGATGCCTTCCGACCTGAGGGGCTCATCTTCCAGCGTCATAACGCTGTTATAGTTATAGTTATAGTGTTATAGTTGCTGGCTATCTTAAGGCTACAGAGGTTCCTGATACAAAAACTCTGAGGGATCAAGGGGTGTGAACTCTTCTGTGTCAGGGGGCAAAGGCCATATTATGTTTGACTGCAGACCTTCCTCAGGCCTAATGTAGCCTGATAGATTTTAGTTGCCTCTGTTGAGAATATAAGCTTCTTACTCCCACAGTTGGAAGGTTTAAAATCTCATGCATTCTTGCCTATTTTCCTGATGTTTGTTGATGCTGAGCTACTGTTTTAAGATTTATTCCACAGTGTCCTTGCCTTTTCAGGAATCGTTTTCAGATATAACAACTTTAGAAAACATACCCCAAAAATTACCTTCCCCCACCCTCCCTGTTGAGCACAGTGGTGTCATTTATTATTATACAGATGTTTCCAAATTAAATTAAGGTGTCTTGCCATGTCCCCATGAGTCATGAGAGGTTGATAATCATCTTTCTTTGTTAATGCATATGAAATAAATCGAAACCATATTGCATAAAAAATTTCTGATCTTGTATTTTTCCCTTGATCTTGAACTTTGTTGGTCAACTTTTCCATTAAGTTGTGAAATACAATGTCCTTTCCATTAATACTGGCTCACATACTGTAGTCAATGCTGAAATACATTTTGTTTTGTTTTCAAGATGCTCTTGCTGTTGTGATAGAAGTGGCTAACCATGCTAATGACATCATGAAACAGGGAGTAAGTATCTCAGTTGTGGAATAATGTTGGTGATAATAATTATGATTATAAATATTATTTATCTATTAATCTCTTCCCATGAGGCATCCTGAAGTGATTTATGATATAATATGAACATATATAAAAGCCACATATATAAGAAAAGTCGAAGGAATAACATATAATTTTAAGCATATATATATCATCCATTTACAAGAATAGCCCATATGAAAAATCTGTTCAAATCCTATAAAGACAAAAATTGGGGTACAGACTTCCATTTTGAAGGCTTGATGAAATAACATTTTAATATGGTTTTCAGCAGCTTTGTGGGGTTTTGTCTGTCTGTATTTTGCCATTTTACTTTAGCTGTATACTAGAAAGCCCAACTTTGTGGATCTCAGTTTGAACCATGACACATTTGAGTTGCCTGGAAAGCTCATAGATCTCTAGATAAGAGATATGATTATACATGACTTTAAATGGGTCACTTGAAGCAACTTCATTCTCTTTACGAATGAGAAACAAGGGAGAGAACATTGAGCTTTTTACTATTACGGGCAGTGTGTGTTAAATTGTGGAGGCCTGTGTGTAGAACTAACTCTACAGTTTTAAGCTCTAAGGCTTAAATCTCCTGTGCTCAGCTCCTTTAATTCAGCAAATATCCCTTTTCTGATTTGTGTGGTTTTTTCCCCATACTGGTACACACCATAGAATGTGGAAGTGTGTTTGACTTCAACACTTCTGGAGCCAATTAGAGTGAACAACTAATGTGGCTCCCTGGTGTTCGCAGAGGATTCTTCCGCCATGGAACTTTTCATCAGTTTGTTTACAAGAACTTTATTTATGCTTCCACCCTCTAGGACAACTTTCAGAAACTTATGCAAATACAGTACAGTTTAAACGGTCATCATGAGATTGTACAGCCAGGAAGGGTAAGTTCACCAACAAGCAAAAAGCAGGTTGCAAAAAGCAAACAAACCTTAGTGTGTGAAAACCACTTTTATGGCCCATTTATGGGTTTTAGCTCTAAAAGGGAAAAGGAAGCTCTGGGGTTCCTTTTTCTTTGTTTCATCAGCCACCTCCATCTGTGATAGTAACTATTGCCTCTGCAAAGGCAAAGGTGCTAATTCCTGTGATGGGAATAAGACAAACAAAGGCTGGTGCCACTACTGTAGCCCATTAGTCTAGTGTGTAGTGCACTGTGGGGGTCTGTTTAGAGCCTTAGACCAACTTGGCCCTCCAGCTGTTTTGGGACTACAATTCCCGTGATCCCTGACCACTGGTCCTGTTAGCTAGGGATGATGGGAGTTGTAGTCCCAAGCTGGAGGGCCAAGTTTGGCCATCACTGGCTTAGTCCAACCTTGCTCAACCTGGTGCTGTGCAGATATTTTGAACTACCAACTCCTATTGTGTTGGCTGACTGATGGGAATTATATTTCCATATGTCAGGAGGAAACTAGGCTGGAAAAGTCTAGCTTAGGCCAACCAACCAAATATTTGTCCATAAGAGCAAACTCCTAGGGGCTGAGGTCCCTTTGGCTCCCCCCCAAAAAAAAAACACATTGATGGGTATTGCCATACAAATGGTGTGGTGTGTGCATCAAGTCATGTAATCGATTAGGTGGGGTGGAACTTACCTTCTCCCCACCCCCAAATATTTTATTCAAGTTGGCACCCCTGTATTTGCCCATCCCACATTGCCATACTGCCTCTGGGCAGAACAAGTAGGTCCCATTCCCACTTGACTTGCAAAAGCAGCATCCTGGCCTTACAAACTACTTCTAGTACTAGGAGTAGCTGTTCCTCTCCTAGCAATCCCACCACCTCTCTTTTAGCAGTGCCCTTTCCTGTCTCTACAGTATTGCTCTGTTGTCTTATTGGGCTCTTGGCTAGTACAGGTGAAACTCGGAAAATTAGAATATAATCGAAAAGTGCATTTATTTCAGTAATGCAACTTATTATTATTATTATTATTATTTCTTTTAACTTTTACAAATGCTTTCTTTTGGAAATTCCACAGTAATAAAACAAATAGTTACAATAATACAAAAATAAACATCGCTATTACATTTCATTAATTACATTCCATTTATAATTGACCCGCCTAACGACAAATAATTACAGTTACAACAAATAAAGGCTTAACATATCTTGCTTTGCATGTCATGCATCTATCTCATATATTGGTTTCACCTTTTAAGTTGCATTACTGAAATAAACGCACTTTTCGACGATATTCTAATTTTCCAAGTTTCACCTGTATGTACTTAATACTATGTTTGAAAATGGAACTGCTCTTGCTCTCTCTCCTTGGGAGAGTTTTATACTCCTAGCAACTGACTACATTTATTTGCTTGCTTGAATGCCCAGGTCTTTTTGAAAGAAGGAACATTGATGAAACTGTCCAGGAAGGTTATGCAGCCGCGAATGTTTTTTTTGGTAAGATGCCATGGATGTTTTTACATACCTAATGCTAGAGTGATTTCATAATGGTACAGTCAGTCCCCACTGCAATTTCAAAATCTTAGCAACTCCAGTTAATGGTTTTGAATAATTTATATTTCAGTTTATGCTATCATTGTCTCCTTTTCACAGTGGTTTTGTGAATAAAGCATCTTTTCTCTCCTGCTGGGGTTTTTTTTTAATGTAGCATTTATTTTTGAAAAATGTTCTGCTCAAAGTCCAAGGTTCTTTTTCAGATGCATCAGGGTCTTTGATCAAATGCTATCAAGGCAACTATTTAGCATTTAGCTATACTTGCAATGTTTTATTTTAATCTATCCTAAATAATGTTATTAAAAAATGATTCTTTGCTTATCAAGGAAACAAGGACACACTGCAAAAGCAAGTTTTAATATTTAAATGGCCAGATCTGAATTTGATTAAGCTTCATGCATTCAACATCACTTGGGTGAACTTTGCAAGAAAAAATAATAATGGTTGTTGTTGTTAATATTAATGATGATGATGATGATAACTGGAAGCAGCAGGGTGATTTTAACTCCATAATCTTGACTGGTACAAGTGAATTTTGGCCACAGCGTGGCTTCCTCTGCATGGAACTTAATGAAATCCTTGTGCTGAGTAGCCTACACATGGGGACCTGAGGAGAAAAAGGTCACAGGATGTTCCTAACAGAGAGAACAAGCTTGGGTTGCCTTGCCTGGCTACAGAATATTGTTATGGGCCCAGCATAGCCTGGGGACACGGACAGCCTGTCCTGTTTCACCACCTAAGGTGGAAGGGGAATGGACCTCCCCTCAATCCCACCACTTTTGTCATCATCAAAATGCACCCACCCACCCACTGAAACTCACTGAGAGGGGGACATTCTGCAAGGCCTTGCTGCTTGTCTTTTCTGCCCCAGGGGCAGGAAAAACATGAACAATGGGGGAACAAAGAAGATAGAAAGAGGGCAGAGATGGTCTTCTGCACCTTGCCCTGTGTTGGTGGAAGTTGTTATGTGAAACATACAAAATTCCCTATATGTTACATGTAATTTCAGTTACATTTTAAAAATATTTATATTGCAGTTTAATGATACTCTGCTGTATACAACTCCCGTACAGTCTGGAATGTATAAACTCAACAACATGCTGTCACTGGCTGGAATGAAAGTGAGTAGATAAAATTTCTTCTGCAACATGTTTTTGTCACTCACAGCTTGAATGCCTGCCCAGACATTTAATGTGTGCTAAGACATACTATAATGCTGATAAAGAATACAGTCTTTCATTTACTGATAGCCTTTTGTGCTTCTAACATGCTTGTTATGTGCGTCTTTCCCTGCTTCACTAATAGTCCCGGGGTACATTCATAGATAAAACGATGTAACATCTAGTTGAAAATAAACAATCTCATAAAACTGTATTAGTTTGTGATCAAAACAATTTAAAACAGTATTCAGTTGAAGGAAGGTATCTTATCTTTGTACAATACAGTCCACCACAGTCCCCCGTCCTTCCCCAAAAGCTGTGCCAACAAAAGACATACTGTGCAAGATCTGTCTTCGAGGAAAGAGCACTCCACAACCTGGGAAGGGGAGCACTGCAGAATAGGCCCCCCTCTCATGCTACTGCTCTCGGAGAGAAAAAATGGCCTGGTTTACATGTTACATTAAGTCAAGCCATGTCTTAGCATAGCACAGACTCCCAGGGAGGAGATCATGGCCACTTTGCCTCTCTGCTGTAATTTTGCTGCTGTGCCATGCTGAATTTAGCCATGGCTTGGCATGTTGTTTGAACGCAGGCTTGTGGTTGAAATCCCTCCAGACTAACCATGAGCAATAGCCAAGGATTGTTGTTGGTTTATGGTTACTCTGGAGAGACCAGAACTGTGAGCCCAGATATGGATGACATGCTAAACCAAACTGAAGGACTGAGGAGGAGTGAATCTGCCACTATCTCTTCCCTGGGAGTTGGTACCTTCACTCTTAGGCAGGTTTCAGCTTACCGTGATGTGCGAACCAGGCCAAATATTTTCATCGTTCCAATATCTGGGTTTCCCAGATTAAAAGTTTTTTTCTCTCCTGCAAATGTTACTCCTTTTGTGTGTGTGTGTGTTGAAATTGTCTTCTGCTTCTAATTTCTGAAACTACTGTACTGGTCTGTTATGCCTTTTTCCTTTGCTAAGCCTTTTGAGATGGCAGGTTGACAGAACATTTGTTTTTCTTGTTTTACAACTGGATTATTCATTCTTTTTCCTTCCTAGGTTAGAAAGCCAACCCATGAAGCTTATCAGAATGAACTGAACATAGAAAGTGTAGAGCGATCTTTCATTCTGTCAGCAAGGTATGCCTTGGGCACAACATTATGTGTATTTTGATAACAAAGTATTGCTTAGTGCTTCCTCCTCAATAATTATTGGCTAGTTAAATGTTGTGATAAAAGGACAAAGCTGCTTAGTTATGTTGGGTGTGAGAAAGTTGCTTTACAATCAGCTGCTAGACCATGTTCAATGTCTTGTTGTTAACATATAAAGCCCTAAACAACTTGGTTACCTGAAAGACCACCTGCCCTTAAAGAGATGTGTAAGATCACATAGATCAACTGGTAAAATTTTACTTTACAGCACCCTACAGAATGTCATAGGGTGGTGACCTGAAAAAGGGCATTTTCTGCTGTTTCCCTGTACTATGGAATGTCGTTCTCTCTGCCATACATGAAGTAGCAACCATCAAAACTTTTTGCCCAGGCTTTCCCGGTCCCAAGAGATTGGACCCTGCTTTATGTGTTTGAATCTCCTGTATTTTGTTTGATTCACTTTTATATGTTTCTCTGTTTATATTGCTGTTTTATTGGTTTTAGATTATGTTTTTGTTTTAATAATACATTACTTGGTTGTTAGACTGTAACACTAAGTGGTATAGAAATGCTTTTAAATAAACAAATTGTTGTATGTGTTTTACCCCCAACAGTTCTGCCACAGAAAGAGATGAATGGTTAGAAGCCATCTCCAGGTCAATCGAAGAATATACAAAGAAAAGAATCACTTTTAACCCCAGTAAAAGTATTGAAGAGGTATGTCCAAATTGTTCTGGTCCAGATTGTTGCTTGTACACACCGTATGGCAGAGATGGTGATTTGGGTCCATAGACCTGTTACGCATGCCAAAGGCACAAGGGTTTAATGCCAGGAGAAAAGGCCGGTTGTTTGTCCTGTGTTGATAACCGTTACATAGCTATTGTGTTACTGGTGAGTGATTTTTCAGTAGTACATTAGGGGAAACATCTTAACAGTAAGAACAGTTCAACTGTGGAATCAATTACCTAGTAGAGTGATCTTCTGTTGAAGGCCTTGTAGGCCATCAGAGTCCAACTTGATACTTGACCCAGGAAATCCAGAGCTAGGGCATAGCCAACAGATAACCTCCAGCATGAAGACCTCCAGTGAGGGAGAGACCATTACTCTACTAGGTACTTGGTCCCAGGTACTTCTTACTGTAAGAAGTTTTAAGAAAAATAATAGCAGGGGAGGGGAACCTCTGACCTGCAAGCCTAGTAAGGCCCAGCAAGGGTTGTGATTTGGCATGCAGGCCATTTTCTTCAAATTGCACTCACCTGTAATGTCAGGTGTGGGGCAGGTAAGGATGTAGCTACAAAAGAACAGTCAGGAGCTTAAAATGAGCTCCTGATTGTTCCTTTGCATGTGTGGCTCACTGATGGCTCCAGTCATCTGGATGGCACTGACTGTGAGCCCCATTGGGACCAACTGCATGAAGGAGTTCTCTGTTAGGAACTCCCTTGTGCAGCATAAAGGGCTTGCTGTCAGCAAAACCCACTTTGCCCATTTGCTGGTGTGATTTGGATTCAGCCTGCACCTGCAAATGGCCTTTCCCCCCCTCTGTTCTGCCTCGCTGGTAGGTTTCAGTTCCCCACCAGATGCTTGATAGTAAAGTAACAAATGCTGCTAAAACATGCTCCTCTTTGGGGAGTTTTCCTGCAGTTGAATCTCAAATATATGCAAGAGGCCCAAATGATCTCCTCCCCCTATGCCTCCTTGATGAAAGCTTTGTGTTCCCTTCCCTCCCCACACCCCCAAATTCACACTGACGTCTGCTAAAAACAATTCAGTTTAATTTCATCAACTGGTGAAGAGTTGTAATATGTACCGCACTAGTTAGAAAACTAGAACATTGTGGTGGTTGTTTCTTTAAATCTGTGATCATGTGAGATCTTCTTTCCTCTCTCCCTTAGGCAGACCCAGAAAAAGAGACCGAAGATAGTCCTATAGGGTCAAAGGCGCCAATCTGGATTCCTGATACTAGAGCTACCATGTGTATGATCTGTACTAGTGAGTTCACACTCACATGGAGAAGACACCATTGCAGAGCATGTGGGAAGGTTGGAAACATTTCACAGCCATATTGTAGCTACTGTATTAATCAAAATATTCTGTGGTTGGACTTGACTGCAGCCTGTTAAAGAAATGTTGCAGTTTTGATAAGATCACACTGCAGTGCATTCAATGAGCTGGGGCGACTTCCCTATGAATCAAGCCACAATTTTGGCTTTTAAGTCTAGCGGGGAAAGCAAGTAAGGGGGAGGGGGGACGGGGACAGGGTAGAGATGTCCAAAACGATGTATTATGTGGGGAAAGTGGACACAGGAATGTTTTTCTCCCTCTTTCATAATACTAGAACCTGGATGAAGCTGAATGTTAGAACCTTCTAAAGAAGTGATATGTTAAAAGATTCAGGACAGAGGATATATATATATATAAACTTTCTCCATACAATGCATGGGAATTTGCTTCCCCAAGATGTAATGGTGTTCAGAAACTTTGACGGCTTTAAAACAGGATTAGAAAGAAATCAAAGAGGATAAGTGCTATGACTGTCTGCTTGTCAGGATGGCTATATGTTGCTTCCTGTATTGAAGATGGCATGCCTTTGAATACCAGCTGCTGGGGAGCCCGAGTGAGAATAGTGCTGTTGTATAGGCATCTGCTTGACCACTGTGGAAAAAGGCTGCTGGACTAGATGGGTCACTGGCCTGATCCAGCAGGACTCTAATAGGAAAGCTCTCTGATTGTTTTGAACCACATATCTTTATCATCTTAAAATGTAAACTAGAGATGTGTGGTGTGTGTACTTCATGTTTCTTTTCCTTTTCCAGATAATCTGCCAAGCTTGTTCATCAAATAAGCATGGGCTAGACTATATGAAACATCACTCTGCAAGAGTATGTGACTATTGCTTTAATGAGTTACAAAAACAGGGTAAGGTAAAAACTTTGTCTAAAGCTAAACCAGCTTTTCAATTTTTGATGCTTCTCTTTTTGCTACAAACATGTTTTCAGGGCATGTGAACCCCCTAAATTGGAGCAGTCTTCATTTTAGCATGCCTTGTAGTGGCACAATTTTTTGAGGATTAAATAGAACAGAATCAAATTCCCAAAAGACAATAATAATGCAATATTGTTTTAGTTTTAAACAGTGTGGTTCTCCAGATGAAAATATACCGCTCAGATTAATATCCTTTCCTGCTTTACTCATGTTTTACATAACATGGATTAACTCGCATTGCATTTTATAGTTGATTTAATATGGATAGCAGTAAAAGCTTACATCTGTTATGCAGCAGTTTTGCAAGAGAATATTGTTTTAACCATCACCCCCAAATACTTGTCCACCATCCTGCTGTGTTCAGAAGGCAGGCTTATTCACTGAAAATGGGACCATAGGTTTAAGCACATTCAAAACTGCAATATATGTACAAACAGTTCTGGTTACAGGTAGGTAGCCGTGTTGGTCTGGATCGAAGTAAAATAAAAAAAATTCCTTCAGTAGCACCTTAAAGACCAACTAAGTTTTTATTTTGGTATGAGCTTTCGTGTGCACACGAAAGCTCATACCAAAATAAAAACTTAGTTGGTCTTTAAGGTGCTACTGAAGGAATTTTTTTTATGTACAAACAGTGGCAGAGTTTCATGCTCTGGCACTGGGGGCGGAGAGCAGGTGTGGCTGGGCGTGTCCTGGGGACATAGTGCGCTGCCTGCAGGGGCGTGGCATGCACCTGCGGAGGCGTGGCACCCAGTGCGGGCGGGGGGGGCACACCTCTTCCTCTGCCAGTGTGTACAAATAGTATGTGAGAAACTAGAATGGTGGTGGCGCCCGCCCTGTGGAACGCCCTCCCATCAGATGTCAAAGAGAAAAACAGCTACCAGATTTTTAGAAGACATCTGAAGGCAGCAATGTTTAGGGAGGCTTTTAATGTTTAATAGATTATTTTATTTCATTTTTCTGTTGGAAGCCGCCCAGAGTGGCTGGGGAAACCCAGCCAGATGGGCGGGGTATAAATAATAAATAATAATAATAATTATTATTAGAATGACAATCTCCGGGTGGGCAGATGGTGTGCACTTAAAACTTGCAATTCGTGAAGAAATTCACTCTAAATTGATGTTTCCATTTGTATGAAGTACAAAAGTAACTGTTTCCATTTCAGATAAGCTGAACACACCTCCTAAAAATGGTTCCCCAGTAAATCACAGAACTCCGTCTAGCACCTTATCCACAGTGTTGCACAGTATCCCATCTGGAAGAAAGCAGAAAAAGATCCCAGCTGCTCTTAAGGAAGTATGTGTTGCATAGTATTAAGTATTAAATTATCTGTTTTTATTAATGGCGCCATTGCTAATCTTTAGTAAACTGCTTTTAGAAGGGATATCTTTTCAAGTGTAGCATCTTATTTTTTTTTGGTATAGACTTTTAATAGGACAGATAGTTGAAATATATTTAGTCAGGTGTGGTTGAAGATTAATTTGCACTGTGCTGCTCCCTTGGTGCAACCACTGCCACTATCAATCCTCCTCCTCTGCCCCAGATATTATACAGTATTGCCCTGTGTTACCTGTCTCCAATTCCTTCCATGGCTAGGGAATTTGAATTGTGGGAAGCATGGTGGAATGAAACTTTCCTCCCTCTTACCTCTTATTATGGGACCAAGTACATGACTAGTTCGATTCAAGCCAGGTACAAACCAGGGATCCCAACGCTAAACTTGAGTCCTTTCAGAGTTAAACTAAACTTTGCAAAAATCCTCCTGGGCACATAGACAGAAGAGATAACTATGTGAGGTCCTTTGGTTTAGTATGTAGAAACCTGACCATTATAATTCTTGTGCTTCTTGCAATTGGTGAAATACCAGTGATTTGCACACACATTTCTATTTTGGTCACCAGGTAAAAGAGTGGGAAGGGCTGTCCTTCTTAACTTCCTCACTACTTGCTTCAACATTCTTGGGCAAAGTACTTGTGCTCCAGTAGGCCACAGATGTTGTTGCAGGCTTCCATTTATACAGTTGTACCAATATTATACTGCACCACGTGGGAAGTGAATTGTCACAATGCAGCATTCCCAAAGTGAAAGAGAGAAATAGAGTCTTTTAGATGGAGGAGACTGCTCAGGAGACCCATAGGAGAGTTATAGAGAGAGATGACAGGGGGGGGGGCTTCTACAATTCTACAATGCTGGGTATGATTTTTGTGAATGTATGTTCATGTTCACTGTTCTAAATTTAAAAATGACTGGATAATTATTTGTTAAGCATGCAAAAAGGAACATATATTTATGCATATGAATTGCTATCTTGGGGACTGTTGAATATTTACGGTGCTCACATTTAGTATGGTAGTAAGGTAAAGGGACCCCTGACCATTAGGTCCAGTCATGACCGACTCTGGGGTTGTGGTGCTCATCTCGCATTATTGGCCGAGGGAGCCGGCGTACAGCTTCCTGGTCATATGGCCAGCATGTCACAGCCGCTTCTGGCAAACCAGAGCAGCACATGGAAACGCCATTTACCTTCCTGCTGTAGTGGTACCTGTTTATCTACTTGCACTTTGATGTGCTTTCGAACTGCTAGGTTGGCAGGAGCAGGCAGGGCCGTCTCAAGCATGTCTGGCGCCGTGGTGCGGAGATCGCTCTGGCGCCCCCGCCCTGGTGGGCGGGCACAGCACGCAGCACAGCTTTGCCGTGCGGCGCCCCCCTGCCGGCCCGGCGCCCTGGCGCCCCACGCCACCCAGCCTACCCCTAGAGCCGGCCCTGGGAGCAGGGACCGAACAACGGGAGCTCAGCCCGTCACGGGGATTCGAACCACCGACCTTCTGATCAGCAAGCCCTAGGCTCTGTGGTTTAACCCACAGCGCCACCCGCGTCCCTAGCATAGTAGTACTGTGTGCTATTTCTTTGCATATACTGATACAGAGTATTCGTAGAATCTCAATTAGGCAACCTTTCCCCCCTTGTCTGCTTCCCATCATACAGCCTGAGGAATTTCATGAAACAAATTATTTATGTAGTTTGATTGTGTTCATATACCAGCTGTTGCTGTAGGAAACCTTTTAGCACCCCGTTGTTCGGAGTTACTTTAATTCTTGATGTATTCTCTCTGTGTATTGCACATGCACATTCCCCGGAAAAGATGTTACGAGCGGTACCTTCAATATGCTGCCTTGATAGATTGTTGACACACAAAAGTTCAGTGTGCCATTTGGCCCATCTCTCTCTCTCTAGGGATGCTGTCTTACTGCCAAATAATTTTTCATGCTGAAGGCGTCTCTTTCTGGAAAAGTGGTGAATTTATTTAAATACCTTTTAGTTTTATTACCCTTTATAGCTATGTCCTGTTGAAAATAGTCTTGGGTGCTTTCATCCATACTGTTCACATTGAACTGTACTTAAAGCTGCAGTTAGGAATTTAAAAAGGTGTGTTTAAATCCTCTCTCTACAGTTTGCATTAAAATTACCATTATAGGGCAAAATGTAGGAAGATGCATCTAATGGAAAATATTAATTAGAACAATAACTTTCTTTTATAGCACTTTCTGTCAGGGAATATACCTGGCATGCATTGCAGTCACTTTCATTGTTCTGATTTGAGACTAACATGTCCCAACTACTCATTCTAATCTAACCCAGTCATCCTTGCCTTTTAATAGTCCCTGGAATCATCTCATGGTAGCCTTAGGTTACTAAAACGTTATTACTCATCTTTCTGAAAAGCAGTGAAAATAAAAAATTGAGACAATTTCATGGTTTGGAATCCCCCTTGGGACGTAACAGACACCTATTGTAGGAAAGCCACTCCACATTTTGGAGAGAATATCTGTGGTCTGCATTGTGGGAGTAGAAGAATATCTGCAATATGTTTTACGTTGCTTCACCTTAGCATGTGAACAGCTCACATGCATACATATGGAACATACAGCATGCTCAGAGAACATTGTATACCACCTTCCATTTCAAGGAAATGTCTCCTCTTCTTCCAGCTCTTTCATTAACTAACTCCTGGTTTGTACTGAGATTCTTTGTTGTTGTTGTTTAGTCGTTTAGTCGTGTCCGACTCTTCGTGACCCCATGGACCATAGCACGCCAGGCACTCCTGTCTTGCACTGCCTCCCGCAGTTTGGTCAAACTCATGTTCGTAGCTTCGAGAACACTGTCCAACCATCTTGTCCTCTGTCGTCCCCTTCTCCTAGTGCCCTCAATCTTTCCCAACATCAGGGTCTTTTCCAAGGATTCTTCTCTTCTCATGAGGTGGCCAAAGTATTGGAGCCTCAGCTTCACGATCCGTCCTTCCAGGGAGCACTCAGGGCTGATTTCCTTAAGAATGGATAGGTTTGATCTTCTTGCAGTCCATGGGACTCTCAAGAGTCTCCTCCAGCACCATAATTCAAAAGCATCAATTCTTCGGCGATCAGCCTTCTTTATGGTCCAACTCTCACTTCCATACATCACTACTGGGAAAACCATAGCTTTAACTATACGGACCTTTGTCGGCAAGGTGATGTCTCTGCTTTTTAAGATGCTGTCTAGGTTTGTCATTGCTTTTCTCCCAAGAAGCAGGCGTCTTTTAATTTCGTGACTGCTGTCACCATCTGCAGTGATCAAGGAGCCCAAGAAAGTAAAATCTCTCACTGCCTCCATTTCTTCCCCTTCTATTTGCCAGGAGGTGATGGGACCAGTGGCCATGATCTTGGTTTTTTTGATGTTGAGCTTCAGACCATATTTTGCGCTCTCCTCTTTCACCCTCATTAAAAGGTTCTTTAATTCCTCCTCGCTTTCTGCCATCAAGGTTGTGTCATCTGCATATCTGAGGTTGTTGATATTTCTTCCAGCAATCTTAATTCCGGCTTGGGATTCATCTAGTCCAGCCTTTCGCATGATGAATTCTGCATATAAGTTAAATAAGCAGGGAGACAATATACAACCTTGTCGTACTCCTTTCCCAATTTTGAACCAATCAGTTGTTCCATATCCAGTTCTAACTGTAGCTTCTTGTCCCACATAGAGATTTCTCAGGAGACAGATGAGGTGATCAGGCACTCCCATTTCTTTAAGAACTTGCCATAGTTTGCTGTGGTCGACACAGTCAAAGGCTTTTGCATAGTCAATGAAGCAGAAGTAGACGTTTTTCTGGAACTCTCTAGCTTTCTCCATAATCCAGCGCATGTTTGCTATTTGGTCTCTGGTTCCTCTGCCCTTTCGAAATCCAGCTTGCACTTCTGGGAGTTCTCGGTCCACATACTGCCTAAGCCTGCCTTGTAGAATTTTAAGCATAACCTTGCTAGCGTGTGAAATGAGCGCAATTGTGCGGTAGTTGCAGCATTCTTTGGCACTGCCCTTCTTTGGAATTGGGATGTAGACTGATCTTCTCCAATCCTCTGGCCATTGCTGAGTTTTCCAAACTTGCTGGCATATTGGGTGTAGCACCTTAACAGCATCATCTTTTAAAATTTTAAACAGTTCAGCTGGAATATCATCACTTCCACTGGCCTTGTTATTAGCAATGCTTTCTAAGGCCCATTTGACTTCACTCTCCAAGATGTCTGGCTCAAGGTCAGCAACCACACTACCTGAGGTGTACGAGACCTCCGTATCTTTCTGGTATAATTCCTCTGTGTATTCTTGCCACCTCTTCTTGATGTCTTCTGCTTCTGTTAGGTCCTTACCACTTTTGTCCTTGATTATGGTAATCTTTGTACGAAATGTTCCTTTCATATCTCCAATTTTCTTGAACAGATCTCTGGTTTTCCCCATTCTATTGTTTTCCTCTATTTCTTTGCATTGCTCATTTAAGAAGACCCTCTTGTCTCTCCTTGCTGTTTTTTGGAAATCTGCATTCAGTTTCCTGTATCTTTCCCTATCTCCCTTGCATTTTGCTTGCCTCCTCTCCTCCGCTATTTGTAAGGCCTCGTTGGACAGCCATTTTGCTTTCTTGCATTTCCTTTTCCTTGGGATGGTTTTCATTGCTGCCTCCTGTATAATGTTACGAGCCTCCATCCATAGTTCTTCAGGCACTCTGTCCACCAAATCTAAATCCTTAAACCTGTTCCTCACTTCCACTGTGTATTCATAAGGGATTTGATTCAGATTGTATCTTACTGGCCCAGTGGTTTTTCCTACTTTCTTCAGTTTAAGCTGGAATTTTGCTATAAGAAGCTGATGATCTGAGTTACAGTCAGCTCCAGGTCTTGTTTTTGCTGACTGTATGGAGCTTCTCCATCTTTGGCTGCAGAGAATATAATCAATCTGATTTTGATGCTGTCCATTTGGTGATATCCATGTGTAGAGTCGTCTCTTGTGTTGTTGGAATAGAGTGTTTGTGATGACCAGCTTGTTCTCTTGACAGAACTCTATTAGCCTTTGCCCTGCTTCATTTTGAACTCCAAGGCCAAACTTGCCAGTTGTTCCTTTTATCTCTTGATTCCCTACTTTAGCATTCCAGTCCCCTGTAATGAGAAGAACATCCTTCTTTGGTGTCATTTCTAGAAGGTGTTGTAGGTCTTCATAGAATTGGTCAATTTCACTTTCTTCAGCACCGGTAGTTGGTGCATAAACTTGGATTACTGTGATGTTAAAAGGTCTGCCTTGGATTCGTATCGAGATCATTCTGTCATTTTTGAGATTGCATCCCATTACAGCTTTTGCCACTCTTTTGTTGACTATGAGGGCCACTCCATTTCTGCTACAGGATTCTTGCCCACAGTAGTAGATATGATAGTCATCCGAACTGAATTCGCCCATTCCCTTCCATTTTAGTTCACTGATGCCCAGGATGTCGATATTTATTCTTGTCATCTCATTTTTGACCACATCCAGCTTACCTCCACTCATGGTTCTTACATTCCAAGTTCCTATGCAATATTTTTCTTTACAGCATCGGACTTTCCTTTCGCTTCCAGGCATATCCGCAACTGAGCGTCCTTTCGGCTTTGGCCCAGCCGCTTCATCAGCTCTGAATCTACTTGTACTTGTCCTCCGCTCTTCCTCAGTAGCATGTTGGACGCCTTCCGACCTGAGGGGCTCATCTTCCAGCGTCATAACTTTTATATGCCTGAGATTCTAGATTATATTTATTGCCATATTTCAAGGAGAAATGAGTTCAAGGTTGTATCCAATGCAATGCTAGCCCTGCTCAGACTAGGCCCAATGAAGTTGATTTACATGACTAAATTAGGTTCATTAATTTCAATAGATCTATTTTGAGTAGAACTTCAATTCTGCTTTGAAATGAGTGCCAAAAGGATTACTGTATAACCAGTCCTGGAAAACACAGCACGAGTTACCATTGCCTAGCAACTTACTGTGAGAGCTCAGGTTTTCTCAGCTGGAAATTGTGGCATATCCTTAGCCTCATGTATAATGTTGTGTTATTTCAGGCTTTTTTTAGCAGGATTATAATAAAGATATTCATACCAACATTTCCGGTTAGATGAAGAATGTTGGTACTGTATAATCAAAACATTATTTGTTCAATCTTATGCACTCTTACGAGTACCATGTTTGTTCTAATTTCAGGTATCTGCAAATACAGAAGATTCTTCAATGAGTGGCTACTTATACAGATCAAAGGGCAGCAAAAAACCATGGAAACACCTGTGGTTTGTGATAAAAAATAAGGTGCTCTACACATATGCTGCTAGTGAGGTGAGAAATCGGATCCCACAAGTTAATGTAGAACATTGCATGGTTGAATGAGTGGGATGATGGGAATGGAGTCTAAAGGCCTGCTCAGACCTTTAGGGGGCTTTCAGGAAATCACGGACAATAGTGGCTGGTGTGATGGGGCAGAGCTGCCCTCCCGACACTGGTGACGCTATAGCTTGCTTGGGTGGAGGCAGAGTCTGTAGACACACTGGTCAGAGCACTGGATTGGTTCTGCTGCTGTATCCACTGCCTGTTCCTGCTCTCTGGTTAAATAGACAAATGGTGTTGAAATCCCATAAGGAAACCTTAATCCCATGGATCTGGTGATGCCCTGATATTGCACGAAACACTTTTCTGAAAGCTATTGACACCTTAGATTATTTTGCAAATGGTTACAGTAGTTTTCTTTGTAAAATTAGGATGTGGCTGCATTGGAGAGCCAGCCTTTATTGGGATTTACAGTTGCTGAAGTCCAAGATGAACACTCGGAATCTAAACTTTTCCATTTGCTGCACAAGAATACTTTATTTTATATATTCAAAGCGGATGATCCCCATTCAACACAAAAGTAAGTGAGCATTTTAAAAAAATGCTAATTAAAAAGTCTCATGATTATTTAAGTTTTATTAGGGGATTTATACAGTTTTGTAGAAGTATATACAGGTATGATTGGCCTGTTCATTTCAGTCAGAAGAGGTTCCTCAAGTTCACTTACAAAGCCTCTGCCCTCCTTCTCACAAACTGCAGAAAATTAGGGAAAGGATTAATGTGCCCTGTCCTTGCACTAGGCTTTTGTAAAAAGAACAAGCAGAAACATGCTGCTTCTGCAAAGTGCAAAAGAATGGGAGCGAAAACTACATATTTCTCCCTATACATTGGATATCAGCAAGCTGTATGCTGGTTCAAGACTGCATACGTTCAAAATATACTTTCATTCTAATCTCATGGTCCTTTGCAGTTTTTATTCATGATTTTGAAAGCTGTTCAATAGTGTCTGGATATACCAGTACTTTATAAATATTGTGACAAATGGAGTTGAAAGTTTTCAATTATACAAGCTCTGGAAACCATTCTGTTTGCTCAAAATATATTAAACGCTTTTCCTTTTCAAACAGGTGGATAGAAGCTTTTCAAGAAGCCACAATATTGTAGCATGCTTGCTTTGTTACTTAAAGGAAAGAAAGTCCGATGACAAGGTCGATACTATGGTTCTGTTTATTGAAGAGTCATCAGATTTTACAAACACCAACCTAAGCAAAGCTGGATTGTTCACTGGCATAACATCTTTGTTCAGGAATATTTAAAGAAATGTGTATACTTGTCTTTTTGTCATACAAAAAGTGTTATTTATTAAAAACTTTGTCACTGTTTTACTTAATGGTCAGAATCATTTCTGAGATTCACATTGAATTCCAAAGTGTCCTTGACCTTAGGGAATTTTGTTTGTTGAAAAGTTGTAGCAGGCGGTTGCTCCTTGGTTTGTCATGGGCACTATTTCAGGCTTCCTGTTCATTTTGCTTTTGGAAAGTTTAAGGAGCAAGGCCTTTCAGCAGGCTCTCAGGCCTCTCCTTATGCTTATTTTTTATCTGTGATAATTTGACTAAAATGCTGTCCAATCTTTCTCAGTGCAAGGTAGATTAATAGTTTCTGAGCCCTTTTTAAGTATACATATAGAAAGATTCATGAACATGTAAACACTTCCATATGTGCACTTAAACTAAATTACTTCCATTGATCATATACTGTTCTCGGCTGACTCCAGAATAGCATAATGAAACGATGAGTCTGTGTATTCAATTTCACTTCAAAGAGGACCTGTTAATATCCACTTGCAAAAGTCGCCTGTAAATTCCTCCTGCCCTTGTTTTTAAAAGAAAGCTGAAAGGATTATTATTCTAACTGCCCGTGTAACATTACACCACAGATGGTATCAAATCATAAATACCGAAGTGATTTTAAAATTAATGTTCATAATCATTGTATTTTCCTGAAGCGTGAATCAGATCATTCAAGCAGGATAAAGTTTGTTTTCAGCATAATAACGTTTCCCTGATACACGATTTCCCACAGAAACAAAAGAAGGTCACATACATACTGTAGAATATGATAGCTAAGGGCTTAACAGGGGATTTTTAAATTTTCTGTACTATTTTAACACAAGCTGAAACTGGAATTCTAGTATCAAGAATGCACAATATTTTTGGGGAATAACATTGACAAGGGGTGTCATTCTCGTTTTCAATCACAATTTGATCTGCTGGACACGTCAAAAAATCTTTCTATTTTATTTTTCTATTGTATTTTTATATTAGCAAACTGTTACTTAAAATGAAAGCACTCAATTAGTAATTGTATATTTATTTAATATTTGGAAAATGTGTGTATATAATAATTGAAACTAGTACTACTACAAGGTAGGACAAGTCAGGGAAATAGTATTTAGAACGTTAGGAAGGTGGGTAATTATGCAGTTCTTGTATCTATGCTGAAAATATCCTGGTGAACATTTCAGAATAGGATACTTTGGTGTTCACCAAATTGCTTGTTCACATCATTGTTCTTAATTATTTTTACAATGTGGAAGAAGAAAAATATATGTTGATTTTTTTGTTAGCTTCTAGTACAAGGGTGGTTGTATCAAAAGCATCACTAACAGAAAAATTGCCTTGCTTCCAAAGATGAGCATATGGTCCCAAAGATTTTGCTTTATCTTAGGGAATGTGCATTTTTTATTTTTGAATATATTGGCTGGCCTATGTGGGAGAAAAAAAGCAACTCATTTCATGTTAGTAGGTATCTGTTTTCAATGGGAAGATTCAAATCCCTTAGAACTGAGGAGCTATTCTGTATGGTTCAGCTTTCCCCAGCTGGTGCCTTTGAGCTGTTGGACTACAGAGTCCATGATCCTTGGCCATGCAGGCTAAGACTAATGGAAATTGGAGTCTAGCAACATCTGGAGTGCACTGGTTGAAGAAGGCTGGTACACTCTGCTCCCGCCTCACAGTCCCACTTTGTCTTGGACCATGTACAGAGTGTGCTACACACAACATTTTTTACCCAACAGTGAACCCCAAGGTGATTGCGTAAGAGTTCTTAATAAGCAGGAAGAATGATAGCAAAATACCAAGGAGCTTGCTAGTATAGTAGTTTTGCCTAAAGAAGAAGTGGGAAGCCACTTTCAGCTCAAGGGATGGAATCCCAAATTGGCCAACTTTCTGCAGGTCATATTGACACCTGGGTGGGGCCACCCACATGCCAATACCTGGCATATCACATCAGTTGATATGAAATATTGAGAGCACACTTTAAAGTAGTATTCTTCAAACTTGGGCCCCCAGATGTTGTTGAACTACAGTACCCATAACCTCTGACCATTGGCTAAGCTTGCTGGTGAGGATGGGAGTTGTAGTCCCATCAGCACCAAGGTTGAATAATACTGCTCTAAAGCTTGGGTGTCCTCCCAGTTCCTCCTTCACAGCCATGCCTTCAATTTTGAGCCCTTTTTTTCTGAAAAAGGCACTGCGTTCAAAAAGCACTGGTCAAGTGTGACTACAAAGGAAGAATTTGGAGCACACTCGGAGACTTGAGGCTGATATGAGTTGTAGCCCCAAAACAGCTGCTGGACAGCACTAGGTTGGCAGAGGCTGCTCCTGAGTATTTGAAAAGAAATGTAAGACGGCAAATAACACTACCATTATGAACCAAGTAACAAACACTGCAGTCACAATCTAGGCAGCCCTTTTAGGCTTGCGTGAGGGTGCTGGGCCTTTTCACTCTTCCCCTGCTCTTGGTGCTGAATCTGGAAACATTTTGAAGCATAGTTCAGAGATGGCTTGGTCAGTAGAGCTGCCATTAGCAGGAAGGGAGAAATGAATCAAAAGATGTGCTGTGCACAATGATGTTGCAAGATGACCTCCTGGGTTCTGATTTATTTAATTACCGCTGCTGTGGTCTGGTTTAGAGGGAGTTGATATAGTTATAGTGATTTACTCCTTGTCAAGTAGATGCTGTAGAAAAGAGCAACCAATATTGTTTCCAATTAAGTGTCTGCAAAAAAGGAATGTGGTATGTTTATGTAATCCCTTAACAATTTAAGAAATATGCTTAACAGGCTTCAGTGATCTCAAGTGTAGAAGTGTCACAGAATGTAAGAGGCACTGACAGTTTTGCTTCAACTACTGTTCTATATTTTTTCAAGTGCTCTTATAGATTGTACTGTCTGACAATAACTAAATGAACAGAACCTTTAATATTGCAAATTAAAATAACAAAGTAATCAGAAATACGTAGTTATGTTTTTATCAAAATAAATTTGACGTGTCTCCCCCGCCCAGTGGCAAATGAGTAAAAGCAGATTCTCCTGAATATAATAAACACTTTGTGTGTATTGATAAAATATTACTTACCTGCTTGCCCAAAATATTCTCTGCCACTGTTAGATTTACCTAATACAAAATTTGGATTTGACAGCCATATGGCTGACAATCTGTCTCTGCCCCCTGTGCACTTCTTTCCAAAGAAACATAGCTTGGGTCCTGTAATGAGATGCCTGCAAATCAGTCACAGTTATGGAGTTTGGGTGTTTCAAAATAAAACAAAAGTGCTAGACGTTATACCTGGGCATATTTCTGGGAGTTTCTACTGCACTGTCAGCCCCCCCCCCTCCCCGGGATGCTTGCTGCTGCTCTTTTTAGCAGCCATTCACTTAGAGGAGCCTTGTAAAATAAGTAATTTATAAATAAAATGTTGTAATTTTTGTTGCATATTGATTTTAAATACTGTACACTTGTCTTCATTATTTGTTTTGTAAGCCACCAAGGAAGTATTTATTGATGGGTGGCTATATAAATTTAATAAAGAAATAAAATAAGACCATACTAGTTACAAAATGTTTTATTAGTCTTCCAGGGCCAGGCAAAAGGGGGACAGAGTTTTGCATTTCTATGTTGGCCATGGAGGGGTTGTCCCTCTTTTGGAAACCCACTTGGTTGTTCAGTTGGACATACATAGAGGGACAAAGCAATCCATCCCTCCTCAATCAGCCTGACACTCACACACCTCAATGCAATTCCTTGTCTATCACTTAAATACAAGGCTACGCTACAGTGTATACCACTACATAGGGACACAGGTGGTGCTGTGGTCTAAACCACCATGTCTCTTGGGTTTGCTGATTGGAAGGTCTGCTGTTTGAATCCACAGGACAGGGTGAGCTTGCGTTGTTGTCCCAGCTTCTGCCAACCTAGCAGTTCAAAAGCATACCAGCACAAGTACCGTAGATAAATAGTTATCACTGCGTTGGGAAGCTAAATGGTGTTTCCGTGCAGTCTGGCACTTGTCACTGTGTCTCATTGCACCAGAAGTGGTTTAGTCATGCTGGCCACATGACCCAGAAAGCTGTCTGTGGACAAACGCTGGTTCCCTTGGCCTGAAACGGGATGGAGCCAAGTGACTTGTACTCAATTGGTTCACACTCAGGGCTTTTTCCCCCAGCTGGAACTCAGTGTGGGTGCCATTGACATTATAAGTGAACAAGGGAGGCATTCATGATGAGTTCCGGCACGTCTTTTCTAGAAAAAAATCACTGTGCACACCTAGACAGACTACTGACTGAGACAAGTGACCTGCTCAAGTTCATAAGCAGGTCAACAGAGCTGGAGCCAGATGAATTTTTCAATTAAAACATTAATGACAATGGCCAAGTCTATCTTCTGAAGGAAAAGGGGCATTTTTTTACTCCCAGATAACTGTGTACTGTACAAGATTGCAGTCTTGCTCACAATCACCTAAGCTTCCCAAAGCAGCAGCAGCACTGAAGCGGAGGAGGTGAAGGAATACATCTACATCAAAGGTAAACTGCACACCCATCCTTGGCTCACCTGCTTCCCAAGCAACAGTACTACGGTACTTATTCACTCACATCTAGATCTCCGGAGGTCCCAAGCAGATTCAGTTTTTACAGTGACTCATTAAGGGGCAAGATACTGTTACAATAATTCAAAGGTCTCAAATATAAATTAAATGTACAAGGCAAAACACATACGTAAGTATACAAACCATGTGTCTGAAATGGTACAGGACAGCAATCCTGAAGCCATTTTGACACTCCCAATGACCTCAGATATTCCTCTGCAGAAAGGGAGGCAAATGAGGAAAGCCTTCTCATTGTCTTTTTGCTTGCAAATCCTGTCTTAAGGCCGCATTTGTGTATGAATAGGGTGAGCCTGTGACCTGGATTCAGGAACTAAAGTATTAGCCATCACAAAAGAATGGCCAGACTGCCCAGGTAATGAAATCAGTGACCATTATCAGGTATCTTGGCAAACAGGATTTCTGCTGTAAACCGCCTCCTTCTGTGATGTATGTATGATGTTTCAGGGGGGTGGTCTTGGGCTACAGGGTAGGCAATTTCAAAAGTATAAGGACTTGCGCACCATTGTTCAGGGTTCTCCTTCCTCCTGCGTGTGGTGAGTGGGGACCCTGTTGCAAGAATTTGCCGCTTTGCTTCTCAATATATTCTGGTTGGTCTCTATTACTTTCTCCTACTGATAGGGAACCTTAGGAGGACTCTACGTGCTCTGGAATACCCCATAAGGGGAAAGGAGCAGGGTTTTTTTCTTATAACAGTACCCATGTCACAAGTGTGTATTTTTTCATTATATTGCACGTTAAAATGGTGTCGTGTTTGTTTAGTTGCAACTTGCTTTGAGCAAGGTAACATAACAAGAATATCATCATATCTCTTGAAATTAGGCCTAAGTACATGTAATGGTAGGGACGCAGGTGGCACTGTGGGTCAAACCACAGAGCTTAGGGCTTGCCGATCAGGTCGGCGGTTTAAATCCCCGTGACGGGGTGAGCTCCTGTTGCTCTGTCTCAGCTCCTGCCAACCTAGCAGTTCGAAAGCACGTCAAAGTGCAAGGAGATAAATAGGTACTGCTCCAAGTGGGAAGGTAAACGGCGTTTCCGTGTGCTGCTCTGGAGCGCCCCAACCCCAGAGTTGGTTACAACTGGACCTAATGGTCAGGGGTCCCTTTACCTTTACATGTAATGGTACTGAATGTCCCTGCTTACTCAATGACTTCTATCCTTATTGTGGCGCTGTAGAGGGGGCGGGTGGCGCTGTGGATTGAACCACAGAGCCTAGGGCTTGCCGACCCCACGATAGGGTGAGCTCCTGTTGTTCGGTCCCAGCTCCTGCCCACCTAGCAGTTCGAAAGCATGTCAAAGTGCAAGTAGATAAATAGGTACCGCTATAGCAGGAAGGTAAACGGTGGTCAGGGGTCCCTTTACCTTTATAGAACATTTTGTTTATAATAAATATGTCAATATTCTAAATATTTTTATTGTTTTTTGTTTGTGCACCCTTTTACAAGGCTATATGCACCCTTTTACAAGGGTGGCTGGCTTTTGGCCCTTCAGATGCTGTTGGACTACAACTCCCATCATTCCTGTCCGTTGGCCTTGCTGGCTGGGGCTGACTGGAGCTGGAGTCCAAAAGCAACAAATAATAATAATAATATAATAATAATTTATTATTTATACCCCACCCATCTGGCTGAGTCTCCCCAACCACTCTGGGCAGCTCCCAATTGATTATTAAAACAATACAGCTTTAAATATTAAAAGCTGCCTTCAGATGTCTTTTAAAATTAGGATAGCTGCTTATTTCCTTGACATCTGATGGAAGGGCATTCCACAGGGCGGGTCCTCCTACCTACGGAGAAGGCCCTCTGTCTGGTTCCCTGTAACCTCACTTCTAGCAATGAGGGAACCGCCAGAAGGCTGGATCTCAGTGTCCGGGCTGAACGGTGGGGGTGGAGACGCTCCTTCAGGTATACAGTACAGGACTTGCGGGCCAGAGGTCCCTCATGATTGAATGGCCAGCAGCCAGGGTTCTTGATGAGCTCCTGCTGCTTCTCCAATTAAGCAACCCGACATGTCGCTTGCCAAAAAAGACCTTCCGCGAGCATGCGCAGACAACTTCTAAGCTAACTCCGGTTACAGATTCGGAAGGGCTGTTCTAGCTGCCGACCCCGCCCGTCACAGCATTGCTTCAGGGTGTGTGTATGGGGGGGGGTTTCTTCTCTCCCTCTTCTCCTCCCCCCACTCTCTCCCCGCCGGCACGGTGACACTCGCCCCGCCTCCGCCATGGGCTCGCTTTGCGCAAGCGCAGCCGTGCTGATGCTGGTGGCGGCGGCAGCTGCGGCGGCGGCGGTTGGGGGAGGGGAAGGCAGAACGGCGTTACGCCACGCGAGAGACGGGGCTGGACCGAACGCGGGGAGCGGGGTCACGAACTCTGACCTCCCAGATCCGGACCCGCCACCGGCAAATTAAACCCCAAGGAGCTGCTGCTGCGCCGCGGCTGTCAGGTATGACGCGGAGAGGGCAGGGGGGAGGAGAAGGAGGGGCTCCGGTGGCGCTGCCCGAGGCCTTCCCGGTGCGCCTGGGCCTCGGCTGGCGCTGGCGCCTCAGGGAGCCTCTTCGTCGGCGCTTGCTCCGTGCCCGGCGGCGGCGGCGGGAGGGCGCCGTTCCCCATGTGGCGGCGGTAGCAGCAGCAGCGGCAGCAGCAGCTCCTCCTGCTGCCGCCGCCGCCCCTCTGACCTTTCACCCACAGGAAAGGCTTGCGTCTCCCCTCCCCGGATCCTAGCCGCGCCCCGGGACCCGCTCCTCTCCTCTCCGCAGGCCCAGGGCTCTGCTGCGCCGAGGCTGATGGAGCACGCAGCCCGGCCGCCGCGCGAGGTGGGAGCGGGTGGCGGAGGTGGAGGTGGAGGTGCTCAGTCTGGCCCCGCAGCAGCCATTTTGTGCGAGCGAGTGACAGCGGGCTGGGCCCTCATCGCGCTGCCCCGGTCGCTCCGGCAACAGCTCCCGCCCGCCTGCCTTCCTCCCTCTGGCCTGGCTCTGGTCCTTGGCTGGAACCTGAGGCCTTGTAGCCTCAAACGGCAGGTGAAGGCGGCGCGAGGAGCTTGGGCGTGTGACGTAGGAAGCAGCTGCCTTACCCCAGTAGTCACATCCCAGGCCCTTTCTAGCTCTGTATTGTCTACACTGGCCGGCAGCGGCCTTCCAGCGCAGGGGGCATTTCCTCCTTTCGAGATGCCGGGGCGTGGGGGTTGTACCAATGGACCTTGTGCACGCGAGACAGATACCGCGGCACTTCCTCGTCTTTCACAGTATGCTGTACTAAAGTTACAGGTGGAGGAAACACACCTGGTTGAAGGATCCCCCATACAAAAGCGACGACAGAACCTCCCGCACGTGGGTGTTCAGTGTTCGCTGGGCGGGGGAAGGCTCTGCCCTCGCCTCGTCTCTTGTGTGCCAGCTTTCAGTGTACTTTTCGCAGGGGAGTGTTCAAATATTTATAGCGCCTGTAGTCTAGAGTCGGGCTTACCACTTACAAAAATGCTGCTTATGAAAATACAGCCCAAGTGGTAGCCACTAGTCATCCTTTGTTCCATATTTTTGGATGATTAACCAATAATGGAAAGATAGATCATTATTTTCCTCCTTGCCCCTTTCCTATACATCTGTTTGTGTGTGCAATGGTGGCTCCTTTGAATAGGGAGTGATAGCTTTATTTGGCATCGGGTCATTCTGGTCTGTGCCCTTCAGTTATTATTTTCCTGTTTGACATACTGGAGATGCTTGTGGCCCTGGGTGCGGTATTTTTGGTACAGTGAAAAGGAAGGGCATACCTTTTGCCATGAGAGAAAATGACACTTAACCACTTTCCCTGTCTTTCAATTTACCCTTCTTAACGTGTCTGTCAGATGATGTGACTAAGTGGCTGGAAAACTGAATTTTATTTGTAACTTGTAATTAAAGATACTTAATATTGAACATATTCCTTTGATAGGAATCATGATCTAGATTAGAAGATGATAGCTGATTTGTTTCCCCCCCCCCAGTTGGAGACAGTATGCCCCTGAATGCCTGTTGAAATGCTCAGCCGGCTGTTTTGATGTGTACATATGTGTATAAGATCTAAAGTAAAATGTAATCAGAACTGAAATAATTTACAAGAGTTGTACCTTATAGATTGCTTCTGTATCCATGAGTTGCACATGCTTTATTTAAAATATTTTTAGGCTGTCAATCAAAGCAGATTCCAGTGGACATGAACAAAACTATTCATACCAGATACAAATACAGCATATCAACATTCATAATGGAAATGGCTTAATGGCAAAAAGAATCAGCAGTAAAACTTGCTTGTTATGTGAATCCTTTACATCCACCAAGTCTTTCAGCCAGTGACCTACTACTGCATGCTGTACTGTAAACCACTCATTGCTTGAAGCATAAAATTAAAAGTGTCTGGAAACAAAAATGATCTTAATTTTTCTCTACTTGTTAAGGCTTTGAATTTAATAGTTCAGTTATAAAATATATTGTATAAAATTGTAGCAGTACAGTAATCGAATGACTGTTACAGTTAAGCACTGCACTAGAATCATAGAATCATAAAGTTGGAAGGGACCACAAGGGCCATCCAGTCCAACCCCCTGCCAAGCAGGAAACACCATCAAAGCATTCTTGACATATGCCTGTCAAGCCTCTGCTTAAAGACCAAAGGAGGAGACTCCACCACACTCCTTGGGAGCAAATTCCACTGCCGAACAGCTCTTACTGTCAGGAAGTTCTTCCTAATGTTTAGGTGGAATCTTCTTTCGTGTAGTTTGAATCCATTGCTCTGTGTCCGCTTCTCTGGAGCAGCAGAAAACAATCTTTCTCCCTCCTCCATATGACATCCTTTTATATATTTGAACATGGCTATCATATCACCCCTTAACCTTCTCTTCTCCAGGCTAAACTACAGCAACTCAACCCAACTGAGTTTAAAACTTCTACTATTTTTAACTCATAATGTGGGGAAAATATATTAAGCTAGGGTTGCCATACGTCAAAATTTCCTGGACACACACAGTACTGCTTTCGGAAGCAGTGTCCGAGCAAGAAAATGTCTGGGAAAATCCGGAGATATGGTAACACATGACAACAACGTTTGGTGAAGTACTTGGCCAAAAGCCTTTTGTAAGTCTTAAGTACACAGTGTCAGTTGGATCACCTCTCTCAGTACTGTACACTTATCATTCATTCTCAAACATGATGAACCAATTTTAAGCAAGAGCAGCACTCCAAGATTACCGGTAGTTTCCCTATATTAATTGATGGTACATCTTCGCTTTCACTGTTGAGCTATTCAACCTATTGTTAGCATTAGATAAGTATTAGTTCAAGTTTCTTTATGCCACATTCTTGAAAGTACAGTAACTCATAACTAGAAACCAGCTGGACTGGAAATCTAATTATATTCTCAGTTTTCCCAATTTGAGTTTTTAGTTCTTGCCAATTTTTCAAAACATCTGCTTCTATAAACATTGTCATTAGACCTCACTTAAATAAGAGCACATCACCAGCCTGATAAATCAACATTAACATACTGCGTCAGAAGTTATTTGCATTCATGTTGTCTCTTAAGTTTGAGAGACAATTTCTGCATTGCAGGGAGTTGGACTAGATGATCCATGGGGTCCCAGTCCAACTCTTATCATTCTATCATTCAGTGTATCAAACTGATGTATTAACAACAATCACAACAACAAAGTGCAAACAAAAGTGTGTGGGTGTGTATGTGGGTGTATAGCTCTCTAACATCACAGCCTAGATGGAAAAAAGTACAAAGATACAGCACAGCTCCAAAGGAATAATAAAATATTAACCCACACAATGATTCCCTTTACACGTAATAAAGGTTTATAAAAAGTATTTTCCACCTGTGAGTTCCATTATTAATGAGAATAAAGGTTTTATATAGTGAGCAGTTTTTACAAGATGCACACACTGAAACAAAATCTGAGCTTGGTGAATTTTTAACATACTGTAGTACTAAGAAACAAAATATTTCCTCATATCTATTTCAACTACAGTATGTCTATCTTTTATTACTGTATATAAAACATTTGAAGACAGTCCCCACTCCCTGTATACTAAACAGGTATTTCACATGTACAAGAGTCTTCCTAGAAACCTAAGATAACTGATGAATTGAGATCCACTGTTGCTGGGTACAGTAAAAGCCAAGAGTTAAACAAATGTACAAAGAAAAGGAAATAAAATTTAGTACCTATGTTAATGAACATTAGCCAGCTGTGGCAACACAATACAGCTTCCAAGACTCCGCTTTCCCTTTACCTTCCAAGGCGTAAAGGGAGAAACTCAGTACAGATTTATAAACTGAAGAATCTAGCTTTTGCCAGCTAGATCAGTGATGGGCAACCTTTTGAGCTTGGTGTGTCAAAATTCGCCAAAAAAACATAATTTTGCGATATTTATAGTTTAAATAACAAAAATGTATAATTGTAATATATAACTGTATTTAATAAACCAAAAACTAATAATTTAACCAAACCAAACCAAAAACCCCTTATTTATCACAAAGGGCCCAGAGTTGGTGAGCTTTTTGGGGGGAGCTGCTGACCAAAGTTTTGGAGGTTTTTTGGGAGGGTGCAAAAGTTGCTTTGCTTTTTTGGGGGGATGCCCCAAAGCTGCCGCACTTTTTTGGGGGGAAAGAGAACAGAAATAAATGACGAATAATACCTTCGCTGGAACTAACACGCAGCACCGACATAGTCTGCCAAAGCGCCAAAAAAAAAGCACAGATTAAAAAACCAATCTCTGGCTACCAGCAACAATAACAACAAAAAAGGATCCGGGTTTTAACAGCAGAGACAAGCTCTAGCGGAGACGAGCTGTAGGAGGAGCGGGAGAACAAATGGGGGGGGACAACAACAACAGTGTGAATGGGCCGATGGGGCGCATGCCAGCAGTGAGGGCTCAGCGTGTCACATCTGGCACGCGTGTCATAGGTTCGCCATCACTGAGCTAGATAATGTCTAGACTGCACCATTATGAACTTGATGGAACAGTGCACATCTCACAAATCTATTAGGTTTTCTTAAATATTTAGAGAGCTGTTGCTTGTACAGTTAAGCTCTTTATTTTCTGCAGATAAATGCCTTATAAGTTGATTCATTTATTTATGAAGTAATAATGCTATTGAATAGTTTTAAGTAATTGCTGATAAAATCTTAAATCATATAATTAAATGCTCTATAAATCTGTATAGATGGTACTTTAATAATTATTTGTGGAACATAAAATTATAAATTATTTTCATTCTGTAAACAATTCCATAAGATAGTTAAAACTAAAATGATCTCTTTTTATTTAATTATAGGAGTCTCTAGAAATTGATTATGTACACCAGAAGTGGCGTATAACATTGGTATATAGGTAAGCAGAATGCTAATTTGTACATATCTTTGATTCCATTTAAAATGCAAAACTATGAGTCATAAAGTGTAGGATTTGGTCCACTGTACATTTCATGTACTGTATTTTGGTTAATAAGGCAGTTGGTCAAGGGTCCACAAACCTAGTTGCCCCTTCCCTTTCTTGCTTATGCAGAAAAATTCCCCTCTTGTGAGTTCTCTGTAGAGAACAAGAGGTTTATCAGTGTAGCAGGCTGAGGATCAGTCCTGCTTCCTTCTTGAATTTTGACAGAGGTGAACATATTGCCACAGAAGACACATTTTGATTGTGTATTTACAAGTGCATGAAATGTGATCTATGAATGAATGGTGGGATATAAATGTAACTAATAAATAAAATAAGTAAAAAAAAATTAATGACAACTACAACACACATGTTTGCAAGTGCTCCAGCTTTCTAAAACATGAATTGATTACCCTTTTCACAGAGCGCTTGAAGATTATAGCAGTGAAGCAACAATTAAATATTAATTATACTGTAATTGTAATCTTGTGGCTTTCCTGCAAAAATAATTAGTCATAACCTTTGTCTCAGACAGTTATGATGATTATTTAAGAGAAGTCTGTAGAAAATGTGCAAAAAGGTTATCCAGAGGGAGATTTATGAAAATAAATTATAAGCGAAAATGTTTCACTTGTAATTGACAAAAAAATTGGCAGATGGTTTTCTGTTCAGCTGGAGAATGTTTGCACATGATCCTTCATGGATAAGGTCTCTAGTAAGCAACTAGTTTTAGTGTGTGTGTTTTGGAAGATATTTGGGGAGGTAGGAGAGAATGAAGGCACCTGGCCACAACTGCTGCTACTTCTGTGTACTTCTCTCACTTGCTGATTAAGTCAAATCTAGTGCCCCATTTGATTATGTTGAAAGCAACTAGGGGTATTTGTGGATCTGCATGGGAGAGTGTTTGCTTACTGATATTTTGATGATTGGTTTGTTTGTTCACTTTATGTAGCAATGACAGTGTCTCATCTGTGCAATTAGTCAATATGAAATATTTTGGATGAAGAGCAAGAGGGATGTTTTGTCAGAGGAACTATTTACCCTGCCAAAGGAAAGCAAACAAAAAGCACTTAAGATCTGGCATGTTATGAATGGTTTAAAATGTATGATGTCAGGAGAACCCAAGTGGCAGGACATAGTATTTATTTATATCTCATCTTTCTGACCATAGTATCCAAGACAGTTATTTGTTTTTCCATTGAGGTGGTTGTTAAATAAAGACAGTACTGTAAAAGTATTTTCTAGAATGAAAATATTTCTGTCTACAGTGGTACCTCGGGTTACAAACACCTCAGGTTACAAACTCTTCAGGTTACAGACTCCGCTAACCCGGAAGTAGAACCTCAGGTTAAGAACTTTATCTCAGGATGAGAACAGAAATCGCGTGCTGGCGGTGCGGCAGCAGTGGGAGGCCCCATTAGCCAAAGTGGTACCTCAGGTTAAGTATGGCTTCAGGTTAAGAATGGACCTCCGGAACTAAGTTTGTAACCAGAGGTACCACTGTACTCAAAACTGAGGTACCACTCACAAGTAACTATAGCAGAATTGTAAATAAGCCCATGTATGTTACTGACTTGCAGCTTATTCTTAAACTTATCTGCTGTTTCCCTGCTGGCCATGCAGGAGGTCCCCTCTTCAGCATCTAGCATGGAAATGCAGGCTTTGAGTCTTTTGACCTGCTAATTTAAAAAGTTCTCTTCTACCATGAAGGAATCTTGCTTTTCTCCACAGCTAGCGCAGAAACCAAACTTGCAGGGGAGGAAAAGAAGAAATAGTTTGTTGTCCACTAGCACACTCGCCTCATCAACATGGAATTCCTTGTTAAACATAAGACTTAGCTATAGACACATCACTAGCTTAGCAGTAGTGTGGTGTAATTTGCAAATAAGATTGCTGTGTATTTTAAGAGTTGACAAGCATTGCTGCTTTTCAGAGCACTGATGCTGATGTGCCATCAATAAAATCTTGACAACCATTGCTTGCTTTTTTCCTGGTTTTCTCTTAAAAACCTCTGTTTTACAGGAAACACTAGTGACTCAAGATCATGGCAACTATTGAGGAATTGGCCCATCAAATTATTGAGCAGCAGATAGGGGAGGTACATGTACATTTTTACACAAGCTCTATACTGAATCAAGTTGCTATATAAAAATGTCCTTAGTAATTGTCCATTGCTCTGTAATATATTGCTTTTTTTGATTTATGTTAAAGATGCTAAGTTGCATTCCAGAAAATTCTAGCTGATGGTGATTTTGTTTGATAATTCAGCTAAGTCTTACAGTTTGGAGAAATAACAGCTGTCCTCCTTTGGAGAAGGTCATGTTTACTTATTACAAAGAACTGCTTCCACTAGTTACTCCTGTGTCTGAATACCCACCTAGCTTGATTATCTACAGCAGATACATTCCAAGTGGCTTATAAGTAAGCCAGGTGTGTGTATGTAATGGTTATTCAGATACAGGAATCTCTTGGGGTCAGGTGCGAGTAACTAGGAATTGTGCTTAAAGTGGATCTTAAACAAGTAGCCAATTTTTAAGCACAGCTGTCAGTCAGTGATTCTGTTCTGTGGTTCAGGGAATACAAATGTGTAGAAGGATTGCTGTAGCACAGTCTTTAACTAACACTTATTGGAAAAATCCACTTCTGTGAAGCATATTATTTGATACTCAGCTATCAACATTGATTTCTGAATTAGCTTTTTGTGTGCTGCTGCAGTGAAAGAGCAATTTGCTGTGCCTGCCAAACTTTGCTCATGTAACAGGTAGGTAGCCGTGTTGGTCTGGCGTAGTCCAAACAAAATAAAAAAATAAAAAATAAAGAAATTCCTTCCAGTAGCACCTTAGAGACCAACTAAGTTTGTCATTGGTATGAACTTTCGTGTGCATGCACACTTGTAGTTAGTGTGCCTTGTTTTTTGTTCTAGATAGCACATTCCCAAGGATCTGTCACACAAACACTAATGGATGGGACGGCACAAAGAATTCAGATTGTTCCTGCTGATACAGGTCTCTCCTTACCCCAGCGCATACAGGTACAGCCGGTCTAAAATACTTAACTAGTTGAAAAATGTGTCCTGAGCACCATATAACAATAGATTTCTGAAACAATTGAACAATAAATGGAGACTCTGTGAAACTTACCCCATTGTGCAGTTCTCCCACAACCAAAGCGTGGTGTTATAAGCACTGGATTTAACCCAAATATGATGTTCCTCTGTGTGAGTGTGACCAATGTCATGCCCACCACCAGCATGTGATCCTTGGAGAGGTGGCAGGCCATAAATATGGCTCCTGAGCCAAAAGATATTGCCCTCCCATCCCTTTTTAGAACATTACATTGTTTTCCTAGAGAACCTTGGGAAGGAAACTGAAACCCTGAAACTTCAGGTCAAATCTGTGAAACCTGGCAACTCTTAAGTTTGGGGTTATATTGTGAATGCACACAATACATGCTTTAACACGCTTTACTAAATTAATCTTAATTTGTGCACTGCAGATTGGTTTTTCACCATTGTGGTATCCGTGTTCCCATAGTTCCTGGAAACAAAGGGTTATATATAATCAAGTCAAGCTCAGAGTTGACCTATTGAAATAAAAGGACTTGAGGTTCTTTTATTAACGTCTATTCCATGTGTGACTAATATCACTGAATATCACTCAAAATGTATGAATTTAGGAGAGATTATATTGTGATCTTCTACAACTGAGTGCTTTACAAATGAAAATGTATATTGTAAAAAGCTAAAGTGTCAGAATTCTCCTGCCATAGTGGACCTCATATCACAGGCTCCAATCCTGTGCATACTTACCTAGGAGTAACCCTCCTTGAAAACAGAGAATCGTTCTTCACAAATGTTATGTTAGAATGAATTAGGAAGAATTCAGCATCTAATTTCCAAGCTGGACGGTTGTGAAGTTTTTGTCTTTTTGCAAATTAAATGTGGATGTGCCTTACAGTATGGAGCACTCCTAATTCTTGAGTTATCATAACACTAGGTGAAGGAGCTAGGATGCTGATTCATGTAATATATGCTGCAGCTATTGAAAACAGTTAATATAGTTCCATTTTCTTTAATCACGCTTGACTACACCATAATTCTGCTAGACACAACTTTTAATCATAAGCTACCATAACTTGAAATAAATGTGTCACCAGATTGTCACAGATCAGCAGACGGGGCAGAAGATTCAGATTGTTACAGCACTTGATCAGACTGCAACAGGCAAGCAGTTCATATTAACAAATCATGATGGTTCTACCCCAAGCAAAGTGATCCTTGCAAGACAAGATGCCACTCCAGGAAAGGTTTTCCTAACAACTCCAGATGCTGCAGGAGTCAACCAACTGTTTTTTGCATCCCCAGATATATCTGCACAACATTTTCAGGTATGGTGTCTCATACTTGTACGACTTATCAAATTACTTTGAGACCTAGACTTTCCACTTCATGCTCATGCTAGTCCTGCTTTATAAGCTGCAGTGCAATATCCTGTATATCAGGCACGTCCAACAGGTAGATCGTGATCTACTGGTAGATCACTGGAAGTCTGTGGTAGATCACTGGTTCCCCCCAAAGAAGCTCAACAACATTGCCCCCCCAAAAGCTCAGCATTTTTGCCCTGCACCCCTTAAAATGGGCTTTTCTCCTCCCTAAACATAGCTCAACAACTTGAACCTCCCAAAAGGGGGTAGATCACTGGCAGTTTTTAACTTGTGAGTAGATCGCAGTGTCTTGGGAGTTGGCCACCCCTGCTGTATATGTTTTGTGGATTGATAGTCCTCTTATGCATAAGAAAGTAGCTTATTTGCTGTCTTGTAAACTAATAATATTGCAGGACATGTGTGCTTTCTTACTGGAAAAGGAAGCAATATTGAGAGGAAAATGTTTTAATTTTTTTAAGGTTCACAAAATGCTGGTTTATTGCTTTGAAAGGCAGCCAGTTTTATTTATTTATCATTATCTCACTCACTCTCCAAGCAGCTCAGATTGTCATCTGAGTGCCCAGCAATTTGGCACACTTTGTCCTTCTATAGAGTGACATGATTGGTCCTGTGTCTCATTAGTGCTGTGGTTCACTTTTTCCTACTTAGTATTAGATTCATTTAATGCAAGGGAGAGAAATTGGTGGCTTTCCACATGTTCAAATCAGACCTAGTTAGTATGGCCTGCCTGTAGCCCTACAAAGGCTATAGTCCAATGAATTTTGGAGGCCCACAGGTTCCCCATCTCTGGTTTAATTTTTTCCAATATATTTATTGCCAAAAGTATCTTCTGGATCTTGGCTATAGTTTAGTGTAAAAGTGCTATTTCATGTTCCTGCATTTCACAGGATCAGGCATTTAATTTATAGCTAATAATTTAAGCCAAGAAGTTGGAGGAATTGAGAAGTCATTTATTTGTTTGATTGTTTTCAGATTTTAACAGACAATTCTTCCATAGAACAGACCCTAAATAAAGTATTTGATCTCTGTGTTGTTTGTGGAGACAAGGCATCAGGTAAGTCACTATGTAGTTCTACTTTGCAAAAATTTAATTGGAATTTCCCCCTGTAACTACACTGTTTTTATGTGTTTCAAACAAGCCTTTTGTACTAGGACAGCAAGCATAGTTCTGATGTCTTACAAGTTCTTTTGAATATTAATAGGCCATCATTTGTTCAACACAACTAATTAAGTCTTTCCTAGTATAGTAATTCTTGTTTTTAGTATCTGATTTCATTATTAATTTTAATGTAGATAGCATATGTAAACTGAGAAGTTTCAATGGTTAAGCAGTACTGTATATAAAATTCTATTAAATGAATACAAATTTACGCAATTAAACAAAACTTAAGAATAATATTTCATAATTAATGCATTATATTATGTATTCAGGACGCCATTATGGAGCAGTGACATGTGAAGGATGCAAAGGATTCTTTAAAAGAAGCATACGAAAGAATTTAGTGTATTCGTGCCGTGGGACAAGAGACTGTGTGATTAACAAACATCACAGAAACAGATGTCAGTACTGTAGACTTCAGAGATGTATTGCATTTGGAATGAAACAAGATTGTAAGTATGAGTGTTTATAGGTTTATTGTGGGGAGGGTGATAATTGGAGGATTTAATTGCTGCTATTTGTTCTTACCCAGTCTTCACTCATTACATTCAAATTAGGAGTTGGGAATTAATTGAATTTTTAGTGGCAATATGCTACTGATGCTACGAAGACTTAAATGATAGGATTGTCACTTTTTGCTCTGAAGTCCTGTACATGAGTCTTCAAGTGTCAAGAGCATATTGGCCTTTCCCTAACATTTTTGCTTACAGTTGAAGATAAAAAGCCTTTCACTATTTCTGGAAGACACTCAGACTTGGGATTTGACAAGATCTTCCCCACCATCTCATAAAATGCTCTATATTGAAACATATTAAGCAGAGGCTTGACAGGCATATGTCAAGAATGCTTTGATGGTGTTTCCTGCTCGGCAGGGGGTTGGACTGGATGGCCCTTGTGGTCTCTTCCAACTCTACGATTCTATGATTCTATATTTCAATATACAGGCAACTCCCTGTTTATGCAGGGGTTATATTCTGGGTCATTGCAATGCTTGTGTAAGCTCATTTCGCCCCTGTCCCCTTCTGCTCCCACCCGCTTCTGGGGCCAAAAGCAGTGTGTGTGTCAGTGATCGCATGTGCTTTGGTCACATGCAAAACCGTTGTTTCCTGTATATTGTGGTTGGTCATATGAGGTGCAGTGGTTGTGCAGTTGAGAGAGACTTCTTTTGATTTTCAGTACTAAAATAAGACAAAATCAAAAGTAAAAATTTCTCAAAGCGGTGGTTTTCTAACTGCCTTCCATGTTCTTAAATGATCAGTAATTTTGAACAAGCCTCTGCAAAAGATAGTTTACTCACCAGTATCATTCCTCTGTCACCCAACCAGTGGGGTGATTGGGTAGTATTAAAATACAGATGGGGAATCCCTTTAGTTTTATGGACCAGATTCATATCAAGTTTGGCCTCACAGCCAAATTTGACAGTTGGGTGGGACTGTCCACTTACATGAAGTCATTATTAGCTCATGGGGCTTGTCCACACACCTATCAAAATCCCTTGTGCAGAGTTCCGAAGTGTCGTGACAGCCAGCCGATGTTCTATGCTAGCAAAAGGCATGTGCAGCCAAACTCAGCAGAATTTAACCTCCTCTCATTAGCTGTTGAGGGGACGCGGGTGGCGCTGTGGGTTAAACCACAGAGCCTAGGGCTTGCTGATCAGAAGGTCGGTGGTTCGAATCCCTGCTACGGGGTGAGCTCCCGTTGCTCGGTCCCAGCTCCTGCCAACCTAGCAGTTCGAAAGCATGTCAAAGTGCAAGTAGATAAATAGCTACAGCTCCGGCGGGAAGATAAACAGCGTTTCTGTGTGCTGCTCTGGTTCGCCAGAAGCGGCTTTGTCATGCTGGCCACATGACCTGGAAACTGTACGCTGGCTCCCTTGGCCAATAATGCGAGATGAGCGCACAACCCCAGAGTCGGTCACAACTGGACCTAATGGTCAGGGGTCCCTTTACCTTTACCTTAGCTGTTGGGGGTTGAATCTTGCTGTGTTGACTCACACGAACAGCCAAAGAAAGCCTATAAAAGAGTTATGTCAGTTGCTGGGCATGGTTTGGGGGGAATGACCTTGCGGTTAAATTGGATCTCCTGGCAGGCCAGATGTCCCCCATCCCTATGTTTTAGAGAGTGCATTCAGTTTATCTACGAAGACATGAGGCCCAACGGGCCAAGCTATACCCCACAGGGACTAAGTCCTTAATCTCAAACTCCTGCAAATTTAAACTGTTGATTGGCAACTGTGAATAGGATTTCCTTGAAGGTGGAAAATTTAAAAGCACCTGCTGGAGAGACACTTAAGCAAATAATAGTATTCCTGTCAAACGTACTGCTTTGTTCAAATGATGGTAAATGTATAAACAGGCATAGCCCTTCAATGTTTTTGAGTATCCATGAGTTAACAGACAACATTGCCAGTTCTAAGAGACTGGAAAGTATTTAGATATGAGCTGTGGGGTTATGAATTTCTGCCTGAAGCCCTTTTCTTCTCATGCATGAATTCCTTCCAGTGAACTTAACCATAGTTGTATCAAGCCTAAAGTAAACGTACTAGATTTTAGTTATGTTTAAAGGCTAGTGGAGTTAATACACAGGAGGGAAAGAACTGAAGGGATGGGAGGTTCTGTCCTTTGTCTTAAATCTCTGATCATAGTAAGGAGATTGCAATAAGTGTTTTCAGTGAACAGAAAACAAATTTGTTAGGATTAGTTTATTTAAACTACAAAGTTGACAATAGAAACTGAAAAGAAACTTGTTTTTAACAGCTAATTGTGTGTGAATTTTGGATTGTTACTGATAGCTCCACACCCTTTTGTAGCTGTTCAGTGTGAGAGGAAACCTGTTGAAGTATCACGGGAAAAGTCTTCAAATTGTGCAGCTTCTACAGAAAAGATTTATATCCGAAAAGATTTGCGGAGCCCACTTACAGCCACTCCAACTTTTGTAACAGACAGTGAAACAGCTAGGTATGCATATATGGCTCTAGATTAAATAGTTTTGTGGCAGTTTTTTTGGTCATAAGCAAACATTTTCGCCTTTTTATTTTAGATCAACAGGAATGTTGGAGTCCGGAATGTTTGTGAACATTCATCAGTCTGGTATAAAAAATGAGCCTGCAGTGTTGATGACTCAGGATAAGGTATATGATATAGTAACACATTAATGAAATAAACTTTAGTGGATTCACTTGTCCAAATATTTTGTAGTAATCACATTTGTTTGGCATGCTAAGGAATCAATGTTTCTTCTGTCCGTCCATCCCCCCTGCTGTGTGGTCCTGTTTTATAAAACAGCAACATTGAGGTATGCACAGGAAAATGTCTGCAGGTCCTTATGGCAGGGAGCAGGGCAGAGGCAGGAAGCAACCTCTCTTTCCTTGTGTCTCCCTTCCTTCCTTCTTTCTTCCTACCTGCCTTTATTCATTTAAGGATAGAGCTAGCAAATCAAATTGCTTCGAACTGTGTTCTTCTGAGCCCAATACAAACTTGGGGGGTCACTGTGCCATGGATGCTTCAGTTAAACATCTTCCTAACTAACACCCTCAACTCCAGCAAATGCTACTATCCACCCTTGAAGTGTACACCCTGAAATGACATCAACCATGTTTCATCTGCTTCTATAAGAAGCCTGCCAATCTTTCACCTCCACTCACCAGAGTTCACGAATGGGGTGGGGTAGTTGCTAAAATACAAAGTTTGGCTCAGTGAGATTGTCTATATTCGCCCCCAAAGACAAACAAGGGGGGGGTCGTTGTGAACTTAGGAGACAAACTTGACACTCTTCCATTGAACTTAAGATCTGGCAAGCACAGGGTTTTTTGCTGTCTTTTACTACCATGGTCATTGCCAGTTTGAATCTTCTTTCTACATTTTCTTAAAGACATACTGAAATCTTCTGTCAAATCCCTCCTTCAGCTGTCTTTCTTATCACTGGTATTCAATAACAAGAAAGAGGGATTTAAAAGTGGTGGCACCCTGGAATATCCTCAGTCAAGTGTTGCAATCTTTTTGGCACAAGGCAAAACTGTTGTTGTTTCCCCAGGCATTTTAATCTGCTGGAAGTTACTGCTTTACAGTATTACTCTTCTGCTACAGTCATTGATGATACACTTCCCTGAAGTTGGGGGAAGCTGTTTTAACATATATTAACCAATGTTATCTGAAAGTATTTATGAATAAGAGCTTGTCTTTTTAGTGATTACCAATTCTGCCACAGATATACTTGCAACTGAGATCTCTTATCTAATAATTTAGTATAGGTTCCACTGTAAGATTAATTGTTGTGGTAAAAAAAATTAACTCTTCACTTCCTCTCCCCTCCTTCTTAGGTTGAAACATGTCAAGGAGATTTAAGTACTTTAGCAAATGTGGTCACATCATTAGCAAGTCTAAGCAAGTCCAAAGACATGCCTCAAAGTAGTCCTGAGCTGTCCATGATAGAAAGCTTAAGCAATGGAGACACATCATTGTCTGAACTTCAGCAAGATGAACATGCAAATACTGATATTACAAGGTAAAAGAATGGTTGCATATGAAAGTAGTAAATGGTCTGACAAAAAACATAGGAACAATAGTACGCACTTTAGCCTCCAATAGTACATTCCTGCGTATAAGACTACTTTTTAACCCAGGAAAATCTTCTCAAAAGTCAGGGGTCGTCTTATACGCTGGGTTGTATTTCTTATACAGTGAGTATATCCCAAACTCTATATTTTAACTGGAAACGTTGGGGGTTGTCTTATACGCCCAGTCGTTTTATATGCCGGAATATACGGGTAAGTGTAATAATAGCATAATGAACATGTTAAGTGATCAGCTATTTACAGGCATGTTCAGATGCTTTAATCAGCCTAAATGTATGGTGTCTAACACAAGAATCTGGTTCAGACCCACATATTGTTAGACAGAGATATGCAAAAGCTTTGTGCCCATGCATTAAGAGTTAAGAAGAGAGCAGAAAGAATTGCAGCAGATCCTTTACATCCCGGTCATCATCTGCTAGATTTACTCCCATCCGGACGTCGCTACAGGTCTTCATATACAAAATCGGCCAGGCACAGGAACAGTTTTTTCCCTTGTGCCATTAAATTGTTAAATTTGTAGATGTGTAGCTGAAGGGGAGGTCAATTATGGGTGGGTTTCTTTGCTTATTTGTATTGTGAGTGGAACAGTGTGTGTATGTTTACATTGCAATGTAGCCGAAACAAATTCCAAGTATGTTGGAAAATGTACTTTGCCAATAATAAATTATTATTATTATTATTATTATTATTATTATTATTATTATTAATGTCCTCTCAGGATCCCTTCCCTCTTTTCTTGTTACACTGTGATTCCAGACTTACTGGATTAATTAACCATATTTTTCAATTACACCTGAATTGAGAAACTGTCGTTACCAGAACAAGCCAAGACTGTAAATCACTCTTTGAAATTGGTTTAAGATTCTGACTTGTTCTGATATGGTAACCATAGTTTCCGTGTCTTATGGCTTGGAAGAAATACTTCCAACTTCTTAAAATACAGTATTAATTTGTAATTATACAAATCGCTTTTTATAAAGCTGGCTGTGGAGAAATAGTGCTGGTTATATGCCACTGTTCTTATTTCTGCCAATGATGCCCCAGAAGGGACTGGTGCGATAGGAAAGAATGATTTTAATAATGTGAATTATCAGTATCCTGGTGGTGCCTGTTCACCCAGGCACCAACACTTTGTGATATCCCCACTTAAGAAAGCCAAAAGAAGCCACATCAAAAGCCATTCACTTAGTGGCCATGCCTTGGGAACCATACAAGTGTGCAGCATTACTCATGCTTCAGGACTGAAGACTCCTGGGAACCACAGGCATGTCAATACTGCCCTCATTCCTACTTTAATTTGGTTTAATGTGTGTTTTCTGGGCCTAAAATGGTTTTGTTTTGTTTTGTTTTGCTATCCTATCCAACTTGACTGCTCTTACGTTTTCCATATATTATTTATAGGGCATTTGATACTCTTGCAAAAGCACTAAATCCAGGAGAGAGCACCTCGTGTCAGAGTTCTGCAGAAAGTATGGAAGCCAGCGCACGTTTGGTTGGTGAAGAAGCCAGCATGAATATTGTTGAAATAGAAGGCCCACTTCTGAGTGATGCTCATGTAGCTTTCAGGGTACATAATATATTATTCATAACCCCAGGCTATTTAACTTTTGTAGAGACAAATTCAAACCTGTTAGGTGACCTTTTGAAAGAATAACATTTGAAGAACATATTTTGGTGGTCAGTTGACACTTGTTTCAGATAATATGAGATTGTCAACTACTCTGGTTGTGCAATATTGTTACATACAAGGGATAGAAGGCTCCTGGGGGAAGCATCTGTGTACAGAAACTCCTGTTTACTTGGAGAAAGAACTTTTTCATGTGTTTAGGGTGAGGAAGGTCAGCAAGAGAGCAGAGAGTTCAAGGAAAGGTTTCTGGGTGAAGCAAATACTTAGAGGAATAGGAATGTGTCTGAAGAGAAGCTCTTGGACATACTTGGGGTGAACGGGGCCATTGAGAGAAAAAATCCTGCCTGTTTTAACACTAGATTTGTTATGTTATCAATTCTATCAAAGATAAGCCTGCTTGTAGTTTATTTTCAAAAGGGCTGCACTGAAACATTTGCTGCTTTTACGTCTGAAAGTCATTCATTTATCTAGGGTAAATTGTAGAGCACATTGATGTATCATGAAGTTTTCCAGTCCTGCATTTTTAATATTATAATAAGCATTTTTCATTTTCTTTGAATTTTTCTGCTATATTACTATATTTGTATTCTTTGAGACACGACAAGTCATTAATTGTTTTAAACTATACTTTTGTGACAGCTCACCATGCCTTCCCCTATGCCTGAGTACCTGAATGTTCATTATATTTGTGAATCGGCTTCCAGGTTGCTCTTCTTATCTATGCACTGGGCACGTTCTATTCCTTCCTTCCAAGCTCTGGGGTGAGTATTGAAAAAATCACTTAATGTAACCAAGGTTTCAAAACAGAATTCCTCTTGGCATGGATGTAAACTTCATTTTGCAAAAAGTTTGCCATTTTATCTTTAAAAATATTAGATGGAGTCCAGTTGGCATTCTTACACTCGTGGAAGGACTGTAAATTCACAGACACCTCTTCTAACTCAAGAGGTGGGGAGTTTTTGCTGACTCTCAGTGCCCCCTGAAAATCAGCTCCAGAGGGTTGGGAGACCTTGAGGAACAGAATGGAAGGTGGTGTGGCTTGATTCCTGTGTTGGTCAAATATTCAGTGCTCAAAGTCTTCAATACAAATATCACCAGGGTCATGAGTGGCAACGCAACTAAATAAATATTTATATGATTCAAAGCCCTGCCTATACATTTCATTCTTTTCTGTAGTTAGGAAACCTGAGTGTGATCAGAGTTTTCATGTCAGGTATGCCAGGAAATTCAGTTTCATAGTGAGAGAGGTCTTGTCTGCCTGTTGTTTGTGTTGAATATTGTGACTACGTGCACTATGGCCTGGTTCACACGTTACACTGAGCCAAACCATGGGTTTGCATGAATGTGGGCTTTTGGTGAGGAGCTTGCTGCTTTGCTGTGCTGAGCTAAGCTAAGCCAGTTTAGTTGTGTGACATGTGAACCAGGCTTGTATTGAACTGAACCAAACCAAACAGTTCCATTAATATAGTTCTACTTCTTTTCAATAGGCAGGATAACAGCATATCATTAGTGAAAGCCTGCTGGAATGAACTTTTTACACTTGGTCTTGCACAGTGTTCACAAGTAATGAACGTAGCAACTATATTAACGGCATTTGTTAATCACCTTCATAGTAGTTTACAACAAGGTAAGATACATTGTTACAAGTCTCAGAATTGGTATGGATGGGAACATTGACTTGCTTGGTCATTGATTGATCGCTACTGAAATAATTGCATTTGCTCATATTCATTTTGTGCCTTTTCCTTTACTTGTGGAAACAGCTCTAGCCTTCAAGGTGCTTTTACACCACTATCAACCCTCTCACAGAGGGTTAACAGATATAACTTAACAAATTCACATAACTAAGACAGTAAGAGCCCCTATTAAATTTGCAATGTTTTGTATTCACTTAGATAAACTGTCAGCAGATAGAGGAAAGCTAGTGATGGAGCATATCTTCAAACTGCAGGAGTTCTGTAACAGTATGGTGAAGCTTTGCCTTGATGGTTATGAATACGCTTATTTGAAAGCAATCGTCCTCTTCAGCCCTGGTATGTAAAACAAGAAACTAAAACCTTTGGCCTTGTTCATTCAGTCTCTTGCTGGGTTTACCAGCTTGCTCTTGGAGCAGATATGCTTAGCTACTTTACTTTGAATTGTACCATCTAAGTAGACCAGGCTGGGTTATTTGTGCTAAAGCTAAGTGCTTCTGGACTTTTTTGTTTGATTTCACGTTGGGTGTGATTTTTATGGCTATAGCTTAGCCCCTTTGGGGACATTTCATTTAGTGTCGCCGGTTAACATTTCTACATAAATCCACTGTGTGAGACTATCATAGTTTGGGTGGGGGCATGTCACAAGTATGCAGATGATACCTAGTTCTACATCTTATTAACTTAAGCACCCATGAACAACTATACCTGTTTTACATCAATGTCTGGAGTATGTGGATATGGTTAAACAAACTTAAATGAATCCCCCCCAAAATAGATAGGTTTCATGCTGTTAGGTAATTGTAGTGGTCTAGATGGCGTGGTTATCAGCCCATCTGTGGTCTGTGATGGTTGGGATGGCAATCAGCCCATCTCAACAGGTGTCTACTGCAAGCATCCACCTATACCATCTGAAAAGCTTGGGATATTCCCTTCAGCAGTAGTGCATGAGAGCATTCTCAATGAAAGAGAACTTTGTCTCTTCCTGTTTGAACAGAAGCATTTTTTGCTTAACTTACGATGGGTGGGTTTAATCTAATGTTCTAGCTTTTTTTTTTTGGATGGGCACAAGAAAAACAGGTGCTAAATAATATTTTATTATTGCAATAAAGTTGGTTGTTTATTTACAGCTTTTATTTATTTTTACCATTTTATACACTAATACAATCATAAAGACAATTCAGGAAAAGAGAAGAAACAAAATAGACCAAGTGCCCATTGTTTGATTCTAATAAAGTTGCTTTGCAGTTCATAGTTTCAGCTTTCAGCAGATACTGGGCAATTTAAGTAGCAAAATTTGTTTCCATTTTGGGTCGTAAGAGAATATCTGCCGTTATGTGTCCTTTGCTGCCTTTTATGTCTGATTTGCAGTCGATTTAACAACATACTTTATTTTAGATCACCCTGGCTTAGAAAACATTTTACAGATCGAAAAATTTCAAGAAAAAGCATATATGGAATTTCAGGATTATGTAACAAAAGTATATCCAGATGATACTTACAGGTATATATATACACACATATCTGATTTTTTAAATGTTTCCTTTCTGAGTTGTATTAATTCGGGAAACGTCTGGGAACTAGTTTTGTGTTTGAAGTGTGAGAATATATTTTCTTTAATGATAGGTTGTAATTTCTCTAGATAATGCTATTCCTTCATACTTTGCATGTATGAAATAAATACGTAGCTGTAAGCTTTCATTTCTAGTTAAAGTTCCATTATTGTGTTTGCTTCAAAGTGGCAGGTCCTGAAGTTGCAAACTTAACGAAAAGGGTTAGTTCATTCTTCTGGTTATACGTAGTCTGATTAAAATCAGTAGGGTTTCCTAGAAGTCAAGCCTGTTGTCTGGTTTTATAAGCCACTTCAGAGGCAAATGTTTAAAGGACAGAGCACTAGGCTCATTTTGGCAGGAGGGAACAAATGATGCCCTTCCATGAGTGCATGGATCAGCCCCATGTGCATATATTTCTTAACAAACCATATATTTTGCTTACTAATACAGCTGAAGATTGTTTTTTGAATGTAAAGTTGTGTTACCCTTTTGTCAAATATGTCTTCCAGGCTGTCTAGGCTGCTTCTCAGATTGCCTGCTCTGAGACTGATGAGTGCTGCTATAACGGAAGAACTGTTTTTCGCAGGACTAATTGGAAATGTTCAGATTGACAGCATCATACCATATATTCTAAGAATGGAGACTGCAGACTATAATTCTCAAATAATTGGTCATGCTGTATAAAAGTTAAAACCACGGATTCTATACCATGGCAATCATGGTAATTGTAAATGTACACTATCTCCAAGAGATAACAAGTTTTTCTGTGCAATTTTAACAAGAAAAATACAAGAAGGTGCAGCTTCCTCATTACCAACACATTCTGGAAACACAGTAGACTATCTTGACTGGTGCAGGATGATTTACCTTTTATCTGGTTTTCAAGAACTTTGTATATTGCTTTAGAATCTAATGAAAATCAAGAAGAGTAGTTCATCTTATTTTTGTAGTTTAGCTATACGTGGAACATGACTATAACGAATTCTAAAAAATGTAGAAAAACAAGCCTTTGATAATGGAAAAACTTCATCGAGGCATTTCTATGTGATACTTTAGAAACAAAAAATAAACATTCTTCCCAATGCTGTATTTTCAGTATCTTGTTTCTACAAATTCATTCTTGTCCGTTTGATGTAAGTCTGAAATCCTGAACAAGGCAACTTATTTCTGATGTGACTGAGGGTTGCATCCCATGTTAGTCATACTCGGAGTAGATCCGCTGAAATGAATGGACATGACTAACTTCAATTTATTAATTTCAGAGGGTATATTCTGAGTAGCCTAGGTGGATAGTAAACCCTGGACTACAAAGCTTTGGATATATTTCCAGTAGCTTTGGATGGAACTTAAAACATTTTTATTAGCCAACTAGAATTTATTTAAATTGAAAATTAATTACAGAAAAGCTGGAAAACTGGCTTGAAAGCCTTTTAGTGCCCCAAAGCAATGATTATATTTAGTTTAACTTGAGTCACAAATAGTTGTTATGTTCAGAGTTCTATCCGCTGCTAATATGATTTAGAAGTAAAAAAAATTCTAGATACCTTAAATGTATCAGATAAGTATTGTGTGTTATTTCCTGAGTCCTGTTATATTATTTACATATGCAAATCAGTTCACCAGTGCCAACTGGGTATTTTTAGTAATATTTGTGCTCGTACATCTAGCTAGGAAATTGGTTGATTATAAGCATTAAGGTGCACATGAGCATATGAGCCATCTCGCACAAACTTACCATTCATATTAGAATTGGATTTCCTTTAGCAATCCTGTCTTTTCCTGAAGGTTGAAACAAGTTTCAAGTTCTCATATTAAATTCAAATAAGACTAGAAAGAGTTCCTTAAATGTTCATAAGGAGAGAAATAAACCTTGATGGAAAGTATGTGTTACGGAATAGTATTCTGTTTTTCCTACCCTGTAGTGATCACAGAATCCTCATCATTGCAGATTTTGTGTTTTCATATTGTGTTTGCTACTGAGTATCTTCAGCCTTTGAAAACTTTTCCAGATGCACTTTGTGATTCATTAAAGGCTACTCCTTTTTTAATTACGGTATAGAATAGTTAATCTAGCATAAACACAAAATATTCATTTACTGTGTCAAGGATTGTCCGTGTAACTTTTTTTTTTTGTAAATCTTGTTTTCACCCTTATTTCATGTGTTATGTATTGATCATACTGAATAATTAGAGACAGCTGCCTCTTCTTGTCAAACTGTGGTATTTACCAACAAATGAAATGGGCCTTCTGTAATCTGGACAGCGTTATTTTTATCAAGGTTTAAAAAAAATGATTTAATAAAAAGAGGTACCTTTTTATATACTTCAGAATGAGTCAACCAACAATAATGTAGTGAACAGTTTAATTTCTCTCCTAAAAGATAAGCATGCTTATGCACTTGGGCACAGGCAGGCTTGTATCATACAGTTGTAATAAATGATGTATTCCTAGGTACATCTTGTAGTTAAACAATTCATTGTTTTAAGTCTGTACAGGTAAACTATATTACACATTTTCTGAATGCTTTGAATAAATTTGTTACAGCTAGTTCTTCTCCACTGTCACTGGAAATTGTTTCTGCATTTCATTCCACTTTTGTGTACATAATTTTTTGTGGTTCAGTTTTTGTGTATGCATCAGAATGTCCCAATTACTATATTGTTGCTATATAATAACTACTGTAAATGTCTTGAAACCTGAAGAAGTGTAAATTCTATTTTGGCTGTATTTTTAAAAATAAATTGTAACTTTTATCATAGAATGCTGTTATCTCTTTAATCTTCTTTTCAATTAAAGCTCACATGAACTAGGTTTTTTATGTACATAGATGCACTGTTATCTACTATCCTTATTTTTTTAACATTTTACAGCATTGTGATAGAGTGAATTAAGTATTATTTTGGCTCAGATGCATTCACTTTGCTATTTTTAGTTAAGCTTTCCAGCCATTGTGTATCACTGGTACTTTAATATCTGTGCTTTAATTAGTTTTTCTCTTGGTCCATGTATGTACAAAAATTCAGGAATTTATTTTTAAAATTTGAAAATTACTACTGCATGTTCAGTATAGCAGAATTGAGTAACTTTGTTTACTGTACCAACATACTTTGGTAGTACTAAAAAAATTGCAACAGATAAACCTTTTTTGTCAGGAGATATATCTGGCTTTCAAGAAGTTCAATTCAGATGATTAAAAGACTGCTAGATGAGGATGAGTAGATTGCAGAGGTGTTGCAACTTGTCTTCTAGTGAGCTATTGTCTCTTGCCTTGTAAAGACCTGTCATGTTCAAACCGTATGGGCTTCTCAGAAGCATCTGATGGGCCCCTGTGAGAAACAGGGTGCTCTTCCCTCAAACCACGGAAGCAGAGGATAGCCTTCAGCACGATGAATTTGTCTAATTCTCTTAATCCTCCCACAATAAGTTAGACACCATCCCTACTGAGTTTCAGATGGCTGGTCAAAACTCCCTTATTTTAGGGGGCCTTTGCACCCTGAATACTTCTCATGTTTTCCTTTCGTTTGTTTGTTAATTTGAGAATTTAAATTTTTGGGGTTTCAATTTCTAAAGGTTTAATTTATGTTTTTGCATTCTGAAGGAAATCAGCCCTGAGTGCTCACTGGAAGGACAGATCCTGAAGCTGAGGCTCCAATACTTTGGCCACCTCATGAGAAGACTCCTTGGAAAAGACCCTGATGTTGGGAAAGATGGAGGGCACTAGGAGAAGGGGACGACAGAGGGCAAGATGGTTGGATGCTGTTCTCGAGGCTACGAACATGGGTTTGGCCGGGCTGCAGGAGGTGGTGGAGGACAGGAGTGCCTGGCGTGCTATGGTCCATGGGGTCACGAAGAGTCAGACACGACTGAACAACTAAACAACAACAACAACAATTTATGTTTTAAAATTTCTGTGATGTCTATTTTATTGTTGTAAACTGCTTTGAAACCTAAATGGTGAAAAGTGGGATATAATTTTTAAAAATAAAGCAAGCCATCCAGGTTGGTCACCATCAATGCTTCCTGTGGGGAGTGCATTCCGTACTTTATGTGCTGGGCAAAGTACTTTATTTTATCAGTCCTGACTGTTCTATGTTGAATGTTAGTGAGTTCTTTACACACTCCTCTCATGTCACTTAAAGAGCAGGTCTTCCACCCTCCAATGACATGAGAGTCCCATGAATTTGTCTTAGGCTTCCTTGTACCCCTTCAGCATGTCTGTGTAGCATCTCCCCACCACCACTTGCAACAATCTCAACCCCTTTTCTCTTCTGTTAGGCCATCTGTTGACACTCTAACAGAAATAAAATGTTGAGTATCCTTAATGTAGGATGGATGTTCCATTGCATCTGTTGACACTGACATCAAAATACAGTGCCTCCCCCCAATCTTCTAAATCCTTGGTTCCCAATGTGGGGCACACACTCCACAGCGGGGCAATTTGATTTTTAAGGGTGGGCAATTTGAGAATGAGTTATTAACAGTTAATGACCTTTTAGTCTTCCTCCACGTGAATAGGAGTTCACTTTTTGAATAATATGAATTATATGTCACCGGGGGGATTAGGATTTTAGAGTTGCTTAGGTGGGGCATTTCCAAAAAATGTTAGGAACCAATGCTCTAAATAGTTATATTTGAACAGAAAGGCAAGGTTTAAATTCATTCGTGCCAGAAATTCATTCTTGGAAAGTGTGAACGCAGTCTATGTTGTTGAAGTTAACAGTATTTCATCCCCCCCCCCTTTAAAGCTTTCTTGGTTTACGAAAGTATGTGCAATGTCTCTTTTTTTCAAGTTACACTTTCTACAGATCATTTTCATTTGTTGAGACATTAGTGTTACATTAAGAAGAAAGAGGGGAAAGAGGAGGGGGGCATGGAGAGTGGGGGTGGGGTCGGGTGGCAGTGCTTCTACTTAATGTACCTGTGGGGTTTTGTGGTTTTGAATACAGTCTGCAACCCAGCCGAACGCATGTTTCCTTAGAAGGGAGTTATTTGTGTGTCTCTGTGTATATATATATATATATATATATATATATATATATATATATATATATATATATATACTGTAAACACAGTGCTTTTTTCTTTAAAAAAATGTTTAGGGGTACTTTCATTATCCTACTCATATTGAAATACTGCCCCACAATGAGGCCAAACTTAGATTCACAAAATGTTTAGCGGTATGTGTCCCCCTGCGTCCCCCCACCCCCAGACAAAAAGCAGTCATACACACACACACACTTACCTGGGTGCAGGGCCGGATTTAGGTTTGATGAGGTCCTAAGCTACTGAAGGTAATGAGGCCCTTTATATTTCCAGCTGTCCTTTGTCAACAAAAAATGTCGCTTTTTTGTGTTGAATATATATGGTAATTTATGGACCTAAAGCCATTTGCACATAACAAAATATGTATTTTATCAAAGTTATTGCTGAACTGAAATACAATTAAAAAGAAGTATATTAACTTTGACCAAACTGCGGGAGGCAGTGCAAAACAGGAGTGCCTGGCGTGCTATGGTCCATGGGGTCACGAAGAGTCGGACACGACTAAACGACTAAACAACAACAAATATTAACAGTGAAATAATTATTAATAGTGATATTATTAATAGTGAATGATATTAATAGTGAAATAATTATTAAGCTGTAATGATTTTTTTTATATAAGAAACGGCCGCCTCCTTGCCACCTGCGGGGCCCCAGGGCAGGCCGCAGCCCGCCTCTCCCTTCGCTAGTTGCCTCCGCTTCCCTGGAACTGGAGTCGGAGGAGGAGGAGCCTCCTGCCGCGGCTGCGCAGACGCCGTCCTGCGGCTGAGGGAAGGAGGCGCCGGGCCGCTCTGGGCCTCCGGGAAGATGGCGGAGTACCTGCAGGTGATGAGGAGGGCGCTGCAGCAGCTCGGGGGTCACGGCGGCATTCGCGGGGCCGTGTTTCAGCTGCTGAGGTAAAGGATGGCTCGGCCCCTCCGCCGTGTTCGTCGGCTTGTGACGGCAGGCTGGGAGAGGAGCGGCTGCTTGCGCTCGAGGGTCACCTTGGTCATGGGCAGGAGGAGGTCGCTGTCTGGTTGGCGTGGAAATGGGTCTCCTCCGCTTCTCTAGACCTTCCCGGAACCCCAGAGACGAGCAGGCACCCAAGACTCCGTCGAGGGGATCAAGGTGGACCAGTTGGGGGACCTTTTCTGAAGCGGGGTCATTTCAAGGCTTGCGCCTCCCGGTCATTTCGGCAAAGGGAAAGGGTTGGAAAAAGCTTGTTATTTGCTAGATAACAAAGCGGACTTCCTTTCTCTGGGCTGTTTTGACATACGAGTTCATATGGTTGTCTTTAGTATTCCTAGCAGTAAGTCCTCCTGAACTCGGCAGAGCTGTTTTGTTTGTTTTTCCACTAAACCAATGAACTGGTCCTTGGTGTGGAAAATGCCCTGCATCCAGTTGGTGAACTTGTTTCCGTGGAAGGAAATTCTCTTGCTAGGCAGTTTTCAAGCCGAAAAGTTGGGGATACAGTACTGTATTTGTTTATCTTGCTCTGTTTCCCCCTTCCCTACCACCACTACGCTGTGAGGCAGAACATCTTAGCTCTCTCTTTCTATCATAGGCTTTAATTTTTAAATAAAGTTAAAAATCCAGGCAATTTTTTTAAAAAAACTGCATGCATAACAATACAGGAATAAAGGAACTGGCTGGTTATAATTTTAAGTCTATCGTGCTTGTGGGGACAGCAAGAGTGAAACAGCCAATGAAAAGTTCAATTATACAAGTTATTTATACATACATAGTCAGAAAAAGCTTGTAGGATTCCATACATAACTTTTTATAATTAGTTTTCTTAATTTTGAATATATTGGTACAAGGGTCTTACAGCATTCGCTTTCTCAGATTACAGTCTGTCAGGTGCATTTTATGAAGCGGACTGTAGTCCATGGGTGTAGCCAAGGAGGGGACAGCTGCCCCCCTAAATAAATAAAAATAAATAAAAATACATCGCTAACTGAGGTCCTCCGCCCCCCCCCCCAAAAAAACCAAAAATCCTGGCTAAGCCCATGCTGTAATTCATGAATGCTTATACCATAATACCGGTATATTTGTTCATTTTCAAGGTTCCACAAAATTCTTTGATTTTTTGCTGCAACAGATTAACACTGCTGCCTTTCTGGAAATTATAACACCATTTGCCTGAAAAGGTGATTAGTGATTGGGGCGAGCGGGGAAGCATGCATACAAGTCTTACATTCAGAGCTCTGCAAAGTTAGTAATAAAGCTTGAAAAGGGGTTTTAATGACTTTTGGTTGATCACACATAGAAACTCTTCCAGTGAGTGGGAACCTTAGATTATCAGGGTTTCCAATTGTGGGGAGCATTTCTAAGGGCATTCAAGTACACACACTTCAAAACCCTGATCTGAAGACCAGCCCAGGGACATTGGGTTTGGGTTTGCATGCATCCTCATGTCCCCATCCCGTTTTACTTATTCTGTACTCCTGGGGAATTTCTAACACTAGCCATATACAATTGTTCAAGAAGCACGTTATGCAATAATTCATGCTCATTAGGTGCAAAATGGCTGTCTTTTCAGTTTTAGTAATTAGAGTCGAAGCTGAGATTGCTTCTGGTCCCTTGACTTCTAGGACCACTGACAACCGAACAGAATTTCTAAAGTTACCTTCCACAAAGAGACCATTGGGCTATCTAGCTCAGTGTTACATCCCAACCCTACCTGGCAATGGCAAGGGTTGAATGTGTGATCTTCTGCATTCAAAGTGCTCCACCATGGAGCAACAACAGCTCCTCATATTTAAATTTGTTCAGTATCGGGTAATTTTACTACTTCTGTTTTTCGAAACCTGCAGGGTCAGTGACCTGAAGACTGGCGCACTAGTAGGTGTTGATAAATATGGAAACAAATACTATGAAGACAAAAGATATTTTTTTGGTAAGTGGATATACTTCAGTAATTTGAATTTAATCTTCTGAAAAAGCTAGGCTAATTTACACTTCTTCAGTGTGATTACAATTTAGTCAGCTCTAAGTAATTGTTGGTGTCAAGTAGGAGGATATAACAGTAAGAAGTCCTAGTGAGGTGTTGTCACAACAGGAACTTGGATTTATGTGCATGCTTGTAAATATAGCATCTTTTTGCACTGGTACACAGATGTGAAGAAACAGAGAAACCAGATGGTGTTCAGGGAGTAGTAGTGAGGTACCACTATCTTTGCAGTCTCATTACTTTGAATATTAAGATCCCTTTTCCAGTCTCAACACTTGGATTGCTAAAATTCACCCGAATTGCAGGGAAGAGAGGCTGCAGCACTATTGGGTTACATGGGCTAATATAGTATTTTGAGGGTTTTTGTTAAACACTACATTAATGGAAATTAATGTGCACTCTCCTACATCTGCTGCTTGTCTCTCTGAGGTCCCTTCATGTGTGACTTTTTTCCTTCACAAAAATAATTTTGATGTGGGAAATAACGCAGTAACTTGTTAGATGCAAATATATTAGTTACATTCAGACCATATACTCGTCACCTTTCTGGTCTACGTTTGTAGTAAACCACCATATGTTTCGCTTCATAAGACGCACTTTTTTCCTCCTAAAAAGTAAGAGGAAATTCTGTGCGTCTTATGGAGTGAATGCATGGTCCCTGGAGCCAGTTGCCCAGGGGCAAAAAGCAGATCGTGCTTTTTTCTTTTTTTTTAGAAAGAGCTAAAGGCTAACAAGAGGGAAAGAGAACCCCGCTCAGCAGCTGATTGCAAGAGATCGGGAGGGAGATAAGAGAAGCTAGCCACCCCCTTGCCCAGGCCTCCATTGTTGTGTTTCCCCAGCGACATGTGACTGGTTGATTAGATTATCTGTCTGGAAACTGTAGAAATGGCTCCCTTTCTTTTCCTTTCCTTTCCTAAAGAAGCTGCAGAACTGTGAGTTGAATTCCATAAAAACAGGATTTCCCCCCCTTTGCAAGGTACTGCACAACTTTGAGATGATGCTAAAAAAAATGGAGCTTTCCCCCTTTGCAAAAAAACTGCACAACTGTGAGCTGATCCCCCCCCCCCAAAAATGGGGCTTTTCTCATTTGCAAAAGAAGCTGCACAACTTTGAGCTGATGCTCAAAAAATGGAGCTTTCTCCCTTTGCAAAAAAGCTGCACAGGGCTTTCCTCCTCTAAAAATTAGGTGCGTCTTATGGAGCGAAAAATACGGTGAGCTCTTCGCAAGTGGCCACATAAACACTTCACCGTCCTACATTCTGTAGGGAAAAAACATGTATGTGAGGTGGTCCCAACGTGGATTCTTATCAACGAAGCCTTACACTGCCTCGGTTTACTCCTTCCATGCCTTCTGCAAAACCAGTCCTTTCCCAAAAGTGGTATTTGTTGAATGCGAGAATCTTGCAGGCACAATAATTAAATGTGAGCACAGAATTTTAACTTCACAAAATTTGAATTGTGTGTGGGGTGGTGGTGGTGGTGGTAAGTACAGCCTTTTTATAGCTAATAAAATGTAATAAATCTATGCTTCACTTCTTGGTTCAGTTGAATATAATTTGTAAATGTTTACTTATCTTCCTATTTAAGGTCGCCATAGGTGGGTTATATATACTAATGAAATGAATGGCAAGAACACATTCTGGGAAATGGATGGAAGCATGGTGCCCCCTGAATGGTAAACCAGCTAGTTTACTGCATGCATTTCTGTGATTATATGTTGTATTAACCTTGTGAAACAGTTAACCTCAAAACGAACCAACTTATCTGAGGCTGACACGCAAAAGCAAGGAAATGAAAATTTAATCCTCTTAACAGTACATCATCCCCTAATCTTCTGCCAGCAAAAGTACTTCACCAGTTCCAGGATAGAGCATGGATCAGGCACCACTCTTCTGTTTGAAAGGGACATTATGGTAGATGCATGCTTTCTGCCTGAAAACTGAAGATGTGCTTAGGTGAGGGGTGGCTAATGTGTAGTTGCTTTTGGAGTCTAAACTCTCATCAGCCTCAGCCAGCCTGTCTGTAGCCAGGGAAAATGGCAGACTACAGGTTGGTCATCACTAGTCTCTAGGTCACCCCTTTTGCAGTACTACCTAATTTAATGATATACATTATGTTTCACTGTGGTGTTGCTCAATAATTGTATGACCAAAGCCCTACTAGGCATAGACTGTTGGTCATGGCAGTTTTTGAATTGTGCCTGTTAGTATCAGTCTCCATACCACTTTCTCTGGAACAGTCTTACTGGAATAAGTAGGAGAGTTGTGAAGTGACATTTAGAAGACATTTGATTTTTAGAAAAAACAATCTTACTGAAAGTACCATATTGGCCCGAATATAAGCCACACTTTCCCCCCCCAAATTCCAACCATGAAAAGTTAAAGTGCAGCTTAAATTCACAGCCTTACAAAAATAGGCTTTTATAATATTGCTGCTGAAGCAGACATACGGTAAAACGGAACCAAAAAATGTTTTACAGTATTGCCAATTTGCGAGCTTGAGTCTGTTCATTTGCCATTTACGCGTGTGAGTGCCTGTGGAATTGTAGCAATTGAATAACAATTGGCGATTTTAGCGATTGTACGGTAACTTTTGTGGGCTTGCAATATCAAAGGCTTAAATTGGCTCGGAGTTACAATTCTACCAACCACAGTGATTTTCAGCCTATAACCCAATTTAAAGGGAGCGGCTTATAGTCTGGTATTGTCTCCCCCCCCCCCCGAATTTTAAATGTGCAGCTTATTTGCGGGTGCAGCTTATATTCGAGCCAATACGGTATTTTCTGTGTATAGCTGTGAAGTTGGATGTTCACATTCCAAATGAATTATCTTTGATTTGCATTGAGGGTGGGGAAGAGGGCTCAGTCCATATGTAGAGATCTAGTATGGTCACAAGTAACCTTGTCAAGATTGTTGAACGGTGAGAAACAAACATACTGTAGCTTTCCTGGTTTTAGTAACAGGTCAGTTTCTCTGTCATTTCCACCCCAATTAACACAATTGTAAGCTTACTGAAAATGTGTTTTCAGGAAATTGCATTTTTTAACTTGTCAGATAATTGCAGCACTAAAAACAATTGACCTAAATATTATTTTTGTGACTACTTGAATTAGTTGCCCAGTGCCCACAACATTCTCACAGTATGCACTAATCTTGCTATACTTGTTACTGTTGGGTCACTTAATATGGGAAAAAGTCATTTATTGAACAGATGGGTCCAGCCTTACAATTATTTCACTCTGTGTACTCTATGAGGATGTATGGGGAAATATGAAGCTTGCTTCTAGAGGTGTCAGTGAATGGTAAGGAGGTTGTGTGCATAGTGATAGTGTACTCCTGAGTTACAGGTAGCCAAATAATAATAATGTAAAATGTACATGAGAAATTATATGCAGCCTTTTATAGCTCTTGGAAACTGTTGGATCATTTTTAATGGTTTATTTCTTCATATAGGATTTACATGAAAATTATTCTTATTCTTGTTATTCTCATTCTTATGTTATTATTATTATAAACAGGTGAACTTCACCTGAAGTACATGGGATGAGTTGCAGTATAAAACCATAAAATACATAACATAATAGAAACAAAGCAAGAAAACAATTCCCCAGTACATTTTAATGCTTGTTTAATCAGCCAAAGGCAGGGGACAAGAGGAATGTTTTGCTTGGTGCCTAAAGATATGTAACGAAGGCAAAAAAAAAGCCTCCCTGGGGAGAACATTCCACAAGCAGGGATCTACCGCAGAAAAGGCCCGTTCTCGTGATGCTGCCCTCCGGATCCCTTGTGTGGGAAGGCACACGAAGAAGTGTCTCAGATGATGATCACAGGATCTGGGATGGTTTGTGTGGGTAGAGGCATTCCTTGAGGTATTGCGGTCCTGAGCCATTTGCCCTGGTGAGCAACCTGGCTGCTGAATTCTGCAGTCACTGTAGTTTCTCACCAAATTGCATTCAGATTTAGCCCCACGGTACCCCTGGCTACAGACAGGCTGGCTAAGCCCCAAGGTAGTAATCTAACCTGGAGGTTGCCAGAGCATAGGCAACAGAAGTTAGGCTGTCCGGATAGGAGCACAGCTAGGCTACCAGCCAAACCTGATGGAAGGTACTCCATGCCACTGAGGCCACCTGAGCCTCAAGCAACAGCAGTGGATTCAGAAGTAGCCCACAAGCTGCATACCTGTTCCTTCAGTGGTAGTATAATAACATCAAGAGCAGGCCAGCCACTATCCATCTGGTCTAGGGAACTACCCACTTATACTGTAGTGCCTCAGTCATCTCTGTATTGAGCTTTAGTTTATTGCCTCTCATTTTTGTCCATTATTGAGGCAAGACATCAGTCCAGCATATCCACTGCCCCACCTGCAGATGTAAAGGGGAAGAAGAGCTGGATGTCATCAGCATATTGCTTACACTGTACTCAGATAATTCACTCAGTGGTTTCATGTAGATGTTAAACAGTGAACCCTGAGGAACCTTAAGTGAAGGCTCCATGGGGTCAAATGAAACTCCCCCAGCATCACCCTTTGAAAATGACCAGAACTACCAGAAAGCAGTGCCACCCACCCACAACTCGGACAGCCATTCCAAAAGGCTACCATGTTCAATGGTATCAAAAGCCACTGAGAGCTCAAGGAGAAATAACAGGGATACATTACCCTCCCCACCCTCTCTCCCTCCTCCCCAACAAAGGGCATCATACAGTGTGATCAAAGCAGTTTCTGTGCCAAAACCAGATCTAAACCCCAGTTGAAATGAATCTAGAAAAATGATTGCCTTCAAGAGAGCCTGTTGAAAATGAGTGGCTGGGGGAACCCGGCCAGATGGGCGGGGTATAAATAATAATAATAATAATTATTATTATTATTATTATTATTATTATTATTATACATTATTGCAAGTAATGCTGTGTAAGGAAGTACTCACAGAGAGTCCTATTGTAACTTCATTGCATTCAGTAGGATGCATAATGCTGCCAGCTTTTGATAGTACCCATACACTGTTTGGACAGGGAGGTAGTGAGAGCTTGGCTTCAGATACCACCAGCAGCAGCAGCAACAGCAGCACCAACGATTACCCAATTATAGTTGATAAGTAGTATCTTTTGGGTACTACTTGTATAGTCCAACAAGAAGGACCACCTACATAGTCATAGGAGCACCTCCTGGATCACCCTTTTGTGTGCCCATGACACAAATGGATTGCACCTGCCTTTGTTCTGTTGGGGCAACACTCTTGCAAAACCTTTTTTGCAACACCTACTTGTCTGTAGTAGAATACTAATTTTCTGGTGCTAAATATATCATTTTCTGGCATATTTATTTATAAAATTTATGTTCCACTCTTCTTCCCAAAGGAATCAAGGACAGCAAACACATCAGTGATAAAATAACACAATTAAAAATAAAAGAAACATCTTAAAACAGTTAGGAAACATGCTTCTGCAATCAATAAATTGAACAGAACCTGCATAATTAAACTTATTGAAATGTAGCTGTTCAAAATGGTTCATACAGTGTAACTTGTCCATCAAACCTGGCTTGCTTTTGAAACTCTCTGCATATATGCTTCAGGGGCTATTAGGACAACATATTTATCAGTTTTGTGTGTGTTTGTGTGTGTGTGTGTTTTCCCCCCATTTAAGGCATCGTTGGCTTCACTGTATGACAGAAGACCCTCCAACTACACACCCTCCAGTGCCTCGTAAATTCATTTGGGAGAATCATAAAATGAATTTAAGTGGTACTCCTGGACAGTATGTACCATTTTCTACCACACGTAAGAAGATACAAGAGTGGGTCCCACCTTCTACACCTAGCAAGTGAAAAGAAAGGAATATGATGATCTGCAAAGCATTAGACCTACAATGTGAACTGTAGCTTTCTTCAGTTTTCAAAATAAAAGTCTTTGATCAGAAACCTTCTGAAATCAGAAATATTGATGAGAAGAGAACTAGTGAGTAGCAAATGGCAGAATATGCAATAATCTGTCAGACAGCAGTTGTGCATGAAGTATCTTTTTGTAGAAGCAAGAGTCTTTTGGCATCTTAAAGACCAGAAAATGTACTATGGCATAAGCTTTTGTTGATAAAAGTCCACTTCAACAGATGCAACAACTTATGCCCTAATTTGATGACCTTTAACGTCTACATATTAACACAGCTAGCACTCTGATTATGTTCTGCAGAAGTTTATTAAACCATACACAGTCCCCCACCCCCACCCCCACATTATTTTGTCTAACTTACGTTAGTATGGATAGTAATGATCCATGATTATCCTCTCATTATTTGGAACCTACAAGTTTTATTTCTGAATAACAGTACTCTCTAGAGTGAAAAAAGCTGTTACTATGGATTCTTACCATATATCATTGATAGGATGATCTTAGGAGCATATGGATGTTTCATACTGTTGTAAAAATGCAGTGCAGAGTATTGAGAACTGCTGCAAATTATTAATGTCCTTTGAGAGTCAAAAAAGAAGAAACTGCCAAATTTATGAGCAATCAGCTTTTCTTATGCATATGTTAGTGAAGCTGGTAAGTTTTTGGCATGTGCTACTGTCATAGCCCACTTACAACCTGGGGTAGTTTTTGCATCAAAATTGACCAGTGTAATGATTGGCCTTTGCCAGGGTGTACCATAGTGACTAATAAACTAAGCTAAAAATCAGATGTGCCTTGAATCTTACCTTACATGAGCTCCCATATCTGTAGGCTCATATGAGAACAAGCTGTCCTTCCTAGAGCCCTATCATGTGCCATTTAGGCCTTTAAAATTCAATAATAAATAAACTTTTGGACTCAAAAAAGTATACTCAGCCCTACATCCATCGTGTTCAGTTTTCAGTGCCATGCTCCACAGCTTCTCTCTATTTAGGTGTGTGCATGCTAACAATTATCCCTGCACTTAGTTCAGGTCTATTTAAATCTTTCCTGCTACAAATTACTCTCTGGAGTATTTTGAACTGCTCCTACTGTAATTTAAGGTGCTGGTGATCTCACACAGCTAGTATGAAGGTTTCATTGGAAAACCCAAGGATTATACTGCTAAATGATAGGAACATTTCAACACAAACTCGTCATCCAGGTGAAAAAATAGACTGAAAGTGGTTCTAGGAGACAAGGAACACATTTCAAAATGCAGGAAAATATGGAATGGTGGCGGCTATACTGGCCTTACCAAACAGCTGCAATACCTTGGGATTTCAAAGGCAAGTTGTGCATCAGCAACTGATGAAAAATATGTTGTGATTCCAGTGCACAGGCAATTCTTGGCTATAATCACATTTCTCCACTGCAGGGGAGGTCTTTATCCCATGAAGAGAGAACACCACATAAGAGAGGATATCTCATAAAGTGAGAGCAGATGTGCAGCTTTCCTGCAAACTGAAGAAAAAATGTCTGGACATCTTTGTAACTGAACCAGCATAAAAAGTAAATGAAAAAATGCATTCCTTTTTTATAGGGCTGGATCCAAATGTGCTTCATCTGTGAATAGAAGGGTTTGGAATCTAGCAGAGGATCCCTGCAGGAAGAAGGGGAGGGTTTTGCCCATTCCTCCTGCCTTGAGTCCCTATAACCACTTCCCATAATATGCCCAAAACATTCTACAGAAGCTTTGCAGGGGAGGGAGAAACGGGTGAAAAAGACCTCCCTTTCTCCACTCTCAAAAGAACTCTGCTCATTACGAATCTGGATCCAACCAATAATGATTTTCTAGCACTCTTGGGATATTATTATACCTTATCTCAGTAATCCTTGGCACTTTCATGTCAACCAGGACATTACTATCCTGATACTGCAGCGGACTTGCCTAAGGCCCTCGATGGAATTCATAAGCGGGTTTTCCTGCTTTCTATTTTTCACACCTCGCTACTATGGTGCATTTCTAATGCGATGATGGTGTAAAGTTGCCTTATAGGCTCAAAACCTTATAAAAGTTCAGCAGTGCTCATGTCCCCCCCCCATGGAAGCTACCAAAAGCAGTTCTCTGGATGTCATAATTAATATTTAAAATATTAAGTATGCTATTTCTTTCCACACATCTAATAAATGATATCTTTTTCTGCAAATAGTGTCAAGAATGGCAGCAGATGAGAAAGAGGTGGGAGGCATGCAGGGAACAGTAGAAAGGCATGAAATCAGGGGTGAGGGAGACAGCATTTAAAGTCATTTAAAAGCCTTGTATCTTTTCCCACTAAGCCTCATGAGTCATCTAATGGGAACTCAAAACTGTTTTGCACATCTAATTCTCATGTGTCCAATCCACAGTGATCTGTAATGACTGAAATGCTCCTGATATGTTTGCAGCTTTTTCTCCAGACTTTGACTTGCCTTCTGTGTACTACCAATTCTCTAGTTGGACAATTACCGGTATGCCCAAATGCATGCATGCATTCCCAATTGTTCACTTAAATACATTTTTTAAAAAATTCTATTATTTTTTGTGTTGCCCTGTAACTTACATTCTTTGGAGCCCAAGTGATTTTCCACACTAGGCTTAAGAGTTCCAGTAATCCATCCTTTTTATGGGCTGTTCTACAGTTTAAGCTTTTACCATTTTTCTGTGCATCTGTACTGACACTGCAGTACTGAACAACAGTTTATTTTTCCTCTGTCCAAATGTTCCTTTATTTATTGCACACAGTTTGCCTTTAATTACACTGTATAATTAAGCGCCACAAACCAGGTAGGAATGATTCTGCATCTGTTTGCCCAGAACAGAACAGAAACAGGGCATGTGTGTGTTAACTCCCCTTTAATGTCTTATTACTTTATTGAGTAATGCGCTCATAATAGGTAGATGCAGCGAGAACCTTTTCCAGGATGAATTCCTTGCTCACTTGAAGAGAGAGCCCTATTCCTGCTTTTAGCTCACCCCTCACTTTCAACATCTATATACTTCTCTATTGAACGGGAGCCCAAAGTACCAGCACGCAGTATGACACTTGCTTCCAAAGTCTTCATACCTTGGCCTTCTGCACCTCCTTCCCTGTCACCCAGTCTGACATTCAGGAGGTATGTACATGCAATGGAGTTAAGTGCTCATAAGTCACTTCTTGTATTGAAAAACAATTCTCAGTTGCTGATTATGGTTTCAGAAAACACTTCTACAGAAAATGGGAGAAATGTGCCCATAGGATTCTGTAAGGAGATTCCCGCATCATCAACTTTGAGGTAAGTGACCATTATTAAATAGAGACTTAGTCCTGGGTCCATCCAAATCACTCCTAGTTTATTATCTATTCGGTTTTTCAATCTTACAGTCATGAATGTTAAACCATAGTCTGTGGTTCAAAGCATACTGAAGTCATTTTTGATTGATTCCTGTAATAAATTACAAACTTTAATTCTGGGGCCACTGCTTGCTTTTCACATGGGCCCTAAAACATGGAAGAATCTTGCTAACACAAGTAAAGCTCACTTATTCCGTGTAGTCACATTTTGACCTTCTGAAAATGTTTGCTTTGTCAAAGAGACACATGTAATTTATTATATCCAGTTTTTCGTTCCATAATGAGACTCAATGTGAAAAAGAGTTCCTGGCCAGCTACCTATCTTAAGTACTAACCGCACGCAGATCTGCTTAGCTTTAGCAAGCAAAAGCAATACAAGTGTCTGTGGCTCCCTCCACAGGCAGTCTTATTTGGCTCTGCTTGAACCTGCTTTTTATTGCAAATATTTTATTTTTTACTTTTTCAATCTCACACCAAAGTTACCTGACGTGCATATCCAATAATTTTTTTCTGTATACAGGAGTGAGCAGAATAATGATGATGATGACAATGATGATGATGATATTGTTAATGTTATTGTTTTTCGTACTCTGCCCAGCCGACTGGATTGCCCCAGCCACTCTGGGTGGTTTGCAACCCATATAAAAACAGTAAGGCATTACACATTTAAAAGCTTCCCTATACAGGGCTGCCTTCAGATGTCTTCTAAAGGTTATATAGAAGATGACTGGAGAACAAAAGGATTGCAATGATGCTGGTTTAGCAGCTGCAGGCTAAATCAGTTTATTTAGTTTTCCCCCACCACCTCCAAATGCAGCCTTTTCTCACTGTGATACAGGACAGGGAAAAGATATATTTCAACTTATATTTGCTTTTTGTAAAAGAGTCAACATTAAGCAGCTTCAGACAGCTGCGACTTTTGGACAAACTGACAGGCAGAAGCCAATCAATCCACTTGTCAAAAGCAGAATGAATTGCCATGATACTTGACCTATTGGAGGGTTCATCCATTGAGTTCCTGACTAACAGCGCAATGTCTAGAAGTAAGTCTGATTGAATTCAATGGGACTTACTCCCAGGTAAGCCCAAAGCCTAAGTCCTTGGTCCACTTCCCTGGGAGTAAGCCCTATTGAATTCAATAGGACTCTTGAGTAGCTATAATTAAAAAATAGTCCAGTAGCACCGTAAAGGTAAAGGGACCCCTGACCATTTGGTCCAGTCGTGACCGACTCTGGGGTTGCGGCGCTCATCTCGCGTTATTGGCCGAGGGAGCCGGCATACAGCTTCCAGGCCAGCATATGGCCAGCATGACAAAGACACTTCTGGCGAACCAGAGCAGCACACGGAAATGCTGTTTACCTTCCCGCTGTAGCGGTACCTATTTATCTACTTGAACTTTGACGTGCTTTTGAACTGCTAGGTTGGCAGGAGCTGGGACCAAGCAACGGCAGCTCACCCCGTCGCAGGGATTCGAACCGCTGAACTTCTGATCAGCAAGCCTTAGGCTCTGTGGTTTAATCCACAGCACCACCCAGAACTAACTTAGTTGGTCTCTAAGGTGCTACTGGACTAGGTATCTGAAGAAGTGTGCTTGCACACGAAAGCTTATACCCAGAACTAACTTAGTTGGTCTTTAAGGTGCTACTGGCGGGACGCAGGTGGCGCTGTGGGTTAAACCACAGAGTCTAGGGCTTGCTGATCAGAAGGTCGGCGGTTCAAATCCCTGCGACGTGAAGGTAAATGGTGTTTCCGTGCGATGCTCTGGTTCGCCAGAAGCAGCTTTGTCATGCTGGCCGCATGACCTGGAAGCTGTACGCTGGCTCCCTTGGCCAATAACGTGAGATGAGTGCCGCAACCCCAGAGTCAGTCACGACTGGACCTAATGGTCAGGGGTCCCTTTACCTTTAAGGTGCTACTGGACTATTTTCTAATTTTTTATTTCGACTGCGTCTGACCAACATGGCTACCAACCTGAATCTTCAGCTACCTACCTGAATCTAGTTAGGATTGCACTGTAAGCTGCGTTTTGATCTTTCAAATTCATAGTCATCACAGCACCAATGGCCCCTACTGACTCTCAAAATGCAAAGGTGTTCACTATAGTATGCTCAGCCTGGAGAGCAATCATGTCATAAATATAAATATAGAGCAAATGAATTAGACCTTGGTTAAAGGAATACTGAATCATCATCTAGCTAGCTGGAGCTAAGTAGAGCACAAGGAAAGCACCATCTATTTTGAGTTAATGATGCTTAATTTCTTTTTGACTCGTTGAATTTTAAGGATGATTACCTTCAGACAAATGAAGGCTCTGCCACATGGAATTTTAGCTGTCATATGCTGTCAAATTCAGCTGTCATATGCCGTAGATCACTGTTCAAAAGAGTTTCCGAACAAAGGCAATGAATGGATTCAGGGATAGTTTGGTTCCTAGAACATTGGTCTACAAATGGTTTGTTGAGACCCATTACTGAGTTGAAAGCTGACCTAAAGTGTATCAACAGCAGCATTACCATTCTGCAAATGCATAAAAAAATGAATGAGGTGTCGCCCCAAATGCATTTTTGGGCTAAAAGTGGGTCCCAGGTCTGAAAAGGTTGAAAACTTGTTCTAGAAAATAAAAATGATAATCCAAGCAGTATGAGCTCAGTGCAAAGGTGAGTAAACTGAAAGGCAGAGACAGCAAAACCTAACCACATGATTTATCTGAACTGGAGTACATGTAATACTCATGAGTAAATATAGTTTTAATACCATTCATTTGGGTGTCCTCCTATGCACAGTCAAGCCCAGAGGAGGCAAGTTCTCCATTTTGCATAACAGAACAGTAGGGCTGTATCAGTGGCATTTTGTTGTCACTGAGATTCACTACTCTGCCAGCCAGCTGTCCTCCTGACCTCATGTATGGTGCTAGCAGTAAATGACAGAGAGCATCTGATAGAAGGGGGAAGGTAGACTGAAAGGTAAATCATCATAAATGTGGGGAAGTGGTTGCACATGCCTTAATATCAGTTCTGCATTATTTAATCACATGTGGTAAATGTGGGGAAGTGGTTGCACATGCCTTAATATCAGTTCTGCATTATTTAATCACATGCTCATAGATAGAGTGTGTTCTAAAAACAAAGGGGCACAATGGCTGCTATTAAAGATTACTGCACACTTTCCTCTCCTGGTTATCATTTAAGGAATGTGTCAAGAACTGGGGGAAATAATACATATGGAAAGGAAACTTGCAAATTGGCTTCCTCCTGTTGCTGTGTTCTCCCCAAATGTGTTGAGTTTGGCAAACACTGTGAATCTTCTTAGCCAAAGGTGTGATTGGTATAGCATACTGGACTCCATAGGTCTAGCTGCAGAGCCTAGAATCAGCATCTGTTAAACTGCCTGGAATCTATTAAACTTTCCACAAATTTCAGTGAGGCCCAATCCTATGCACGAAACCTACAGATTAATTGAGGTGCCCTAGCTCTGTATGAGATCGACCTGTTAACAGTTGCAGTTGTCCTGGTCCTGGTTGTCTCTGATTCTAGCAATATAATTAAGCAACAGCCCAGTATAGTCACTTCCTCCAGTGCTGAAGTCAGCTTCAGTGCTGTTAGTGACCTGTGACTTGCAAGCCAGACCATCCTTACTTTGAGTAAGGATGAGTTCCAGAATTTAACTCCTATCTTCCCTTGCCTGCTACTTGTCCTGTTCAAACAGGGGTGGCTAACCTGTGGTCCTCCAAAAGTTGCTGGTCAATGTCCCCATCGTTCCTGACCATTGGCCAAGCTGGCTGGGCTGAGGGGAGTTGGTGTCCACACCTTGTATCTTCACATTTCACCACCTAAAATAGAGAAAGGGGATTATCTTCAATTTCTGCATGCTATTGTTTGCTATTCTATTCTGTATACGGTATTTTTGCTTTGAGGTGTGTGTGTTTCTAGCCAAAGTTTAGTAAGAGAATTCAATTTTATTTAGTACTGTTGGATCAATCTAACAAGTCCTTCACTGCATTACGATGGCTTCTTCTATAGCTTCCATAAATATAGCAGTATGGTCTAATTAGTTACTGGTGTGACTTGCACATTGTATGGCAACAGTTGCTATACAATTTTACTGCCGAAAGACCTTTTACCATTTCTTTGATTCCAAGCTTTGTAGTGAATCCCTGTGTTCCATCCCTCATCTTTGTGTATCTTCTTTTTTTCCCATTGGTGAAATTTCTAAATGTCCCTGGAATGTGCAATATGATAGGTTTGTATTGCTGTCATATTTTCTGTCTGGTTGTAACTTCCCAGCTGATTTGAACTTAGATAGTTTTGTGCATGGAAATAAAATGGAAGCTATTAGCACACTTTGTAAAGTTTTCAAGGTAAAAGTAGACCTATTAACCAATCTGTTAATGGAGGCAACATGTCTGGGAATACAAGTTGCTGCGAATCGCAGGTGTGAAGAGAGAACTGTTGCTCTCAGGTCCTGTTTTCAGGGCTTCCCACAGACATCAGTTTTGCCTGATCCAGCAGGCTCTTTTAATGTTCGGGAGAAGGAGGAAACATGTAGTCCTCAGATGTACCACAGGGATAAGAGAGTCTTCTTCTGAATGAGTTAATACACAGTGTTCCAGATATCATCTTGGGCATTTCATAGACCATGTTAGTCAATTTGGTGCCCTTGATGACCATTAGCCATGATAGCTGGGGCTGATGGGAACTGATGCGACCTGGAGGCCAACTGCATTTACAGGGTGCCATTCTGGCTACTGCCATCATAGACTCTAAAATTGATAATACACTGGAAAACAAAAAGAAACAACTCCTGGTAGTGCTTGATTTATAACGTAGAGCACAACTACTTTATGATATTATCATGGGGCATCCAAAAAGTATAAAACAATGCATAAGAGCATCTATACTATGCTACAATGAAATGTTTAAACGTTTCTTTGACTGTCCTTGAATCTTCTCGCCACACTTGCCATCCTCTCCTGCCACACTCTTTGAGAACCACTGCTCTATGACATGAAAGTTTATAGTTCTGCATTTAACAGCTTATTGTGCAGAATAAATTAACCTGACCCAGGTTTTGTTTTTGTTTTTTTGCAACCAGGGACAGAGAGGGAGACTAAACCACTTGAATTGGTACCAACCACTCCTTCAGTTGGTAACCCAATTTCTGTAGAAGCCTGCTTTCCTAAACCTGATAACTTTCTGATGGGTTAGATTACAGTTTCCTTCATCCCTAATGGCTGGGCATGCTGCCTGGGGCTGAGGAGAGCTGCAGTCCTTAACATCTAGGTTGGAGAAAGATGCTCCAAGCTGCCCTTACATCTCTCACCTTTGATTACAAGTTCAGTATAATGAATTTATACAGACATATAAATACAAACAGTATTTTAAAAGTGTATACTTAAGCTTACATACATACATTTTATTATTATTATTAAATATTTATTAGTCACTTTTCTCATGGAAGTGACTCAATGTAACTTACAGATGCAATAAAAATACTTAAACAAATTACATTAAATGCCATAAATAAATAAAAACTAAAAACAAACACAGACATCTATGCAAATAAAAACCAGGTCTTTTAGACTTTGCTCCTCTAAAAGAGGTCACAAATACTTAAACACTGTTCAAATTAAGGGCCAAAAACCGAGGTAAAAGGGGAGGTTTTGTCCCGGTCCCTAAAAATAGATACACAGACACACTGTCAAAGTTAACTCACAGTTACTCAGCTCTACCAAACTGGCTTAGGGAAAGTTCTAGCTAGAGGCTTTGCAGGCTGTGGCTTCAATCACTTAGGTAGCAGAGTAAAACAACATCCGACACTTCCTACAGAGCAATTTTCTGTTACGTAGTTTGCTTAAAATCGTCACAGATCTATCTTCAGACAAATATGAAACCAATTCATTAAATACTAATTTGATATGTGTGCTATTGTAATGATTTGAGATAGTGAAGGAGCTATGCTTGCGTATATAGCCCCTGATGTGAATAAGCCCTGTTTAATTTTCTGTTTAAGCTTCTGTGATTGGAAACTGCAGGCAAATGTTGTGTTGTCATCCGTACGAAAGCCTGGAGACACAAAGAACAGCATCACAGCTAACGATGCCACTGCACTGCTTGCTAACATCACAGTTGCTATGCTACAGCAATTTCCTTGCTCCCTTTCAGACAATGAACTTGAGCGAGAAAAATGTATAAAACACCAAATTACTTCCCACCTTTTTCTCCAATTTCATTAGCAGCTTTATGGCTAACCTTTTATACTGATAAGTACTCTTCAGCTTATCTATTGGCAACAAAGAAGAAGAAGAAGATCTAACATAAAGTTTGCTGAGAAAGCTATGATTAATCAGTTGGGGAGCATTTCAATTTACGTAGATCAGGGTTGTGGTGTCTCTGTGGCCCTCCAGATGTTATTGAACTAAAACTCCCATCATTCCTGACATTTGGTGATGTTGGCTGGGGCTGATGGGATTGGAGTCCAGCAATGCCTGGAAGACTACAGGTTAGTCACCACTGACCTAGATATTCTGTAACAGTAACAGATGTAAAAATAAAGGTGCCAAAATGCATTTGCAATTTTGACAATATTGCACTTGGGCTCAGTAGAGTTGGGAAGGGGGTAGCTCACAACAGAAAGTGACTGGATTTTCTAATGATGTGACTGTGGACTTGGCTACATTAGTCAAGAAACAATGTTTTAAATGTGTTATAAAGATGCAACGTTAGATGGCGCCAGAGAGCAAAAAAATCTAAGCGATTTTCCATAGGATTTTTTTCTTATAACAGTTTAATTTCTGGCGTATTTATAGCATTTTTTCCCCTTGTGTGTAGATCCACCCTGTATCTCATTTTCATTCATGCTCTTTGTAGCAGGGCCTCTTGCACTGGCCTCACTTTTATTTAAAACAACACCCTCTTTCTTTGTGTTTTCCAGTTTTGTAAAACACATATTTGCCAATCCTCCTGTCATCTGACAAAGGGAGCTCTGGCTCACAAATGTGTGTGCTGGTTTGCTAGTTTTGACTGAAGGTGCCACCAGACTTCTTTCATTTCCGCATCAAACCAAAAGGACTATTCTTCTGGAACGTGAGACTGTATTGGTCATAATGTTTTAAATTTTCCAGCTTTGAATTCTGCTATCCATTTGTAATGGTGTTCCCCAAACCCAATTTTGTAGTCAGCTTAAGGCATATATGTTTTTCTGGTCTGTAGCATTGATAAGAATAATCTGCCCACCCACCCCTTTTTCATGCTGCTCATTCCTATCTGGATGAAGACAGGCAAGCACTGCTAACTGGGGTTGAAGAAGTGGATTGAATACTGTACACTCACTGCCTTCATCACAAATGCTTCTATGCACCCCTTCTACCACCCTTTAGAATGCCTGTGTCTGCCATTCTGCTTTACCAGTTATCCATCAGCTCTAAATGTCCTGCAAATGCTTTGAGGGTTTTCTTGATTGTGATTAAGTATAATCTGTGGGGTGGTGTCTAGTAGCCTCTATCTCCTTCCTGATTCTGTTATGTCATTCATTAAGAGTGCTTAGTGCAAATGTACCCTTCATTAGCATGCACAGCAAAACACATTCCCATATGTTCCCCTTGCAGGCTTTTCACATTCCTGAAGATATCTATTGGTTGATGTCACTTGCCGGGTGGACCCAGTCTGCTCAGTCTTCTCTTCCAATCCCCTGGGGAGTTTTCTCTCCCTCTCTTTTCCAGATGCCAGATAGCTAGATAGCTAGATAGATAGATAGATAGATAGATAGATAGATAGATAGATAGATAGATAGTGACTAGGATAGTTAAATGCTGTTAAGCATTTAACTGCATAGACTTGTTGGCATAAAAATGTCTTCAAGAGATGCCTAAAAGTCAAAAGTGAGGATGCCTGCTGAATCTCTGTGGGAAGAGTGTCCCACAGCATGGAGCTGGTGACCAAAGTATGTGGATAACTCTACTTATTGATACCTCCCAGGTGCAAACTGTGAATAAAACTGTGTTGGTGCTTTAAACTTTTTATTTAAAAAATATGCTATGCCTAACGAAATGTGGAAAATCCAAAATCCCTGGTAGTGTCATACCTTCTTAATTTCTAGAATTTCATTATTCATTTCACCTTAGAACATTAAACTTTATCTTAATTTTATATATTTATACATTTAACCACCAAGGTATTTTAGGATATTAAGGCTACAAACATGTCACACTTACCTGACAATAAGCCCCGTCGAACATTACAACACTTGAACACTCTATTATCACACTGTAAGAGTGCATCTATTTTTGGCATATTGACTTTCCATAAATAAATGTGAATAAAACTCAATATATTTTCTCCGTAAGTGCCCCGAGCACAGAGATATTTCTTATGTTATCTCCAGCCAAGCTTCATGTGGCTTTTAAAAGTACACTTCAAACCACTCTCCTTCCTGCAAGCGTCAATACAACAACATTGTCATGGCAACAAGGCCCCTTTGCTCCAATCAAATCAATTCAGAAAATAAAGCATGGTGATGACATCACAATATGTACTGACATCACACAATGTTGGGTGGTAGGGAGGGGAGAGGATGGGGTGACAGTGGTTCTACTAGAAAAATAAAATGACATTGTCAGTATAAGTGTAGCAAAATAAAAAAATTCCTTCAGTAGCACCTTAAAGACCAACTAAGTTTTTATTTTGGTATGAGCTTTCGTGTGCATGCACACTTCGTCAGATACCACTTCTGACGAAGTGTGCATGCACACGAAAGCTCATACCAAAATAAAAACTTAGTTGGTCTTTAAGGTGCTACTGAAGGAATTTTTTTTATTTTGCTTCGACTCAGACCAACACGGCTACCTACCTGTAACTAGTATAAGTGTAGATTAGACTATAGCTTAATGTACCTTTAAGCTCATATAGCTGTAATTACAACGCATTTGATTTCTCTTAGGAACAGGAAATAAATGATCATATGAAAATAAATAATTGACCTCAAACCAAATGAATTTAGTTAGTTACATGTTGCATTTATAGAACACCCTTCGTCACATCTGAGGTGATCCCAGGCTGGTTACCAACGCATAAAAACACAAAACTAAAATAGAGTGAATAAAAGTGAAAATAAAAGGTAAGTGGTTACTGCAACAGCATAGAGATCCAGTAACAAGAGGCAACTGAAACTGGGTAACTGGGTGGGGAAACTTCTAAGGGCCACGTATCAGTGGTGGGTGGAGTTGGAGGCAAGAAAGTGGGCGAAGCAACAAATGCAAATTTAGCCTTTGTACAGTAGTTTCTTTCTGCATACATTCTCACACCATTCTCTATCACTGCCATTCCATGCCCTTACAACTGCTCCTACACTCCTGAAGTAGGAGTATGCACAGGTTTGTTTGCCAGGCATGAGAGAGGAGTGGTGGTGGAATACTCTGAGCATGTGCCCATTTCACAGTTTAAATTCACTTAAATCGTAGTACTGTCAGGAATGCCACTACAGGAATAAAAAGGAGTTTCCTTCTGCTGCCCTGATGTTAACGAAACATATTTACTTGGGAAAAGGCACAATTTTGTTGTATAGATGGCTAATACAAGTTTTAAGGAAAACTTAACAAAACGGTTATGTAACTACTCTCATACACAGCTGCTCCAATGAGTTTTTTAAAGGGAAAAAAGTGGGGAGGAGATGAGGAAGGATGCAGTGATGACCAGCCTCACTCCCACACCAGCCCAAGAACTGTTGTTGTTTAGTTGTTTAGTTGTGTCCGACTCTTCGTGACCCCAGGGACCAGAGCACGCCAGGCACTCCTGTCTTCTACTATCTCTCCCGCAGTTTGGTCAGACTCATGTTAGTAGCTTCGAGAACACTGTCCAACCATCTCATCCTCGTCGTCCGCTTCTCCTTCTGCCCTCCATCTTTCCCAGCATCAGGGTCTTTTCCAGGGAGTCTTCTCTTCTCATGAGGTGGCCAAAGTATTGGAGCCTCAGCTTCACGATCTGTCCTTCCAGTGAGCACTCAGGGCTGATTTCCATCAGAATGGATAGGTTTGATCTTCTTGCAGTCCATGGGACTCTCAAAAGGTCAGCAACCTTTTTCAGCCATGGGCCGGTCCACCATCCCTCAGACCATCTGGTGGGCCGGACTATATTTTTTTTGGGGGGGGGTGTGTGAACAAATTCCTATGCCCCACAAATAACCCAGAGATACATTTTCAATAAAAGCACACATTCTACTCATGTAAAAACACACTGATTCCTGGACTGTCCGTGGGCCGGATTGAGAAGGTGATTGGGCCGCATCCGGCCCACAGGCCTTAGGTTGCCTACCCCTGCTCAAGAGTCTCCTCCAGCACCATAATTCAAAAGCATCAAGAACTACTGCCACTTTTTACATCTATTACCCTCTAGGCATCTAGGCATTCCTTCAACATATGTGGTATAGTGGTTAGAGTGTCAGATCAGGACCTGGGAGACCAGGGTTCAAGTCCCACTCCCCATGGAGCTCATTGGGTGACCTGCTGAGGCCAACTACTGCTGCTCATCCTGACCTACCCCACAGGGTTGTTGGGATTAAACGAGGAGGAGAACCATGTACTTCCCCTTGAGCTTTTTGGAGGAAAAGGTGGGATATAAATGCAATAAGATAAATAAGGCCTAGCCTCCACTGCACCGAGGCCAACATTCGTTTTGCCCTGTTAACAACCAAAGTGACACTCCAGTTTGGGGAAAAAGCTCACAGAGCATGACCAGAATTTGTCAGACGTGTCATTTCACGCTTGCAGGAGCTTTCCTTGGGGGGACGGGGACTGCACTTAAAAAAGAAAAGAAAAGACTCCAGTAAGGTGCAATAAACAAAATCTACCCTTATTCCCTTATGGGGTACACAAGAGCCCTTGTAGAGTCCTTTGTAGGTTCTCCATTGGTAGGAGAAAATAACAGAGGCCAACCAGAGAATATTGAGAAGCAAAGCAGCTAGTAAGCCTGATCTTTATTGAACTGTTGTAACAGGGTGCTCCCCTCTCACGCAGGAGAAAGGAGGAGGATCCAGAACCATGGTGTGCCCACCCTTATATAGGCATTTAAATTCCCCACCCTGGAGTCCAAGACCACCACCCCAGATACATAATACCTATACCGTATCACAGAAAAGGGTGGTCTACAACAGTACACTGTATGTTGTTTTATCTGCCAGGCTATCTGATAATCCCTTCTCTGATTGCCCTTCCTGCCTGGTAGTATGGCCATTTCTCTGAGATGGTATTCCTGAGACAATGGGAAAGTTCCCTCACCCCCTCCTTCCTTGCAGAGAAACATTTTGTCAGTTTGGGAGTCAAAAATGGTTTCAGGGCTGCTTCACACATGTGGTCTATACATTTGTGTACCTGTCTGCTTGGTACATTGATGAACATTCATTATATATATATATAGCCTTAATTTTTTTTATTTCAGAGGGGAGGGGGGCTAAGCTCGGTAGGAGGGCCCCAAGCCGTGCATTTAATGCTCCAGCCAAAGGACGTCAAACAGCAGAGCAGGAGTGGAAAATACGGGGCCAGGAAGACCACTCAGGGCTAGCCAGGTTTATCTGCCTCGCTACGAGACAGCTTCACACGCTGCTGAGTCTGACCCTGTTAGAAATGGCTGGATAAATGGTTTCTTTTGGGGGGGGGGGCGTATGAGCGTGTGAGCCCTGAGAGGTCCCCACAGCTAAGGACCTCCCCTGCCCCGCGTTCTGTAAAGCGGCTTGCTCCTGCAGCGCCTGGTCACTCCAGTCTTCTCAGTTGGTGGTGTCGGAGCGCGCGCGAGCGAGCGTCCTTTGCGCACCTCCGAGTGCGCCTTTCCGAGCGCGCGGAAGAGCTCGCGCGCTGAGGCTAAGGGCAGGAGGGGGCGGCGGAGGGGGCGGGAGCGCGAGGTAGTCCCCCCCGCCGCCGCCTGCTTCCCTCCTCGGCTTTGCTGAGGCCGGCAAAAAGCAGTAACAGCAGCAGCAGCAGCAGCTGCAGCCCCTGCCGCCTGGTTGGCTTGCTGCCGCGCCGCGTACTCGAGCCGGAGGCTGCTTTGCGAGAGCCCTGCCGCACGCTCCAGCCAAAGTAGCCGGCGCTGGGCTCGCAGCAGCCGAGGCAGCCCTGGCTCTCGGGGGAGCGACCCTGTGCATGCTGCCACACGCATGTGCGAGGAGCGAAGACTCCGGGATCGGAGCCGCTGCCTCGGCGGGCATGAAATGTGCGCTCCTCGGGCTGGCGAAATCGCCCAGCAAGAAAGGCGCCGCTGAATGGCCGAGGGGGGAACGGGAGGAAGAAGGCGAAGAAGAGCCGGCCGGAGCCAGGAGCCCCAGCCGCTGCTTGACCAGCATGCTAAGGAAGGTAAGCGATAGATGCGGCGCTCCTCTCTCCACAGCCGCGAAGGGTCGCCGAGGCTGAGAGGAATCCCCGGGCAGCAGCTGTGCCTCTTCCTCCCTCTCGGCGCCGGCGAGGCTTCGCGTTCGGAATTGGCGCGCTTCGGGGCAACGACATATGGGAGCCTCGTTTGGTTGAGACCCAGGGAAGGAAAGGAGGGCCGCCGCCACCTCTCCGTGCGGTTGCCCCAAGGCAAATAAAATGGGGAGGTTGTCACACGTTACTGACAGGGAGGAAACACCGGAGAGGGTACATTGCAGAGGGGGCTTTTCCGTCGGCTCTTCGGTGTCTTGACGGCTAGTGGTGTCTCTCTATTTCAAAGGACAGTGTGTCCCAAGCCTTGCGAGCAGCTCTGTGGGTCATACGAAAGCTGTGTCTGTGTGAGCGAGTGACCCGGCGCCCTTTTACCATTTATTACGCGCACGAGACGGATCTGCTCTGCTCTCCTAGGCGTTTTTGCGGGATCTGGCCGTTAGAGCGCGCTGTTTCCCCAAAATCTCTCCCAGTTCCTTACACTACAGTGAGGAATCTTTGGGGGTTTTTTTGGGGGGGGGGGTGTTTCCCAGTAATTCGGCCTCAAGTGGTACCTTTCTCTAGGCAGATGTCTATCTTCAAATATGTGCCTTTCTTGTCGTGAGGGGGTTGTTGGTAAGGCAGTTAGCGAAAGGTATTCTTTCGGAGCCATCTGACCTGACTGCTTCACCTCATTTTGGATGTTGGCTGTGTTTTCGCTCAGGGCTGAAACAAAACCTCAGGCAAATCAATGGGCAAGGCCCAACAGCCCATAGATGGTGTGGAACTGGAGCCCTACCCACCTGTGCATACCACTGCTTGAGAGGAAGCATCCTGGGTTGTGGGATGTGCATGGTTCACTTGCCCTGTTTCAGGCGTGAACATGGGCAGTTGTGTGTATCAGAGGAAGCACCTTGTGAATGTTGTGCAGAAGCAGTTCATATGCTATGTGGAAGTGGCGCGGAAGTACTTTTTGGCCAGCTCCTGCTGTGACTCATGAAGTGGGACTTCCAGACCTTGTTCATGATTTTTCTCGTTTGTAATATTCAAATAGGACCTGCAAGTGCTCCATTTGTAGCAGGGTTTAGGGTGCCAGTGAGTAGCCAGCCTCATTTCCTCCAGCAGACTCCATTCCACCTCTCTTGGTTTTCTGGGTTTTCCCCTCCACAGCAGACACTGAGCACTTTCTGGTCACTCAGCATCTGGGTATGTGGGTTTTTGTTTTTGTTTTGCATTTGCTTTTTACTTCCCTTAAGTATTTTTTGTACTTCCGTAGACCGTAGGTTTCGCCTGAGCATGCTTGTTTTCCACTTGCCCCAGCACAATCCTACCTGCACTCAGCAACTGAGTTTGCTATTAGAAGGGGTGATAAACCAACTCATTCAGAAATAGTTCCCCAGTATTAAACTTTTAGCAAAATGATGGTGTTAAGGGTGTCCAGAGAAGCATTTTGCATGTAAAAGAAAAAACACTGCTCTGCAGTTGAGTTTTGAGGTGTGCCCTGAAGCCATATGCCCCGCAGAGCTGAAAATTTCAACAAATATAGGACCTGTGATGCTTGGATGTCTTGAGGTAAGGAAATGTCTCAAATGACACCTGGCAGTCCTAGTAATTGTAAACACTTCTGGAAACAATTGCTAACTTCCTGCAAGGAATTAATGTGCTTGGGTATGATTCTTAGCACAGCTATTGCCCAGGTGTGTGGTAAGGTCAATGCAGTTCCCTGTTATTCCTATCATGACTCTGATGTCATCACTGTGATCAGCATTGTGCCAACCTCCTTTGTCTTTCAGTTGTGTACAATCATTCTCAGTTGTTTCTAGTTAAAGAGCACTCAGATGTGAATCTAACAAGTGCAGTGATTCACAGAACTGGAAAGTGTCATGGGACCTGGTAGGCAGGATGGTCAGATGTAAAAGCTGGGGCTGAAATTCCCTCTTCTACATCACTACTGAAGGCGTGCAGGTCGGAGCTACCCTTGGCCACTCTTACTGGGAGGTTATCTAGTCCAGGTCTGCTCAGTCCAAACTTAAAGCCTCTGATCTGATATGTGCACCCAGCAGTTTCCTTAAAACCATCTAAGAAAAAAAAAATTCTGAATCATGGGATGAGAGCCACTAGTGTGCCATAAGTGTGTCACCAGGATGCCAGGAGTCAGTTTTGGGTGGAAAAATTGATAAACACTAGGTCCTGCTAGTAAAAGATGAAGTAAAAAATGTGGGGGAACCTAAGAGGAGTTCGGGTTTATCGAACAGGATTCTGAATTAGAAGTTGAATTGCAGCATCACCTGAAGGCGTTTTTAAAAACACCTTGACTCTTGTAATCTTACGTAATATTGTATAGCATTGCAATGTAGATTTGTGCATGCTACTTTTATTATGGACCTCCTAGTTCACCATGTTTGCTGTAATCAATCCCATGCATAGCATGGAGCCAAGATTGACTGAATGCCACCATTACACTTTTTATTTGTGGCAACTGCACTTGCTCACCTATAGGACTGTGGGCTCCATTTTGCAACTTGTGTTTGAAAAAAATCCACTGTGCTGCTTGAAATGGTTAAAGCGATATACAGTACAACTAAACCTGTGTCGATCTTGCAGCTCCTACATCACACAGGAGCTAGTCAGAGGGAAATTGCAGAGGTTTGCATTGGATTATTCAACATAAGCACTTTTTGAAGTCAGTAAGAAGAGCACAACTGTATGTAGCTACTCTTTTGGCTTGAATCATGATTGATTAAAGTTGCCTGAGATTGTTTGGTGTTGGGGTTCAACAAAGCCTTCCATCTGACCACCCCCTCATTTCTGCATTTGCCTGATAGTAAATCCTGTTGGTGTTGAATCAGATTGCTCCCCAGTAAATACCTATTTAAGCTTGGAGCTGTTGGGTAGCGAAACTTTCCCATCTACAGCAGAAGCCTCTCCTCACTACAGTATGTGCTTTTAGTTGCCATGGAATCCTGTACTTAAACGTAATGTTAGCTGCAGCCTCTGAGTCAACTTCATAGCACATGCTATTGTTTATGGCTCTTGCAAAGCTTAAATAAATGAAAGTGTTATATTTCTAGGACTTCAAGTAGGCTAAGAAGAATCCCTTTCTACATTGCACTTAAACACAGAAGAGGCACTGACAGCAGCTACTTGATACAGGGGTTGCATTGATGAAAGCAACTTGCCCTTGCCTTTGCTGAGCCAAAGAATAAGAGCTGAGAAACTGCCGTGAGCTATCTTTAGGGATTGTTGGTGTGTGGCAGTTCTGCCTGCATCTGTTGTTGGTTGCGTGGCCATGAATTATTTCACTGGCAAAACATCTCAGGCAGGAAGATAGTTTATTAGATGACAAAACTTTTCAGTGCTCGTTTCGTGTAAAGCTTGTCGTAATAATAGTTTTAAGTAGAGAAGCACAGGAGATCTTAATGTTCATTAAAACTGGCAAGCAGAAATGTGAAGAGACACCTGTTAAGATGAGTAACAGGCAGGTTGGAATCTTCATCCACAATGACATTTTTTTGTACAGAGAATGGTGGCATAGTAGCACCCAAGTTTTATTAAATTTAGTGGTGTTCCCACAGTTGGCAGAGATGGAAGCTGAAGTGGATCAACCACCCATTTTCCTGTTGTGGTTACATGTGGATAATCCTTATATGCACAGGCGCTAACACATGATTTAGGGCAGATTATTTAATTATTTGGTTAATGCAGCCTTCACCAAAATCTGGTACCATCTAGGTGTTTTGGAGCTGCAGCTCTGTGCTAGCTACTTTTTGGAAATTATTATTATTAATCATTACATTTATAGATCACTTTTATCTCCTAAAGATCTCAAAGTGGTGTACATGGTTCTCTTTCCTCCCATTTCATCCTCACAACAACCCTGTGAGGTAGGTTAGGCTAAGAGACATGGTGATTGGCCCAAGGTTCACCCAGTGAGCTTCTTGGCTGAGTGGGGATTCAAACCTTGCTTCCCCAGGTCCTAGTCCAACCCTCTAACCATTATACCACCCTGATATCTCAGTGGTAGTTTTTGTTGTGTGAATGGTGCCAGGGATCCCTTGGGCGGCTTGTGTTGACCCCCTGAGGTCCATGGTCCACCAGTTGGGAACCACTGGTTTAAAGAAAGAGTTCCAAGGAAGAAACATTTCTTTCTCTCTAACAACAACTACTACTACTACAGTGAAAAATTGTCAGCAGTGTATTCCAAAGTATCATGTCACACAACCTGGCATTGGATTAGAAAGGCTGTAACCTTTGCTTCCCGTTGTGAAAAGTGGGCCAAGTTTCTGTGTGGTTCTCAGCAGTATTTTGAATTTTGAATTAAATGTTAGCAGGCATAATAGTACTTTGACTATGGGGATAACTGCTTTTTCTTTGCCTCCAAAAGACATTTTGACAAGCTGAATGAAAAGTGTAATATAAAGACTCTGTATTGCATGATGGACTATTATGCAGTAAAATAGAATCCCATAGTTATAATGTTCTCATTTTTCTTACACTAATTCATGCAAACATGTGAAGTCACATGTGCTATACAGTAGTTTTCCATGTTTCTCCCCCCCCCCTGTGTGCTATTATTTGTGTTTTGCTGGATGTAGCAATTATTTGAAAGGCTTAGTAGCTTATAGCAGCTCGCAGGGATGAGAAGGCTCTGTTTTTCACAGTTATTCTCACAGAGTTAATTGCATCACTTCGTAAATGCATTCAGTGAGCTCAGGCTGAAATGTGACATTTTGTATTAGACAGTTCTAGTCTGGTGTCTCAGCAGGCACACGGGCCCTGCTGCTCTGAGGGAATTATAGGTTTGTCTCTCTTGGCAAATGTGTTTGGGTTTGCTGCAGTGTTAGTAATTCCATCCCTTTGAGGACTGAAGTATGATTGGGCTGGCTTGCTTGCTTTGGTAGGAGGAGGAAGAAAGAGGTTGTGGGTAGTGCGAGCAGCAATAAACATTAAACAAAATATGTTTTCATTGTGGGCATTGTACAAACGGATGTTTATTTCAGATTGGGGGGGGGAAGTATTTTTGTAGTTCTGAAACTATTACTATGCAATGTGAAAAAATTTTTGCTATTGGATTTTTTTAAAAAAATCATATAATATTTATTCTGTTTAGTTGCAGGTAGGTAGCTGTGTTGGTCTGCCGTAGTTGAAACAAAATAAAAAAATTCCTTCCAGTAGCACCTTAGAGACTAGTTTGCACACGAAAGCTCATACCAATAACAAAATGGTCTCTAGGGTGCTACTGGAAGGAATATGCATTATAACACAGTGGTACCAGATGGCGTTGTGGAGTTCGAATTTGCCAACCTGATTTCTCATACAGTACAGAGTTTACAACGTGTTTAACTAAAATGCTTCTTTGATGTGTCTAGATCCAGCCAGGGTGAATTACATACAACTCAGAGGCTATATACCCCTATCCAGCTGAATGCCAGTAACCCATACTCCAGTTGCTTTTATTTTTCCTTCCCAAATTTTTCTACCCACTCTTCTGGCTAGCTGTACCTGCAGCCAGTCAGAGTCTCCAGTCTAGCACTCTGCAAGCTACACCACTCTTTTGCACTGGGATTCTCTTTACATTCTTCCTGGCCCCCTTGAAAATAGGTGTCAGGGTCAAATTGGTGTTTGAATTATGACATGTAGAATTGTGACCTGGATTTTAAATATGGTTTGTTACGAACAAACCTGTTGCCCGAATTATCAGGGGTATTAATCAAAAGATTTTCCCCATTGGTGATTTGACTTTCCTTTCGATCAGTGACTGATTGGGAGATCTGAAGCACCTCTTACATGACTCATAGGGTACAACTCTACAAAAATTGCATTGCAAATCAGAAACATTTTGAAGGAATTTTCATTTGCATTTGTTAACCTTTTGGCCACGCTTAGACTGAATATAGTTTGCCAAAGTACTGATGAACCTGGAAGAACAGAATGAATGGCTCAAATGATCACATAAAAATAAAATGCCAAAAACCCACATTTGGATTTGGTTCAGACTTTAATGGCCAACAGGTTCCAAAGAGGAAGCACTTAAGAGTATTGATAACACTTAGGGGAACCTAAGGTTTTCATGGCTGCTTTTTATAATTAAAAAGCTGTTTTAACAATTTAATATGTGACGAGAATAGTAACTTTGAATAGATGACTATACTAGGCTGGACCCTGCATACCTTGAATATGATCTACTACCCTTTGCCCCAACATAATCTATTACAACATAGTATCCCCATCCAACTTCCATCCTCTCTCATCACTAGCCATGCTGGCTTGGACTGATGAGAATTGTAGTCCAGCAACTTGTTGAGGGCACCACACTGGTTACACGTGATCTATTAGGCCCACTGCTAGCCCATTTGCAAAGCTAAGCAGGGTCCAGTATGATTTCAAATTGGATAAGGAGCAAAGTGCTGAGATTCCTGTGTTACAGGTGGTTGGACTCTCAGAGTTCCTCCCAACTCTACAATTCTATGATACGCTCAATTATTCTGTTTGTATGCTTAGTTCATACAGGAAGGGTACATACAGCCATTCACACTGGCTTCTAAAGCTATAAAATTTCTGGAGATTCAGCAAATCATGGCTGGTCCTCCATCATCATCATCATCATCATCATCATCAACAACAACATCTTAGTGGCATCAGTGCACTTGGTATTTTACAGCAAGTGTGGGGACCTTTTGGCCCTCCAGATATTGCTGAATTACAACTCCCATCCTCTTGGCCAATAACCATGTTTTCTGGAGCTAATGGGAGTGGTAGCTCAACATCCAAAGAGATAAAGTTTCACCACACCTGTTTTACAGGATAAGTAAAAATGCCATACAGATTTGGAAGGAAGAGGACAGAAGGAGAGAAGGGACAAGACTAACAAGGGATAAATTGGAGCAAATCTACTTTAATGTACTTGGCCTTCTATGCCGTTGAGTAAGAAATGGGCAATGGGATAGATAGGAAATTGCTCCTTTTGAAGTGTTTGAAATGCCTTTTTGGTTCCTAAGACAAATATTGATTTGGAATTCAGCATTAGCATGTGCTTCTCTTATTTAATTTCCTAGTCCTTGATATAAACTTGGTTATAACTAAATCACAAATACATTTTTCATTAATTCACTTATGGCATGTGATTTAGGTATTGTTGTGATACAGCTCTGGCTTATGGAATAAGTATGTTAAATTTGTAATGCAAAATGATGTCTTTGCCACAGCCAATATATGTAATTTAAGGGTAGGAAGATAAACCCGTTTGCTTTTAAAAAGTAGATGGGAACATTTTCTGTTCTCACCCTAGAATACCAAAATAAGCCAACTATGCAGAAACCATTATACTGTGTGCTTATTTTCCCACAGCCTGTTGTTTATGCAAGCCATACCCATAATTGCCTCAAGACTTTGTGAATTGTTCATGACAATTTCTCATTGCTAAGCGATCACTTAATATGGTTAAACTGCTAAGCTGAAGATAAATGACTTAAATTATTACAGAATAATAGCACATCTGCTAAGACCCTTCTAGTACTGCAGCAACAATAGACTTGCAATTGAAGAGGAATTCTTCATCTACAAGAAACATTTTGTTAAGCTGTAGTATGTGATTTTAGATATAGATGATTAACAACAAAATCTCCCTTACAAGATAAAATATGTTTCAGTTCTGGTTTATTTAATGAATCCCTTATAAACAGGGCTGAGGGAGGAGAGGTGCCAAGGAAAAGGTCTATTGCATGACATTCTAAGATCCCGAAGGAAATTAGGCTCCAGCCTCATGTCTTGTTTGAGTGTGTCCCACCTCCAAATACAGTACAATATGTAGTGGAAGTTTTGATGCAGAGATTTCCCCTCCCTCCCCCAAAGTGTGTGTGTGTGTGTGTGTGTGTTTCAGTGGTACAGTACAGTTCTATAAGTAGAATGTATCATGTGAATACTTGCATACAGTACTTAAATCGTTCTGGGTGGTGAAAGTCTTGAGCTGCCTGAATCATTACCATGATTTTGCCACTTTAAAATGTGGGAGGGATCAAGGATATCTCCCTGCAAATATGGGTGGCGTAATGAACTAGTGTATCACCCAATATGCTGTGACTAGGCCTTGTCCAGGAGCCAATGGGCTGCAGCCTGCAACAGGCTGTTTTAGTGGGCAGGTCCGGGGGGGGGGGGAGTCAGACCTGAAAGAGAACCTTTTCCTTCTGATCCACTCCTAAACAGAAGCTTTAGCTTTGCTTATTGCCCACATACTAACCCACATTTTAGAATCCTTTACCTTACTCTAGACAAAGGTTATGTTATGTACGTACTAAGCTTGGATCTTAGAACAATAAGCAAGTAGGATCCTAGAATGCAACAACTGATTGGCTTGCAGGAGAAGACCAATCAGGCTCCAGGAGGAAGTTAATCAGCCTATTAGGCTGGTAGGATTGTAGAATGCAACAACTGATTGGCCTGCAGGAAAAGACCAATCAGGCCCCAGGAGGGAAGCAGAATCAGCCAATCAGATGGGACTCATTGTGTAAATAATGTACTGTATATAAAAGCCTGAGGTTTGGGGGGCATTCGATTCACTGTTTTACAAGCTGCAATAAAGAGCATGAAGTCACTACAGGACAAGTATATTTTAGGTTAGTTGCTGGTCTCTGCAGTGTAAGACTTTCTACATTCCTCATAGCAATACGTGTGGCTTATCATTTAATTCCAGTGTTCCATATTTCTGTCACAACTTTTTCATTGCAGACACTTTAAAGCACTTGGCTGGATCAACAGGAGAGGTAAGCAGGGGATCCTTTCATGGATATTAGGGTGTCCCTTCAAGGCCCCAGCCCATTTTGGGGACTAGCACGTTTGCCATACAGTCAGGTAACAGGACAGGCTCACAGTCATGGTTCTTATGGTTGTGGGCCTGAAATTCCTTCAACACTCCACTCCCCAACATGCATTTGGCATGCAGGCTGGGCCATGGTACTAGTTTGTAGTAAGACTGTCCTGTGACTGGATCTTCAGCTTTTGCTACACCAAACTCTGCTAGCATTCTGGTCAATGAAAGCTGTGGCTATTTTTAAAGCCACTGTAGGCAGTCTGTTCTTACTTACATTCTCCATGCCATGCTGCGGGCACAACCATTGCTTTTGTAACAGAAGCTAAAGAACATGTATAGAGTGAGGCCAGGTGACCATCCATTCATAGCCACAGGGTACAGAAAGAATTTGTTCTAACTCAGGGGCAGGTAGCTTGTGGCTAAACTACAGTTCCCTTAATCCCTTACTAAGTTTGCTAACTAGAGTTTCCATAACCCCTGACCATTGGCCGTGCTGGTCATTATCTAATATTTCAGCAAATGTGCCTGCAGGAGTTGTGAGATGCATGCAAACATAAGTTTGTTACAGTTTATAAGAAAGTACCGGTATCCACTCCCCCCCCCCCAGTAAATAGTCCTTTTACTACAGTGGTTGAACTTGCTAAATCAAACGGCTCAAATAAAAAAAAGCAAAAAGAAAGGAACTTGGTAGTTAGCTTGAGCTTTAATTGCTTGTGGAGTTTGTACTTCCTTACACATTAATGTTTTATTATCCCACCTGAGGAAGAAGCGTAACATTGAGCTGAGTGCAGAGCTTATAAAATTAAAGTTTTGAAATCTGCATGCAGAGCTTTGTGCCTCCACCGGCGGTTCATTTTTAGCATCAGAGTAAGAGTTCTCATTAGAACATATCATTCAGTATGTTCTACCAGCAGAGAGAACTGAGAGTAGGCAGGTCCTTTCCATTAGTTCTGTTACTTTTCTTATAAATCCTGATATTAAAAGTGCTCTAGGGATTTACAGTGGAATAAAGCCTCGCACCAACAAAATTTCAGCATGCTCATGAATAACTGAGCTTCCTGAAAATGTGGCCTTGGTACAATAAAACTTGAATAGTGCTTGCTAGATAAAGCAGTTCTATGGGCTGGATGAGGGCCAATAAACTGACTGAATCCTGGCAAGATGGAGGCACTGTGGGTTGTTGCCTGCTTTGGATGGGGTCGTACTCCCCCTAAAAGAGCAGGTTTGTAGTCTGGGGGTGATCCTTGATTCACCTTTGTTGCTTGAGGCCTAGGTGACCCAAATGGCTAAGGGTGCCTTCTACCAATTTCTGCCAGTAAGACAACTGAAACTGTTCTGGACTGGGATAGCCTGACCTCTGTTGTTTATGTGCTGGTAGCCTCCAGGCTATGAATCCCAAATCGGAATTAAGATTGCCGGAAGAAATATCAACCTCAGATATGCAGATGGCACAACTTCGATGGCAGATAGTGAGGAGGAATTAAAGAACCTATTAAGGAGGGTGAAAGAGGAGAGTGCAAAATACGGTATGAAGCTAAACATAAAAAAACTAAGATCACGGCCACTGCTCCCATCACCTCCTGGCAACTCGAAGGGGAAGAAATGGAAGCAGTGAGAGATTTTACTTTCTTGGGCTCCATGATCACTGCAGATGGTGATGCTTGCTTCAGACTTCCAGTTCGTTGTGGAGGGAATGGCAGCGTGCTCCGTGTCATCTGAGTACTGTAAAGGATGACATGGTTCTGGCTGTCAGGGCTCCGGGGGAGGGTGCACCAGGGCTAGGCACCCCCCCGAAACCCCCCCACGGTTGAGTGGGGACCCCAGGGGTCCAACGGAGTGTTGGGGAACTCACCAACCCCGACCTCCTCACCGCTGTCATTGCGAGGAAGAAAGGAAAGAGGCTTGAGCCCGCTCACGGCTTCATTGCACCCTACAGCCGAAGCCACATGCTGTCACTAAGCAGCGAATTTTCCAATTAGAGGTAAAGACCAAATAAAGCTTTAAAGAAGAAATTGGATTTAAATTAATTGATTTGGCAAAACAGGAAGTCAGCTTTTGTTTTCTGCGGACAGGCTCTGCAAGGGGACTTTTTGTGAAAAGCAATGACAAACCTAGACAGCATCTTAAAAAGCAGAGACATCACCTTGCCGACAAAGGTCCGTATAGTTAAAGCTATAGTTTTCCCAGTAGTTATGTATGGAAGCGAGAGCTGGACCATAAAGAAGGCTGATCACCAAACAATTGTTGCTTTTGAATTATGGTGCTGGAGGAGACTCTTGAGAGTCTCATGGACTGCAAGAAACCTATCATTTCAGGGTACTCCAGAATATGCCTCCAGCTGGGAACACTATGGTTTTCATACAAATGCATTTGTACAAACTCATGGGTTTTAATAGTTCCCACATGGCCAATTTTGTACATATTGTTCTTCATTGCTAAGCTCCCTACACTATTATCACCTGGCTACTGTAACATTGATCCACATTCCTGTACAAAAAAGAACCCCCTCTGATGAAAATCTATTAATACTTCCAAAACAACTTGAGATCACCCACAGATGATCTTTGTGTAAGCTACAACAACTATAATGTGGATTCAGATTACAGCAATTACCTGAGAGCAATAGAGGGTTTTCTTTCTGTGTACTATACTTCTAATTATGAAGTGCTTGATTACTCTTGCTATGCCAGGAAGGCTTTTTAGAAAGACTGTTCTCAAGAACTGACTCAATTTGCCTTTTTTAACAAAGTGGTTATCGTTTTTTTTTGTTCTTTTTTACTGTGTTGAACCCAAGGCCAACAAGTGATTAACCTGTAAAGTGCAAAGATAAAGTGTCTTGTGATGGGCTAATATATGTAAACTATCTCATTTGCCTTTGGAGGAGAAACCACATTTCTTCTAATTAGATCATATTATAATAACATACCGTTTTATCTAAAAATAAAACTTCAATTCTTTATTATTCTTTTAAGTTGGCTACCATGCAAATAATCCAGTCAACTAGGTCCTCAAATGCAATATTGTAGAACCACAGCATAACATTATACAGGAAGGCAGCTGAATCAGGAATACCATGGTTTTCTCCTAGCAGAGAGTGGGAGAGGCAAACGTAAGTTCACTTGCAGGCTGCCGTCTTTTCCTGCAGTATTCTTTGATGTCAGGACAGACTTTTCAAAGCACGTGGTTCAGCCTGTCACTTGAAATAGCAGACTGATGCATTGTTTTGCAAGGAAATATATGTGTGAGAAGGTTTTTAGCCTCCTGCTTTACTTAGCATGGCTGTAGTACTTACCTGTAATTGGTGACAGTGAGTAAATCCACTTGCAACAAGGTGCCCCAGTCTACCCTTTCATAGGCCAAGCTGGAGTATCTCCTGCATGAGGAAATACTAATTTTGAGAAAGCATCTCAGCCCAGCACCTTGGAATGTTGAGGTGTTCTTTATGCATAAATCATCAATGTACAAAGGCCAGCACAGTACAGTATTGGGTCAACTAATGAAGGGCACACTGAACACTGGCAAGGAGATTGGACTTAATATAGCTTCTGGTTATCTTATCAATCTCTCTATCAAGAAAACTGTATCACCCATCCAATTTTAATTTGCTGAAAATACTGTGTCTGATAAGTGTGTGTGTGTGTGTGTGTGTGTGTTCTGTAGCTTGTGCTATTAAAATTTTGTGGGAAATACTTCAAAATTTGGCAGGTCTCAGAGAAATTGCTTCATGTAGCAGCAAAAATTGACAGTTATGGGATATCAGCAGTCACTATTGCAGTCTAGCAAAACATGATACCAGCAGAACCAAGCAATTCACTGATCACAGCACAACCTCTAAATATCTATGGGTACAGCCATAGAACATAATTATGTGCTTAATTCACATAACTCATAAAACGCTGCTGTTGTCGTTGTCGTATAAGTAGGTTGCTCTACCAGAACTACTGCAGAGTATAAAATTGTGCTGCACAACTATTAGCTACTATACTGGGCCAACAGAATGAGTAAAGTATGTTATAGTGAGAAACAATGGTTACAGTTTTCAAACTAGCTTTCAAAAATAAAAAAAACCCCAACTTTTAAAAGTTAACCCTAGTGGTCCTTAAGATCTAGTTTTGGTTCAGGGCTGAAATGTGGAACCAGTGGGCCTCCAACTGGACAACCATTCCCAGCGTCACTGACCATTGACAATGTTGTGAAGGCTATCTGTATGGTGCACTCAAAGTAGTTTGCACCTCTATAAAATGTCCCATGATTATGCATTACAGCTCTGGATTTTAATATCATAATAATTGTGGTAGACATGACAAGTTAATAATTTTACAAGGCATATTTCAAGGGCATTATTCAGGGAAAAGGAGCCAAGATGTAAACAGAGTAGTGTTAATTTCAAAAATTCAAGGTGTATCAGTGTACTAAGAGATTTTCAGTATGGCTAAGATCTGCAAATTCCAATCGATTCTACTGCTGTTTGAGGAAGATCTTTGTTGTCAGCGTAACAGTTTTTCTTTGCATTGGCTCTTCCAGCACCTGCTGAGCTATTTGTATTAACTGACTGTTGGGGCTTCAGACAAATGGATTATATACCTGTGGATATTGTGCTTCTGTAGAGCAAACTCCCACAGTGGCTGTTCAGTGGATGGATTAAAGCATGTACTGGCAAAATTACATGTAAGCTAAAATAGCGGGCTTGGAACTTTCAAAGAGTGGTATCTCTTTATTCAAGGCACTCTCTACTATGCATTTAAAGCAGATTCAAAGCACATTATTTTCCTCAAAGAATTCTGGGCACTGTATTTTATTAAGGGTTAACTTTGTGAGGGGTAAGCTACAATGCCCAAAATTCATAGAGGGGAAGGATGGGTTTCAAAGGTGCTTTAAAGCATAGTGTGTATACGATTTCAGTCTACTTCCCAGGTAATTTGCAGTTACTAAATGTGTGATCCTCCGCTACTAAAATCTGTAGTTCATTAACAGTGCACCTAAAAGATATGCTTTTTATTCCACTACCACATTAAATAGTCTCGTTGAGATTCTCCAGAAATTATGGCATTAAAAAAAAACAACACTCAGAACTGATGCCATGTGACGATAGATAGCTGCTCTGTGATAAGAATTCACACCTACAATACATTTTAGATTTCATTGTAAATTGTCAATTCAGTCCTTCAGTGTGTCTCAGGCTGTCTACATTACCAAGTAGATGGTTCTTTTTCTCAATTTGGATCAAAGCTGGTTTAGGGAAAAACTAATCCAAACACAGTATTTCATACGGAACAACAGGATAGATATGAAATGTGGTTATCATTTCGTGTCCTTCACTTCCCAAATCAGTGATGGGAATGCTTTGAATAAGGAGCATTATAACAAGAAGCCTTTGCTTCTGATGTAAGCTATACACATTGTGTCACTGGCTAACCTAATGTGCAGATAAGCTAAATTAAGCAGAATCAAACCTTGGTCTGAATGCTGCTTGACAAGCTTTAATAACAACTGATGAAACAGTATGTTTTTTTACTAACAACTTAAAGATGTGCATTTTGGCTGTGATCCTAAGCACATTAATCAGCAAGATGTGTCCTCTTCAAGTCAATGTGTCTTTGCTCCAGGATGCTGTTATCTAGATCAAGATGGCTCATCTAAGATGGCATGGTGTCACACAACACATTTGATCCTGACAAGTACATACTGTAAAATTGACAAATCTGCTTTTGGTTCTTAGTTATAACCCACACAGTATTGCAGTTGCCTGTCAGAACAAGTATTACAGCATTGCCATTGTGTTCCTCTGATTTTGTCTCTATTCTGGGATTTGATATTGCTCATAGCGCAACTTATAACTTCAAGAAGAGGAAGAAGATAAAATAATGATCTCAATGTTAGTATTGTGTAACTGTAGAGGTGCTAAGTCGATTGCCTGTGTGGTGATCAATAATATGGGGAGTTTTTATTTCATCGTATCTTCTATCCCGAACTGAAGGTGTTATGATGATAATGTGTATTATTTGTATAGACCAGGGGTCGGCAATCTCTGGCCTGTAGGCCAATGTTAGCCCACCAAGATTTCTGATTTGGCCTACAAGGTCTTTCCCCCCAGAAGCACGCTTGCCTGTTAACCATTGAGTGTGTGACATCGGCTGATGGGCAGGGTTCAATTCTGCATTTGCTGTGCATGCCAGTTTCCCACAGGGAATATTTGCAATTCACTTCTAATGGAGGCCTGGGATTTATAATACCGTGTTTCTCATATTATAAGACACGTCTTATATTTATTTTTTCCTCAAAAAAACACACTATGGCTTATTTTCAAGGGATGTATTATTTTTTTCCTCCTCCTCCTGCCGCGGCCGGCATTACTGCTGTGCCTATCACTATGTCTTATTTTCGGGGTATGGCTTATATTCCTTGAATGCTTAAAAATCCTGCTATGGCTTATTTTATGGGTATGTCTTAAAATATGAGAAACAGGGTACATAGGTATCACAGACTGCCAAGGACAGCTAGGTTGATACAAAGGCTGACTACAGTATGTGCCTTGTCAGGGTTTGTTTTTGTTTTTGTTATTGTTATGCCAGTTTGCATTAGAGATCACCTTAAATGGGATAATGGTCCTTGATTAAAAACCAGTGAAATCTTTTGATAGGTAAAAGGGTTCTGAATGTGTAAAATAAAAAGGAATTCATAGTCTGAGTGGCAGAGCTTCTGAAGGGCTCATGTGAGAGTCTGTATCTGGGAGCTGAAGCAGCAGTATCTGCCTGTGGAAGAAGCAGAAGCCAGAGTAGAACTGAGAGGTCCCAGTGGCAGCAGGCAGTGGCTGTGCAAAGAAGAAGATCAGGAAGCTGAAATCACAGAAGGCTGAAACTGAGGAGGTCTACAGGGAGAACAAGACTCCAGCAGCAGCCCTCCAGAACAGTAGGAGTCAAATTGTCAGCTGTTGGCAGTTGTTCAGAAGAAGCAGTAAGTTGTACTGCTAGACAGAAGGCAGTATAAACCTGTGAGTTGGCTGGGGAGGAAAAGATAAGAGGAGTTCGCTATTGACTTAGACTAGGAAAAATATCTAGGTAGGTTTACAGAAAGTGTCATTTAAAAATCTAACCTGCAAATATATTATGATATTTTGTATGTTTTAATAAATAATGTATTTGTTTGGCTTTTAAACTTAAGTCTTATATTCACCCCTCTCCTATTTAATAAGTGTTTAACTTTAAAGCTTTGCTTTTTTAAAAAATGGATTTTATTAGCATGCTGGGGGACAGATTCATTGAATAGTCATATGCTGATGCTGTCTTGGCCAGAGGTGAGGCTACTAACCATGTTCACATTTCCAAGCCCTGACTTTTTGAAAGCAAATATTTGAGCACAGTGTCAAAACGTCAAGACATAACAAGCAGCTGTCTTGTAAGCAATGTTTGGCCCATTGCCACTGCCTTGAGTCCCTCATCAGATTCCTTTCGACTTTCAGTGGCTAGGGAGAAGCAAAATGGATGAGAGAAAAAGTGAAAAAGGAGTTGGTCAGGGCTCCCTTGAGTATCATCCCCCTCTGCCTCTAGCTCCGACAATTAATCCCTGCTTTCCTACTGCAGGAATCTGAATTATAAATATATTGTAGAAGAAAGCATGGGAAAATAATATCACTAGTAAAAAACAACAGTTTAAGGGCTTTGGAATATGATACAATTCTTTGCTAAAATTAAAGGCTACTTGCCTTCTTAAACAATGAAGCTGTCAGACAAGTCAGAGTAGAAATATATTTCACACTGATTTTCCTAGATATATTTTCTCCTGCAGCTTCTTTTTCTGTAACAAATGAAGAGAGAATCCAGTCCTAAATAACTGCTTCAAGATAAGAACAGATTACCTTCAGTTTGGGAATACTTCTACAAGTACTGTATTTATCTTGCCAGGAAAAGATGTTAAAGCCCGTTGGTGATTTTGTTAATCCATAGAGAAAAATGGAGGCTAGTTGTCAGTAAGGATGAAAGTGTATTACATATATATGTAAGAAACTGGGCTTGCAGCAGTACATCTCCATTAGCTGCTTTTTTGTTTGAATTTATAACATCATCATCATCATCATCATCACTAAAATTTATATACTGCCCTAGACCCGGGGGTCTCAGGGCGGTTCACAGAATAAAATCAAAATATAAAACCATAAAATACATAATCAAAATAAAAACAACCCAACAATCCCCCCCACTATGAAAAAACACATTTTAAAAGGGCATAGGATGTCAATCAAATCAACCAAAGGCCTGGTTAAAAAGGAACATTTTTGCCTGGCTCCTAAAGGTATATAATGAAGGCACAAGGCGAACTTCGCTGGGGAAACCATTCCACAGATGGGGAGCCACTGCAGAGAAGGCCACTTCTTGTGTTGCCAACAAGACTCCTACCCTGGGCCTCAGATGAGCTCTGCACGGGCCTTTGTTGGATGCCTTTAATTGAGGTTCCTCATTGCAGAGGGTTAGACTAGATGACCTGCAGGGTCTCTTCCAACTCTACAATTTTGCATGTTCAGACCCAGATACCTCCCCCCTAAATACAGTCATGGTGGCTACTTTGGAATCTGCTGGATTGATTGCTTCTGTCAACAGGTGTCTTTTGTACACGAGCTGGGATCACAGGTAAGACCTCTCCCTTACAGCAGGTGCTTCTAATCTCAGATCGTTACATACAGTGCAGATACCAGGTAGCCTGACATCTGGCTGGTTGATAGGGGATCAAATACTCATTATAATGCACATCAATCTCTGACTTTTGTCTTCTGGGTTTCTGGGGTTTTTCCTGTTGTTATTCTGTCTCTCGCAGCTACAATAAACCTACCATTAAAATTACGGACTGGTCATTTCTTTGTCAGCGGGCAAATGGACAAATTTAGCAGGGGATCAAATACTTTCCCCCCTCACTGTAAACACACATTTGACTCAAATTTTAGTTTTGGTTTTTGGCAGAATTTAGGCCACAACTTTATTGATTACAGAAAAGAGAGTGGTTGCATAGGCTCTGGTTCGACTAGCTCCCTGCACCCTTGCAAGTAGCGCTGACCCAGAGCTCCATCATAGGTCACCCAAGGGTGAACACATGAGGTAGGTGAAAAGCCCGGGAACAGACTCTGTTAATTCCCCAGATGCTCCCCTGGACTCAGGCACGGGTACAACCCTCTTTCAGGGGTTGACCAAACCAAGTTGAGTCCCTGGATTCCTTTAACGGAATACCCTTAACATAGGTATGGCGAGACTGTTCTCCCATCTCTATCACCTGAACCAGTGCCTATCCACAACCTTACAAGTTGTGATGATTTGGTATGCAGCAGGTGAAACCGAAAGCCAATCAGCCAAGTGGGGAAAATTCCTGCCGTGCCCCTGTCCTAATGACAGACGACACACAACACACGAAGGCATAGCAAGGTCAGTCGCAAAATGCCCTAAAAGTAGGGAGAGGTGGGCGGGTGTTCCGATGCACGAGCCGAAAGAGGAAGCTCTGGGTCATGTGCATAGGGTAGGTATAGGTCCCTCGATCCGTTTCAACTGCACCCCATTGGCCAGATTATACACCCAACAATGAGGGACCTACCTATCAGGTGTTGTGGCTATCCAATATACCCACCCACAACCAGGAGGTCAGTCTCCAGGTCTCGCCGCAACACGTGCCCTCTTTTAGGAAGGACATGATATATGATGCTATGAGTCTGTCTAAGCAGTATGCGTGCTGATTTCGCCCAGTGTTTCTGTCAGCCACAATTGCACTTGACAACTTTTTCCCCCTTTGATTGCCTTTCTCTGAAATCTATGAGACAGCATAAGGTCAACCCATTTGCTACCCTGTCTTACTAACAAATGTGCCTACATGTTGAAATAAGCACTGCAGCCGTGATGAAAGATGTCTGCTTCTAATAGGTATCAGTTTGTTAGTGTAGCAAAGTGTAGGCACCAGTCTGACAATTTGAAGGCTAATGTTGCAGAAGAGTCATGCATACACCTCTTAGTGGTGTCTAGGAAACAGCATTACCCAATGTTTGACCATTCTCATACACCTACAAGAATAGGGCTCCTCCCAAAATCATTCTTGTATACAGGCAGATAGGAATTTAGAGTTGCAGTGAATTAGAAACCCTTGTTTTGCCTACTATGAGGGTGAATTCTGTTCTGGTACGGTTGTTGTTCCAAGCAGCAGATCCAAGGAAATTTCTGGTGATAAAAGCTGGTTATTATAATATTATTCTGTAAGAGAGCTAATGGGGAGAAGAGAGCAAAGGGGTGAGAAACTTCCCCATTAATTTATGTAAAGAGTGTGGAGCAACCTGGTGTAAGTAGACACTGGAGGTTTGCCGCTACAGAGGGGTAGAAAGAGATGGATGTTAGGGACTGGGGTTTTTTTGTTCCTCACCTCTGAACAAGAGTTTGGAACAATATCTGAAAATGTAGAAACTCCTAGATGAGGGTTATAAATTGGTAATCTGGCACACTGCCAGAGCTATTTTAAGATTGCTATCTGTGTTGTAATGGCCAAAGTCCTCTGGGGTTGTTTGTATATTTTAACAAACGAATGTGGTTCCACCTCTTCTTACCTAGGTAATAAATTTTCCTGGGAAGCTTGAAAGCACCCCCAGAAGAACAGGTAAATATTAAGTCAAGTCTTTTATGTTCGTCCTGGTTCTATAATCAGCATGATCCAGGGCTGGTCTAGTGGTTGCCACACCTTTGTATTGCATAGTTACATACTGTCTGGAAGTCACATGACTGGACTGAATTGAATTTAATTGGTATTGCAGTCACTTGCAGCAGCTCAACCTATCTGGCCATCAACTGCAAATGCCACCCATGAACTTTGCCTCCTTAGGAAAGCAGACTTCGTTTTTGTGTTACAGGTTTCAACTGGTATTACCTGACGCGTTGTGCTGTTTGTTGTAGGTACTAGTGCTAGTATAAGTCATGGTCACAAGCTGGTGTGCCTTGTGAAGGCAAACCCAGGACCCTGAAATAATTCTTTTTGACCAACCAAATGGCAGACCCAGACTGTGATTCAGACGAAGGCTTGAAATTTAAAGCAGAAGACTTGTGCAGATCTGCTGGTAAGGAGTTAAGAAATTATGGTGGTGGTCCAATGTCTTTAAGACACCGAGGATTCTCAAATTCTGTCAGAATCATGAATTTGATCTTTTGGTCTCTGGTAAAAAAATTGTGCATTTTATTAACCTGCCGTTTTGTTTGTTTTAATGCAAAGGAGTGTGTGGTTTTGTGGGGTGGGATGAAAAAAAATCCCAAAAAAGATTTTATAATGTCTTTTGTTATTTTTAAGGTTCCCTCTCCCTCTCCCTCTCTCCCTCTCTCTCTCTCTGTGTTTGTGTGTATAAACATAAACACACGATTTAAATATTCAATTTAATTTTCAAAAATATATATTTGCCATATAGATGTAGTGCCCTCTATTGTAGATTCAAAAGCACATGTCCATATATGAACCATGCAGTCAGAACACATTTGCATATTACCTTGAAATAATTGAGGATACTCAAATCACTAATACATGTTTGCCTGAAGCGGGAAAATGCATTGCTATGAATTGATCACCAGGGCAGTTTTACTTTTTTTCATGCTCCAGTTGTATGTTACCTTATACCTTATACCAAGACTTGAAGAGACAGTCAAAATCAAATTACAAATAGGAAGATTATCTCATAAAAAGTACTGTCGTGGTTTACAAGCCTCAGTTCTGCTTATGATGGCCTGATAATATCATGAGACCTTGGGGTGTTAAATGGATAGATGTTAAAATGAAGTGATTGTCTATAAAATATAACTGCAGTGATCAGACAGGATGGCTGGATATCCCATGCCTTGTTGTGTCCTGAATTACTTAACTACTGTAAGTGAGCATGTGCAAATATTGGTATCTTTTGATTAAACTGAAATGTTTGTATGTGCATGCTCATGTTATGGGAAAAGATAAATGACCCTTTAAACATTTTCATATGAGACACTTGGCATGATGACTAAAATGTAAGGAAAATGCTACTGAAATGTATCTGAAAGTATAATTTTTAGGATGCCTACTATAAGAACATAACATATTATTGTGCAGCAATTACAGTAGTCTGTTATTAATGAGCTTTCAAAGTTCTCCAAATTATTCTCTCTCTCTCCCTGAGGTAAAGAAAGAACATGTAAAACAGCAAGAAAACCAGAGAGAAACAGTGCCATTACAAATTGTGCATAATTTTTCATTAAGGGTCTTGATTTTGCTGGGTACTGAATACTCATCACATTGACTTGTGTGGTTTGACCTCATAGGATTAGAAAATGTGGGAAAGAATATAATAAAGGTAATCTATGCTTTTGCATGTACTTTGTTTCTAGTAGCAATGTGAAGGATACTTTTGGTGACTTTGCATCTTTATGGAGCAATAGGTTCCATGGGGTCTATGGATTCTTAAGCACTAAAACCTTGCTGATTTAGATGAAACATCTAAGGACCCATTTGCAAAAGGAAATGTTTGTTTTCCCTTAGGTACTACAGCATGTTGTGCAGGGCTGCATGTGACATTTTCTTTTCATCCACATCCAAGTTGAATCTCATGCACAAATTACTTTTCTGTTTACATCTTCTGTGCTGCTGATAATGCCAAGGCTGGAGGTTCCGATCCCCGTATGGGACGGCTGCATATTCCTGTATTGCAGAGGGTTGGATTAGATGGTCCTCAGGATCCCATCCACCTCTATGATCTATACATGTAATTTCTAATTCTGTAATGCCCGAGTTGACTTACAATATTTATTTACTTAGGTGATTTAGAACCAACTCATTAAAACCAACTCCAGAGCAGGATGCAACATAAACATATATTGTTACACGACACCCCAATCTCCATGAGCTGGATATTCCAGTGGTTTCTGTCACTTACCTGTTTCCTTTTGGGAATAAGGCACAGCAGAGATTATGGTATCTTTATAATATATGGCTTATTTGCACATATATACAACCTGAACCTAAATGAAGGGATTTCAGAGCATTCACATCCCAAGAGGGTCCAGCCTCCTCCATACGCTGCCTCATTGGATTCAAAGGACAGCAAAAAGCCATCCTCTGTGTCTCTTTCTCATCCTGTCACCCCCAGCTCACTTTAAGTTCTGTCCTGCCTTCTTCTCGCTGCTACCCAGTTCCAAGCCTACGTCATTCAAAGTTGAAACCCTAAACCTGGCCTTTGCCTCTGTCCACTAGCACCCAGCAAAAAAAGGCCCCCCCTACTTTACATTGCCCTCTGATGATTCACTTGATGAGCCATCATTGGGCTTTGCCCTCTGCTGAGCTGGCTTATCTTGTCAGCATAACTGAATCCAGGGGTTTTCCGTGTTGGGCAAACTTTAATCAAGCCTTGATTAAGTCTAACTTTTACTAAATTCACAACACATTTAGGTGGATTTTAGCTCCTCCCCCCTCCCAACCTAGCAACTCATAACATTTTGATATACTGAAACATTATTTTTTAAAAAATTGAACCACCACAACAATAGATATATATTTACTGATTTTGAAATTTACTAATGCTCTGGTGCGGGATTTGATCATTGAAAACAGTCCTTTTTCGTCAGTCGCAATTATGGGATTCACAATTATGTTCATGGGATATATAGCCTTTCAAGGAAAAGGCTAAAGATACCTTTGCATAGGGCTGACACCACCAGGAGGCTGAGTGAGGCAACCCCCTTAGGCAGGAGGTGCTGGGGAACAGTGAGGTGTTGAAAGGAAGAGCTGTATGTGTCCTGCCCTGTGCCTTCACCCCTCTAAGATAGCCTGGCACTCTGAGGTGAGGGCACAGGGCACTGTCTTATCACCACTGTTGAAGTAAATTCCAGCCCCTGACTTGGTTAGTTTTTGCACATGGAATCATAGAATGATGAGATACATGTGTGTTCATGTGCATCTGAAGCCCACAGAGCACAATCTCTCATCCACGATAGAAAGGTACAAATTCCCTTTTCAGACTCACACAAACGTGTTTCAGAAAAACAAAGCTTTTCACTGTACAGTATAAAAAATAGCAAATCCATTCTTATGAAATAATAATAATTTATGTAGGAGAATATTGGATATGGAGAGCTAAAGGAAATCAGATGGTAAGATTGTTGTTGCCAATGAGATTGAGAGAAAATGAAACTAACCCTAGTAACTATATGATTCTACCCAGTGGTCTCTGTATAATATAGTTTTACCATTGCTATAAATTTGGTTTTATTTCCCCTCTTTCCATCTCAATAAAGAATACAATGTTCATTTTACATGTCATAGGAGAAATATAAAAATGTTGATTGCCCGAACACCACCTGTTGTCAAAACATTTTGTTTTAAATCTCTCTCCACATTTTTATTTTATTTTCTGACACATTTGTTCCCACTCATTTACTTTCAATTATAGTGATTATTAATTCAGCATTTCATTAGGGAAGTTCTATAATCTATAAATGTCTTTATGTAACTCGGTCTCTGTTGGATTCGCAGGACATTATTGCAATACAATAAGAGTAATCCTATACTGTATTAATAACTGTTTTAAAATGGTGTGTTCCACATACAAGGAGGAGCTGCAGGTAGGTCGCAAATTTCATAGCACATTGATTCTTGCACTTAAAAAGCAATTGTATTTTAAGTCTACATTTAAAAATCCTTATTGAGCTTTAATATAAAAACATTTTAAAATGTGTTTGTGGAAGGGGGGTTATTGGTTTGTTTTTGGTTTTTGTTAGGTATTTTTGTTTTCTCATTTTGTATTTTTTCTATTGTGAATCTCTCTGGGATCTTCTAGTGAAGGGTGGTATACAAATTTAATAAATAATAGTAAAATAACAATAAATCTTCCCATAATTTAGTTCTCTGAGTGGTGTACAAGGAATTTAAAACAAGCACATATATATTAAAACCCAAAAGCAGTACAGAGCATAAATGTTAACAGCCACAATCAAATTACCCAGTGACAATAAATAAAGACAAAAGTGTTAATAATAAATAGTCTATAATAATGTTAACTAAAATGGGATGTTTTTCCTGGTGCAGGTAGGCCTCTTTAGAGAAAGCATTCCTCAGACAGAGAGGGACACTGCTGAGAAGGTTTTGCTTTTAATATGGTAGTCCCTGAGATATAAATGAATGCATGCACACAGAGTCTTTGATGCCTGAAAAACTAGAATATGAAGAATGACAGATATTCACATGTCTCACTTGAAGTGCTCTTGCACTTCTCTCTTGTGGTCAGAGTACATGAGTGCAAGACAGAAACTAGGTGTTAAATTTGTTTGTAATATGGTTTTAAAATTTATTGATGGCCATGCAAGACTCTGGACTTTGAATAGCATTTCAATGTTCCTTTCATCAACTGTGAACAGATATATTCTCTATAATGTGCATTTTTGTCCTCTATGCATCAGGGTTTTCCCCTGTAGAACTGTATATATTTAGGCTTTTCACATTTCAGTCTCTTGAAAATGAATCTTCAACTGAATGGAAGTTCTGTAGAACCAGGGTTTGATGGACTGCATCATTCAATAGCAGTATTTTAATTTGAAATCCATATTAAGAAGATATTCCTGCAGGCATCTGACTTGATAAAATGGAGAGCATTCTTAACATGTTTTTGAAAGCACATTGAATGCCTTTTAAGAGCAAACAATCCTGTTCCTTCTTGCCTTGTAGCTATGCAGAGAGAACATATTTTTGCTCAAGAACAGGGTTTGAAAGCAAGAAAGCATAATATTTAGTTTTAAGCTTCAGCCATTGAAACAGCTTCTACGTTTGAAAGAGTCATGCAATGTTAAAGTTAACATACAAATAAAACAAATTGTAAACATCAACTGTAAACATGATATCATTATGGGCATTGGTGTCTGTGGTGCAATGGGTCAGTGTCTGGCTCTTAACCATAGGTTGTTGTTGGATTGAGCCCACCCAGGGACAGCTGGGTGAATCTGTCAGTTTTTGTTTCATTCAGTTTCCCATTTTTCCAACTTTAAGATCACCACACCAGTTTGTGATTTTAAAAAAGAAAATGAAATAAGCCCTGATGAAAATTCACCCATATTTTTGGTGAATATCTCCTCTAATATACACATTTGTATACAATTCTGCCTAGAGGTTCCGGTTCCGCAGGAATTTGGCGGTTGCTAGGGGAGTAAATGGCAACCCCCTACCCTCTCCGGGGGTTACGGAGAGGGGCCGCTGGCCCGCGATGCCCCCAAACCCACTCCGACTGTTTAAGGAGTGGGGGGGGGCTTGGGCTGAGCACTCATGAGGAATGTCGGAACTCCCGGACGCCAAACTGCATGGTGGGATCTCCATGATTAAAGAAGATAATTAGGTTTAAATTCATGGACACGCTTCAGAAGGAGGGGCAGAAGCTCTGTTTACTGCCGAGGAATTTACGCTGCTGAGGGTGAGGAGTCAAAGGCTGTAGTATATCTGGAAGAAGGATTGATGGGGACGGAACGACAAGGGAAGTGAGGTTTTTTTATTTTTTTTCATATACTCTACGAGTTACTCCATACCTTCCCGGACGTGATGTCCTTGCTTGTTTGGAACGAACGAGAAATAAAAGATATCTGTGGGAGTTGAACTTTATAAATTGTTGATATTGAGTATACTTTTTGAAGATGTAAAATTGTGGACGAGAGAAGCCCCCCTCTAATTGGATAGGAGTGCCTGGAAAGCGTTCGGAGGATTTATGAGGCGTGACGCACTTTGAATTTGAGCAGCGACCTGAAGCTAAGTTCAGCTATAGGGCAAGGAGAGCCACTAATTTATCAAGAGTCTATGCATAAGGTGACGGCTGGGTCTCCTGCCTGGAAAAGCTGTAAAGATCGTTAATGAGAAGAAAACGAAAGTGATTTGAGTTTTCTAAGATGGCGCTGCTCAGTGTTGAAAGACCGACGCAACAGGGACGCTCCAGACCAAGAAGATTTATGGGGAGGCCGGACTGATTAACTCACACAGGAGAAAGAACATATGTGAAATCTCGTTTGATACTTATCTCAGCAGCTGGGGAAAAATCGGATGAAAGAGGAAAACATCTTTGTGACTGTAGGGGAAAGATCGGGACTATTATAGACTTTGAGTTATGATTTGGACTTTAGAAAAAGACGCCAGTGGGCAGCTGCGAGGAATCCCCAATTTCTTGAAGCATGGGAACCCCGAAAATTTTAGATGATTTGGCATAACATTCGGTCTGATTGATATGTATTTGTATAATTTGAAATAATGGATGTGATATAATTGTTTTTAATTGGAAAACTAATAAAAATATATTATAAAAAAATGTATACAATTCTGCCTAAAATACAAAACACACACACACAACAACAACAACAACAACAACAACAACAACAACTGCAAATCAGTTTCCTCTGATTTTGTACTTTGTTTTTACTAATTTATGTATTTTTGTACACACTTTACCACAGTGTATGCATTTTTGTACACAGTATTTGTGTACAGCTGCATTTAATTGCATTGCAAAAATCAGAAAACCGTGTTGCAAAATTTGAAGAGGTGCAAATTTTGAAGGATGAGCTGTGCAGTTCTCATATTGTTTCAGAAAGTGTGGATTAGGTAGGTTCGTCTTAAAGTATGACCTGAATTGTTTGTCTCCCCCATTCCTACATGTGGGCTGAATCCCTTTCACCTGTGCACAATATTGTGATATCGTGTTTCCCACATTTGCTGTTTTGATTATCAGGGTAAGTTATGAAAGAAAAGGTGAATGGGAGCACAATGTATAGGAAGTGCAAAGAACAAGGTTTTCAAGACCACTGAGTTCATGGCTTCTTTGCGGACTCTCTGTTTAGCAATAAATCACTGGAGTGGACACAGCTCATAAAACTGTTAATAATATATTGTAGAAGGCTTTTGGCTAGTTCTGTGTTTTTTTCCTTTTAATCAAATGGGAAAAGGGAATGGAGAGTGTGGAATGGTGTAGGAAAAATCCAGCTTCTTTGCTATCAGCCTTTGCTTCCTTTTGGACATTATCCTCCCACTCTGACAACCACAGGCTAAGAACCATGAATGCAGGCCTGCAATGCAGCCTCCTGTAAGTTTTTGCTATTTGGGAATTCATCCGCAGTACTCAAAATTAGAGGCTATTGCTAAAAATATGGGTCTTGGGTAGGTCTTCTTTATCAGCAAACAGGTTCTATATCAGTCTAATAGTACATGCTTATTTGCCTCACAGGAACACTGCGAAAGATAGTTATTACTGTAGGCCACTTTGCGGACTGTTGAATGCTATTTCTGGGCTAATGTCATTAATTCTCCCATTATCTCCCTACCGCTATGAAAGTCCTATTGTCCAAAATGGGACAGAAGCTGCTTTCATCCTAATGAACACAAAGAAAACAATTCTTTCCAACTGAGATTATGCCTTGCCTTGCTTACTGCTTCTGACCCACTTTAGAAAGGACCAACTCACTTTTATCTGCACAAGTAGAAAGAGCCTCAAAAAGCCGGCATAGTGCATTACAGCTATGATAAGAAAACACATTGGAGTAAGTCCCTCGTCCCACTGAAGTGTGTAGGATTAACAAGAACATGCTATTTGAAGGCATAAAATGTCAGGATTCAGAATAGTTGTTTTCTTTTTCTTTTTTTAAAAAAATCATTTTTATTAGTTTTCCAATACAGACAGCCAATTAAAATAAAAAAAGAAGAGAGCCAAATTGTAGTCCAAATTATTAACACACACACACACACACCCCCGGGCTTCCCATAGTCTGGACCTCCTGAAGAGCCTTCTCATGTCTCGTTCCTGCTTCTTCTTCTTGTTCTCCTATTTTCCACATTCTGATTTTACCACTTTAAAATTCTCCGTCCCTGGCTGTGCGATTCTCGATCATGTCAAAAGTTATATATCCTTACATCCATCGAGTACAGCTTTATTTGTAAGTGTGTATTTTTCCAACTGTCTATCTACCAGCGCAACCCCTCCCAATCTCATTCCACTTCCAATCCAGGCTGTTGTCCAAGACCTCATTTAAAATTTAATGGTGCAGCAACTCCCGTGTTATTAAGTTGTTAAATTGCTCCCATCCGGGCTGTTACCGAAGTCTGTCGCTTAATGAAAGGCATGCTGTTTGCATTTTGTACTATAAGTAAACTGTATTCCACAGATGTAAATCATTTGACGATCAATCAGCTTTCGGAGCCCACACATTCCCCCTCCTGGCCCTAGGAGGGGGGCTGCTAGACATCCATTTAGCCTTCTCTCTCGCACTTAATGAAGAAATTCTGCAAACAGCTGCTATGCATGTTATCCCACATTATTGTTTCAAATCACTACAAAGTCAGCCAACAAGCATCTCTACTTCCCTCAAAACAGGGCGGAACTTACATTTTTTCTGTGCTGCGTCATTAACGAGCACCATCTTGTTCGTTCCTTTTTTTATCAAGTCTTTCAAACCAAATAAGGTTGCGCAGTTGAATATCCAATTATAAATAGTCCGTCTATATTCCTCAAAATAAATTAGATTTCTTAATGAGGCTTGACAGAGAAGCCAATTGTAAGTATTGTGAAGAAAAAAAGATCATATGATACCTCCTTAATCCAAACACCATGAAGAGAATCTCTTTGAAGTTTGAGCCTTCAAGTCCTAGCCAGGGACTGTACAAATCTACAGGTTTTTTCTCAGTCTTCTTCGGTCCAGGCTATGTCTGTTTATTGTCCAAATCTGATTATTTTATCGAATAGATATTCCCATCAGAGAGTGCCAGCTGTGTCGTGCTCTGTGACCCAGTGTCCTGCCTCTTGCACAATGCAAGCTAGCAATCTCGGAAAATCTGTGGGTCTTCAAGACAGTCCTCCGCTACCCTGGGGAGTCTGCCAGAGCTAATTACCCCCATATCAGCCCTGAATTACTGGCACAGCTGAGATCCGATCGTATGGGAGTCAGCCATTTCTCACCACCGGAAATAGGAAGCCCAGAATAGTTGTTTTCTAAAAGATGTTGTTTTGCATTTGTTCACACACTTAGGTGAAATGAGTGTGGGTGTGTGGTGTATACACATGGTGTCTTCATAGTCTGGTATTGTAGGAAAAGTGGGCATTTCACATGTCAATATGTATGCTAAAAATCCTGCCTACATGGAATTTGAAAAGATTCTGATCAACTTTGTCCTTTGGAATCAGAAACTCACTTCATACCATGGTTTCAGGCATTTGAACCCCACCAGAGGAATGGAAGAAAATTCCCCTAGCATGTAGCTCAGTGGTAGAACATGTAGTCTGCATGGCAAAGGTGGTAAGTTCAATCGCTTGCATCTGCAAATAGGGGTGGGAAAGATTTTTGGCTGAAACTTTGGAGACTGGCTACCAGTTGGTCCAGAGTAGACAGTGCCAAGCTTGATGGACCAATGGTTTGATTCAGCATTGTTGTTGTTGTTGTTTAGTCGTTTAGTCGTGTCCGACTCTTCGTGACCCCATGAAATATGAAGTGCCTTATGCCTGATTCAGCATAAGGCAAATCATATTTGAATCTTGCCATCCGCTCCCTTGTACGACATAAGGATCGCATAGGTAGTAATGTGCAATGGGAACAAAGGGGCTTTTAAAGTATAGTGTCCAGGCAGCAATTATGTGCTCTTTATGATCATTATTTTCCAGTTATAGGGTGAATATGCTAAGATTGCTAAGCTGTAGACTTCATTGGTGATCAGTCAGCACCTGTTCTGCAATTATGCTGCTTTATGCAAATATGCAAATAGATGGGCCTCTCAAATCATGGCATGTTTTTAAATTAGAAACAGACAATAGGTTGATGTCATAGTCAACCACCTACTCTTCCTGCATGGCAAACAGTCCATCAACTATACAAAAGAAAATAAATTTGTCTCCCTGCTAAGCAAAATTTCCTTTGTCTTCCAGTTAATGAGCGTTTGATCTGATTTTGCTCTAAATTAGGAGCAGCTATCATATGAATGGAACCGTCACTGTAAACTGAGCAGCCTGGTGACAAAGTCATGTCTACCCTATATTAAATGATCAAGTCTTTGTTCCAGAAGTCAAATGTTCTCTAGATGTTTTCACAGCCATATGGGAACCACATCGCTTACCCTGACTGGGACAATATTTTTAAACAACCCAACTACATAGGTGGGGCTTTCCCGTTGAATCCTGTTCAGGCACAATGACAATTCTGTAGGAAAGGCCTGTGCATGCAGTCCCCAGTCATGCGGTTGGGCCATTTAAACTTTCTCCCAGATAGGTGGCTGGGAGAATCTGCAAATGACAATGGACTCAAGTGAACAATCTGCAGCCAGTAGGTAAGACAGAGGTTTGGACTGGTTTATGTCTTGCCACATCATAGAAAGGAAAGATGTCTTGCCACATCATAGAAAGGAAAGAAGATGTGCTCTACCTAGATGGTAATACAAAATCCCTTTGAATGGACCTTCACTGAAGCATTATTAGTACTATTATTATTATTATTATTATTATTATTATTATTATTATTAAATTAGATTTCTTACCTGCCCATGGTCCCTGATCACCCACTTAATGTATGCTGTCTGTATTGACTTGGCTAAAGGAGAAAACTACGTTGTGTGTAAATGAGTGCAAAATGCCCCTAGAAATAGTTGGCCGAGGCAACTGAATAAATGTGTGATGCATGAATCAGAGATAAGTCAGACTGACTGCCTAGAAGGTGTGTCAATTCTGTGGCCCACTTTTCTCATTTCAGTATCAGCTCATTGAGTAAAAATCAACATTCCTTCATTTCCAGTTGGTTGGGTGATGATTGTAAGGGAAGTAACACCAAGCTACAGTGACTGGCTTAGATTGGTTCAGATTGGCACATTTAGCTGGCACGGGCTACCGTGTATTTGTGTGTGACTCAGTGAAACCTGACCAGGCTTGCTGCAGTGAAATTGGCAGCCAGGTGAATGTGTCTTCAGTTTGAGATGCCTGGTGTTATCTTGCTGTTTTTGTTTCAGAACTTCCTGCTTTGCAGCTCACAAACTTCGCCACAGCTTTGTGTACTAGAGAGATATATTCGCATTTACTTATTCTATTTATAAAACCATAAATATGGCAATCAGTTCTGAACATAGGAATGATTCTGATGGGAATCTTCTATTATGCTCCACCACAGAAGTAGGTTTGTTTAAACCTGGTTGGCACATAGGGTAGGGTTCCCAGATTTCAAACAGTGAAAATCCGGACAGAAAAGTTGTTTTTTGGCAAAGTTGTCCGCCTAGACAATGCAAGAGACAGCAGTATTCCAGATATGTCCAGGAAATTCCAGAAGTATGGCAACCTTCACCATATCCTGGCACTACCTTGAAAGAGGTATATGATGAGATGCAGCGCACATGGGGCAACTTTCTACAAGCAAACACAGCATTTGCTTGTCCTCCCCTGTATAAACTCTACCAGCCCATACGTAAAAAAAAAAACCATGCCCTTGGTTTTTTCATGTTCATTTATATAAATAATTTCCAATTGGAGTTTCTTCTCCCAAAGGAGCAACAAATTTTAAAAAAACAAATACTTATCCAGTCATGTATGAGACACTTGTGGATCAGCTGATCCATCTGAGATAAACAACGGCCAGCAGCAACTTTCCAGGGTTTCAGGTAAGGGACATTTCCACATCTATCTGGAAATGCCTGAGTTGAACCTGGGAACTTTTGCATGCAAAGCAGATGCTCTACAACTGAAGAAGAAGAATAGTTTGGATTTGATATCCCGCTTTATCACTACCCGAAAGAGTCTCAAAGCGGCTAACAATCTCCTTTCCCCCTCCTCCCCCACAACACTCTGTGAGGTGGGTGGGGCTGAGAGACTTCAAAGAAGTGTGACTAGCCCAAGGTCACCCAGCAGCTGCATGTGGAGGAGCGGAGATGCAAACCCGCTTCCCCAGATTACGAGTCTACCGCTCTTAACCACTACACCACACTGGCTCTCTGAGCTATGGTCCTTTCCTGTCATCATGACAGAACAGACAATATGGTGTAATGCAGCTTCCAAATATAGCAGCACACCCCAGCCAGTATGTACAGGTGGCCACAGGTAGACTATAGCTCAGAAGATACGGTAGGTCATGCAACTCAAGGCTCTCTGCCTGGTTCCATGTTGTGAGCACTTAATGCTCACAAGGGGGAGCTCTGAGACTCCGCTTCCCAACTCTGGTTGGACAGGGGACATTAAAATACTGCAAATGATTTTTAGTTGAATGTATTTAGTTTTTTAAGTACTGCTTTATAGTAGATATACTCTGGTGGCCTGATTTAAACTAATTTGGAACTTTTCTGAAGTTCAAAACAGAAAAGTGAAATTCAAAGCTTTTACTTGGAAGAAAATTCTTGTCTAAATCAAATGGGGTTGATTATATTTCAGTGTAAATGTGTTTCAGGCAGAAATATAATGAGTATGTTTCTGAAATCATCTGCTGAATCAGACATGTGATGTTACATAGGATAATAACTAGCAAGAAACTTTAATCAACAGCAATTCATGACAGTTTCCTCGACAATGGTTTTATCTCTGCTACTGCAGAATATGTAATCTAATATTGTTTTGCATTTCATATGCTTGTCCCCAAGATGTCGTAATCTGACCACTGTTGATAGCTGACTCGTGTCATATTTCTATGATGACTGTAGAAGAACAAATGTAGTTTAATATCTGAGAGAGGGAACACAATTCTTTGGATGGTTAAGATTTACAAGAGAGAATCTGCAAGTGGTCTGTCTTGTAAGAAAACTAAGCTTTTTGTCTTGTGTCATTCTGATTTTCTTGCTTGACTGAATTTTGCTATTAATTTATCACATGTATAGCGCTTGGTCTCCAATGCATGACATAACTAACATCATTCTCATTTCAAAGAGATCTCTCTGTGTGTATGTGTGAAAGAGAGAGAGAAATGTTGATGAGCTCATTGGTTAGGATTTGAAACTACACTCTCTATGGAAAGTCTTGTTCTTCATATACTAAAAACATTTGGCTTACACAGATTTCTATTATTGAAAGGAAAATAATGGGAACATCAATTATTGCTGTCAATCTTTTGTACTCTGCTAAATACTAACATCTATAGTCTGAAAATTGCACAACTGAGTGCAGGATTGCAACACGAGGTGTGTTGCCAAGTGTCTGTATGTTGACACATTCTCAAATTTATCAATAGATGTGCATCTTTGTTCCTCTACAAATCATCTACAGCAGGCATCCCCAGACTTCGGCCCTCTAGATGTTTTGGACTACAATTCCCATCTTCCCTGACCACTGGTTCTGTTAGCTAGGGATCATGGGAGTTGTAGGCCAAAACATCTGGAGGGCCGCAGTTTGGGGATGCCTGATCTACAGGATGACTTTATCGCTCAGAAAATGTTTGTAAGTAAAATATTACAGATGGAATATCTGGGATTTTCAGTATTTAATCACTGCAATACAGGTACTTCTTTTCGGGAATTATTATCATAATTATAACTATAATTCAGTTTTTCATCATGTAGCAACTCATATTTTATGAGTGACAGAAAAACCGTTGCCCTTTGCATGCTAAAACAACATATTGGCTCCCCCCTCCCCTAAATATTGGTTCCATGCAATAAATACACACCCTCAGACAGGAAAAATGAATTTATTGTATTTTAAGTTATAAAAGCTGGGGGAGGCAAAGTTTCTAAATCCAGCTAAGTCATAGATGCTATATCTATGGGAAGTATGGATATGATAAAATTATTCCCAACACAGTTTACCAGAACCAAGTCTAAACAGGTGGCAGAGCGCAAGACACGTAAATTTCATTTACATTCTAGTAGTGTATAGTCAGTTTTAAGACATTTTTAAACCTAAAATATTATGTTAATGATACAAACTCTGCCAGTGTGCTGTAGTGGTTAAGAGCGGTATAGACTTGTAATCTGGTGAACTGGGTTCGCGACTCCGCTCCTCCACATGCAGCTGCTGGTTGACCTTGGGCTAGTCACACTTCTCTGAAGTCTCTCAGCCTCACTCACCTCACAGAGTGTTTGTTGTGGGAGGGAGGAAGGAAAAGGAGATTGTTAGCAGCTTTGAGACTCCTTAGGGTAGTGATAAAGCGGGATATCAAATCCAAACTCCTCCTCCTCCTCCTCCTCCTCCTCCTCCTCCTCCTCCTCCTCCTCCTCTTCTTGTAAAAACAATGCATTTCTCAAAGAGTCAAGACTGCTTGAAGGGAAAGTGGCTATGAGGTCAATAAGATTAAATTAGCAGGAATCTTCAGATTCCTTTCAAGGGCTGGGCAGACGTTCCTGTTTCTAGAATATTGAGATGTCTGCTTAGGTACTGTGAAAAACTGATAAAGAAATGTCCTTGCATAAAAGAATCAAAACATAATTGGCCTGTTAATTAATTGGTCTATTGGTTATTCCATTCAGCTGATCCCAGCGATAAAACAGCAAACATTTTTAGAAAATGAAGAGGTCCTGAATATTTCTATTGCCAATTTCAGTTGATGCTGGAGCATTTTAAAAGGGCATTGGCATAAATGCAGCAGTGTTGGGTATTGTAGACACTAAAGACGTGCAATTTATTAGTTAATAGCCGTTTAAATATGTTTTGAACTTGATGTTTTTGGTAAGTTGTTCCTGAAATTGCTAACACTTTGTCTCTCTACAATTCAGCAATTCAACTGTGCAATATGAACATTTTTTTTAAAGCATATGATATTGGTTATAGAAATGTAGAATTGCAGCAGTTTCATCTGACATGAAAAGCTCATTTAGACCTCTGCAGGCGAAGTCGATAACTCCCTCGGCAGTAATTGTAAAATGGGACATGGACTTTGCATTTCTGAGAATCAGTAGCTGGCCTCAGTTCATTTAAACTCTAAATGTATGTAGCATGAAATAGATTATCTGCTGTTTTCTATTTACTGTAAGTGTTCATTGAATGTTTGGGCCACAAAATAAACTGTGATTGGAAACTAAACCCTTATTAAATGCAGTGAACACACGTTCATAATTTCTATGTTAGGAGATTTAGAGAGACACCTCCAAGACACCTTTGGGCTTTAGCTGTTTAAGAGCTTTAAGTAATGTACGACATGCAGATATTTCCTCTATGGCTATTCCTTTTTAAATGGGCTATTACACAAGACTACTTAATGCATTATTACCCATTCTATTACCCTGTTACATAGGTTACATAGTTACAGAACTCTGATTTTCTAATTTCAAAAGAGGATTTGCATAATGTGGGGCAAGCCAGGGAAAACCACTTGCAGAAAAATGCACATATTATCTAAAGGTCATGATTTTATCCAGTTTTTGACTAATGGTTTTAACATGCTAAACGGCTGGTTTTAGGACTTATCACAAGGTTGAAAATTAGGTAAAATAAATGTGTGGTGGTACTAGGAGAACACACCTGTATGTACACACACATAGGAGACACCAATTCCCTTCACAGAGCTACAATTCACAGAGTGGTTTAACAGTCAATCCCTCTTCACAGGGAATGGTAGCTCTGTGAGAAGTGTAGGAGTCTCCGAACAACTCTCATCACCCTTAGCAAACTACAACTCCCAGAGTTCTTTGGGGGAAAGTCACAACTGTTTAAAGTAGTTTCATAGAGCTTTTAAATGTATGGTGTGAATGTGGCCTAAGTCAAAGCAGATGCAACAGGAAGAATCATATACTGGTACCCTGTTTACCCCAGCCTCTGCTTTCCTGCCATGGGCAAGTTTAAAATTGCAACCTCTTCTAGGCAGAGACCCGTCCTCATGTGCACACTATAAATAATATAAATAATGTATTTTGTGTATTTTTATGTTGTGAAACACCCTCAGATCTAATGGGTATAGGGCGGTATACAAATCTAAACAACAACAAACATATGAACTCAAACTTGAAGAACTTCTTTTATTCTCTGCCTAGCTTTTACTTTCTATACATAGGTGAGAAAAGTAAATCCAGATTCATAAATATAATGCAAGCCAGTTGCTTTCAGCTTATGATTAAAGGTAAAGGTAAAGGGACCCCTGACCATTTGGTCCAGTTGTGGACAAATCTGGGGTTGTGGCGCTCACCTCGCTTTACTGGAAGGGGGAGCCGGTGTACAGCTTCTGGGTCATGTGGCCAGCATGACTAAGCTGCTTCTGGCGAAACCAGAGCACCGCATGCAAACACTGTTTACCTTCCCGTCGGAGCAGTACCTATTTATCTACTTGCACATGTCAATGCTTTCGAACTGCTAGGTTGGCAGGAGCAGGGACCGAACAACGGGAGCTCACCCTGTCACTGGGATTTGAACCGCAGACCTTCTGATCGGCAAGCCCTAGGCTCTGTGGTTTAACCCACAGCGCCACCCGCCTCGGTTATTAGGGGAAATGACAAATGGAATCAACTACCTGAGTAAGTTTATGTAGTATACCACAACAGTTTGTGTGGTTTCGTGTCCGTTGCATTAGACTGAGAGATGCACTTGCCTTAGCAGTTGGAATACCTCATTTAATGAGATTGTGAAAGGATGACAGTTACTTGGAGTGTTCATTGATAGTGTTCTTGTGAAATACAGCATGTCCTGTGTCACACAGCCATGCCGCTCATTCCTTGGCTGATACAGAACTGGCACTGATAGTTGCTGCAGCTTATTGCTATTTACATGGCAGGCCAAATAGCATTTGGTTGACAGTTACTTTCCTTGTGATCATAGCATACTGGAAAATGAGAAAAGCATGGACAATAAAACCTTTGTGATTTCCTGCATAGTGGCTATTATCTGTCATACAAGGTCAAACAGATAAGGCCTGAAATGCTTTTTCTGTCAACAACAGAGAGAGCTCATACAATAATAAGAACCCTTAGTTGTGATGCAGTGCTTCATAGCCAGAGCTCTTCCTGCTCACTAAACCCTGTTACCTCGTCAGCTTCCAACACCTCCTGTGTCACGGTCCGGTCGACGGGCGTCAGGACCAGAGGCAAGATGGTGGTGTAGAAGCAGGAACAGGTGCAGGGCTGAGGGTCCAGCAGCAGGCAGTCGCAGGGTCAAGGAGCAAGGCAGAGGCGAAGGTCTGGGAGTCAAGGAGCAAGGCGTCGGCAAGGCAAAGGTCCAAGGAGCAAGGAGCAAGGCGAAGGCTCAAGGAACAAGAAGCACGGCGAAGGTTCAAGGAACAAGAAGCAAGGCGAAGGTACAAGGGTCGAGGATCAAGGCGTCGGCAAGGCAAGGGTCCACGGAGCAAGGATCAAGACGTCGGCAAGGCAAGGGTCCACGGAGCAAGAATCAAGGCGTCGGCAAGGCAAGGGTCCACGGAGCAAGGATCAAGGCGTCGGTAAGGCAAGGGTCCACGGAGCAAGAATCAAGGTGTTGGCAAGGCAAGGGTCCACAGAGCAAGAATCAAGGTGTTGGCAAGGCAAGGGTCCAAGGAGCAAGGATCAAGAGGCCAGATGCAAACAGGCAGGGATAGCGTTGCTGTGGCAAAGAGCTGAAGGGAAATGCTGGGCTTTTATCCCTCCCAGCTCCTGCCACCAGGTGCAGTGAGATCTCAAGTGGCCTCACCTGGGTGACTACTCCTTGCCTCTCCAGCACAAGCTGATGTCTTCACCTGTGTGGCCATGCCTTGCTTCCCCAGCACAAGCTGAGGCAGGCCCCAGTCCTGCAAAGCACTACAGGCCCCAGAGCCTGACTCCTGCCCATACTCCTGACATCCTGCTCCCAATCTGCTCCCTCTGACCACTCAGCTATCAGACAGCTATTATTGTTGTCCCACCACCAATCCCCTGGCAGTTCCCCAGCTTGTGCCCTGCACCACTCCTCTACATCCAGCCAGTCCATGACACCAGACAGGGTGCAGCTGCTCCACCAGCTGAAGCTGGTGACCATGTGACCAAGGCTACCTGAGCCTCAAGTGACAGCAGTGGATCCAGAAGTACCTTCTAGCTGCATACTTGCTTCTTCAGAGGGAGTGTAACTCCACCAAGTCCCATCCATCTGGTCTAAGGAACCACACACTAACAGTGTCTCAGTCTTATGTGGATTGAGCTTTGGTTTATTGGCTCTCATCCAGTCCATTGCCAAGGCAAGACAACGGTCCAGTACATCCACTGCCACACTTGCAGATGTAAAGGAAAAGTAGAGCTGCATGTTATCAGCATGCTGCTGCTAAAGTACTCAAAAACTCCCAATGACCCCACTCAGTGGTTTCATGTAGATCAGGCATCCCCAAACTTCCCATCTTCCCCGACCACTGGTCCTGTTAGCTAGGGATCATGGGAGTTGTAGGCCAAAACATCTGGAGGGCCGCAGTTTGGGGATGCCTGATGTAGATATTAAACAGTGTGGGGGATAACATAGAACCCTGAGGAACCCCACATTAAAGGTTCCATGGAACTGAAGAGCACTCCCAAGCATCACTCTCTGGAAACAACCATCCAAGTAGGACTGGAACTGCCATAAAGCAGTGTCACCCACCCCTAAATCAGAGAGCTGGTCCAGAGGATACCATGGTTGAAGGTATGAAAGGCCACTGACAGGTCAAGGAGAATGAACAAGAACACGTCCCCCCCCCCCCGCGACAGAAGGCATCACACAGGGTGACCAAAGCAGTTTCTGTGCTAATACCCAGCTTAAACCCTGATTGAAATGAATCTAGAAAACCATTTTCCTCCAAGAGCACCTGGGTCTAGTCTGCAACCACCCACTCAAGAACCTTGGCCAAGAAAGGGATATTGGTAACTGGCCAATATAATTACTTAGATTTTCTGGATCCAGAAAGGGTTTTACCATTGCCTGCTTGAAGCAGGCAGGGACCACTCCCTCTCACAAGGAGGCATTACGGTAATCATCTCCCTGGCCCAGCCACCTGCCCCCTCCCAGCTAGTTTTTATCAGCCAAGGGGGCAAGTTGCTGCCCTGACCAATTCAAGCACCTTGTCTGCATCCTCAAGCCTTACTAACTGAAACTCACCCAACATAACAGGACTAGACAGCTAGTTTTGTGCAAAGTGCATACTTTTGGCAGCTTCTGATCAAGTTTATATTCCATCCTTCATTGGTAGCGCACTAAGGCTTGCTTCTTCCAAAAAAAGCAGATAAGGTAGTGCAGTGTTTCTCAACCTTTTTTGGGGCACGGCACACTTGTTCCGTGAAAAAAATCACGAGGCACACCACCATTAAAAAGTTAAAAAAATTAACTCTGTGCCGCCCTATATTATAATTATGACTGTAAGAAACACTTGCCAAATATTGCTTTCTGGCAGGTTAGTGTTGTGTATTGGCGGCCGCCAGGCTCGTTTGCACTGAGCTTTGGGAAAGAGGAGGAGGAATATTGCTTTCCGGCGGGTCAGCGTTGTGTATTGGCGGCTGCCAGGCTCGTTTGCACTGAGCTTTGGGAAAGAGGAGGAGAAATATTGCTTTCCGGCGGGTTAGTGTTGGTTATTGGCGGCCGCCAGGCATGTGACAATGCAAATCGCCCTTCTCGCCGCCGCACGTCTCGCGGCACACTAGTGTGCCGCGGAACAGCGGTTGAGAAACGCTGAGGTAGTGAACCTCTGTCTGAACTGTACTACCTCAGACTCCAGATGGGAGTACATGATTAAATTATCCTTCATAAAAAAAATCCCTGTGGATTTAATGTAAATTGGGGAAGGAGCATTCAGTCATGTGAGTTCCTGCCTGCACAGTCTGGACCTAGGTTTACCACCTCAACAGCTGTTTGTGGAACTAGGCCTAAAGTTTCTATAAACTAGGTTGCACTCATTATAGAGGGTAATTCTGCTATCTATTCACAAGCAAATGCACTGAAATGGTAATAATTTTCTGAAAGAAGAAGACAATTGATATTATATACGCAGTTATACATACGGTAGAGATGGAAAACTGCCGTGTGAGCTACCTTTCTTCTTCATGCTATCAGTGTTTCCATGCAGCTTATTTGATATTTTAATTCTGCACAATTAACTGCTGACTGTGGTATTTCCTACGCATAGAATGGTTAGTAAACCATGCAAGCAATTATGGGAATATTTGAAAATCTGAATTAAATCCCTTGGGTATCTGCAGGTGCAATGTATATGCATGTCTCATGGGTGCTGTTACTTGAAGCTTGAAAACAAAGTTGTATAGGGCACCTTGTTTGCTTCTGCTTACAATTTGAACACGCTGCAGCCTTGATCATACCAGCTAGTTTGTAAAGGGTACTTAATGTGGATAACACCGTTGCATTTACAGAGGATTGAACCAAATGTCCTTCAGATTATTATTAGACAATTCTGTGCAGGTGTCCAGTGTGCATGCATCGCAATAACTGCTATGAGTAGACAGGATTCAGATTGTGTTTGTAAATTTGAACTCCTGATCTCCACATTTCTGGTCCACCCACGAACATAAGAGCCTTACAAGATCTGAACAAATGCCCATCTAGTTCTCATAGTAGCCAACCAGATGCCTGTGGGAGGCCTGCAAGCAGGACATGAGCACAACAGGGCTCTCCTGCTCCTGTTGCCCAGCAACTGGCATTCAGACTTCAGCAGTGTACCACCTCTGATACTAGATGTAGTATCTTGGCATCATGACTATATAGACATCGATCCGTCTAATCCCCTTTTCATAGAACCATAGAGTTGGAAGGTACCCCGAGGGTCATCAAGTCTAACTCCCTGCAATGCAGGAAACTCAACACGCGGTCTCCCATCCAATTTGAAACCATACCAGACCCTGCTTAGCTTTGCACATGTGCTAGCAGTTTTGCTGCTGCACCACTTAAAGCTACTCAAGTAAGTTAGCATCCATTACTACTACATCTTGTGAGTGGTGACTTCCATAGTTAAACTCAGTGCTATGTGAAGACGTACTTCTTTTTGTTTGTTCTGAATCTTCCAATAGTCAGCTTATCTGGATGAGCCTGGTTCTGCTATTATGAGAGAGGGAGGAAAGCTCTAATTTCCTTTCACCACTCGGTGCATAATTTTATGTCTCATTAGTACGTTACTCCTTCCTTACTTAAGTCTTTTATAAATGAAAAAGCCCCAAATGTTGCAAATATGTCCTCATTGAGGAGTTGCTCCAGCCCCATTTAGGCACTGCTACTCAAAGGCAACACCATCACAGCCCAGGTTGGATGGTGCACTTCAGGGACCAGACATGAAACAAGTCTTTGGCATATAGTGTGTTGGTGGTGGTGGGTTTGCTGGTCCACCATCTCAGATAGCTTGAGAAGCACTTATTCAAGCCACCCTTGTTCCAGTTGTACAGTATCCTGTTTGAGGTGTAGAGACCAGTTCCTGTGATAAACAGATTATAAGTTATATGTTGCAGTCAGCTTCTTGCCCTGTCATAGTTCGAAGGGACCATGAATGTCATCTAAACCAACCCCTGCCCAATGTAAGGCTTGAACCCACAACCCTGAGATTAAGAGTCTCATGCTCAACCAACTGAGCTATCCTAACTTCATGGTCTACTTGTTGTTGTTTCAATGTGAACAGACTGCCACTCTGGAATCATCTCCATCCCTGGCAAGGAAGATTTCTTAGGAACCAAAGAAAGCATTCTTCTCAGTCCCATTCATACTCCTTGATTAGGCCGCATGATAAGAGGAAAGGAAAGGGAGATAAGTGAGCTTCTCTGCATGTCAGTCTCTGTGTAATAGTCCCAATAAACATTTATAGAGCGGGTAGTTTAGAGAGTAAGGTGCCACCCATCTTTTGAACCATTAGAAATTACATCCTATTATTATACATTTTCCTAGAATCTCAGATAGTAAAGTAAAGCTATAAGTAGGGTTTCTTGAAAATTGCTTTTGCTTTCATGTTATCTTATACTACCACAACGGCATCAGAAAATCACTGCATGGCCCTCTTTTCAAAATGCAAAATGACTGAAATAACACCTGGGGAGCACAGATAGAGTTTTAAGAGAAGGAGATGAAAAAGTGACGATAGGAGGGCATTGCTGCCCAGCACAATGCCTTTCCATTTCAAGAACACTAATTGAGCCACATGGTCTGGCAATTTTGAGAAAAACAGGAAAGCTGTCTTGTATTAGACTTTTGTACTAGATGGAAGAAATGGGGGGGGGGGAGAGAATAAAATAAAAGCACAAACTTAGATTGCTCAGCTTGACCTCCTGAGTGGTTTTCTTTTACTCATCAATCAACTTAGACAGCTGTTGCTCATGATTTATGAAATATTCACTGCACCAGAGAGAATATTGTAGGATAAATCCTTAAAACATCTGCTTTTTGTTTAGCTTATATAAAAGAATTGAGTCTCAGTTTATTTGTAGCATGTATGTAATTAGCTTAGGAAATTCAGTACCATTAACTTTTATAAAGGATTGGACAGATTCCCAGGAATGAATGCAACTATCCATAGCTCTCTGCTGTGATAGCTAGTGGCCATTACCAGGTCTTATGGTAAGGGGTTCCATACAGTAATTGTGTTTTTTGATGAAGAATCACTCTCTTTTGTCTGTTGTTCTTCTGGGTTGCTTTGAATCCTAATGTTAGGAGGGAGTTGGTGGTGTAAATCTATTCACTTTCTCTCCACCATGCCTCAACCTAAATATTAATACAGCTCATGTGTCAGTCCTTAGTTCAATAAAGTATTAGCTGGAATTGGACTCCACAGTCACTTATGGACACACTGCTAAAACCGTATTCATGGAAGACAATCTTACTTGGCTATGAGTGATCGCTAAAGGAGAAGAGCAGGTAGGGGGGAGGAACCCAAAGATTTGTAGTATTTTTTTAAAGGAAAAAATCCTCTAAATGAATCCAGGGTGCTGCCTGTCAGTGTAGACAACAAACACACAAGATGTAACCGGCTATGCTCTTACATAAATAAAATATATTATTCACTGTATCATATCAAATAACTTATAGAGTTCAACGGAAATAACTCATGAAGTTCAATGGAGTAAGCAGAAGACCCAGTAGATTAGTTCATTCACAGATCAGTTCATTTACGAGGTCCATACATGTACTAGTGTCTATTCCACCTGTGTGTCTATGTATGTTCATAAAGTCCAAACAATCCACATGGGAGCTTGTACAGTTCCACAGAATCCTTTCACAGAGTCTAGACAAGGATTTCCGGAATGTTGGCCTCGTTGGGCTTCATCAGTTGTACAAGTTCATATGTGATGTAATAAGATTGTGGATCTTATGGCATAGTAGTAGTTGCAAACTACAGGATGGCGAAACAAGGCCAATATTTCAGAAATCCTTGTCTAGACTCTGTGAAAGGATTCTGTGGAACTGTACAAGCTCCCATGTGAACATACAGTCAAACCTCGGTTTATGCCTACCTCGGCGAGCGACCGCTTCGGCGAGCGACCGCCGCTGACCCGGAAGTGTTTACATCCGGGTTCCGCGGCGGCGGATGCACAGACGCGATCTGCGCAGCTCGCGCACGCGCAGAAGCGATTTGCGCGGCTCGAGCATGCGCAGAAGTACTCTATCGGCGCTTTGCGCATGTGCCGAAGCGTGCCTTCGGCGAACAATCATTTCGGCGAGCAACCGCCTCCGCGGAACAGATTGCTGTCGCAAACCGAGGTACCACTGTACAAAGACACAGGTGGAATAGACACTAGTACAGTGGTACCTCAGGTTAAGAACTTAATTCGTTCTGGAGGTCCGTTCTTAACCTGAAACTGTTCTTAACCTGAGGTACCACTTTAGCTAAAGGGGCCTCCCGCTACCCCCGCGCAATTTCTGCTCTCATCCTGAAGCAAAGTTCTTAACGTGAGGTACTATTTCTGGGTTTGCGGAGTCTGTAACCTGAAGCGTCTGTAACCCGAGGTACCACTGTACATGTATGGACCTCGTGAATGAACTGATCTGTGAATGAACTGATCTATTGGGTCTTCTGCTTACTCCATTGAACTTTGTGAGTTATTTCCGTTGAACTCTATAAGTTATTTGATATCATACAGTGAATAATATATTTTATTTATGTAAGAGCACAGTCAGTTATGTCTTGTGTGTTTGTTGAGTGTATTTTACGTAACCACAGGTTTGATGTTGTTTTGCAAGCGTCAGTATAGACCAGGCACCCCCAAACTTCGGCCCTCCAGATGTTTTGGACTACAATTCTCATCTTCCCCAACCACTGGTCCTGTTAGCTAGGGATCATGGGAGTTGTAGGCCAAAACATCTGGAGGGCCGCAGTTTGGGGATGCCTGGTGTAGACAGTCTTAGATGAATCAAAGGACCTTACTCAGTATGGCAGCTGCCTATGTTCCTAATGTGTTCTGTGCATGCTCCGTGATCATGGGATGCTGGCTGACAGATATAGCAGAAATGGGGTGGCAGGAAAGCTTTTTAAATGAGCACTGCATACTACAATATCTTAGTTGTGATTTCATAAATATCAGACTCCCTCACCCTAGTTACCTCCCCATCTCAATTTAGAAAGTCCCAAACATTTAGCCTCTCCTTATAAAGAAGACGCGGGTGGTGTTGTGGGTTAAACCACAGAGCCTAGGGCTTGCAGATCAGAAGGTCGGCGGGTCGAATCCCCGCAACGGGGTGAGCTCCTGTTGTTTGGTCCCAGCTCTGCCAACCTAGCAGTTCGAAAGCGCGTCAAAGTGCAAGTAGATAAATAGGTATCGCTACAGCAGGAAGGTAAATGGCGTTTCCGTGTGCTGCTCTGGTTCTCCGGAAGCGACTTTGTCATGCTGGCCACATGACCTGGAAGCTGTACGCTGGCTCCCTCGGCCAATAATACGAGATGAGCGCCGCAACCCCAGAGTTGGTCACGACTAGACCTTAATGGTCTGGGGTCCCTTTACCTTTACCTTTACAAAGAAGAGGTGTTCCAGTCCCACTGATCCGTTTGGCCTACTCCTCTCTGCCGTTTCTCCAACTATCCTTTTTTGTGTTTTAAATTAAAACAGGGCAGCTGGACCTGTGGCCCCCACTCCCACTGAATTAACTGGGCAGTTTCCATTCACACTTTTCAAGCAGCCCTGCTCAAATCACATTTGATTACCGATTCATATCCGTATATGGTATCAAGGAAATGAGTTTTCCCATTTGGATCCTGAAGAGTCCCGCGTTTCCATTACAGCACTTTGCCTTACTGTACTGATAACTGTTGCTAGCAAAGCGTTAGATTTCCTGTTATTTTTGTGCGCGCGCGCACGTTTCCTTTGGCTTGATTGGCAAACTAAGAGGTTCCACGCATTTTTAAAATTTATTTTACTGGTGGTCTCTTGGGATGTGCGGGTGGGACTGGAGCAGCAACATGTGTTTCGAGCCCAGGGTGGCGGCGCGGTTTGGGGGGTGGGGGTTTCGGTTTAGCCCACAGCCCCCAAGCAGCCCCCTGCCTTTCACCTTCGGAGGGCGGTCGCTTCTGTCTCTGGCGAGGTTCTTTTTCTTTGGCATAGACGCCGCTCGTTTCCTCCTGAGCGCTTTTCAGGAAGGCGCGCCGCGAGACGGCGGAAGGCTGGAGGGCGTCAGTCGAGCTCGGCGAGCCTCTGGTGGGCGTGCCTCGTCCAAGCTTCACCGCTCCAGCCCCCCCCCTCGCACACACGCCCAGGAGGCGGCGAAAGCCAGGCAGCCTAGTGCTGTGCCTGGCCAGGCAGAGGGACTCCGACAACCTCGCTACTCGGCTACGGAGGTTTCGGGCGCTGGCTGGGTGTCGAGGGCGCAGGAAAGAACGTGGCCACCATGCCTGGCAGCGACACCGCCCTGGCCGTGGACAGGACCTACTCGGACCCGGAGAGGCACCGGCGCTTCAAGACTCGGGTAATCTTTCTGCCCCCTCGATTCCCTCCTCCTGCAGCAGGGCTGAGGGTTCCCTCGCTTGCAAGGCTGGGTCTTGTTTGAAAGCGCCCGGCGCTGCTTTTCTCATCGGCACTTGCTCGAACTGAGCCATCGCTGCAAAACCTCGTTGCTGTTTAGTTTGATTCAGTATACCCGCTGGCGTCCCTCTTGCCCCTGCACTCTTTGGGACGGTTCAAGGCTGAAGCTCGCTCTATGTTTACTTCTGGGGACGCGCCTTTCGTCGCCTCTGGGTGTTGTCGGAGGCAGGTGTCATGTCCCTAAAACAGGCTCCAGTTCAGCAGCGTGCCTTTGCGATGTGTCAAATGTCAGGTTTCAACTTGCCTTGCTGCCCGGAGGAGCAGTCGCTGGTGGCTGGGCATCCGGCCCCCGCTTGCATTTATGCCTCTGTTGTTTAGTAACAGTTATCCGGACTTGGGACATTGTGGGCGCCTGAGTTGGGAGAGCTGCTAAAAATTAATAGGACAAGAGTCTCTGAAGGGCTTTCCCCCTTTCTCTGAAGATATTCCATGCAAGGATTTTGCACAGGCGAAAACGCTCTGATTATTAAAAGCTAGGATTAACCACTCCCTAACTATTTGAATGTAGTTTAGCAGACGTTTGGAACCAAGTGTTTGGCACCCTGAACTCAGTCAGTATGTGGCTGTTTGCTGTGTTGAAACAGGTGGGCAGTGTCCTTGGAACTCGGGGCCAGTCAAAACAGTCAGGAACCAGGAGCTTGATATGCTGAACCAAATATGAAATATTCTGGAAGGCCTACAAATGCCATCTTCGTAGTCAGGATAACCCCCAAACTAATTGGTAGTTGTGGCAAGAATGAGCTCATACCTATGTTTATATTCACTTGCTTTGATATATCCTAATTGGCTTGCTTTGATGCTATGCTTATCTGTGGACCTTGGGATGATGGGCTCTAGGCCCAGAGAGGGGAGAACCTATACCAGGTGCCACCTATCCCAGGTGTGATGGGAGATTCTGGGCAAACTGACGTATGCTGCTTTTTGCATAAAGGATGTATACGTTTGCTTGAGTGCAGACAAGTCATGACAACCTCGCATTGTTGCAGTGTCTGTCCTGTGTCTGTAAAGGCAGCAATGTTCTGCATGCAGTGTTGTAAAGTTTGCACTCTTAATTAATAAAACACTAGAGCTGGCCATTCTGTCATTTCTACAGCCTTTTTTTGTATCCCTGCATCAAACTACTTGCCTAGGAGCTCCTTTGGGCCTGCGGTTCTGAACACTCAACATTTGCTCTTTTGACCTTATGGCTAGGTACATATTAGCGATTTAAAATGCAGTGAGGTTGCGGTGTCTGTCTGTTGCATTTCAGGTTGCATTCCCATGGTTGCTGTACACACCAGAGAGGGAGGGGGCTGGGATGCCTTCACCTGATCCACATTACTTTTTTGGTTTTCTCATTCCTGCAACCCACCCAGCAACCCATTCATGGGGCATGGGGCTGTCATCTGTGCATATGCTGTCGTCTGCGCATGTGCAATGGCTGCCTCAAATTTACACACCTCCGTATAACTGCAGAGTGAATGTGGCTTATGCTTTCAAACTGAATGGAAGCTGGTTTAAGTGGCTGGGTGGGGGAAATGTCAAATAGCAATATTTCTCAAGGAACTCTAGATATGGATTATAGCTAATGTCATGTGTACGCAGCTTCAAACACCAGTGGTGGGAGTGCACTGGAGCCAGAGTAAATGGTAATGTGTGCACAGCTTAAAGCTGCCAGGACCTGCTCAGACGCGATCAGGGTAGTGGCATTGAGGATGGGGGTTATACCCATGACACGTTTTTGTGATATAAATTGTTGCTGTGGAGTTATTAGTCCCACCGGGGTGAAATCTGGGCTAATAGTATCTTAGATAATAATAGATCAGGGAAATGGCACAGGGGAAAGGGTTAACTCTCCCAGTTTGACCAGTTTTGATGATCTAATAAAAAGTAGAGCATGCTAGGGCTGGTTTCAAAGTAAAGTTGGGAGATCCCACTGACATCACAGGCAGTATCTGCCAGTGCCAAAGATTCTACTGCTGCCAGCTTCTGCTCAGCAACAATTGTGCTGTTGCATTGAAATTATTATAAGATCTGGGTTTTGGTTTTGGTTTTAGAAGAAAGATATTCATAAGTACCTTCATTTTAAACCAAGTCTATTTTGCTTTCCGTTTAAGTGGTAAAACGTGTTGACATTTGTACAAGGCCAAAATTGCAAAGATGGAGCTTGAATAAAGTTAAGTACAGTAAATGAGAAGACCACATGCAACAATCTAAAGAGTGAAAAGCAAGTCAGGTGTTAATTACTGGAGTGTCTAAAGCAGGGATGGGGTATGGCATAGGTCTGCCCTCTCCCCAGGCACTTTAAGATTGCCCCATGCCTCTTATCCTGAATTCTGTCTAGGCAGAGGGGTTAAGTCATTCCTGCCAAGATCTCAATAGGCGGTGTGTGGAGAGGTTTCTGTCATTGCCACGTTGCCTGCTTCATCCTCTAGCCCAGGGGTCCCCAAACTAAGGCCCGGGGGCCGGATGTGGCCCAATCGCCTTCTAAATCCGGCCCGCGGACAGTCCGGGAATCAGCATGTTTTTACATGAGTAGAATGTGTCCTTTTATTTAAAATGCACCTCTGGGTTATTTGTGGGACCTGCCTGGTGTTTTTACATGAGTAGAATGTGTCCTTTTATTTCAAATGCATCACTGGGTTATTTGTGGGGCATAGGAATTCATTCATTTTTATTTTTTTCAAAATATAGTCCAGCCCCCCACAAGGTCTGAGGGACAGTTGACCAGCCCCCTGCTGAAAAAGTTTGCTGACCCCTGCTCTAGCCCCTGGTGATTTTCCTCTCTTTGTGACATTTGTGTTCCATTGGTTGGGTCCAGGGTCCTTTAAACAAGACTGTTGTCAACATCTTTGCCCCCTTGACTGCACCCACCTGCAACTGATGCCAGGAGCTGCCAGATATGACCACTGAAACAAAGTTTTGCTGTTGGTTTGGCCCTGTATAGGAACTATTCATTGGCATCTGTTTGCCTTAGAAGACAATGGGAAAGTGTACCTTTCGGGGCGAATAAAACCATTGGAGAGTTATAGCGCCTGCTGTGGCTGTACAGATTGATGCAGGAGAGTTCCTGGTTGGCTTGTTGAATGATACTCTAACCTCAAAGCTCCCATTGAAGCAGGCTGACAATGCTGGGTCAGTACTTTATGTATCGGGAGCTGCTCAACTTAAGGCGTGTAGTAGCTGACCAGTGAGACATGATGATTACCCTACCGATTAAGGCAACCCATAGCACTTCTATCTTACAACAATCAGGTGGAGCTTATAAATCATAACTGCTGCCTCCCGTGTGGTTTTTGCTGTGTTAACAGCACCAAAGCGAACTCTCTGGGGCACAAGCCAGGGCAGTGTGTGTGGAGGTCCTGGGCTGCCCAGACAAAACGGCTCCCCTCTCAGCCTTGCTGATGTGGTCATGTTCTCATGAAGGAGTGACTCCCAGGGTGTGACTGCTATCAGCTTCTAGGAGCCAGAGGTGAGAGCTGAGTGCATGGAGGGGACAAAATGTGGATGAACTACTCTAGAAGGAGCACAACATGTCCTCGACCAGAAATACCCCATACCCCCTGTATATTGAGCAGACAAGCCCCATTCTTGACCACTGAACCTGCTATTGGCCTTGTCTGCTCAATATGCAGGTTCAATGGTCAAGAAGATGGTTTCTGTGTGTGCTGTTGAGGGCAGATGGGGCTTGTTGACCTGGGAAGGTAGTTCATCTAAGAAATATTTCTTAATATTAAAATGTCACACAGGGAGCTGTTCTTAGTTGGGAGATTGGATAAGTGTTGTATGCAGTGTTGATAAACCTAGATGACTGTTCTGCACCGAGTTTGCTTCCCAAATGATTACAGTAGTTCAAAGAATTGTCTATTTTGCACACATTTTAGCCAGTCAGCTATGAGTAAGTAAAGTAATATCTGTCTAGTAAAAACAAAGCAAGTGGGTCTTGATTATTTACATTATAATTTGGCCTTGCTGGTTTTGGCTCTGGAGATGAGAAGTCTGCTCTTCTAGGATGAGATCTTTAGTGCTTCAAAAGAAACAAACTTCACAGCTTGAAGCAGTTGGATTATTTATCTGTGTAGGAAAGGAAGTAGTCTTCCTGAACAGAATGTTAGGCTCTCTTTCAGCTCCTCTCGTCACATTAAGGGACATTACTAAACATTAAGGGACATTGCTAAACAGAGGGTGTGCTTCAGATTGTTTCTGCATAATTAAACATTTTAAAATAAATAAGGTCATTTGCTGTGGCTTTGATTGTCATCATTGTACAAATTTCTGCTTAATTCAAGTGCTATTTCTCTACAAGGCAGTACAGGAAACAGTGAACTTTTTGTTCACTTTATGGATTGAAATTTAGTATGACTACTGGCATTGGGCAGGGTGGTAAGTGGTGGAGACCCAAAATATTTTTGTGTGTTTTGATGGATGATTCTTGGTGTCTCAAACTCATGAAGTCCATCAAACTGAAGACAGATAAAAACCAAATGAAGCTCGGGTGATAACTTCAACAACAGCCCTTTCTTTTGAATTGTCTCCCTATTGGAAAAAAAAATCCTGATCCATTTATTTATTTTTAAGATTTCTTACCCAGTCTTTACTATAAGGTCCAAAGCGGGTTACAACAATATAATATAACCGTTACAAGTATAAAACAATGAAAACGTACAGTATATGTTCTTTTTAAAAGCAGCTTTCCTCCTGACCTCCTTGTTTACAGTCTCCTTCCTGAAAACTCTTTCTCCCTCCCCACCCACTCTAGAGGTGGGGTTTTTTTGGGGGGGGGAGGGAACCGCTGTTATAAATATAAGTATTGCTTTATGCATCTGATGCAATGGACAGCTTATGCAATCATGGGCATAGCGTGGGTTGTCTGCGCCCATGGTGGGGTGTGTTGTGCCCCCCTGGTGAACTGGGCATTTCCTTCGCCTGCCAGCGTCTAATCAAGGGAGTCTGTCCTTGCAAACTAGGCCCAACCTAGAAACAGAGATGAGGCAGAGAAATGCAAAGCCAGGAGGGCCGCTATGTCACCCTCCTGTCCTTGCAGCAAGGCACTTTAGGCAATGCATGTGGCTCCGGCAGTGCTTTCCTGACTTCCTCTTCCTCCCTTCCTTCTCGGTGGGCATCTGCAGCACCCTCACCCTCCGTCTCTCTCTGCTGGCCCAGGGTCAGGGCGCATACCAGTGTCCCTTCGCTGGGTATGAGGAGGAGGCGCAACCCCAGCCCTGAAGGCCCAGCTGGGTGTGGTTTGCCTCCTTGCACCTCTGGCCTCGATGAGGGAGCCTGTTGTGGGGTGCCTGGTTGCACCCCCCCATAAATTTGTGCCAGAAATCATGCCCCTCCCACTCCCAACACTACGCCATGGTATGCAATAGTAAATTTGTTACTTCTTCTTCTTCTTCTTGTTGTTGTTGTTCTTGTTATTATCTTTTGTTAGTCTTCAAGATGCCACAATACTCTTTGTTGGAGTAACAGGGGTCCAAATTACACTGACATTCTTATCAAATTGAAATGCAGAGATACAGCTCTAAGATGCCTCTGTTCATATTCTGGCAGAGATCTGCTGCGATTTGTAAAGTACAGTATATGTCTTTCAAAGCCCGTGTCCGATGGTAACATTCTAGAAGTAGAGTATGAGTTAATAGGGAACTGCTCTTCCTAGAGGATCATGTTTAAATAGTTGTGTGAGTAACTTGGGAGTAACTGAAGTTTTTACATATTTTAAATCACACCATATTACTCTGGAGGTTTCCCCTCTGAAACAGCCAGCCAGGTTCATTTTTCTCCTGAAAGCCACTTTGCTGAATCATTCAGGTCTCCTATGAAGTTTCAGTAATGCCATTGCTTTTCATTATGCTTTATAACGAATATGACAAAATGATATTGATCCTAAGCCACATACAGTAATAATAATAATAATAATTTATTATTTATACCCCGCCCATCTGGCTGGGTTTCCCCAGCCACTCTGGGCAGCTTCCAACAGAAAAATAAAACACAGTAATCTATTAAACATTAAAAGCCTCCCTGAACAGGGCTGCCTTCAGATGTCTTCTAAAAGTCTGTTAGTTGTTTTCCTCTTTGACATCTGTTGGGAGGGCGTTCCACAGGGTGGGCGCCATCACCGAGAAGGCGGTACTCCATCGGGCACATTTATGTTCCCCCACCATGTAAGAACTGTTTCAACCACATACAGCAATCTAAACCTTGGGCTAGTGTATCATTTTTGAACCTTTTCTTCGCAGATACAGAGAACAGAAGACTGTTTTACTTAAAGTAGTCAGAAGCTTAATGATGGGATTATCTGTTGTCAAAATCTGGATAATCCATCAGCCTCACTGGTCTGGTTCACTGCTTCTTCTCCCAGATTCTCCAAAGTTGTTTGTTCCAAATTAGTTTCAAACAAGAGGAAGCAGGACCAGAGTGGGTGGAAAATTTGAAGATACTGAGAGAGAAATTCTCTGTTTTATTTTATATTTTGAATGGCCTTAGCCCAGTATACCTGATGGAGCGTCTCCATCCCTATCGTTCAACCCAGACACTGAGCTCCAGCGCCAAGGGCCTTCTGGCAGTTCTCTCACTGCGAGAAGTGAGGTTACAGGGAACCAGGCAGAGGGCTTTCTCGGTGGTGGCACCCGCCCCGTGGAACGCCCTCCCATCAGATGTCAAGGAAATAAACAACTATCTGACTTTTAGAAGACATCTGAAGACTTCCTTGTTTAGGGAAGTTTTTAATGTTTGATGTTTTATTGTGTTTTTAATATCCTGCAGGAAGCCGCCCAGGGTGGCTGCAGAAACCTAGCCAGATGAGCGGGGTATAAATAATAAATTCTTCTTCTTCTTCTTCTTCTTCTTCTTCTTCTTCTTCTTCTTCTTCTTCTTCTTCTTCTTCTTCTTCTTCTTCTTCTTAATGGGAATTTTGTGAAAAACCTAAATATTCATTGTAATTATATTCTTATCAAACCAAACTCAGCTTACCATGTACTCAGGATATGCAATGCCATTGGCATAAACCTGGGAGTAAGGCCTATTGAAAACAGGGTGATTTACTTCTGAATAAAACACATGACCCTCCAGATGATCTTTGATTACAGCTCCAACTATCCCTGGACATAATGGCTGCGGCTGATGGGAGCTGCAAGCTAATAACATCTGGAGGGTGAAAGGTTCCTCGTCCCTGGCCTAAATTTCTAAAGCATTTTAGTTGCTGTTTGAGTTGGAGAGTGAGATGTTTGTTACGTGACTGTGTGACCAACTGGGATTGAAGGCAGCAATATATTGAAACCTGTGCATACCTTTCTTTTTCTTAACATTTCTGTTGAGAAACCATAGATCATGCTTCTGGAAAACTTTGAAGGACGTGTAGTTATCCTTCTGTCAGCTTGGCATTTCCTTGGTGGGACACAGACAACTAAGGAGTTCCACTTGTCATTGCTGCTGTCTCTGTGCAAAATGTTCAGATGCAATGCCAGCTGGCACCATGTCTGTGCACTCCAGAGGCTGTCAGTTTCACTTCTTGAAGTTAGACTTTGATTTGTTACTCAATACTACAGTTTAGTCAGAAGTCCCCCTGGCATTGTGAGACGGCCAGTTACAGTTTCTTGGCCCAATTAAACCAATAGGACCATTTTCTGAGCTTGCTCTTTACACAGGGACCTTAGAAACAGAGCTTCTAGCCAGTCCTAGGGCCTTTTGAACTAAACCATGCATTTAGGTGGTTTTTAAAAATATGTTTTTTTAAAAAAACACTGAGTGGTAGAAATTATTATCTTCCCATGGAAGATTGCAGAGCGTATAATGCATGATTCCTGCATTGCACAGGGTTGGACTAGATGACCCTTCCAACTCTAGGATTCTAGGATTCTATAAAATCACATAAAACAAAATGTAACCCTTAAGTTATGTGATCTGTAGCTTAAAATGAACAAGCCAGTCAATTAGTAAAAAGTCATGATCAATAGCTACTATTAATGAATTAAAAGGGAAAATATTTATACTCCACTATTGCAAATAGTGTGTCCTAAGCAGTATACTATAATCACAATAAAAAATTAAAAGAATAGAATTAATTACACTTAACGACATAATGAAAAAGAAGAAATTGTTTTTACTATTTCAAGTTTTTACTACCAGAAAGAAGAAGCTAAAATAAAGAAACTATGATTTATCGAAGTGTAAATGCCAGCCCAAGACATGTTGCTGTGTAGGTCCATAAGCAAATGGCTTCTTTCTTTCTAAGTCTAAGTGTGTGGTACTGAAGGCCAGTTTTGGCACCTGAGACAAAAAAATAAATCTCACAAGCACCATCTCTCCCCTTCCTTGAAAATAGCGATAACTTAAATAGCAATTTGGTGCCCTTTCATAATAAGGAAAATCAGTTGCCTGAGGCAGCTGCCTCATTCTGTCTAATGGTAGGGCTAGTCTGCGTTGGGTAGTTCTTTGTTTGGAACCTAAACGCTTACGGAAGGGGGTTCCATAGGCATGCTAGCCCAGTGGCGAAGACATTTTTAGTTTTTACTCGGGTCATCTTGGAGGGGGAACCTAGGAAAGGTCATCCAAAGCATATGGGCTGGATTGTACATGAGGAAGAAATTTTCAGATACTCTAGTCCCAAGCTATTTAGGGCTATATAGACAAAGTCCAACAGTTTGAATTGCACTTGGCAACACTCCAGAAGTTGATGTAGATTTTGCAGGCTAGGTTAACGAGTCCATTGTGGGATAACGCAATCAGAAATCTTGCTGTTACATTTTTGGCCCAACTGAAGTTTATGAATGGTTATCAAAGGCAGGCCCACATAAAACACATTACAGTAATCTTTATGTGACCAAAGCATGGATATCTCCTATGGGAGGGTCATTCCTGTTCAAGAACTACTGCAGCTGATGTATCATTTGGAGCTGATAAGAGGTGAAGTAAACATGGATTCCACTTGGACTCCAAAGGCAAGATCTGAAGAACATTCCAAGCAGCTACAGCCCTGACGTTTTAAGCAAAATGTGACTCTATCCAGCATAGCCAAAGAACCAGCCCTTGGGTAGATAAGTTCTCCCCACATGTACAATACCCCTATCTTATCACTCACTCCATAATCCTGACACATATTTGTTTGACTCAGTTAAAAAAGTAGTAGAAGTAGAGTTGGATTATCATCATATTGGTGCCACCTGACCCTGGACAACTCAGGAAGTTGTTCTATTCATGTAGATATTAAATAGCCTGGGGAGTAAATAGTTGGAATGCAACTTTATTCTCAGTATTTATTTTAGACAGCTGTGAGCTAGAACAGCAGCTGACAAGCCAACCCATATACATTGGCTGAAGCAAACATGCCAAGACGTGCTCTGTTAGTTTGTGTCTTCAAATTCGGACCACTGGAGCTCACCTACACATTTCTAAGTGATTTAGGACTTGGCAAGTGTTTTTAAAGAGTGCTCTCTTCTCTTGGGTGTTTTATTGAGAATTAGTCAGAGTGTTTAAAGGGAACATCACACCCAAGTATGGTATCCTAGATTTAAACAACTATTGGTTGCTTACCTAGTCAATCTCATAGAAAGAAGAATCCAGAATATTCCCGAATAATTTGTTTGCTTCAGATTTACCTAACATTTCTATACACTCTAATTAGTTTTGCAGAAGTTTGAATTTAATGTTTATTTTTCCTCCTCCTCTTCTTTTTACTGTGTTGGGCTTTTGCTTCTGATGTGGAATTGCTTCATACGCATTTATTACCCTTAACTTTTTATAATTACTTTGTGCTTTTGCCTTCAACAATTAAGGCATTTTTAAACTGCTCCCATGTTTGTAATATAGTTGAGAGTCAAATTCTTAATTTGCTGAAAATCTGCTCTCCTACTGACCTTCCCTAAACCTCTAACAACCAGTTGTCATAACCACTAGTATGAATGCACAGCTTGCTTTCTGCTCTTCAATAAATATGGGAAAGATAATTTCAAACTAACAATATAAGCTAAATTTATCATTGTGCAACACATTTTGTTTGGCCTCTAGTTTTGTAATTAAAGTTAGAAACAACCTTTCTGGCTGACAAGAATAATCAAACCACGCATTAAAGTCTGTCCTTCGTAGTCTTCCTCAGACTGATTCAGTTCCTTCCTGATGCTGAAACTCTGTGACTTGGCACATTGGATTTTATGCAGAAAACAAACAAGGCTACTTTTTTTTTACACTTGCAAACTGTATGCTAAAAAACCTGAATCCTTATGCTTTCATTTTGCAAAATTACAGAAGAACAAATGGTATCTTTGAGAACTTGTGTACTCTGTGCCCTGTTGAACAAGAGTACAATCTGTGATGCCTAATACAAATAACCTAGTTCTATTCTAGGAATCGCCTGAGAGGAAGAAAGGCAGTCTCAACATGAATATCATTTGACCAGCCTGTGTAGCAGTATCCTATCTGAATCTAGAGCAGCCCTTGATTTCCAGGTATAGTAGTCCTGGGGCTCAAGCCTACCTGTGAGTTATAGCTTTTGCCAAACACAAAGATATCAGTTGGTTTTGAAGAATTCTTTACCAAGGTTGTTGAAACTGCTTGAAATGTCTTTTCATGCTGCAGCATTCCAAAGCAGACTTTCACTTGATAAAGAGTTCTTTGAATCATTTTGGGAATCATACCAATTTTCTTCAGCTATCTATGTTTGCCAGCATTTCTGCTACTGTAATTAATCCTGTGGTTTTGACCCATAACAGTTGCCCTATATAGCCCTGCTTCTTAACCATCATGGTCTGGCAACAGGCTGTGTGCTTTCTTTGTGGTGAGGGAAAGCATTCTGCGCATGTTTAGAGACACTTTTTCTGTTATTATTTCACAAGCTACAGGACTTGGCCATATTACTGGAAATCATATTCCCAAAAAACGAATCCTTGTCTAGTGAGTACAGTACTGTACTGCTTTTGGAAAGAAGAGAGATACAGCAGGTTTTGTGTACAAATTGGTCTGTGTTTTATTCTGGATGGACTGCTTCAGTATTTTTGTTTTTCTTCGTCAGCGAGTATAGGGTGCAGTTATTGTCACCAAGGCCAGCAGCTTGCCAGTTCTCAGATACATTTCATGCATGCAAGCTTTCCATAGGCATTTGTCTGGCCACACAGAGAACAGGATGCTGGACTGTATGGGCCATTGGCCTGATCCAGAAGGGCACATCTTGTGTTCTTATCTGCTTCCTTTCATATTGCTGTTCTACTCCCACCTCTGTGCCTTCTGCCATGCTGCTCTCTATGTTTGGAACACCCTCTATTTCATAGTTATTGTGCTCTGTTTTCTGAGCCATCCTACTATCCTCACATCCCACATTCTTACTTAGTACACTGCTACTGCCACCTAGTTCTCTATTAACACATACTTGCCCTTTTATCCAATCTTCCAGGAAGAGGACCCATTCTTGCATATATGAGCTCTCTGACCTGACTCTTGCCCCAAACATGAGCTGTTACTTGTGAGTAGGAAGGAGGTCTTTATTCAGGCAAGTGACAATGCAGGCTAGGCAGCTAGGGCCATCCTAGGCAAGGTGAAGCAACTGCCTCAGACAGGCAGCAAATCCCAAAGTTGTTCCTCCTTTGTTCCTGATGTAGATCTTCACTCACTCCCTTCTTCCCTGGCAGAGGAGGCGCCATTTTGGGATTTTGCCTCAGGTAACAAAATGTCTTTGGCCAGCCCTGTGAAGAGTAGACCATAGGCCTTAAGACTCACAGTGCAGGAGTTCTGGAGCGCAGAAAGAGGTTCAGAACCAGATGGAAGCAAAGAGAGTCTCCCACAGAGTTTCCCTATCAAAATGCAAGCACCTGCTCCAATCTGTAACGGCAGTGCCTGGTTCTAGGTGACAAGACTGGACCCTCCTGCCCAGGTTGTTGTTCAGACCCAGATGTTTTGTGCTCAGCTTCCTGCCTCAGCTGATCAAAGCCCTCCCCTGAGGCACTCTGCCTTGCAGAAAGGTTGGAGGGGAGAACCAGCATCCCTTGTCCTGCTTCCAAAGCTACTAATGTGCCCCCTTCTTGAACCCAGGTTCCCACAATTCAACCCCCTCCTCTGTTTCTTCTTCCTCCTCCTGTGCCAGAATCTGCCAATCTAAGCCTGAGCTTGACATTGCTGCAGGGCTCATGACACTCTCCGCATGTATGTGCAGGTAACTGATGAACGTCAAACAGATGTTTGTTGGTGTGTGGCAGTGTGTGTGCCAGTGGTGGTTGGCAGGGCTCCTCCACTTGTCCCCCAAACCACCTCCATGCATTCATTCAGTGTGTGGTCATGTGTATACTCCTCTTGCCTTGTGCCCCTGAAGTAGATTATAAGTTCTCTAGGCTGTGAGCTGAATTAGTTTCTACATTCCATGTAGCTTCTTGCATGCTTAGTCACAAAATGAAAGTTAAGTTGCTGTGACAAGTGTCTTCTTCAAAGGCCTCTCTTAAGGTAGGCAGAGGTTATGAGACAAGGACAGTGCTGCATTTCTAAATATATGCTATTCTGGAGCATCTGCAAATCAAATATTGAACAAACGCTGTGACAACCTAAAAGTAACAGGTGAGCTGGAGGGTGGTGGTCTGAGGAAATAGCAGGTCCCTTGCCTGCTGCAGGGATGGGAACCTCAGGCCTTGGGAATGAATGTAATCCTCCAGATCTCTCTGTCTGGCAGTTTGGGTTTTCCTTAAGCCATGCCCTCTCTCCAGACTATGCCTGTCCCTGTACCCGCTCTGCAGTCGCCTTGAATGCTTTTACTGGGGTGGAGTGTGTTCTTAAACTATAGTAACAACTCTTGCTTGCCTGCTTGAAGGACGGAGAAATGTGTGCATGTCTAGAAACTGCAAACATTTCCTTATTGGAAGGTAAAGGTAAAGGGACCCCTGACCATTAGGTTCAGTCGCGAATGACTCTGGGGTTGCAGCGCTCATCTTGCTTTACTGGCTGAGGGAGCTGGTGTACAGCTTCCAGGTCATGTGGCCAGCATGACCAAGCCACTTCTGGCGAACCAAAGCAGCACACGGAAATGCTGTTTACCTTCCCGCCGGAGCGGTACCTATTTATCTACTTGCACTTTGACATGCTTTCGAACTGCTAGGTGGGCAGGAGCTGGGACCAAGTAACAGAAGCTCACCCCGTCACGGGGATTCGAACCACTGACCTTCTGATCGGCAAGCCCTAGGCTCAGTGGTTTAGACCACAGCGCCACCCATGTCCGTATTGCGCCACCCGCGTCCATACATTCCATATTGGAATGTAGCCTACTGTATAAAGTGGCCCCTCCCAGTTTTGCTAGTCTTCCTAAAAAGAAAGTTACTGTATAGGACAAAATGTGCAGGTACTTTCTAAGCAATTCGCCCAGTACTCTCTCAAAATTTGAAACATAGGAAACAAGAAAGTGTTACTTAAAAAATAAATAAATAGGAAGAACCTTAATCCTATGTGGCTAAACAAATTAAGGCAGTTGTAGCTTTTCAGAATACAAAGGTAGGCAAAGTGTCTTCTGATTCAGAAGGGTCCAAATGACAGCTTGCAAATGTTTTCAGACTCATCTTTCTGAATCCTTTTATATAGTGACAAATGTTTTTTTCATGACTGATGACTAATAGGCTGGCCAGACAGATAAATATATACTCCGTGACTCAATTTGTTGAAGGTAGTCAAGTGTTTTGAGGTAGTTTAAGGTAAGGTGTCACTTAACCTTCTTGACATATCTGAACAAAATGAATCATTGTATCAATTATAGTTTCATGCGCATAATTAAAGTTACTATTTTATGTTTATGGTGAGGTTTTTTTAAAGAAAACAACAGCTCAGGCCTCTAACGTTATCTTATGAGTAGGTGTGTAATTTTGCTATCGTCTGAGAAGTGGGAATAACAAAATTTGTGGCAGTTCTTGTTAATTATGGAAGAGAATGTTAAACTTTTAAAAGAATCTAAACCTTCAAGTCTTTTGGGACAAACCCTTGAACACTATGTGTTGTCTGTGATCATCTTAACTCAAACGTTTGTATACTTTATGTATATTTCTGTTAAAATAAGCTGTTGCACTGTCACTTAAAAAAAGATAATACAATATAGCAAAGCAGTGTATCCATTAAAACATTAAACAACATTAAATACCAATAGATGTTTCTGTATATTGTTGTTGTTGTTTAGTTGTTAAGTCATGTCCGACTCTTCGTGACCCGATGGACCAGAGCACGCCAGGCACTCCTGTCTTCCACTGTCCCCCGCAGTCTGGTCAGACTCATGTTGGTGGCTTCGAGAACACTATCCAACCATCTTGTCCTCTGTCGTCCCCTTCTCCTTGTGCCCTCCATCTTTCCCAGCATCAGGGTCTTTTCCAGGGAGTCTTCTCTTCTCATGAGGTGGCCAAAGTATTGGAGCCTCAGCTTCACGATCTGTCCTTCCAGGGAGCACTCAGGGCTGATTTCCTTCAGAATGGATAGGTTTGATCTTCTTGTAGTCCATGAGACTCGCAAGAGTCTCCTCCAGCACCATAATTCAAAAGCATCAATTTTTCGGCGATCAGCCTTCTTTATGGTCCAGCTCTCACTTCCATACATCACTACTGGGAAAACCATAGCTTTAACTATACGGACCTTTGTAGGCAAGGTGATGTCTCTGCTTTTTAAGATGCTGTCTAGGTTTGTCATTGCTTTTCTCCCAAGAAGCAGGCGTCTTTTAATTTCATGACTGCTGTCACCATCTGCAGTGATCATGGAACCCAAGAAAGTAAAATCTCTCACTGCCTCCATTTCTTCCCCTTCTATTTGCCAGGAGGTGATGGGACCAGTGGCCATTATCTTAGTTTTTTTGATGTTCAGCTTCAGACTATATTTTACGCTCTCCTCTTTCACCCTCATTAAAAGGTTCTTTAATTCCTCCTCACTTTCTGCCATCAACATTGTGTCATCAGCATATCTGAGGTTGTTGATATTTCTTCCGGCAATCTTAATTCCGGCTTGGGATTCATCCAGTCCAGCCTTCCTCATGATGAATTCTGCATATAAGTTAAATAAGCAGGGAGACAATATTTGTCGTACTCCTTTCCCAATTTTGAACCAATCTGTATATGCAGCCTCTTTCTGCAAACCTGAATTACTGTATCTTCATGATCTTTGCTTAGCATTTTCCTTTTGAAAACTCTGAAGGACAATGGTCTGCTGATACAAGATAGAATTTTAGAAGGCGTACAGAAATGAATTGGATCCACTGTATCGTCTTGATAGTAAAATAGGGGGGGGGATCATACCATTTAGAAAGGCAAATTTGTTGTAACTAATGTCAAGTACTGTATACAGCAGGCATGTCCAAAGTCCGTTTAGAGGGCCTACCTGGTAATTTGACCCGCCGGTCAGTTTAATCCAGCCCCTGTGGCAGTTTATTTCCTGGGGTAAAAACAACTTCAACCTAAAGAAAGCTCAACAACTGCCTAATCCACTTACCCTATGTTGCTTTTGAAGGATATGTGCTTCAGAGAGCAACGTATTTTCCCTTGTACCCCTCTCATCACAAAATCTTTTAAATATTTTCTGTGCAGCTTGCAGACTAACAATGTGACTGTGCCTTATAAGCTTCTGAAGTGATTTATTTAAATAGTGGCACAAATGCACCCTGGAAGTTTTGGTTTTGCTAGTTATGTTAGAAGACAGTCACAAGCATTTTCACTGGCGAATTTGAAAAAAAGAAAGCAATGGAGCTCAGACGTTAGGATGCACCGTAAGACAAAGACCCAGACAGAGTATAGAAAAACGTTTGCTTGGAGGAGGGTTGGGGGTATGACTTCTGAATAGGAAAGCATCTGCAAAGTTTGTAGGGGGAGGAACAGGAATCAATGACACAGAATTTAATTGTTCCAGGGACCTGATTGCCCTTTTAAGCAGTATTTAGATAGCTGATGCTGTTTTCACTGTTCATCCTGTGCTTTGAAAAATGATCCACTTACCCTATGAATTTACAAATAGAATCTTTGTATATAGAAATGGATAGCACAGTTATTTAGAAATTAACACCACAGCTAACTATTTCTATATGTTATCTAGAAATGCAAATTCCTTATTGCTTCCTCTTCCTTCAGTGTATTTGATAATTTTGAAGGTTGCTTTTGTATAGCATTCTGTGGCTGCAATTCTAAGCAGTCTTAGTGGAGTTCAGGCCTAATAGCCCAATCCTCACCATGAAAGTCCAATCGAATTCCGTGAGACTTATTCCCAGCTATGATTGTACTGCAAGTACAGAAATCAGTACAGTGTGAGTACTAAAAGCCATAATTAATCAGTATGATCCCATTTCATAGTCACTTATCAAGCTTTGGATTGTTTGGCAAAGTTTGCCTAAATTCAATAATTTTTTGTTTCTTAAAAAAACCAACCCATTAATACTGAGAAATAATTAGAATTCTTTCTATAGAGAATTTTGTCAACCCTCAAATGAGTCTTACTTCAAGTCCTTGTGTTTTGCAAATAGATATTTGGCTGGAGAAACATTGTTAGCCTTGGAGGGTGAGGAAGTACAAACTGTTCCTCTGGAGGAAGTTGTATATTAGGGAGATGTGTGCATTATTGATACTGGCCAAATTAAGCCCCATGCTTTGTGTTTGTGTGTGAGAGAGAAAGAGAGATGATGATGGATCACAACTCATTAGGCTAAGGGAGTTCTCAGTCTTGCGAGAGTCAGCATATTGCAGGGGTAGGTTTTCTATTTGAAATGTACTGAAACTAGTACAGCTTGATTTCTATTTTAAAGTACAGATTCCCCTGTCCCAACAGACAGAAATTTCCATCATTGACTTTTCCAGGTCTAACTTTTATACTTATGTGTGAGAGAAAAATAAAAAAGTTTTATATAATCCTAGGTTTCATGACACTAGATTGTGAGATCGTTGTCACAAAGGACAAGATATTATTTCAGCGGAAAATCTGGGGTCATAAAAAGAGAGAGCTTTATTTGTTAATGAGTATATATTTCAGAACTGCAAAGATTGTGGGTGATTAATCTCATATTGAGGGCATTCTGCTTTTCTCTGCACACAATATCTTAATCTCCTTCATTTATAATTTAGCTGGTATTGTTTGAAAACATTATCAACTGATATGAGAAGCAGCAACGGATTAACAATGGGCAGTGGGGAGGACTTTAGCTCATAGAGCCTTAGCTTTTTGGACTATGGGTTTATTTTACTGAGTTGACAGAAATATGCAATTTATGGTGTTTCCAGACACCTGTAGCTGTGATTCCAGGGGAAACTGGTGAAACTGACAAGGCTTTCACCAGGGTTTTCTACACTCAGTTCATGCATAAAGAAATATAGTGCAGTTGTTGTCCTGAAAATGTAATAATTTTTCTTAGCCTGTGAACAAAAATGGAATGAGAAGGGGAATGCAAGGAGATGCAAAAACCTTTTTTTTTTAATGAATGTTTTCTGCATTCTCAGAACTAAATAAGCAAATGGGGTAAAACCTGAACAAAACTGCTAGTAAGAAAGGAGCTGTAGTAGTTGGTCCTAATGTTTTGTTTTGTTTTGCCATGTATTGTTAGTATTGCAGAGCAGTTATTTCTACTGTATTTGCACTGGGTAACTGTTAAGCCACCCTTTGTAGAAAGCACGTTATGGTGTATCAGTTTACTATTCTAACAGTTAGGCAAGTTTCATAGCCTATTTAAATGTCAGCTCAGATTTCAGGGGAAACAAACAACTGGTTTCATTCTCGCTTCTATACTGTATTTCACAATGACACTGAAATTGCACTGCGATGACACACACAAATTAAGAGTTACATTTTCTTGGTGGGTGGTTGTAAATCATTCTGTGTTGCAGTGATACCTGGTCATGTGACAGTATGAAATAGATACAGTACTCTACCAGACTTTGAATAACAGCAAAAGGAAACTCTCAGAGATGACAACACCAATCTATATTATGATGAAATTTTCTGTAGTCCATGAAATCTTATGCAATAATAATTGTTGGTTTTTGAGGTGCGACAAATGATTTTTCTGTTTTTGGTCTTCTGGAAATGTTATGCTATAGTACCGTAATTCTACTTTTGATTTCTAGAAGCTATTGTTCTATAATGTAATTATATTATTATTAATTTGATGCTGATTCTGAGATTATTTCTTTTTATTTCCTTTAGATATTCTTCCAGAATATCATACTGACATTCCTTGCATGGAACTTTATACTTGTGATCTTGAGATATTGGGCAACAAAACCACTACGTATTCCCCTTTCTGCATTTGTATATGCAATCTTTTCAGATGTGCATAGGCAAACTATGCAATTTGTACATCATCTTTATCACTCATTGCTTGTTTATTTAGTACATGATAACTTAACACTGCCAATGTAAATCACGGTAGTCAATGTTGTGCCCTCCTGATGTGGTTAGACTTCAATTCCCATAAGCCCAAGACAGCATGGCTAACAGTCAGGGATTATGGAGGCTGTAGTAGTCCAACAACATCTGTCCATCAGCCTGTTAGCTACCCCTTCTATAAACTACCTCTTTTGAAAAGCATTTTGTTTGTTCCATCTGTGGTCCATCTCACTATTTGTGCTGCACTCATAGCGAAAGTCTTGATGGTACTCTGGCACAAATGCCAAGGTTCAAAGCCCTTACCTTTTGTCAAGAACAATTTCAGCTAACAAAGATCTGGACTAGCTACAGCATTTTTTTATATATTAAAAAAGTATGTTCAGAATACATTAAGGTTAGAAGTTCAAGCAAATGTCTTCTTGATTTACCAGTAGTTAGGTTACGAAGATGAGATTAAGGAAGGATTGTTCGTAATAGCTATGTTAAGATAGAGAGCACTGCATTTTGTAGGTTTTCAGGGCTATGTGGTTTGCTTTGTTCAGCATGTTACAAAGGCAGGTGATATAGGCCTGATTATTCATTTTCTGTATTTCTTTAGTTCTGAATAAAATAGCACGTAGCAAAGATTGAAATTAGCAAGTGCAAAACATCAATGAAGCAACATAGCAACGATGTAGTAGCAGGGTTTAAATGCAAACGTGTCTGCTCAGAAGTAAGTCTTACTTGGACTTGCATCCTAGTATGTTTATCCTAAATGTACATAAGAACACAAGAAGAGCCCTACAGGATCAGGCCAAGCAAGTCTAGCCTTCTTTTCTCTGCAGTGACCAACAGATGCGTATGGGAAGACTGCAAGCAGGATCTGAACAGAACAGTTCTGTTCAGATCCTGCTTGCATCAAGACTTGTGGTTCCCAGCAGTTGTTGTTCCCAGCAGATACTGCCCCTGACCTGACATTGGAGGTAAAACCTAGCCAATGTGGCTAGTAGCCATTGATAGCCTTATTCTCTGTGGGAGCAAAAAGATGATTTTCGCGGTAACGAAATCAGGAAAGTGACTTCCTTCCTTTAATCAACTATTAGTTGAGCTTCAAGATAATCTGGTTCTTTAATCCTTCTTTTCCCTGTCTTGCATAAATTGCAAACACCATTTACATTAGTTGACCTCATTTTCAGCCCTTGGCTTCAAGTTGTTGCTGGGTTTTTTGGGGTGTGTGTGTGTTATATTTATAATTTCAAACAATACTGTGACATGAAACAGAAACACTGAACTATAAAAAAGAAAAATGTTAGAAGTAATTTTAAAAAAAATTATTGGGAAGCACAGCGTGGCATGGATAAAGCATAATGTTACAGATCTGGGGTAACAGAGTTTGGGGTGTGTGTGCAAGGGCGCCCATAACTGCTAGATTTAGTGAATGTTAGAAATTAATAAATAGTAGAATTTATATACTATTTGGAGTTTTGTAGGGAAGATGCCAGGCCAGTGAAAGATACAGGCTAAGCTTCTTTTCCAGCTCAGGGCCTCACCTGGTATAGTTGTTGTTAAGATGCTGGAAGCAAATAATTACATTGGCTCCCAGTACGTTTCCGAGCACAATTCAAAGTGTTGGTGCTGACCTTTAAAGCCCTAGACGACCTCGGTCCAGTATACCTGAAGGAGCGTCTCCACCCCCATCGTTCTGCCCGGACACTGAGGTCCAGCGCCGAGGGCCTTCTGGTGGTTCCCTCGCTACGAGAAGCCAAGTTACAGGGAACCAGGCAGAGGGCCTTCTCGGTAGTGGCACCCTCCCTGTGGAATGCCCTCCCACCAGAGGTCAAAGGGAGCAACAATTACCAGACCTTTAGAAAGCATCTCAAGGCAGCCCTGTTTAGGGAAGCTTTTAATGTTTGATGGATTTCTGTATTTTAATATTTTGTTGGAAGCCGCCCAGAGTGGCTGGGGGAACCCAGTCAGATGGGCAGGGTATAAATAATAAGTTGTTGTTATTATTATTATTATTATTATTATTATTATTATTATTATTATTATTATTATTATTTATCTCATCAATGGAGGCTCTGTCAGTGAGGAGAGGAGGTTGCCAAGGTGGCAGGGTGTGTGTTTTGTGTCACACAGGAAAAATGTTGCCCTTTTGAAAAACAGAGTTCTGGGAAAGGGGGGTGGGCGAGCAGAGAGATGGGGAAGAGTTGTTTTCTGCAAAGGTGTGTTGGGCAGAAGAAGTGGGCAGAACTCCATGAGCTGGTGTCAAGGCCAGAACCACCTTGGGAGGGTGGGACAAAGGCACGGAAATGGCATGCAGGATGCCTTGGACTCCAGTGCTACACTGCTGGGAGGAATAAGTGCCTTGTGAGATGAACTCTCTGCAAAGTAGACCTAGGTGTAAATATGTGATACAATAAACCATATTTCTTAAAGACACAACAGTCTCTGCCATACCTTGATTCACAGTGGAAACACAGCCTTGGGTAAGCTTCTGGAACCCCCTGGAATCTTGCTACCCTTTGGCAGAGACTGGAGGTGGTGCAACCTTTGTAGAAATAGTTTCATAACCCAAAGTGCTGCTTTCAGGCATTTGCTGTTGCTTGAATTGTAAACAATGTGGTCACCATCCAGGTGATTAAACTTGAGTTTACTGTATAGCCTTCTTTCTGAGTATTACTCTTCACAAATACAGTAGCATGTTTCAGTTTCAGCTAGTGTTATTCATGCTCTTTGGCTGGACTTCCTGGGATATTATGGGACAGCTCCAGGGGTGTGGGGGGAATTGCTAATGGGACACTAAAATTAAACTGCTACTAGTGGTAGCAGTGACTTGGCATTGCTTCCTTCATGAACTGTTTGATCTCTGACACCAGTTGCCAAAAGCAACTTAGAGAAGTTATTCCATTCCTGTCCTTTGGCCAAGGCCTAGTACAGCCAAGAGGCCCTAGTATCCAAGTCCCATAATTCAACCCTCCCCCCAGGCCAACCCACCAACCATTTCAGGTGAGTGGGCAGTGCTGTTATCTCTTCAGTCATCATTTTCAGTCTGTGCCAGACCAATTCCCTTATTCCTTGTGTAGCCACTTAAACTGCATGATTATAAATCCACTCCCTGACTCACCAGTCACTCACCAGCAACTACTGGAATACCCAAAGGTATTTTTTATGCAACAGTGGGCACAAGACAACATTTTTTATTAAAGATTTCTTGATTTACAAAAGTATGTGCAATGTCTCTCTCTCGTATTTTTTCCATGTATCATTTTTACAAATCAGTTTCATTTGTTGAGACATTGGGAAGAAAAAAGGGGGAAAGAGGCGGACAGGGAGGGAAGGCACAAGACAACATTTGAATCACATTCCCCACTTGAAGGTAGAATCCATTGAGTATAATTAGTAGGTATAATTAATTCCTAAGGCTTGCTTCACACACACACACACACTCCCTCCCCCTCTCTCTTCCAGTGAGGAACATTCTGCATAGGTTATCAACTTACTGTGTTAAACTGTAATAGGTCTAAACTGTCATTCAGATCACTGCACAGAAGCCATATTTTTAAATGATGTTTTAATAGGAAACGTAAAATTTCATCTGCCTGCTGAGAGCTGAACAGAAGACTTAGGTATCTTACTTTCTTCATGTTAGATCATTGCAAATATTGTAATATGTCAAAGAATCAATTTTCTAAACTTGTTAGTAGTTTTTCTTGTGGAAGTCTAGTGAGGTTTTTAGATTTAGATGGTTTCTATATACATTCAATTTATTCTGTGCTAGAAACAGCAGCTTGATGCTAATCAATGTCTACCTGCTCACACACATGACTTCTGTTAATGGATTTGTGGTTGTACGGTGGACTGGGGATGAAGTGGTACGTGTGCCTCTTGTTAGAGCCAGGAGAGACATTTTTTAAATTAATAAGTCTTTTGGGAAAGGAAGGCTGCAGTACCTTTTAAGGTCTGTGTCGAGTAGGAGTTCTGGCAAGCAGAGCTTTTTTAATCCCTATACAACAGGTTGTACCTTGCCTCTATATCAGGCATCCCCAAACTTCGGCCCTCCAGATGTTTTGGACTACAATTCCCATCATCCCCGACCACTCGTCCTGTTAGCTAGGGATCATGGGAGTTGTAGGCCAAAACATCTGGAGGGCCACAGTTTGGGGATGCCTGCTCTATATTGAGGTACAGAAAGCAGGTCTGTCTGTATAGTTGCCCACTGAAAGGTTTCTGAAATCAGAGTCCACATAAAACTTGATCAGAACAGGGTTGTTGTTTTTCAGATCTTCAGAAAGTAAGGAATAGTATTCTAGATCTTGTCAAAAGCCAATCTGATCCAGCAGCCTGCACCTGTCAATAGCCCAGAGTCCACATGTCACATTAAACCCTAGTTAAAAACAATGGCTTAATGTGAATGCGTATCATGCTGCTCTTCCTTTTCCGCTCTTCCTCGGCTCTGGCTGCACCAGTTTGTTTATCCCCAAGCACCACAAGTAAGCCAAAAAGAAAGCTTGATTCCCATTTGATGGTTTGGAGCACTCTCCAAACACACTGCTTCAGATGCAAGAGGTTTGGATGTCACAGCCAAGCAACACACTGGCTTGTTCCTTGGCAGGGGAGAGGAGCAGGAGTTGGGGATAGAGTAGAGTGGTACGTTTTTGGCATCGTGCACTAGCTCACTGCGAATTCACAGTAGATCATAGTTTGCTTTTAAGTACTGTATAGTGTAATGTTACATGTGAACCACAACACTGAGAAGCTCACAAGTAGGGCAAGGTGGAGACAGTCAGAGGTAATTACTGTATGCACTGGATGAAGAAATACTTCCTTTTGAATCTGTGTCACTGGATGACTGAGGACCAGACTACATGTTTGCTTAAATACGGTACATAGCAGGCAGCTATGTACTTGGTTTTTTCCTAACTAATTACAGGGGTAGAAGATTCCCCCTCTAAGGTTCCTAGCCATGCCAGGGAGCAGGGGATGATCTCACGCAAACTGCAGTGTGGGAGTGATGAAGCCTAACCTTCCTTCTCACCCCTAGGTTCTGTAACTCCTGTGGAAAACAACATTCTTAGGTATTTAAATGCATGTCTTGTTTGGCCCTTTTAGGGTTTGGGAGGACGGAAAGTAAATTATCTATGGAAGTCTAAATAAAGTGATGCTGCTCGTTGAAAACAAACAATTTTAGTACTTTCCATCCTATGCATGGTGTATCTACCGGTCACCAGACAATGATTGGTTTCAAACAGCCCTGCATGTTTGGTCCATACTTGGTTTTTGCTCCATGTTCCTTCATGGTAAGTAGTATTACAAGCACGTGAGAAGCCATCTCCTTTTGAATAACTGGCCATGGGATGCAGTTCCTCTTCCTGCAGATTAATTCAATTCTCAGAACCTATGTAGGGGGAGAAAAACCAAATATTGTTTTTGCCAGAGAGATAATGGGCAGAGGTTATTCTGATTGATGGGTTGTTGTTGTTGTTTAGTCGTTTAGTCGTGTCCGACTCTTCGTGACCCCATGGACCAGAGCACGCCAGGCACTCCTGTCTTGCACTGCCTCCCGCAGTTTGGTCAAACTCGTGTTCGTAGCTTCGAGAACACTGTCCAACCATCTCGTCCTCTGTCGTCCCCTTCTCCTAGTGCCCTCAATCTTTCCCAACATCAGGGTCTTTTCCAAGGATTCTTCTCTTCTCATGAGGTGGCCAAAGTATTGGAGCCTCAGCTTCACGATCTGTCCTTCCAGTGAGCACTCAGGGCTGATTTCCTTCAGAATTGATAGGTTTGATCTTCTTGCAGTCCATGGGATTGATGGGTACAATCTACAAATATATCAAACTTTGTTTTTTTAATGGTCTTTGGCTTTCCTGGGCCTCCCTTCTATTTTGGCCTGCCTGCCTCCAGATGAGGGAACATGAGTTGGTCTTTAAGGTGCTACTGAAGGAATTTTTTATTTTGGCTCTAAGCTGTTTGTCTTTCCTTTGTTAATACTGAGATTGCAGCTGCCAAATGAGGTTTTCACGGCTTTGGAAGGCTAATTATGATAATATTTGAGAACGCTGTTAACAAATAGTGTTGAGGGTATTAAAAGCGATGTCTGTAGCTGAATTGGTTGTCCTCTGTAGTATAGGAATCTTTGAATCTTTTGGTCAAATGAGATACTTAATGAGTTTTTCGGTCACAGCACATTACTAAATTAGATGTTATGTAATAAAACAAAAGTACTTGCATACCATATGGACTTTTTATTTTGGAACCTGGAACAGACGATTTCATTTTTAATAAATTTAATGGAAAATGAATAGTGAAACACAGTGGGTGATAGCCAATTTCCTGTCATTTTTAGGGTAGATAAATGGAAAACTATTAACTTAAGTTGGTCCTGACAAGTTTTGATTTTAACAGGACTACTCTGGCTATATAATTGTTAATGATATTATCTGGGATATTACACCTCTTAGCAGTTTTGACATTCTGATAATGAATTGACTTTTGAAAATGATAAAATGGCATACAAGCTAGGGCTTCTGAGATTACTTTACCCTAATCTACTGCTTTTATATCCTAATGCAATCTTAGAGAATATGATATTTTGGCAAGGACTATATGTTCTGTCAAATGATTAAAATGCATTTTTGTAGAAAAATGTTGCCGGTAATACATGTTTTTTTCTTTAAAAAAACCCCACTTTTATAACATTTCTTTATACATATATGAGAAGTTATATTTCACTTCCTGATAATATTTTATGTATAGCATACAGACCTAAGCCCTATTTAGATAATAATTTGCCCTACTAATTTTAGCTTCTGTTTCTAAGAACATGAACAAAAGGGATCTCAACAAAGTAACTCTTTCTCTAAGAATAAAAACAAAACAAAACAAAGATAAATAATAAGACAGCACTGTACATATTTTCATGGGGACATGAGTGGAAATCCAATGCCACAGAGAGAAAGGAAATTAAGGACTAGGGTGGTGTCCACATTGATGCTTTCATTTTATCTGTTTGCACAATTTCCTGTTAACAGTCAATGCTCTCTGTGTTTTGATCTTCTTGTACAAAACAATGCACAAGGATTAGAATTACAAGCATTGGCATGACTGATGTGGAATTAACTTTTGTTGACCCTTTCTGTTGCCACACTACTAGCCTAGTTTCTTCAATGTTGGGACTTCTATTATTTATTATTATTTTATTATTAAAATAAATATTGGGGTGGAATGTGCACCCCTGTACCCGATAATGCCATTTGCCAGGTTGCCTACAATCTGATAAATAGGATTTATTATAAATGTAATAATAAATAAAATATTCCCTCTGAGGAGCTCAAGGTGGAATAAACCATTCACCTGCTTCCTCGTTTTATGTTCACAACAACTCTGCAAAATAGGTTAGGCTGGCGGACTGTGACTGACCCAAAGTCATAGAATCATAGAGTTGGAAGAGACCACAAGGGCCATCCAGTCCAACCCCCTGCCAAGCAGGAAACACCATCAAAGCATTCTTGACATATGCCTGTCAACCAGTGAGTTTCACTTCATTTCACTTCAGTGGTCTCACGAATCTGTGGATGAGTTGAAAAGATACGTTTAAAAAATAAATAAATTAAAAGACCACCAAGTAGCCTGAGAACGAGACCAAGAAGAAAAACATAACTATCACAATCTTGATCACAGTATCCAGAGAGGAGGCCGTATTATTCCATCCAGCACTCAGGTTTGCTGTTCCTCTCAATATAGTTGATTAAAAGCAGCAGCTCCATCTGCTGGCACTTGACAGTCACTATGCACAGAGTGCATTTTAATGCCTCCCAAATTCTACGTTCTTGCACACTTGGTATAGTTAAGGTGAATATATAATCTTAATGATACCAAGTGGCATTCATATTTGTATAAAATTGGTCTCTGAATGAGAAAATGCTTGATGCAAACCATGCATTTCAACTGTAGGGGTTTTTAAAGGGTGCTGGGAATTGTAGCTCTGGGAGGGGTAACCTACAGTTCCCATGATTCTTGGAGTATATCTGGGTGCCTTAAATATATGATTGTGTAGGCAGCCCCAGTTGCAAATACTGGGAGCTTCCAGGCAAAAGCTCCTTCAGGAGCACAAAAAGTACACCAGGCAACATCTCAGAAGTACATCCTACCCAGAAATGCTATGCGATGTTAGTTGAGTGATAGTAGTACCTGTGCTTATTCTGCTGGTCAACAGGCAGCAATCAGAACAATCCCCCATGCTTGTAGGTGTTAAGCATTGTGAATTGCACTGCTGGGCATTTGCAAATACCCTCTCTAGACGTGCCCATGCAGAATCCCAGGCTGTCTTACAGTCTTATCCTTACAGTCACGGACACAGGAAAAAGTAATGCTTGAATATGTTTTTCCAAATAATGATTACATCTTACATTTCCAGCGATGCAAATACTAGGAACAGACTGTGTGTTGATGAAGCTGTTAGGGCACATCTGGAGCTGCCTCTTATCCTTCAATCTAATTTGCTAACAGTTGACTCAGGACACAGACTGCCAAAGCTGCTCCCCTGGGCAGCTCTTGGAAGCTGCATGAACCTCACAGCAAGGATTAGCACAGGTTTTTTGTTTTTGTTTTTTTTTGTTTTTTGGTGACCTGGCTTGATCCTCTGCTACATTGTAAAGGGGATATTCTGTGTGGGTCACTGGAACATACATTATGAGCACTGTTCATGGCATGGACACATTGCACGTTCTAGGGTGTGCACATTTCACGTTTGTTGATTTTGACAGTCCAGATGTGAAGCTGCTCTTGCATAATGCTTGTATATTCGTCTTAGAGTTTAATGAGTGTAATCTGGATAAAGCTATATGCTCTTTGGTTCGTTGGAAACAACAAAAGATTTCAATGAGACTACTTTGTCAAAATTTCGTTCAGCTGCATCGTTATTTTCATTATCCCCATTAATGTTTTCTCCCCTCATAGTAAACAAAAGGTTGTTGTTCTGTCATTTAGTCGTGTCCGACTCTTCGTGACCCCATGGACCAGAGCACGCCAGGCACTCCTGTCTTCCACTGCCTCCCGCAGTTTGGTCAAACTCATGTTGGTGGCTTTGAGAACACTGTCCAACCATCTTGTCCTCTGTCGTCCCCTTCTCCTTGTGCCCTCCATCTTTCCCAACATCAGGGTCTTTTCCAGGGAGTCTTCTCTTCTCATGAAGTGGCCAAAATATTGGAGCCTCAGCTTCAGGATCTGTCCTTCCAGTGAGCACTCTGGGTTGATTTCCTTAAGAATGGAGAGGTTTGATCTTCTTGCAGTCAATGGGAGTCTCCTCCAACACCATAATTCAAAAGCATCAATTCTTTGGTGATCAGCCTTCTTTATGGTCCAGCTCTCACTTCCATACATCACTACTGGGATGATACAGATAGTTAAGGTACAGATAGGTAATTAAATCTACAACAAATCTACATTTGCAAGCAAAATGTGAACAAAGAATTAGTCTTCACTGTAGAATACTTGGAAAAGAAATGTTAAGGTGTCCTTCTGCTGATAACTCTTTTCAGAGTTGGGCAGATTTTAATAAGTTCAATATTCAGTGTTGCTGTTTCATCACTTCTCTTTTACAATATACATCTACAGCCTCTTCTACAGTCAAAATCTGCATATGAAGGGTTTCTTACTCTCAGTATACAGGAAAATGGGAAGGGTTGGATAACAATAAGCAAATGACTCACTTGTGTACTGTCTGCATGATGGAATAATTTATAGAGTCGTGAAATGCTGTAGACATATATTCTTTCAAACTAAGTGTGATTATGTGTTAAGGAAGCTACAGCTGAGCAATGGCATTTGGGGAAGTTCCACATGACTATGTTAAGTTTATTTTCTCACTGCATAGTGCTTTCCTTCCACACAGTGGGGTATATATGGAGAAGTATATGTGTGTAAATGATAGATCACAACCATTTCAGCTTTTAGAGGTATGTTACCAAAATTAGCTGCTGTGCATTACTTCTTAGCACATCTTTCTGTCCTGGAGAGTAGCATACAAAAAAGGAGAAGCTAAAACCACACAATGATGCGCTTCTGTTGAAAAAAAGGAGAGCATGTTAGGTAGCTATCCAGGTACAAAGGGGAATTGCTGGAATATTAACAAGATATCATTAAAAATAACCAACTGCTGGAATTTGAAGGAGAGGAAAGGATAATGGTCAAATTTTGACAAAGTAGTTGAACCTGACTCCTATTGATTTCAGTGTGTACTAAGTTCACCTAACTTAGCCCTGGATCCACCCCAGATAAGTGTGGCACACCTTTTACTTATTCATGTGCACATACCTACAATGAATGGGAGATAGTTAACATTGTGCTCTGGTGAGTTGCTTTCTGACCAGCACCTCGGAAAAAAATGATTATGTTAAGCATTTTAAAGCAACTGACAATGAAACAACAACAGAAAATATGAAACAACAAGCAGCCAGCAATTTTAAAAACAGCAGTTCACCAAAACTTTAAATTCAGTATACAGCAGCAAAAGCAAAAACCTGTGTTTTTAAAATGTAGTAGATTTCACCTTATGATGATATAGGCACTTCACAGATCTGCCCAGAAAAGCTATTTCAAAGGTGAGAGGCTACCACTGAAGAAGCTAATTCCCCAGTTGCCATTCACCTTATCTCCTGACTATTGGGTTACCTGTAGACCAGTCTCAGAAGCAGATCTTTAAGATAGTGAAGATTTCTATTGAAGAAGGCAGTCCTTTAAAAATCTTGCTAACAAGCCATTTGGGGCTTTAAAGGTCAAGAACATCCCTTTCAGTTGTGCCTGAAAACAGACTGGTAGCCTCTATAGACCTTTTAGCACAGGCAAGATGTGCTGAATCTGGTGCATCTCAGCCTAACAATTTAGCTTCCATTTTCTCGTCTGCTTTATCCGCCAGAGCCTTTCTTTGCATGCAGGGAATGTCCTTAACTCACTGATGGTTTAAGGCCAGTCGAAGCCGTTCCCAGGATGTGGTCCTGTCACATGCTAATAGTTTCTAGGAGCCACAGGTGAGAGCTGAGTGCAGAGTGGGGACCAAAGGTGGGAAAACTACCCCAGAAAGAGCACAATGTGTCCCCCACCATAGGTACTATCCCTCCTCTAACACCCCATGGCTTTAGTAGGTGATGTGATTCTGTATGTATGATGTTTTCCTCCAGCTAACACTATGTACACAGTACTAGCTTAACATACAATTGGTTCTTTTTCTCAGTTTGGATTGAAGCTGCGGTGCATCAAAACACAGTATTTAATTTCTAAAAATGACAGGGTAGATATGAATTACAACTAATGTTATGTGTACACTGCTTCTCAGACCAGCAGTGGTAGTGCACTGGAAGCAGAGCAAATGGGGTAGGTTCACAGCCTTAGATGAACTCTTCCCTGTTCTGCAGTTGCCTTTTGTCCAGTTCTATGGCATGTCATAGGAAATCACAGGGGAGCGATTTACCTCTGTGAGGAAGAGAGATTCCATCTTTAAAGTAGGGAGGAAGAGGGTCAGAACAGCAGCTGTTCGGGCTCATGTCTTGTTATATGCAAAATATTTTTAGAATACTTTTGTACTAAAGGAAATAAACATTAATGTAAGGTTGTGAGCAGATCCACCCGGCCTTGGAAGTATGTACGCTTTGTCCTGGGTAACATTGCTGATTAGATTTTGTATAAACATGTTAGCTGACAATGTTAGTCTGAGTTTGCAATGAGTCGAGAGGGCTGAATTGCTTTAGGAAATGAGTGGCTCAGTGTTAACGTACAAGAGTTAAAATCATGAAGGTCTGAGGACATTTCTGCTTTTGGTGCTGAATTGCTGTGTGGCGTATTGCATGTAATCACTCTGTGATCTAACTCCCAGAATTCTTAAAATCCCTGTGGCAATACGTCAGACTATCGATTATACATTTGCAGTGTGTTGTACGCCTATTGAGTAACAGTTATAAAGTGTGACGGATGAACATGCAGATAAATTCAGAGTTGAGATTACTTTTTTTACCGCTTTCAAAAAGCAAACCACATTGGATATTAGGTCATTATTATGGAATAAATGCTGCTTTTACAAATATTATGCCCACATTTATTATAGGAGCATCTTATAATTCATAATTCTTGTCAGTTGTTTAGTGTTAGATCTGAGATAATATTGAAATGTTTCTGCTTAATTTGGATTGAATTTTGTTCAGCCGATGCATTTGTCATTTCATTAGCATGGCAGACCATTAATCTCATTCATCAAAACTGTCCTATACTGTGAACTGAGCGAGCAATAACACGTTCGGCTACTGCCTTCATTTTATTGCATGGATTGTTAAATTTCGTTGCAAGCTGTCTTGAGAATGAAGGCTGGGAGGTAGAATATAAATATTTGAAATAAACTAATAAATCTGTACTAAAATACAGTACCAACAGTGTGATATTCTTCCTTCCTGTTTGGAACATGGCCAGTCTTTAAGAAAATAGTTTCTTCTTAAAATCTGTTACCAAGGAATTCAGCCTCACTGTCATTTTAAGTATGCCTCTAGGCCAGGGTGGTCCAACACATGGCCCCTCAAGGCCCTTTTTGGTGCACGCACACACACACAAAATGTCCCTCACGCTGCTTTCCCAAAGCTGAGTAAGCGAGATGCTGGGCTTTGTGATTATGGTGTGTGTGTATGTATATAGTCAACCCCTTTGCTCTCTCTCATCTGCAGAGACTTCTGATTTAGTCTGGTTATTATGTGTGGTAAAAAATCATTCGTGTTTAATTAAAAACAGCTACCATAATTTGAATGTTAAGGCTGATGGTGCACGTATCTTTTGTGATGAGCATGTTACATCTCACCTGCACTGCATATTACATCCTAGTTAGAATAATGTTGTCATGCATGCGCAAACACTACATAAGAAGTGTTGTATAAGGGAACATATTCATTTCTATGGGATTTGTTGTTTTTTCTAGGCAGTCTTGAACAATTAAAATTATGTTTTGCTGCAATTAAGAATCAGGATAAGGATAATAATAATGATTAGTGTATCTCCTTTATTGCATCGTGTGACCATGCTTATCAGGTCCAATGTGCAAAGTATCCAGTAGGTTATAACTTAAGATACAGTATTGCTGCCTTGTACATTCTCTTCTCCTTAAAGAAGAATTTGCATTTTCAAAGGCATTTCACAAAGCTGACATTTAGAAGCGCAATTAAACTTAGTGATGCTCAACCAGGAATTTTGGATACCTTCAAGAATTTTGGAAGTGGTAGTATTTGCTTTTTGTGTGAAGATTGCACTACAAACCTGGTTCTCTTACCATCTTAGCACTTTTCCACTTCATGACTGGATAGCTTTTCAGACTTAGGGTACAATTGAAGGTATATTACTTGCACTCAGGCTATGTACACACTATAAAGCACATTCAAAGCATATTATTCCTTCCTCAAAGAATTCTAGGCCCTGTCATTGCTGAGAATTGTAACTCAATGAGGGGTGAATTGCGGTGCCCAACGTTATTTGATTGAGAGTATGTGCTTAAAGTGTGCTTTAAATGTATAGCAGGTGTGCTGTCTCAGGAAGCATACTTACTATGTATTTGTCAGATGTACATAATATTCATGAGTTGTGAGAAACTAGCTTTGCTCATTTGCAGGGGAGAGAAATAATGTAGTATTGGATCAAATTGCTAGGGGTACCAGTTGAGCTACAGAATAAGAGGTCAAATAAGAAAGCAATGTGTTGCATTGGCTACTAAGTTGATAAAAAGAACTGAAGTATTTGGTTGGTCTGAAAACCAGAAACGGTTGCTCAGCAAAATTAATTTAGAGAGTATAGTTAGGAAAATGGAGGATGATTTATTTGTGCATCAAACAAAGAACCTTATGGATTTTTTTAAATCTGGAAGACATTTTGTGCCAAGTATGGTATTAACTTTATCGTTTGATGCCAGTTTTGAGTAATATGGCACTGTTTTGGCATGAGCAGCATAGTCTACTCAGAAGAAATTCTGTTATATTCAGTTGTGCTTACCCCCAGGCAAGCGTGTATAGAACTACAGCATTAGATTCCTAGTATTTACTATTTTAGGGGATTGTGTGGTGCTAACTGGATGTTTATACTAGTATTCTGCATGGCTGAATGAGCAGAACACTTATTTCCCCATTGGCCCAAGTTCCTGCATTGCAATAATGTTCCCACATCACAAATAATGTCATGCTTTGTGATCTTATATTAATTTCTTCTTAGAATTATTTATGAATTATTTCATAGAAAACTAAGGTTGAATTTTAATCTCTTTTATAGGTGGAAAGACATGATATGAATACCCTCAGCCTGCCTCTTAATATTCGCCGGGGAGGTTCGGACACCAACCTCAACTTTGACGTACCTGATGGTGTGTTCGAGTTTCACAAAGTAAAACTCAATGCAGACAGTTTGAAGCAAAAGATTCTGAAAGTTACGGAGCAGATCAAAATAGAACAAACAGCTCGGGATGGGAATGTGGCAGAGTATTTGAAGCTCGTGAACAGTGCGGACAAGCAACAAGCGGGGCGAATTAAACAAGTATTTGAAAAGAAGAATCAAAAGTCTGCCCATTCCATAGCCCAGTTGCAGAAGAAATTGGAGCAGTATCACAGAAAACTCAAAGAGATAGAACAAAATGGTTCCTCCAAAAGTACCAAGGATACTTCCAAAGACAGCCTGAAGGAAATCCAACATGCTCTGAAAGATGCTCATGGTAAATCTCGTACTACTGGCCAGAGCAATGAGAGCAGCAAAACAGGTGTTCCAGGGGTCTCCTTGACACCACCAGTGTTTGTTTTCAGCAAATCCAGAGAATTTGCAAACCTGATCCGGAATAAATTTGGTAGTGCTGACAATATTGCTCACTTAAAGAGCAGCCTGGATGATTTTAGGCCAGAAACTACTTCCAGGGCCTATGGTGGAAGTGCTACTATAGTGGCCAAGCCAAAATACACCAGTGATGATGAGTGCTCAAGTGCAACATCTGGCTCTGCGGACAGCAATGGAAACCAGTCCTTTGGCCATGGTGGGACAAATGTTCTGGAAAGCCATGGGAAACTATCAATTCTCTTTGAGGGACTGCGGGAAATAAAGGAAGCACAATCCCAGTTGGCAGATGACATTGAGAATTTAAAAGTACAATTCAAAAGAGAGTATGGCTTTATTTCTCAAACGCTGCAGGAGGAAAGGTACAGGTACGTTATTATGTTGGCCAGTTGAAATTGATGTGCACAGGTAGATGAGAATGAGGTGGTGTCAAAGCAATGCAACAAAGAGAAGAGTGAACTAGGTACCCTTGAACTCCACCCATGACAATGATCAGCTGCATGTACTACATAGGCCAGGCATAGGCAACCTTAGCTCTCCAGATGTTTTGGAACTACAACTCCCATGATCCCTAGCTAACAGGGTCAGTGGTCAGGGATCATGGGAGTTGTAGTTCCAAAACATCTGGAGGGCCGAGTTTGCCTATGCTTGACATAGGCACATGTCAACGCTTCCCCATCATATATTCACTTGAAGAGGCAACCACATTTGCTGTTAGGGTAATGTGTGAAGTGTATTCTCAGAGTTCTCAGCAGGTTTATCAGGTGAGCACTCATGGGGGGTGGGGACCTCTTGTCATGTTAGTTTCTATAATAACAAGGTCACTTTTTTAAAGGTTTACAGTGTTCATCTTGTATTCAAGGTAGTATACTTTTCTAAAGCCAGCAGCGTTTCAGCTCAGGAAAACAAAAAGTGACCCTGATAAAGAATGGTGATGATGCAACCTACAAATAAGGAGAGGTGCACTTTCATTAGATTTCACATAAAAGCCAAGTAAATTTTGTTTCTGTTAAGGTATGAGCGATTAGAAGACCAGCTGAATGATCTAACGGACCTCCACCAGCACGAGACAGCCAACTTGAAGCAAGAACTTGCTAGTATTGAAGAAAAGGTGGCCTATCAGGCCTATGAACGGTCGCGAGATGTTCAGGTACCAACTTTTGAAATTAAATAACATACTATTTTCTTGTTTCCAAAGAATTGGTCACTGTGGTCCAGTGATGAAAGCACAGGGTATTTTAGACTGGAAGATCTGAGTTCCAATTTAAGACTAGTTTGGGGCCTTTGGAGATGGAGAAGGAAATCACTCATGCTTCCTATTCTTTGGTTTCTCTAATGACCAAGCTGCGGGAGGCAGTGGAAGACAGGAGTGCCTGGCATGCTCTGGTCCAGTGTTTCTCAACCTTTTTTGGGCCACGGCACACTTGTTCCGTGAAAAAAATCACGAGGCACATCACCATTAAAAAAGTTAAAAAATTTAACTCTGTGCCGCCCTATATTGACTATAATTATGACTGTAAGAAACACTTGCCAATTGCTGTGTTGGTTGCAATCTCCTGTAATAAGGCTTCACAAGCCGTCCGGCGGGTTAGTGCTGTATATTGGCGGCCGCCAGGCTCGTTTGCACTGAGCTTTGGGAAAGAGGAGGAGAAATATTGCTTTCCGGCGGGTTAGCGCTGTTTATTGGCGGCTGCCAGGCACGTGACAATGCAAATCGCCCTTCTCGTCGCCGCACGTTGCGGCACACCAGCCAGCGTCTCGCGGCACACTAGTGTGCCACGGAACAGCGGTTGAGAAACGCTGCTCTGGTCCATGGGGTCACCAAGAGTCGGACACGACTAAACAACAACAATGCGTCTTTAAAAAGAACTTTTGCATCTCACCCTCAAAGAAATACTGCAAATCCAATCCAGCTTTATTCAGGTGACTAAGTCCCCACTGCATTCAATGAACCTTATTCCCTTTCATGTTTAGGATTGCAGCCATAAACTCATAGCCAGAGCTTTCACATCTAACCACTAATTTTTCACAATTATCTCTGATGGAACTATAGCGTGGAAATGACACTGCTCCTGCAAGATAGGAACAACTGCAGTTGTCCATGGGAAAAATTATAACCTCCCTCACTAGGAGGTTGAACTGAACATGAACACTGGCCCTTGCACAGTTCTCCTTCAAGGGGGAAAAAGACACCTACAATTCTATGGTTCTGTGTACATTTATGTATGGCTGGAGACAAGCAGGGGAAGAGTGTTCTTGTGTTCAAATCTGGTTGTCCAGCGTGAGAACAGGATGCTGGACAAGATGGGCCAGGGCCACTGGCCTGATCCAGCTGCCTGTTCTAATGTTTTGTGTTAATACATTTTCAACTTTGAGGTGCATAGAATTATAGAGTTCGCGATTCAAGAGTTGTAAATTGTTTTGCTAATTGATTTGTGCACAGATGGGGTGTGATGTCCTTAACTGATCAGGTAGAATGAAAATGTATTTTATGTATAAAAGTGATGGTTCCTTAACTTTTCTTTCCCTCCCTCCTTCCTATTTTATACCGACAGGAAGCTTTGGAATCTTGCCAAACACGGGTATCTAAGCTGGAGATTCATCAACAAGAACAGCAGGCCCTGCAGTCAGAAACCGTTAATGCCAAAGTCTTGCTGGGGAAATGTATAAACGTAGTCCTGGCCTTCATGACCGTAATCCTAGTGTGCGTCTCCACCATAGCAAAGTTCATAGCTCCTATGATGAGAAGCCGTTTCCATATCATTTGCACCTTCTTCGCAGTAACTCTTCTTGCAATTTTATGCAAAAACTGGGATCACATTGTCTGTGCCATAGAAAAGATGATCATACCAAGATGAATCCACAATGCCCAGAGCATTTTTGTTTTTAAAAGAAGAAATACATCTAAACAAACTACCAAATCTTTAATTTTGCAGTTTACCTGTGCAGACTAGATGAAGACTTTTCTATTGGGTATTAAAATGTGATAGTGATAATTCCTGGCAGTGTATTTCACCTCGTCAGCCACCTTATATGAAATGAGGTGAATCTGTTATCAACTAATTACTTGTGTAAATCTTTCTGCCTTAATCCAATCTACTTTTTCTACGCTGCAGAAATCCTAAATGGTCAAGTCTTGAATACATGATCTTAACTAGACTGGGGTTTAGGAGAAGTATAATAGAAATAAAAAACAGCAATCCTAGTTGGGAGGTTCCATTTTCATGAACAGTCACCTGCATCATTCCACTTTACATAGTACAGTAGCTACTGTTCCCTATGCATAGTACAGTAGCTACTGTTCCCTATCCCTATGCAAACAGTAAGCTGAGATTTACACACCTTGGAGAAATGCTGGTCATATTTTCAGCATCTCCTGAAGACAGATATTTATAAGGTAGAAACTGTGATGGAGTTTATTATCTCTATTGCCTGCTGCTGACATTGGCCCAATAATCAGATAATTCTTACTTAAACCTGCCCCAAAATTGTTTTGCCTTACAGATTAGTTTATATTAAATATTATATTCCATTCCACTTTTGTTTCATGATCTTAAAAACGTATACTGTCCCAACTGTTGAATAAATGACGACCTGCCAATCATGTGGTCCAAACATGGATATTTATCTCTTTTCGAGAAATCTATGTTGTCTAATGGGAACTACTTTTTGGCTGAAATGCAGTAATAGGAGTTACATCCCTTTAGGAACCTGCAGCTGTCTAGTGACTGATGTTGTCATGGGTAAATAAGAACAACAGCATGCAGTCCAAACAGCCAAATCTTTTTGGCTTTTGTTTTCATTTTTCCTGTCCAGTTTTTTTAAAAAACTTTTAAACATTAAAATACATTGATGTATTTCTCTGGTGATAATTTGTGATGCTCTCCCAACATCTAGCTATAGCAGAGCAGTATTCTCAAATCATTGTCTTTAGCCTAAAATAATACCGCAATCACTGTGAGGTTTGTATTGAAATAAAACTTCATGTATGACAATACTTGTATAAAATATGTGAATAAATATGGTTAGGATGTGAAAAGGTGAGAAATACATTAGTGGTGCTTTTTTTTGTTTTAAAAAATGATGAAAAGGCACCTGCCAATTTAATTATCAGCACTGGTTGCAGAAGAATGTTGTAACAGTAATTTGTTTGAATTGTAATGAATTACCCTGTCACACATCTCCCATTAATTTTAATGGGGTTCACACTAGAGAATGATGAAACTGTTAGTTTCAGTTTCTCATGAGTTTCACATTTTTATAATTTTAAGTTTAGTTTACCACATTTCTGCATCCATTTGCTATTTTATGTTTTGGCTATGCATTTTACAGTGATGCACATTTTCCCCTAATATATGCATTTTTGTACACATCTTTGGGTTGGAGAACTGCGTCGTGAAAATAACAGAACTGTGAATTTTGAAAGCTACCTGTATTTAAATTCACGTACATTGTTTCAGGAAGTGTGAATAAGGTATGTTCACATTGGGCTCATCCATACTGTAGTTTAATGGGAACAGTAAGTTTTCCTGCACTTTCATTAATTTTCCATTGTCCATATGATGTTCTCCTCCAAATCACTGACCTCCCTCAGTTTGGATTCTTTCATACCAGGGATGCTCCAGAAGGAGAGGGCATGAGAAAATCTGGAGGAGGATAGACTGTGACTTGGAGGAGAATGCTATGTGGACAAAGGAAAATGAATGGAGGTACAGGTAGGTTGAGATTAAACAAGGGCATGGATACGTCCATTAAGATGTGAACCAAACCGGATTTCTCCCTCATCTCTACCTCACACAGGAGAAAATGTGCTCCAAGGGCACTTCCAGCTGGAGGCATCTGCCTATGAATGTAATTGTGCAGAAGCCTAGCACTGTGCTGTTGCCAGCCTGCTATAGTAAGAACCCTGCCCGTCATGGAAGGATCAGGGCTAGTGTTTACTTAGCAGTTTTAGTGCTAGGAAAGCAATAGTGGCAGCACTTGCGAGAATTATATTTTGCTGAAAAGTGAAGGCTTAGTAAAGGCTGTGCAGTTCTCCTGAGAAAAGCCCAGAGTTTGGAAAGCCCCCTTGAGGCTTGGCATAATTTCAGGAGCTAATTTGCTAACGATGTAAATACTGGTAAAGTTTGCACTTTAAAAATGGTTTTAAAAATCAGTATGTGCAATGTTTTATTTTCGCTTTTTAAAAAAACAAAAAACAAATCTGGAACTGAACTTGCTGATGACAAAGACTAAGACATCGTCTATATATACAGCAGTGCTAACTATATCAGTAATCCAGAAGACAATGGAGACAACAGGCATATATTATTTTAAAAAGTCCTCCATTTTACTATTTATTCCCCAATATTCCATTATCGTTGCATTAAAATCTCTAATTTGAGGAAGGATGAATGTGGATAAGTGTACTGGGTCTGTCCCCCTCCAGTGTCAGAGCCTGTGGAGGCATTGACCCCCATGCAACTGTGGGAAGAACTTCTCAAGTGAAGAGTCTGGTTTTACACACATAAGCTCCCTGCATGGGATGTTGATGGTTCCCACAAGGAGCTTCACCTAGTAGAAGAGGTCCCTCCTGCAGATGTTTGCCTTCCCAATACAGTGGTGCCTCGTAAGACGAATTTAATTTGTTCTGCGAGTCAATTCGTTTTGTGAAAAATTTGTCCTGCGAATCGTGGTTTCCCATAGGAATGCATTGAAATTTCTTTTTTGGCCCATAGGAACACATTAATTAAATTTCAATGCATTCCTATGGGAAACCGCAATTCGCAAGATGAATTTTTCGCAAAATGAATTTGTCTTGCGAGTCACCATGTCTTGCGAAAAATTCACCTTGCAGGGCATTCGTCTTGCGAGATACCACTGTACATGGAAACAATGTTGGAAGTGCAATTTATGGAATAGGGCCAACAAGCTTGCTTCCCTTCTCCCCCTCATACAATTCAAGTATGAGACAGAATACCCCAATAAACTGAATTATTTGCAAAATATCCCAAAGTACCCCTAATTTTTTTAGGGGGGAGACTAAACTGAGTGCCTTAATCTATATCATATCCTCTAAATTTTTCAAGATAATAGTTTGTTCCTTTTAGGTTCTTTCCCCCAAACCTCCTTTGGTCACATTTGGCTATTTTCTTCACCAGATATGTTAAAGGCCAGATTCAGTGACTCTGATAGGGTTGGTTGCCATACGTCCGGAATTTCCCAGACATAGCTGCCATTTGGCCCTCGTAAGCAGCGTCTGGGCAGAAATCACTTAATTGTCTGGGGAAATCTGGATGTATGGCAGTCCATGTTGGAAGTGTAGATTTCAGTGAATTTTGCCCCCTTCCCCAACCTCAACAACTCAAATTCATGAGTGGACTTTCAAATTTCAATGGCACCCTGTCTGAGGCCAAAATTCGGCATGCACCCTCCCCCTCATCTCTCAACTTCCATTCTGCTCAGTTCACTATGTCATAGTTGTGATGCCCTGCTGTGTCCCCTAGTCTCAGTGCCCAGTGCTGCGGAACCAGTCATGCTGCCCTAAATTCTCCTCTGGTTCCACTAGTGGAAGCCAGTGAAAGGAGTCACACTAGCATAAAAGGGCTTTCCTCCCTCAAATCCACTCTGGAGAGCTGGGAGGAACCCCCAAACAGCCTGCAGAGAGAAGATCATTCCTTGCCTGGCGAAATGATCTCTTTAGCGTTATGTGGAATTCCACCATAGGAGTTTATCTGCTACGTCCTCTTAATCATGAGTTGTTGCATCTTGCTTATGTATTTTGACCATGGCTAAATTTGTTCCCAAAGCACCTTGCCTGAACAACAATTAGTATTTGCAGTAGCATATGTGCTGTTGTTTTAAAGCTAATGTGCCAACTGAGTTTAATTTCCCCACCCTCCCCAGCTCTGGCCCCGGGCGTTTCTTCTGGGTAATGGCATTTACGGTATTTTTCTTGGGACTTTGTCCTGAGATTACTTCCCTTCTGTTCAGGAGGATTTCCCTTGTTTTGATTACCAGCCCTTGTGACGCAGCTGTGGAACATCTTGCTTTTCCTTTGGTTCAACAGTGCTTTCCCGTCTTTATTCATATGAATAGAACTGTAAGCATTGACAATAGGGATGTTCCAGGCCGTGAACTAGACACTATGCTCCAAATTCAAAAAGTTTTCTCTGTTATACATCTGTTTCCATAAGGCAATTTTAAAAACTGTTTCTCCCCACCCCCAAACTACTAAGGATTCTCTTATATACTATTTAATTCTGACTCTAGTTTAGTATCTTTTCCTCTTTTTTACCCCCCTCAGGTGCAACTGTCATTTTTTCTTAATGTATCACCCATTGCTGCAAATGAGTATTATCTTGTTTACACTCTCCTACTTTACATGTATAGTACTGCAAGCTGGCCTATTGAGGTGATATGTAAAATATTGGGATACTTTACGTTTCACAAAATGTGGGATTCACTTGTTAGTAGCTTTACTATTTTGAAGAAGAAACAAAAAAGATCAAACTTTATACTGTTTCCTGTTTCTTACTAATTTATGGTGCAGTCTTCTACCGTAGGTACAGTAATGATATAAACCACCATTCATCTCAGTGGAGCTTATGTAAGCCCCTTTGAAATTAATGGAGCTTGTGCAATGCTTGAATCTACACAGAAGACACACTCTAGTGGGAATTTTCCCCATTTACATAGGAATTGGGGTAATTCCAAAGGCTATCCAAGTGGATGGCACATGTTATGTCCAAACAGTCTCTTTGTTTACTTGAAACTTTCTTTAGACTAACTGACATGTCTGCGTTTTCTGTTCCTGGTCTTATCTTAGTTCCATACCAAATAGCTAAGATAAACCCAACATTTAACAGCTCACATTATTTTAGATTTTGATGCCCCCGAAATACCTTCCAAACTGCAGAACAGAATTATATTCCAAAAATCTTTTATGTGGCCCAGAATAAATTAATCTTCAACATTTATCCAAATACGCTGTCATTATTTCTGTGTCAGATGTAGCTTGCTCTATTTATATTGCTGCTGTAATTAGCTAGCATCTAAATGATAAAGCAGAAGCGTTTAGCAGTGCTGAACAGCAGCAGCATGTATATTCAGGTTTGTAAGGAACAAAACCATCACTGTTAATTCACTCGGTGTATAATAATGATCTTGCCAGGTTTGTACACAGCACTTAACTGAGATTGCACAGACTTGGTCCAGGGATTAAATGTAGCTGCACAAGGGCGTACCCACCATGCGGCAAGTTAGGGCAGCTGCCCTACTCTAGAAGCAGGGCTGGTGGGCAGAGGCGGAGCACAGCCCGGCGGAGCGCGAGTTCGCCATTCCCGCCGCACCACGCCGCACCCTCCCTCCAGCTCCCCGGCGCGTCCTCAGGCAAGGCCAAGCGCGGCGGGGAACCAGGGAGCGCGGCGCGGTGGGCGGGAACGCCGAACTCGCGCTGGGCTGGGCTGGGCTGGGCTCCGCCTCCACCCACCAGCCCTGCTGCTAGGGAGGGGCACAGCCCGGCGGAGCGCGAGTTCGCCGTTCCCGCCCGCCGCGCTGCGCCCTCCCTCCAGCTCCCCGTCGCGCCCTCTGGCAAGGCCAAGCGCGGCGGGGAACCAGAGAGCGCGGCGCGGCGGGCAGGAACGCTGAACTCGCGCTCCGCTGGGCTGGGCTCCGCCTCCGCCCACCAGCCCTGCTGCTAGGGAGGGGCACAGCCCGGCGGAGCGCGAGTTCGCTGTTCCCGCCCACTTTGTGGCCCCTCCCCTTCCGTGCCTTGGCCCCTCCCCTTGCCCCCCCCCTAGTTTTGATCCTGGGTACGCCCATGTAGCTGCATAAAAATATCAGGTCACAACTTACCAGCACAGTTCACAGAACCCTAAAGTCCCATTGTAAAATTAACAAAGCACTTGCAGACCTGGCGTTAATTTATTGCAGTAAGGACATGCCTAATTGAAACCAATGTGATCGTTCCAAATGTAAGAACAGAGGACTCCTGAGTCAGAGGTAAGCCACTGTAGGAAGGGGGTATAGATAATACATGCATGACAGTTGCTGGGTACCTGAAGAAATCCATTACTGTACCAGGTTTCTTCTAGACAACAACTTGGATGATGGAAAAAAGTGAGAAGTGGAAATCCAATAGAATTCATGCCCAGATACAGATTGTAAGCAGAAATTGGGAGCCATTGTAGCCAATACTGGCTTGGCTAAGGGGAAGGTGGATTGCAATCTGAAGAGGGAGAGAGCAGAACACTTTTAAGGCATTAATATCTTAAAAAGGAGAAATACCTATTGCCCTTTGGCTGGTTTTTTTTAAAAAATAGAATCTTCAGTTACTTTAAGCATGCTAACGAAAGGCACAGATGAATAAGGTGGTCGTAAAATTCAAATTGTTAGAGGGATGCAATGCAGAATTTGAAATTCTGCTGTGTGCAGACCTTTCAGTGAATCCTCCTTAAGCCAAAATAATAGTATATAAATCATTTTGTTTCAATTGACTGAAATGGGAATCACTTGATTTTTAATGGAGTGCTTGGATTTAGACCTGATTTTAAGTATATTTATTTTGAAGAAAGTTCTAGTGATGTCAATAGCAAACCATTCCTCTTACAAACACAATCTATGCTGATTTGTTAATCAGATTTTTACTTAAACAAATGAACAAACCAACAAACCTGGAAGTTACTTTTCCGAAATATTAAAATTTGATCGTACCACCATCAAATAATTAATCTACTATATTAGTAATTTGTTTGGTGGTATTGCAGTAACCATAGCTGGCACAAAACCCGGTTGGTTCTAATCAAGTTTGTAAACAATGATCTCTCTTAGAATGTCAGGTCCAACATTTTAGGATTACTTCATAACAAAGCTGTGTTTGTCTACTCAGCAAGCCATTTTAGCCAAACTCAACTTCTTTGTGGGTGTACTAGCCAGAGGTTCACAGAAACATCCAAGGAACCAAAGTGAATTAAGAGTATACTCTCTTGGAACTGCCTTTTGTATTCACTTTGTGACTTCTTGTTATCTTTATAAGACCTGTGTCTGCAAACATGCATGTGTTTGCACTCATATCCTGTTTATGTGTATGTGTAAAACTGTAATGTGTGATGCAGATCTGAGTCAAAAGATTTAACTGCTACAATTTCCCCCCACAACAGAATCATGAATTCTCATTTACCTTATCATCACCATCATTATTTTGGCCTTGTATAGTAGTGTCTTCTTCATGGAACACAAAGGTGCTTTTATTTTGTCAAATTCTCTATTATACTAGGTCTTGCTACTTCACTACTGAATATATATATATAATTTTAAACATCAAAAATCCATACTTTATGTTCTAAATATAAGTCACCAATGTATTTTATAAGACTGTTTAGCTTCTTAGAAAGAATTTAATGCTAAGAGTTATATATTGCACTGTGTCAGTGTCTGCCTGGTTTGGTTATAAATGAAATGATGTGACTATAGAATAAGGATGTGCAAAGTAGAACTAAGCAGATAGCATGTTTACATGTAAGCTAATTCTGCATTAAAAAAATAATTATAGATTTCAGGCAGAACCTTTCAGGTTCCTGAAATACTCCTGGAACCTTTCATGTCTCGAGTTATTGTACAAATCTAGGTTTAGAATCTTTGTTCTCAGTATGAATTAAAACACTGTACATACTGTTTGCATGGTGACTGGTTGAGCTGTCATGTAATATTTTAATTTATTGCATATGTTTAGTGATTTAAGTTGTTCCTCAGGCTTTTCCTTCCTCTTGTTTTGTAAGTAATGCCAATTAGGCACTGTGGGGAAAGTCTACTTAAAAGTCTTCTGAACAATCCATTTTCACTGAATGACAATTTTGTCTCCGTGTATGTAACATACAGTGTAACCATACCACTTACATTTTGTGTGGCCGCACTGTGTAAATATAAATGTATTTTCATTCTTTATTGTGTTCTGTAGATTTCATAAGGCGATAATGTCTGCCCCAAGGAGCCACCTTTTAAAAAAACAAAATAAAAGTTTTTAAATTTAGTTGTTATTATGCTGAGTTTATTTAAAATACTGTATGTCCAGTATTTTCAGAATGGCAATAACTGCCAATAAGAGAGGAAAATATACATAGTGGGGTTGGGAGGAGACACAAACATACTGTAATAGCAGAGAAGGAATTAAAGTACAGTAATGGAGTTGGCTGGGATGGCTCAAGGCATTTTGTTTCCCGAGATGAAGGAAAAGATGGTGACTCCCATACAAGAGTCAACCAGACCGGCAGCTGAAACCAAGGAAGGCTGTGTTCACACTTTCATTTACTGTACACTCACTATCTTTCTAGCACTCATTTCACATGACACTTTCACAAATATCATGTGAACATCCACATTCACATGACATTTTCTAAAATGCCTATGTATCCTATACTTTGTTATTAAACACTACTGTTTGAATGCTGTTTCTCAAGCTAGTTTCACACCGCTTGGAGTCCTTAAGCCATTTCTAACTCATTTCTAGCAAAAGTGTTAACACCTTTGCATAGGGTGTTATGCCTTGTCACATGCCCCCAGGTGTATAAACAAACGGAAACTATTTGAAGCCAGTGCTGATGTGAACAGTTGGGGGGGGGCAGCTGTGGTCCCTTGTACATGGATGGCATACTTTATCTGGCCACCACGGCTACTGGCATATCTCAATGCACGTTTTCCTCCAAAATATAGGGTGTTTTCTATATGGGCAGAAGAAACTCAGAAGAAACAGCCAGGTCTGAGCGTCTCATATTTTATGCAGGTTGAGATCAGGAGCCAAGGTGGGGCAGGGAAGGGCAGCTGCCCCTCTAGATCAAGTAAAGCAATAGAAATACTTAACTAACCAATCAAGAAGGTTCTGCCCCCACCTAACAAAAGTCATGCCATCACTAACAAAAATCCTGGCTACGCCCATTATCAGGAGTAGGTTATCTTCACTCAACTAGATTTTTAAAAAACCCAAACACACCCTCGAATTCTTACAATTGCTCTCAAAATGGCTAGTTCCAGCGATCCACTGGCGTTTCTGAGAAGCAGTACCCTCCATGCACCCGCTCAATGAAGTGCTTGGTCCCTACTAACATTGTATGGAAACATTGCAGTACACTGTACAGTACTGTATAACTACTGTACATACATTCAAAAATGACATTTTCCATATCTGTGGCTATAGTACCCTCTAGGGGGGCTAATGCTAACTACAAATCTGTATCTGATTAGTACAAAACAGGTGAATGGCGTGCGTTCTTCTTTTCATGAGATCAGAAAACAAGAGTTACATTGCAGGATGAAACATGTACAGCTGCTCTTTGGTTTTTCCTGACCACTTAAAACTTAGGAAGGCGCTACCAAACGGGAACGAACAGCTTTGTTTCAAGCATCATCGCGCTTTACAGCTTCCTCTCAATTTGTGAGATGTTTCTGTGCCTGCTGGGAAGGAGCTCCTATTTCATTCCATGGGGCTGACGCTGACTCTTAGGAAAGCAGGGTCAGTCAGGACTCAGGACTGTACCCTAAAACTCGTCCCCCGCCCCGCCCCGCCCCGCCCCGCAATATTGGTTCCCTCTTATCAAAGGTTACTGCACTTCGCTTTTAAAGAACGCACGAAATGGCTCCTCCGATTAGACCGGTCTCTACCTGGGGCGTACTGTAATCATGCAACGTTCATGGGAAACCGACAAGCTAAGGGTTAACACAATTGGCCCCGCCTACTTTTGCATTCGCGCGCCGCCTCCCGCCTCTTGCATCCATTGCACCGCGGCAACCACGCTTCCGCATTCCCGTGATGCCCCGGGATTGGCGAAGACATTGTCCGGTGGGTTCCAGGCAAAATGGAAAGGTAGGCGAGCATACGGGTCCCGGGAGGGCTCAGCGGAAAATGAGAGGGGCGGGGCGAGCGGAGCCGAAGCGCCATTTTTAAACAGCCGAGGCAACCGATGCCCGCCTGAGGTGGCGGGTAAGCGAGGAAGGGAAGGAGGCAGGGAGGGCCGGCGGGGCAGGGCTGCTCCCGAGGCGGTTGGCGCTGCCCGTTTGCTTCGCGGTTCTCGTTCTTTCGACGTGGGTCGGTCAGCCGCTTTCCTTCGTGGGGGCTGGGGGAGGGGGCTGGAGGCTTCCCTTCGCCGCCCGCCCTTCGCCTTCACGACGGTCCTCTGAGGTAGGCCGGTGAAGGAAGACCGGCGCCTCCCCCCCCCCCAAAAAAAACCCCAGTCCGGCGAAACACGGAATATTGCCATCCAGGGCTTTTTGTTTTCTTCCACCCCCACAGCAGGGACTTTGATCCCGCACCTCTCAGGTGGGCAAAATTGCCATTATAAGGGAGCAAGGGAGGCGTTCCCGGTGAGTTCCGGTACCTCTTTTTCTACAAAAAAGAAAGCACTAATGCCACCGAGATAATTTCACCGTTCAAAGGGATTTATTTTATTTTTTTAAAATACCGCCAAGATGCTCCTAAGGTAATGCTGGCTAACCGCTCTAGTTCTGCTGCTCTAAAAAGTTGCCTGCAATTTAGCTGCACTGATTTAAGTACAGTAACTCTGGAGAAATAACCGCTCACAGAGTTTTATAAGCATTTGGAAATTTAACCACAAGGGGTCAATATAATCCAAATTGATTACTGTCTTCTGTCTTCCACAATGTGCATCTACAGTATCCTAATATCTTTTGTCATGGCTGTAAATAATAATAATTAATAAACAAATCATAAAACATATGGTTTTAAAAACGAATCTTTTAAAAACTGGGTGAGATCCAATGAGGAGACTTAGTCTCTCCCCCCCCCCCTCCTGCTCATCTGTAAGTATTAAAAATTGTATTGCAAATCCTTCGGCCTTTTAATTGCAAGACAGTATCTGGCAACCTAGCTCTCCAAATTTTATTTAGTAGTGGGCATGCTTAAAGCTCTGGTGTAAAGTGCCATTGACTAGTTTAATGTTTGTGCTTACTTTTGATTTATAGCCTATCCTGTGCCAAAGCCTGAAGGCTTGTATTTTTAATATTTTTTCTTTCTCAATGAGTTTAGGCATCATATGTCAAATAAACCAAATATTAATTGTTTTACAAAATAATACTGTATTAGCCATATTGCTCAGCTAATACCATTGGTAGGTCAACAACAACAACAATAATAATTTATTATTTGTACCTCGCCCATCTGGCTGGGTTTCCCCAGCCACTCTGGGCGGCTTTCAACAGAAGTATTAAAATACAATAATCTATTAAACATTAAAAGCTTCCCTAAACAGGGCTGCCTTCAGATGTCCTCTAAAAGTCTGGTAGTTGTTTTTCTCTTTGACATCTGGTGGGAGGGCGTTCCACAGGGCAGGTGCTACTACCGAGAAGGCCCTCTGCCTGGTTCCCTGTAACTTGGCTTCTTGCAGCGAGGGAACCGCCAAAAGGCCCTCTGCACTGGACCTCAGTGTCCGGGAAGAACAATGGGGGGAGGGAGACGCTCCTTCAGGTATACTGGACTGTTTAGTGCTTACCGTAGCAATGGCAGGGAACATTTTAGCAAGGCGTTCAATTCAGGCAAAGTGTTGAATATTATACTGGTTGCAACTTGCATCTCTCAATAAGTGGGATGCATTATCCTCAGAGGATATTGCACAGTTTGGCTGACTTCTGTATAATCCTTCAGAGTAAACAGTCCTGCAGGAACAGAACCTTTGCACCCAAAGGGACCCTTCAACACTGTAGAAAAGAAAAATGGTTTAGGTAATGGGGAAGTTTATGCAGTAATTTCATAAATTAAATTTGTTTACTGTGATAGATTTGAGAATGAAATTAGATTACACAATTAAATTTTTTCATAGATAGCATTGTCAGAGAAACCATGAAGCTTTTGAACATGTATTCAAAGCAGAACCTTTTAAACTATGAATCCACTGACAACTAATTGGGTGCTTTTCTGTTTGTACAGGTAATTTGGCCTCGGGGGATGCCCTCAGGAGAGAAAGAGGTCTCTATGACGGTGGCAGGCTTGTGCTGACAGCCTTATTAACATTGTCATCTCATTAACATTCAGTCAGAATGGACACTTTTCCGCATATCCTTTCATCAGTGGGTGGAAGTGGAGATCTTAGCTCACAAGCAGAAGTACAAAAACTGTTAAATGATGAAAGAATGCGGTGTGAACACCATAAAAACAATTACCAAACTCTTAAAGCAGAACATGCAAGGTATAGTATGCTTTCTTGCTTTCTATTTAATGTTGAGCTATTTAATGAAATATTTTGATCATGAAAATAAAACATAGGTTTTCTATAGCTAAACTAGTTGCAGTACTAATCAGATGTTAGATGAATAGTATTCAAGTTTAGCACACAGCTACAAACTTTTCTGGGGAGTGGGGGCCAGTTTGCAGGTGGATTTGCATAGTTAAGTCACAGCCACCAGGGATGGGTAGACATTTTTTAGCTGGTATTCCCTCCTCAATGTGGAAAAGGCACCATTACCCAAAGATACATAATGCACCTTCACACAGTGACGTCCTTTTCTGCACCCTGGTCTTTCCTGAGGGAACATACTGTGTGGGCATGTGTGCTGTTGGGCGTTGCCTTCAGGCAGTGGCAACCAGCTCTTCCATCTGCCCAACATTACTTCTTTGGCCAGTATGGGCAGCGTACTGTTGAAGCTTGGCAAAAGCACACAAACAATTTGCCAAATGGAGCAGCCTCCATGCAATTCTGTTTCACTTTGCCATTGTATTGCTTCTGGTTTCTGTTTAACTGGTCCTCAGATTCTTGGGATGTTGAGATTTCAGTTATTTAGGGCAGTGTTTCTCAACCTTTTTTGGGCCAAGGCACACTTGTTCCATGAAAAAAATCACGAGGCACACCACCATTAAAAAAGTTAAAAAATTTAACTCTGTGCCGCCCTATATTGACTATATAATTATGACTGTAAGAAACACTTGCCAATTGCTGTGTTGGTTGCAATCTCCTGTAATAAGGCTTCACAAGCCGCTGATTTCTCTGCCAGCACAATCCTTTGCTCAGCAAGTTTCATGTTGAGCTCATCCAGCCAGCTTCTTTAAGTTTGTCTAAATTTTAGTTTAGTTTGTCTAAATTTTGCCGCGACGTGCGGCGACGAGAAGGGCGATTTGCACTGTCACGTGCCTGGCGGCTGCCAATAAACAACACTAACCTGCCGGAAAGGAAGCTGGCCGGGTCACGACGCGGGCGCTCGCCCCGCGTTGTGACCCGGCCGGCTTCCTCTCCGGCGGGTCAGTGCCCAATATTGGCGGCCGCCAGGCACGTGACAGTGCAAATCGCCCTTCTTGTTGCCGCATGTCGCGGCACACCAGCCAGCGTCTCGCGGCACACTAGTGTGCCGCGGAACAGTGGTTGAGAAATGCTGATTTAGGGAACAATTCTATCTCTTCTCTGCTTGGTGGTTCTTTATGGAGTAGCAGGGTGGCAGATACAGCTCTCCCACACAGAAGGTGGAGAATTGGCAGGTTACTGTGCCAACCTTGAAGTGACCATCATGTTACTTTAGTAGGGCCTGCTTAGGATTCAACATATCCCAGGCCAGTTTAGCCCTGCCCCTGGAGAGTTCTGTTTTGGAGATTTCTACTGGTTGCTTCCAGTGGGAATCTTGCTAGTTGCACTTCCACATTTTTGGCAGGGGGGAGGGGAATTCTCTGCCAGATACAGACTGCCAGGCCTAGGTAGAGGGATACTTGCACCCAATCAACTTCCTCCCAGCCCACCACAAAGTGGGGGTTGTATTGTTGTGCTAGTGTATTTAAAAATATGTACAATCTTGATTTTTAAAAATGTGTATTGGCATTTTCAGTATTAAAAAAACAGGAAGCAAACATCAAAGCTGCCACCCAGAACACCTCCGTGTTCTTACTGCTCTTCCTTCTTTCAAATCTCTCCTTTTCTGTGCAGTCTTTTGGCACAACTCCCTGTGTCATATTAGCTGTAATTAAGCCTAAGTATGTGTAACTGATGCGGGTGGCCCTGTGGGTTAAACCACAGAGCCTAGGGCTTACCGATCAGAAGATCGGTGGTTCAAATCCCTGCGACGGGGTGAGCTCCTGTTGCTTGGTCCCAGCTCCTGCCAACCTAGCAGTTTGAAAGCACGTCAAAGTGCAAGTGGATAAATAGGTACCGCCCCTGCAGGAAGGTAAATGGTGTTTCCGTGTGCTGCTCTGGTTTGCCAGAAGCAGCTTTGTCATGCTGGCCACATGACCTGGAAGCTATACCCCGGCTCCCTCGTCCAATAACGCGAGATGAGCACTGCAACCCCAGAGTCGGTCACGACTGGACCTAATGGCCAGGGGTACCTTTACCTTTATGTAACTGAAATACAGTGGTACCTCGGTTTAAGTACACAATTGTATCCGGAAGTCTGTACTTTACGTGAAGCGTACTGAAGCAAACTTTCCCATTGAAGTAATGGAAAGTGGATTAATCTGTTCCAGACGGGTCCACGGAGTACTCAACCTAAAGCGTACTTAACCCGAAGTATGAGTGTAATTGGTTCTGGAAGTCCGTACTTAACCTGAAGCATACTTAACCTGAAGTGAACTTTCCCATTGAGAGTAATGGAAAGTGGATCAATCCGTTCCAGACGGGTCCGTGGAGTACTTAAACTGAAAGTACTCAAACCGAAGTGTACTTAAACCGAGGTATGACTGTAAACTGATAAGCTTCCCCTGTTTATCCTGCTTCCCGTTTCCTCTCCTTTCTCCGTTATCTTCAATGTGCCAAGATATAGATCAATAAACTAAAAAGCAGATACATTGTAAAATGATTTCTTTTCAGGCTTCAGAATGAATATACAAAATCACAAAATGAGCTCAAACAGTTGTTACGTGAAAAGCAAACTGTTCATGATAAATTTCAGTGTCTGCTCAGTGAATTCCGAGATGAATTGTTGGATAAATCAAGAGAAGTAGAGGAGTTAAAGAAGCAGGTGAGGCCACAATTCTTTAAGTTACATATTCATTCATATGTTATACAGTACTGTATCTTAATCCACATTGCTAATTATGTCTGATGTTCTTGTTAAACTGTGACTGGTATCTAAAGAACTGCATTTGGAGACATAGTTCTTACTTTTTTTTCACCACATATTTGTATTGTGGTAGTACAGCCATGACCTGGTAGTGAGTCCCAGCCCACCAGTTGAAGACCAGTGGCTTAGATCATGTAGGAATACTTTGTGACTTTCCCCCCTCTTCATGCAGAATATCTCCATGCCATACTCTGCTCAGTTTCAAAAATAAATTTGGCCTGAGGAATGGGAGGTGCCATTTCAAAATAAGTTTAAAGACCCCTTTGACTCGTGTAGTTTATTTACCAGTTGTCTGGAACATGACATGCACTTTTACTGTAGTCATACCTTGGAAGCGAACACCTTGGCACTCGTATATTTTGGCTCCCAAATGCCGCAAACCTGGAAGTGAGTGTTCCAGTTTGCAAACGTTCTTTGGAAGCTGAACCTCCGGCATGGCTTCCTATGGCAGCTATGGAGTTTAATTAATTTTTACACCTCTCTATATTTCATAGAAATCTCTTGTGGTTTCTCTCCCCACCCCAACCCCCAGCATTTATCTTAATAATACCCATATGACTTACAGTAGGTTGAGAGACAAGTGCCCAAGGTCATCCAGTCAGTTTCATGACTTGAGTGGGAATTTGTACCTGAGTCTACATAGTCCTAGTCATTCATACTGTCTCTCAACACTGAACTTTTATTAGTTAGGCAGACTGTATACTATAACAAATATGCATGTACCTTTGATCTGTGTTAGGAATTGTGCAGTGCCATTTTATACATGTCTATTCACAAGCCAGCTGCATTGAGCTGAACAGACCTTACTTCTAGGTATGTTAAGGACAGTAGATTTAGTTTGTATTTTCCTTTGGTTGAGTCATTTTGGCAGTTGCCCAGTGATGAAAACCTTGTTGTAATAGCAGTGTTCAAACAGATCCTATACCTTTTTATTGTTGCCAGGTCCAGTACCTTAGGAATATATGCAGCATAACAGGATAATAGTGGAGTATTTCCATCCTGAGGTGGGGGAACTCCAGATCTTTTAAGTGGCGGCATAATCTTCATAGAAACAAATGATGAAACTGTTGGTTAATTTCTTTTTATATGTTTCTTCGGACATGTAGGTAATTACTCCACAGAAGTTGGAGTTGCTTAAAACAGACATAAGAGACAACATAGAAGCACCTCTGAAAGAGAACCTTCGGAAGCTAGATAAAGTAAGTAGAAACAAAGTTTTCTATGAAATGAAAGTTTTATATCCAGCCTTTTCTTCAAAGTACAAAAATATTCTTAGGCAGCTCCATAATTAGGTACAATTTTTCTAACCAAAATATATTTTCCTATCTACTGTTACTTATATTTGATGGACTGGAGAGGTCAGTGTTTATCTTCTAAGTGAGCTTAAAGACCCATGGATCGAAGGTATCTTGCCATGAAACGTAACAGTTTGTTTTAATTCAGCTTCCCTGGCTGAACACAACAGCAAGCAAGTGTCTGTAAAACTGAATTTAAATTCTGATAAAGTCCTTTCCCTGGCTACATGGGAGAGGAAAGTGAGTAGTGTGTAAGCCTAATGTTTTGCTCAGGCACATTTTGGCTCACCTATGTCATGCTAAACTGGGTTAGTGTTCCATGCTATGCAACCATGCAGTGCCTCCTGTTTTGTGATTAAGGAGGCTGGAGATAGGATCTTACCCGCTGCACTATTAAGCTTTTGGGGACATGAGAGTCACAGAGGCTGGTACAACCCTTCAGTGACTAAAGGTAACGTTAAGAGAAAGAACAGGATTCTCTTGACAGTGGCTCAAGGCTATCTCAACTAGGGCTGGGCGATATCTTGTTTTCAACATAACGATATATTACCAGTTTAAACATTGTGATACAGTGGTACCTCGGTTTATGAATGTAATCCATTCCAGAACTCCGTTCTTAAACCGAAAGCGTTCTTAAACTGAGGTGCGCTTTCTCCAATGAGGCGTCCCACTGCCAGTGCCCTTTCACCATTCGGATTCCATTCTTAGACCAAGGTAAAGTTCGCAAACCCGGGGCACTACTTCTGGTTTTGTGGAGTTCGTAAACTAAATCGTTCATAAACAGGACTGTTCTTAAACTGAGGTAGCACTGTATTTTGATATATCACAATATGTGAAATAAGGCTGGAGCTATGTAGAGATGAACATGGCAGTGTCTTGGCAACTGCTACTAGGTATGGGTCTAACTCTAAAACTGATAAATATTTACTTAACATATTGTTACTACTGTACCAATATTAACACAGTAAAATTAAAGTTGTAGAAGTAATTAGTAGTATAGATATCAAAGGTTCCCTAAAAATTGCTTCTCCTGCAGGAGAGAGGAAAGGTTGACTGAAGCTTTGTTTGGCGATATCTGCTGGGCGATATTTGAGTCAGCCTGCTGTAGTGATTTTTAGCTATTTCTTGTTGCTGCAGGAGGCAGCAAAGAGCTGAGTGAGGTGGAGTTAGCGAGCGCTGCACACACAGGAAGAAGCATACAGTGGTACCTCGGTTTATGAACACAATTGGTTCCGGAAGTTTGTTCATAAACTGAAGCGTTCATAAACTGAAGCGAACTTTCCCATTGAAAGTAATGGAAAGTGAATTAATCCGTTTCAGACGGGTCCGCAGCGCTCGTAAACCGAAAATTCGTAAACCGAGGTGTTCGTAAACCGAGGTTCCACTGTATTGTGATTTTTTTAATACCATACACACAATATGTGATAAATTGCAAAGTCATTAAAAAAAACTGTTATCATGATTTGATCTAAAACCTGATATATTGATTTCTAGCACAGCCCTAATCTCAACTGTTTCCACTTCCTGGCAATATGACTCCACTGCCGCAACGGTGACTGGAAAGGAGCATTCTCTGTTACTTCTGAAGCTTAAGCCAACCAATAGTATTACTGTACAGTATTTCTTTTGATGCAACTGTAAATGTAGCCATCAAAAAAATTAACAATTGTTGACCTGTTTTAAGTTTACACCTGATACTTGCTAAGCATCTTGTGTGCTCATTTTTTCCTGCATGGGTTTGTATTTTTTATTCACTTTGATATAGTCACATATGTTCTTCTTAATTAGGAAGCAGAAAAATGGAGAACAGAATATAACAAACTTCGCTATGAACATACCTTCCTTAAATCAGAGTTTGAGCATCAGAAAGAAGAGCATGCCCATATTTTAGAAGAGAACAAATTAAAATATGAATCTGAGGTAAGGAATAATATTTTAATATAAGAAAAACCATAACATTTGAATATGAATTTAAAGTTTTAAATGTAATCAACCATAATAAATTTGAACCCTGCCTAAAGCTTAATTAGGCCTTCTGCTTCATGAATGTCTTAAGAAAAAGGAGGAAATATGCAGTTTGCCATATATTAACTTTAAGTCTTGCTGCATTCAGTCAGCTTACTCCCAAGTAAATGTGTGTAGGACTGCAGCCTTACAGTTGTGATAATGAACTAATTGCATATTTCATTGTTCTGCTGTTCTTAATCAAGTGAAATTTTTTTAGAAAATGTGTTGATATTTTTCCTGACTAAAATGACCGCAAGTGTATTATTGGTTCCAATTTTATGGGGGACACATTTCTGCAACTTTAATTTTTCTGTGAGAAAAGGGCCTATAAAACATAGTTCTAGTTTTACCAATGTATTGCTTATTTTGAATGAAATCAAAATGTATTTTCATTTTAGAACAAATATATTTACTCTTATGTGCTTTTCTAATACTTCTGGGCTTATCAACATAATGTTACCGTATATATAAATACACTTTGACCAATTCCAAGCACAGGAACATGGTTTGTGTGCAGTGGGTTCTCATTCCCTCCCTCCCGTCTTCATACATGGTTGTGTGTACATTTGGTGCAAATAATTATTGAATCTTATGGGTTTTCTGAAGTCACACTCAGACTGGAGTGGGCCCATAGTGTTGTCTGTTCAATTACTCATAGATAACGAGACTTGGCAAAGATAAAGAAGAATTGCACAATCAGCTGCTTAATATTGATCCTACAAGAGATGGCAAGCGTGTGGAAGCACTATTAAGAGAAAAGGCTCAACTAGTTCAGAAATTAAAGGGCTTTGAAGCAGAAGTAGCAGAACTAAGAGCTCAGAGGGAGAACTCTGGTATGCAAGCGGAAAATGTGCAGAGAATACAGGTGCGACAGTTAACTGAGATGCAAGCTACAACACGATCCTTGGAGGTAGGAGATTCTGATTGTCTCCTTACAAGACATAGTAAAGGTGTACACTGTGTGTTAACTTAAACAATGAGAAACTCACATCAGGCTATCAATGAGCTTGATTCTTCCTAATCAGACTCCCATTTTCCTATTAGTAATAAGATTACTATTTTGCAAAATAGTTCTGAAAATTATGACAGATTTATCTACAAGGTGGTTTGAATCATAATATTTGGAATAATCATTGCGGAGTCTACAGGTTTGAACTTTTTACATGAGATTGAAAGCGGAAGGATATTTTACTCTGGTAAACAAATTTGTCTCTAGAAACAATAAATAAATATATAAGCTGAATAATATACTAAGGTACAAAACATTCAATAAGCAAATTCTACAAATAGGTCCAGCAACAATAAACAGCTGTTTAAACTTACTAGAAGACTAAGGGCTGTGAGGGGGAGTTTCAGAAGACTTGTATAGTGCAGGAAGTTAAGGGTTTTTTTTTAAAGAAACACACCTCCCTATTCTAATCACCCCTCGCCAGGTTACTTTCTATAAGCTGCTTGCAGCTTGAGTAGACCAATTTCCTCTTCCCCCACCTTCAGTTTCCTATTTTCTTTTTCTTCAAAGGATCCCCTAGCATTGTGTGTGTCCAGGAGGTTCACAGGTTATTGTCAGGCTTTAAATGCAACTTGCATATTCTGTGAAGCTGGGGAGATGTCTGGGTAAATAGAAACCACTTATTTTTATAACCCTGTTTTGCTTGCCAGCTGATAGCAATTTTATTTGAATTAGTGCCAATTAGAGAGAATAAATGGGGTCTGTAGGGCAAGAACAGTTCCCTGATAAGGGCTTCAGACAGGACCACAATGCCTCAAGAACTGCATCTCATATGAACTGAAATCATTATCTGAGGTCCTTCTTTGGGTGCCTCCCCCACATAAGGTCTGGAGGGTGGCCACACAGGAACAGGCCTTTTCTGTGGTGGCTCCTTGTTTGTGGAATGTTTTCCCCAAGAAGCCTCACCTAGCACCTTCATTACATATCTTTAGGCGCTAGGTGAAAATGTTTCTCTTCAACCAGGCATTTGGCTGATTAACATTCTATGCCCTTTTAAATGTCTTTGTGGGAGGTGATCATTGGTTTGTTTTTGTTTTTAATTATGCATTTTGTGTTTTCAGTTTGTATTTTTGTGTTGTAAACCACCCTATGATCTTCAGATGAAGGGCAGTATACAAATTTAAACATAAAATAGGTGCATGAACTTTATATTCCTGTTCAGGTCTGAGAGGGCGAGAGGCTGTTGTGTGGCAATACCCCGACGCCTCCCCGAGAAATAAAGAGACACAACACATTGTATAAGGTTAATGGGCATAAAAGGCCACAACTTTATTGATTACGGATGTAGAGAGGTATTGGCCTAGGCATTGAATCTAACCGACTATATCCGACTCCAGCCCGCTCTGCTGGCAGTCTGTGAAAGGTTAACCACCGTTGAATGAGTCCTGCGATGCACATCAAGTAGGACTCATCCTGGGGCCACCGCTAGGGTGCGTGCTCTCTGGCCCTCACCTACCACGGCTTCGGACTTTGCAACGCCCCCGGACTCCTTAAGGGAGTACCTTTCCAAATCTTGGGGGAGGTGATACCAGCAACCTCCCCCCCACACCTGTACCTTCTTGAGATAATCCAATGCCTACCGCCAAAACCAAGTTGTGACAAACTGCCACGAGGTAGGCGAAAACCACCTGGCCTGAGCCAATTTGCCAGGTGGGAAAATTCCTACCCAGCCTCAATAGGCGACTGACCGTAGTCCGTAGCGAAGTCACGGAATAACCCTGCCTAAAAGGGGGAGGTGGGCGGGAGAAACTTCGGAGCTAGGTCAAAGAAGCGAGGTCGTTTCCCCGCCGCACGCCCGCTTAAATAACCGGGCCACGCCCCCACAGCACACCCGGATTGGGTGCGCTGCGGGTGTGCCGCGGCAGGGAACGGGCCAATGGGCTGGGGGGAGTGCTAACCATCCCCCCCCCCTACGTGAAGGCCTCGTGGTGCCCACAACATCTCCTCCCCCGAGGTGGGGAAGAGACTTTTTAGGAGGGGAGAAGGGATTATTGTGATGTAGTTCTGGTGCTTGAACTAGCCCTAGCTTCCTAGGGAAGCTATTTAACTTCAGAGCAAATAAGCTAACCATCTAAAATATGTTAATGTAAAATGACCCAGAGATCCCAAAAAGATTTGAGACCTCAAATGCTTACTTACTAGAAGTAATGGCACTGATTCTATTGGCCTCTTGAAACCAGCACATCAGTCCCAGCCAGGTAATGAGGTTTTGGGTGAAGGAATCTTACTTTTGTGCAAATAGGTTTAGAACTCTGTTTCAGGATTCATTTCTGTGAAGCAATTTAAGATTTCATTTCTTAATTTTAAGGCAGAAAAACAATCCCTTAAGCTGCAGCTTGAACGCATTGAAAAGGATCTGCAGCTGAGCAGTGAGCAGAATACACTCTTAAGAAGCAAGCTACATAAAGCTGAACGAGAGATCAGTGCCTTGACAACTAAAGTAAGTATTTTGATGCTGTCAAGACAGATTTTTCAGAGATGTTACCAGAACCATTAGCTATGAACATACCTTCCAACCAACCATTTGGAGACAAATTGTCTCTATTACATGGCTTTATTTCTCTCCTTTTTCATAATTCAGTGTTTGAAAAGCCAGGTTCTTATTCTCTTTGTATTTTTCTGTTGGCATGAAAACATAGCTAGCATTTTGTTTTTGGCACTGTTCCCTGAAGCAGTAATGACATCTACAAATCACATTTAATACCACTTACTATTGTGAATATAGGAGGTTGTCTTATGCCACATCAGACTGTTGGTTGGTCTAGCCTAGCGCTAGTCAACTCTGAGAACTACCGGTAGTTACTTGAGGTAGCAAACTGTTTCTAGCCTGCACCTCTTCAGCCAGTAGGTGGAGACTTGTATGATAGAGAGAATGCTCTTTCGCACATAATGTTTCTCCATACAAAAATTAGAAGTTGGAGAGAGAACTTCTAGCCTAATCTTTTCCTTGATATGTTTGTTCTCTGTGTGAAGGATAAATGTGCTGCATTCCACTTGCATGAGTGGAAGTTCCTTGCATGTGGAAGTGGGAGCAGTGACTTTTTAAAAAATCCACCTTGGTTATTAAGATGTAAGGCATGCCTTCTCAATAGTTATATAAACAAGAAATTGCTGCATCAAGTTAATCTAAATAGCCAGTACTTTCACTTGCGATCTCAAGATTCTCACTCTTTAAATGTTAGTGGGCTTTTATTTCTCAGATGGGGAGAATTGTACTTTCATGTTTTCAGCCTGAAGCTTGTGCCAGATCTTACCTGTGATAACAGCCTATTTCTTAGAAAGCACCTTCCCCCTCCATCTCAATTCTGTTTGGGAAAGGGGGGAAAATAAGACTCCTTGCAGCAAGTCTAAGCTGCCTAAAGAGAAGGGTTGGGGATGGGATCCAGATTAAGATAGTTGTGCTTAAGTCACAATGTGACTTGATTTTAGTGGGAACTAATTTGGGGGACGTGGGTGGCGCTGTGGGTTAAACCACAGAGCCTAGGGCTTGCCGATCAGAAGGTCAGCGGTTCGAATCCCCGTGACGGGGTGAGCTCCCATTGCTCGGTCCCAGCTCCTGCCAATCTAGCAGTTCGAAAGCACATCAAAGTGCAAGTAGAGAAATAGGTACCGCCCCTGCAGGAAGGTAAACAGCGTTTCTGTGTGCTGCTCTGGTTCGTTCTGGTTAGTTTAGAGAAATTATTCCTCATATTATTCTGTTTTCTTCCTTCCATGAGGGCAAAATAGAAACTATGTTTTAAAGCACAGAAACACAAAAACAGAAACTGGGTAACCACAAGATGACTGTTGGAGATTGTAGAAATGATAAACTGTGATCTTTCATCTTAACGGCCTTCTATGTACGCTGATACCTGCAGCAGTAGCTATTATTAAAGAAGCCAGGCATCCATATGATAGAGAATGGAGCTGCAACTGCTTCAGTGTGGAATAATTCTCATTGTGAGAATTAACATTTAAGTATAAAGGAAGTATATTAAGGAAGCCCACTTCTCTACTGATCAAGTCCCCCCCCCCCAGTCTCACGCACAGTGGCCATTTTACCTCTTTCTCCTGGAGGAAGAGGCAGGCCACCCACATGCCCCACCTGTGCCAAGGTGGGCACTGGAGGAGGCGGCGGCTTTGGAACAGGCAGAAGCTGCACACAGTGATGCTAATTGTCTCCATGGCTGGCAGTTGCCTTCTTCCTCCCCACCTCTTTTCCGACATCGTAATATGCTGCCATATCGTGACGTTTAAATGTGATACAACACAGGCAGAACACGAAGGCACAGAAAAAACCAAAGTCTTAATGTATTAACAGGAAATAAGGTAAACGCAAAGTACAGGCGATACAGGGTGGATCAGCAACGACGCAACAGATAGGTTGCCGGCGTTTAAGACCTGTTTTGCCCAATATTGGGCTTCTTCAGTGGTATCTTCTTCTTTCTGTTCTTGTAATACATTCAAGTTAAGTTCGTTAATATTTAAACAAAATATCTGAATTGGTGTTTGGACAAACGAATTTGTACAAGCAATACTTACAGTGAAAGTACAGTTTCTTATTTAGGCTTAGGCCACAGAGTTTTCTTGTTAATTTTTCAAATTCACTAACAACAAAAATAGAATACTGATTTCAGTTATACACATTATTAAGAACAGATATCTAAACCAAGCATATCAGAAATTAAAGCTTACACATTTTATATTCTTTGTATTCTTAGTTAGAATGTGTTATTTTAATATTATATTCTTTGTTAGAATTGAATAAGGTGGCCTAAGCAAGATTGCTCTGTTTGAGTCACACATACACAGGAAACTCCTTCCCGGGAGATAAGCAATTAGGGAGGGAGAGGCAGAATTCAAGTACTGAAAAGACCGAGTTGGTGTATGATTAAATGAATACTGAAAGATCAAGCTCTGAATTGAGGCCATGCGGTTGTAACGTCTTAAGCATGAAAATCAATTTGGTTTCTTGTTGCCTGAGAATCTTTAAAATATCCTGTTTATGGTATTTTTCGTGTCCATGGGGTCACGAAGAGTCGGACGCGACTAAACGACTAAACAACAAATGGTATTTTTTAGGGGTATACTGCCAGATGCAAAAAAACATGAAGTCCGAATCACTATGCTTCTTTTGTAGGAAGTGAGATGTGAGGGGGGCTTCCATGACTTGGTTACGGAAGCACAATATCTATGTTCCCCTATGCAAACCTTAAGGGGTCGCGTAGTGCTTCCTATGTACAGTTTGTTACAGGGACACCTTATGCAGTATACAACATTCTTAGAATTGCAGGTTGTCATCGAATTAATCTTAAAGGTGAACCAAGTGTGTTCACTCCTGATCTCCTTAATTGGCAAACTGTAAGGACACAAATTGCAGGAGCCGCACCTATAGTGGCCTTTGGTAATAATAGATGACGGTTCTAGGCAATCTGCTTTCACCAATTGATTGCGTAGGGTCCCTTTCTTTCTAAACCCTAAGAGCGGGGGATCTTTACAGCCAGGAATGTCTTCCACAATGTGCCTGTGTTTGTATATTATGTTTCTGATATGATGGGCTAGGGGAGTGAAATCCATCCCCATAACTAAACAGGAGGATTTTCTGTTGGTGTTGTCAGGTGGTGTTGCAAGTAACTCTTCCCTGTTGCGACTGTCGATGCGTTTGTATGCGTCTTATATAATGTAATCAGGGTAGCCCCGATTAGTAAGGGCTTCTCCTAGCTTGTGAGCTGCATTTTGGTAGTCTTTCTCGACAGTAGCATTCCTTTTGAGCCTGATTAATTGTCCGTACGGTAGATTCCTTCTCAAATGTGATGGGTGGCTGGAAGAATAATGGAGTAGGGAGTAGCGATCTGTTGGCTTTTTGTAGGGTTTAAATTCCAGGGAGTTTTTGTCGGAAATGTAAACAATTACGTCCAAAAAAGGAATTTCTTCGTCATGATGGTGGCAAGTAAATTTTAAATGGGGATCCAGAGTATTAACCCATTCTAGAAATGCTGTGCACGTTCCTTCAGATTTAAAAATTATAAACAAATCATCTTTTGATCAAAATAATATCCTGTAAGTAAGGGTTAGATCCAGAATAGAAATATTTGTTTTCAAAATCAAACATATGAATATTGGCCACCGAAGGGGCCAGAGCCGCTCCCATAGCGACACCCTGAGTTTGGAGATAAAAGTCATTTTTATACCGGAAGAAATTATTTTCAAGAACAATGTCCAATAATTGGATTAAGAAATGATATGGTGGATTTTGTTCTTGTCTGGAACGTAATGAATTCTCAATGGTTCCTCTTATACCATAGTTACAAGTGGAATGTTGGTATACAGGGAACCTACATCTAGGGTTGCTAAAATAGCACCTCTAGGGATGGGAACATTTTCTAGTTTAGCTATGAGATCTTTGGTGTCACGGATATATGTGGTGGTTGCAGTGGAGTGTTCAAATAGAAATGAGTCTAGGTACTTGGATAGTGGTTCAGTAAGTGAACCAAACCGCTGAGACAATAGGGCGGCCAGGCGGAGGTAAAATATTTTTATGGATCTTGGGGAGAGTATAAAAGATTGGGACCCGTGGATTTTTGCAGAGTAAGAACTCGGCAGTCTGTATAGAAATATAATCTAATGCTAATGCTTCATTCACTGTGGTTCGGATCAGGGTAAAGACTTTAGGGGTGGGATCATTGTTGAGGGGTGAATAATATTTTTTTATCGGACAATTGCCTGATAATTTCCTGTTCATAAATGTCTGTGTCCATTAACACGATTGCCCCTCCCTTGTCCGCAGGTTTGATTGTAATCGAGCGGTCACTTGCCCATTTCTGAATTAATTCTTGTTGTTCTTTAGTAATATTATGTCTAATGGGAATATGCCGTTTTTCCAATTTGTCTAAGTCTTTTATAATTTCATGGTGGAAAGCTTCTATCCTGAAATCCTGATTATGGGGGATAAATGTGGATTTGACTCTGAAGGGAGTGCTCTCATCCAAGCTGTGGCATTTAGCTGGTGGTGTATTGAGATATGGAAAGCAGATATTGCACAGCCCTACAGGTAACCACTGAAAAGGATCTCCAAGATGGTTTGGAGGGCAATAGCTTTGTATGCATCTCCAGGTAGGGTGCAAGAGAGCCCTCTCTGTAATCTTGAAATGTCACTGCCAATTACTGTGGACAGTTCTGAGCTAAATGTAGCAGTGGTCTGACTTGGTTTAAGGCAGCTTCGTATGTTCCTGATCAGCAGTGATACAAAAACCAACATTTTTAACTAGAATAACCATTGATGACAGGTAGACCATGAAGGGATGTGGTCAAACCTTGTGATGTGTAAATGACAAATGGAGCTTCCTTTTTTCCTTTAAGAAAATCAGTGTCTTAACTATAGTTGCTTAATCAAATACTAATTCTTAAAACATTTGTAGCTTCTACACAGTAGCGGATTGTGATTACATTTGACATTGAAAAGAGCTTTCTCCTACTGCTTAATTTTTAACAGCCCTATAATTACTGTACTAGGAAAGTTTAAACTAGAATTTCAGTTCATTTCAGACAATAATTGTCTTCAATGTTTTGATTTTTCTATTGAAAAAACAGTGTTACTTATGTGGCAGGAAGACAGCTGCTTCGGTTTTACATTGTGTTGGGTTTGTGACGAAGCACGTTGAAATTTCTTTTCCAAGGTTAGCTGTGTGACATATAAGAGATAGATGATCTGCCATAATACTGAGCCAATTATACCAGGTCAGTGATTTTAATGGCATAGTTAAGACTAGCACTTCTCTAGCATGAAAGCTTATGTTGTCGAGTGACAGATTGCCTCGCAGAACATTGAACTCAGTAAAAACAGCAAGTTGCCAAATTGTGTGCTTCCTCTGTGTCTATTTTAAAATCTCTTAAAACACTGTAGAAGTTTTAGACATTTGAATGCTGGCCTTTAAGGATGCTCTTTTATGTTATCACCTTTGATTACCCAGTTTAGTAGTACAGGTAGGTCCCAGCTTCTGAACAAAATGTGTCCCCAGGAAATCACTTGTTAGAAAGCGATCGCATAACAAGCTGACAATTTCCATTCTTTGCTATGGGAATATTTCTAATCTGTGGTCTCTCTTCCCCTTCTGCAATGGTTACTTCCTAAAATGGCTACTGCCAACTACCGGTAGCAGAAGAGAGACAAAGGAAAAACTGAGTTGCCCAGTCTCTCTTGCTCTCTGATTTGTCCACTCCCCTCCTTGCACCACCACCATTGTTTCTACCTGAAAATGGCTGCTGCCGACCAGCAAAGCACAAACTAAGGAAGTGGGCAAACTGCCTGTTTGGATATCTGAATCGGTCGTTCACACAGTGAATTTTGAGCATAATTATGTTCAGATAACTGAATTTTGGATAACAAGTGTTCTGATAGCAGTACCTACAAGTATTGTATCCTAACTGATCAGCACAGCTTGGAATGGATTGAGTGCATTTCTCAGCAGTGCTCATTAAAAAAAATAGTATTCCCACATGGGTGTATAGTATTTTTATTTGAAATGAGGTTGACAGTTTCATTTAAACATTGACCTGAATGCTTAAGCCACTTGGAGCCAATTTGCATGGCTCCAGGAAATAGGTTTTTCATGTGAAATTGGTTTGCATGTGTCTATGTGCATGCAAGCAAGCCCTGGTTCAGACAAAAAGTTTTCATGTGAGAGGCGCCTTGTTACAGGTTGCATATATGTATCAGGTGTACATGTGTATCAGTTATTACCTAGTCACAGTTCTTATTAATATCTGTTGCAAGTTAAATAATAGCAGATTGGGGTATTCATTAATAATTGTTTGAAATTTTATCTTAAGAATTTCCAAATAATATTTGTGTGTGCAAAAGAGAGGTGGAGACCCAGCTCCTGTTAAATTGGGTATAAGGAAGGTGCTGATCACTGAATGCAGTCTGTTACAGATACATGGCACTAGATTCCCCTATTTAGTCAGACATTGATGAACATAACCTGAAAGCTTTTATGGTCTACAGTATTTTTAATTTTTTTTCTGTAATTCCCTACTTTGGGAATTAATTTATTATCTTTAATATACTACCTTTCTACCAAGGCACCCAAGATGCCTGAAAGAATATAGTGTTGGGGTCTGACAGACCTCTAGGTATGGTGTTCCATTGTGTGAGTGCCACTGTTGGAAAGGCTCTGCTCCTAGTGGTTGCCCTGCCACCTCTCATTTGGCAATGACACCCAGAGCAGGCTGTATTTTAAATGGTTACCATTTTAAAAATATTTTTCATAAATCATTTCAGCTACCATATTTCTAGCTTGGGGAACTCCTATGGAAGTAGGAGAAAACCTCAGAATCTTTCATCCAGAAGAAGATAGGAGGGGTTCTTGCATGATTTTATCCTCCTTAAGCAGAAAGAGGCGAAAAACTGTTCTGATCAAAACTGGAAATTGATAAAACATTATCTTCTATAGGTTGAAGAACTTAAGCATTCACACAAGTTAGAAATAACAAACATCAAGCTGGAAGCGGCAAGAGCTAGGACTGAGATAGAAAGAGAAAGAAACAAGATTCAAAGTGAAATAGATGGTAAAACTTTATTACTTCAGTGATTTGTTATTGCCACCAATTATAGATACAGAATTTTGTCTTTGAGAAAAGTTTAGAACAGTCCAGTAAGTACTGTCGTGCAGCCATATACCTTTCACTGGGATACTTTCATTTTAATGTGTCACTTTCAATAAGCTGCCATGGTTTTTGTCTAACATGTAGCCCCACTGCACCCAGCTATGTGCTCATATACCAGTAAGCTGACATAACAGAAGTAATCATGGATATAATTAGTGTAATTCTTAAATTCAGTAGGGACTTTTCGCCATAACTGTCATAGCATTGTGAATATTTAATTTTTACATTTTTAATGTCTTTTTCTGGGGTTGGAGGGATATTGTGGCATTTTTATGATAAAGTAAAACATGAATATATTCTTTTTTTTTTTTAAATTTTAACCTTTATTTCGTATTTTATAATTACAAACGAGATCATAAAACATATACCATAAATCATAAATTATATATCAAAGTTACATAACAAAATCGTAGAGCATAAATCAATGAGGTAGAAAAAGAAGTAGAAGAGAAAAAAAAGAAAAAAAAGAAAAAAAGGAAAAAAAGAAGAAGAAGAAAAAAAAAAGGAGTATAGCATATATATATACTCCCATGCATATGTAATATGTGTGCATACACATATACATATACATACCAGATAAAAAACAACACTTACATAAACATAGAAATATAATACAGATTAAAAAAGAAAAAGAAAAAAAAAGGGGGGGGGGGAAAACATATTTCCTATTGTTTGAACATTGCTTCCCTTTATCAGTTCTACTTTGTCCTGCTTTATCTCTATCCCCGCATTATCTACCAAATTAACATTTCCTCCATTAATTACCCATTTGTTATTCATCCTATATGTATTTTACTCAAAGCATATCACCAAACTTGTGTTTATTTTCTCCTTTTTAAAATACTCTTCAACATATTTCCATTCTGCTTTACTTTTCTGTATCGGGATATCTCTAATTGCTGCTGTCATCTTTGCTAAGTTCATGAATTCCACTAATTTTACTTGCCATTCACCAATTGTTGGTACTTTCTCTCCTTTCCAGTTCTTTGCTATAAGAAGGCGAGCTGCAGCACATGCATATAATAATATATTTTTCCTATCGTTAGGGAAATTATCTGGCACCATACTCAATAACATTATCTCTGGTTTTTTCTCAAATGTAAACTTAAGCATCTTTTTTAATTTTTCATACACATTGTTCCAAAATTCATGTATTTTATCACACAGCCACCAGCAATGGTAATAATTTCCTAATTTCTTTTTGCATTTCCAACATTCTTTCGAATTAGTTTTATAAATTTTTGCTATCTTTTCCGGTGTGAGATGCCACCTGTATATTATCTTCATCATGTTCTCTTTTATATTTGAACAAGCTGTAAATTTCATGCCTTCCCTCCACAAATTATCCCATTGCTTTCTGAATATCGGTCTTCCTAAATCTTGTGCCCACCTTATCATTGTACATTTGACTTCTTCGTCTTTCAATTCCCACTCTAACAAGTGGCTGTATAATTTTGCTAATAGTTTACTTTCATTATCTAACAAGATCTCCTGTAATTTAGATTTGTTATCTATAAAACCAATTTCCCTGTGCTTGTTTAAAAGACTCTGCATCTGATGGTATTGCAGCCAGCTCGAACACTTATCCTTGATCTCATAATACGGTTTCAATATTAATTTCCCATTTTCCTTAATCAATAATTCTTGATAAGTTAGCCATCTTTTATCATAAGTTCTACTACATACGGCCGTCATCTCTAAAGGTGATGTCCACCAAGGCGTTTTCGGTTCCAACAGGTGTTTATAGTCCATCCAGATCTTTAATAATGCTTTTTTGAAAACGTGATCTGAGAATTCTTTTGGGTTTCCTCTCTTTTCATTTAATAAATATATGTGCCAGCCTGCTAAATTTCTAAACCCTTCCAAATCCAAAATTTCTTTATCTTCCAATTTTATCCAATCCTTGACCCAGCACAAGCCTGCCGCGGCATAATAGATCTTTAAGTCTGGGACTCCCCACCCCCCTCTTTCCTCAATGTCAGTAAGTAACCTAAATTGAATCCTAGCTTTTTCCCCCTCCCATATAAATTTACTTAAATCCCTTCTCCAATTCTCGAAAACCTCTTTTTTATCTATAATAGGAAGCATTTGAAAAAGAAATAACATTTTGGGTAAGACTGACATTTTGATTGCCGCAATTTTGGCTGAGAATGATAATTTCAAATTTCCCCATCTTTCTAAATCTTTTTTAATGGATTTCCAAATTTTTGCATAATTATTTTCGAATAAATTAATATTATTTGTTGTTATTTCAATTCCTAGATACTTTACTTTCTTCACGATTTCCCACTCTGTTATTGCTTTTATCTCCTCTTCATCTTGTCCTCTTATATTTTTGACCAATATTTTAGTTTTTTTCCAATTTATCCTTAATCCTGCCACCTCTCCATATTTTTGTAGCGCCAATTCAAGATTTTTTATTGAATCCTTTGGATCTTCTACCATTATTACTACATCATCAGCGAATGCTTTAATTTTAAACACATTGTTTTTCACTTTGATCCCTTTAATGTTCTCATCCTCCTTTATTATTTTCAACAGGCATTCTATTGTTAGCACAAACAGGAGAGGAGACAGTGGACACCCCTGGCGTGTCCCCCTTGACACTTCGAATTCATCTGATAATTCCCCGTTGATAATTAATTTCGCTACTTGCCTTTTATATATTGCGTTTATACCTTGGAAGAATTTCCCCTCTATTCCTACTTTCACCATCATTTTTTTCATATAATTCCAATTTACATGATCAAAAGCTTTCTCTGCGTCCAGGAATATAAACGCTACTTTTTTCCCAGGGTTCCAATCCAGAAACTCTATAAGATCTAATACAATTCTCACATTTCTGCTCATCTTCCTTTTTGGTAGGAAACCCTGCTGATCTGCTCCTATAATTCTACTAAGAATCCCTTTCAAGCGATTTGCTAAAATTCCGGCGAAAATTTTATAATCTGAATTCAGTAGGGAGATGGGCCTAAAATTTTCCACCTGATCATTACTTTTATCTCCTTTAGGTATTAACGTTATAAACGCCTCTTGCCAGGTTTTGGGGGTGACGCCATCCTCCAATATTTTATTTACTAATTTTTGATACATCCCTTCTAATTCTGATCTGAATACTTTATAATGTAAATTTGAAAGACCATCAGGTCCCGGTGATTTTCCTATTTTGAGTTTACCTATGTTTTCATGAATCTCTTGTATTGTTATTGGGTTATTTAAGATTCTCTTTTCTTCTTCACTTATTTGTGGTACTTTACAATTTTTTAAATATTCTTCTATTTTCGCCTCCTCTACCTTCCTCCCTGTATATAATTTCTTGTAATATTTCACAAAGCATTTTTGTATGTCTTCTCTTTTAATCCAATTTTCTCCCCCGTTTCTAATATTTGTAATTGTTTGCCCGTTTTGTTGTTTCCTTAACCTCCATGCCAATAACTTCCCAATTTTCCCCCCGGCTTCAAATGTTCTCTGTTTTGCCCATTTAATTTTCTTTTCTAACTCATAACCCATTAATGCTGATAACTCATTTTGCCAGATTTTAACTTGAATTGCTGCTTTCTCATTTTTAGGGTTTTTAGCTAATTCTTTTTCTCCTTCCTCTATTTTCCCCTTAATTATATTTAATTTTTTTTCCCTTTCTTTTTTTATTTTGCTTCTCTGCTGTATATACATACCTCTTATAAATGCTTTACCTGCATCCCAGACTGTTTCTAAGCTCATACCTTCTGTTTCATTAGTTTGGAAAAATTCTTTTATTTCTTTCTTCATTTTGTTTACAAAATTCTCATCATTTAGAACACTCTAGACGCCATCTGGTAAATTTCTTATAATTATCTTTTATTTTCAACATCACCGGGTTGTGGTCTGACAAAGATTTTGTCATTATTTCAGTTTTCACTACTTTGGAAAGTAAATTTTTAGATACCCACATGATGTCAATTCTCGACGCTGATTTTTTAGACTCTGAATAGAAGGTGTATCTTCTCTCTCTTTCATTTCTTAGTCTCCAACAATCTACTAAATCAAAATTTTCCACGATATTGAAAAACACACCTGGTAGTCTCCCTTTATTCTTTTTCTGGTTGCTTGATTTGTCTATATCCGGTCTCACTATCCCATTAAAATCTCCTACTAGGATTATTTCTTCATCATTCGCAAATTCTCCTATCCAGTCATTTAACTCCTTAAAGAAATTTATTTTCCCCCCATTTGGCGCATAGACATTTATTACCATGACATTACCATTGGGGAGATAGAGTCTCGTTCCGACCACTCTCCCTTCCTTGTCTTGAAATATTTTTTCTGTTTTTATTTTATGTTTAATATATGTTACTACCCCTCTTTTCTTTTTTGGGTCTAGCGAAACAAATTCTTCCCCCAATTTTTTATTTTTCAAAACTCTTTCATGTTTTCTTGCAATATGAACTTCTTGTAGGCATATCACATCCCATTGGCTTTTTTTCAAAACATGCTCTATCTTATTCCGTTTAAGTTTATTATTTAAACCGTTCACATTCCAGGAAATAATATTGAGATTCATTCCTTTATTAATATTATAACACTTTCCCAATCACTAAAATAAATTTCACGAACTTGCAAAGAGTTTTAAACACCAAGGAGATATCAATTTTCCCTCAAACTTCTGCCTTATCTGCTTAGTTCCTCCTATTTCCTCCCTCAAATCTAAATAGGTCTTAATAATTGTTTATGTTTAACTAAAATTTAAATTCAATTATCTAAACACGCTATCAAGCAGAAAAATACAAAAAAAGGTAAAAAAAAAATAAGATAAAGTAAACAACACTATAAAAACCCTTCACTACATTTAAACCTTCAGTTATCCCTCGATTTGACCCTCTTCTTCGTTGTTCTCCTCCTCCTCCTTTATTTAAGTATAAATAATCATGAATGGATGACAATTCTCATTTAAGAGAGGGTTCACACAATTATTGCAATATGAGAATATATTCATGTTTTACTTTATCATAAAAATGCCACAATATCCCTCCATTAATGCTCCCATTAATGCCAGTAGAAATAGTGTCTAATTTTAATTCTGTAAATGCATATGAAATGCATTACTGGTGAAGTTTGAACACATTTAATTGTCATTGATTTTCCCACAGGTGAAAGTTAAACAGAAACTTAACCTTCCTTCTGAAACTTGTGGGACATAGGCTGCAATCCTGTGTGCGTGTACCTGGGAGTAAACTTCACTGAACCCAGTGGGATTTACTTCTGAGTAAATATTCATTGAAGGTTCTTAGCCTAATTCTATAATACTTCCCTAAAGCTACACTGATTTAAGTAGTGGGAAAGTTGTAGGCAAAGTTGTACTTGAATGTAAGAAAAAGGGTAGCTTACGTGAGTGAGCAACAGATTCAGTTTTATCAGCTTCTGTGTAATGATTTTCAGAGCTTTCAAATACTGCAAATGTTTAAAAACAGGTTTACACTCAGATAATGAAATACGTAAGAAAACACTTGAGCAGCACAAGATGCTTTTAATAGAAAAGGATCGTGAATTGGTACGCAAAGTACAAGCTGCAGAAGAAGAAGGCTTCCAAAAACTTGCAGCATTACAGGAGGAAAAGTAAGTATGTTCTTGTATGTTTTCTTCTCTTGCTCAAAAAGAGTTTAAAATTGTAGCAACTTCCCTGCCTATGAATATAGTCATTGTGCATTATGTTCCAGCTGTAAAATTGCTGCTGCTAGTTGCTATTGCTACAGTGGACAGGGTGTTTTAAACGCATCTCACATTGCTTCAGTATCCTGAAATCACTCTTGCCCTGTCCAAGGAAGCTGCTGAATTAGTTGTGCCTGGCTATGAAATCTGAGGAAAGGAGCTTGTGCTGTTTCTGCACTAGTCATGGAACACTGAAGCTATACCAGCCAAGTAGAAGTGTTCTCTCTCATATATATATGTTTATATATGTGTTTTTGTGATACGATTTAAAAAACAAAAATCTGTTTTTCACAGCTCTTAAACACTCCATAATGTTTCAGGTTAGAACTTGAAGCCAGATTATCTGAACTGGAGAAAATCAAAGTGGAGCAAGATACTCAGAGGCAGTTGGAAAAGGATGAGTACAAAGAGAAGTTATCTGCTCTGCAGGTGGCAGAAGAATCCAGCAGAAGGGAAATAAAGGATCTTAGGTAATTTGTAGAGGTTTTAATTCTATTTAGGAATTGGAGTTTTTAACACTTTATCAGAAAGTGTTATTGCCTGCTGAACAAAGCCCTTGACACTTCACTGCTTGTGTCTAAGCTGGGCAGATGTTTTTGTTTCTCTAGAAATGGGTTTCTAGAAATAGGTATTTAATTGGAAGACCCTTGTTTTGCACCATTTTCTTTGCCAGCTCAAGCATGCTGTTGCCTAAAGTTATTCTTGAAACTTCTACATTTTTCACAATTACACAATATGTGTAGCTGTACATATATTGTATTGTACGCTATAAAATACAGTGAAGAAACTGATAACCATTGTATTAGATTTTCTTTTTATATCTTATACACACATATATTGCTAAAAGTTGTTTGGAACCAGTCCTCAATACATGCATTGTCACTCCCATTCATTTCCTCAACATTCTTTCTCTCCTGCCCTTCAAGTTTGTCTTTCCAGTTTCAATATTCTCTAAACATTCTATCTGTTAAGAATTTTGGTTCGTCTTGTGAACTTTTTATATATTCAACCATGAATTCATACCCATTTACACTCTGATGCACACAACACAGTGAAAATCAAATGAGTCAAAGAGAAGGTCACAAGGAAAAGAAAAGGAGAGATTAAAAGAAAAGTGGGGAATTCAAGTCAAGCATAGCAGCAGGTGGTCTTCAGTTTTGTTTCCTTTTAAATTCTTTATCTGTCAAAAACATCTGTACCTCTTCTTTGTATAGTCAAATCCACTTAACTCTTCATGACCAGGTGTCAATGTATGTTTTTATACTATATTTCCAATATGCAATAATAGCCTTAATTTAAATGCCAATTTTGCCGTTCTAATCTTAAGCATTTTGTTCCTTCTCTAAGTTTGAAAAAGCTGGGATGTTTCCTAATATCAACACTCCATAAGACCACTTTCCACATTTTCCTAGGACCGACTTAGTATGCTTAGCCACTTCTCAAAATTCAGCAGTTACTGGACCTTTTCATTATATATGTTTCAAAATGTTTCCCTGTCCCCAACACTTCCAACAGGTATTAATATTAACCCACCATTTATTAAAACATTCCATTGGATGCTCAGTGCATTCTGTGCAGAATATTCTGCCGAATTAGTCTTAAGTATATATCCAAGCCTGAGAGAGGGACAATCTTATCACATTCATAAGCTATTCTGGTAACCTCTTTTGACTGAAGAGCAGGATAAAAATCATTTCAGTGATAAATATAAAGGTAATGCTGTGGAGTCTCTTTCCAATATGCTGGAAATTAGTTTTTCATTTAATTCCATAATTCCACTCTTGTGTCAGATTTTGTTTAATTTAAAAATGCCAATCTAGTGTAGACTTTTTAAAAATCACAAATCCTACTTTGTATTCATTTATAGGCTAAAGATTCAACAGCAAACTATTCATTCTGAGGAGCTTGAAAAAGAGAGAAGTGAAAATGCTAATCTAAAGGGGGTAAGATCCAACATCATACTCTGTCATCTTCTCAAAATAGATCACATGACTTTCCTGGTTTAATTGTAGCCGCTTGTATTGAAACCAGCATATGATAACAGGTGTGCTTGTCAGTAGTATCTGGCATGCAGATGTGCATTGCCTCTGAACAGGCTTGTTTCGTTATCATGGCAAGTAGCTGTTGTCTTATTCTCCATCACTCTCTCCTGTTCCTTTTTAAAGTGACTATCATCACATCTTATGGCAGTGAATTTTGGAAGTTAGTTATGTGCTGTGTGAAGAAGTGCTTTCTTTGTCCCAACAAGTCTGCCAAACATTTAACACTGGGTGACTAGAGTTGTTTTCCTGTGGGACCAATTTGTATAGGTGACTCCTCCTACTTGCTCCAGGAAGCAGGGCCATGCTAGATTGTCTTTAATGCACCTTCTGTGGAAGGCACTAACGTACCTCCAGTTCTTTATCATGCTCTGAGAAAACAACCCCCACAGCTTATTTAATATACGAGCTTGCAGCTGTATGCATATCACTGAAAAATAATACTTTTAAAAGATGCAAAAATGGCACACGGGAAAAATAAGAAAATGGCACAAACATGGCATGTGCAGGGAGGGCTGCAGGAGAGCAGGAAAAAAATGGCCAGCAGCCTTAATGAGAGTGTTTGGGTACAGAAGAGGCGGTTGGAGAGGGTGATCAGAGGAGGCCAGAGAGACTTGTGGAGAGGGTTGGAGAAACAATGGAGGCTTTTCAAGTGGTGTTCAGGGTGGCTTTTTAAACCGACTGCAAGTAGGCACTCATTTGCAGATGTCTGCAGTAAATGCACAGGTGTTGAGGGAGTAGGATCTATGGCACATTGGGTTGGGTCCTGTAGTGTGGCTCCACTTCCTATTGTTCACATGTAACTGCTACAGTTGAGTGATGTGTACATAGGGCTTATATGCTGTTTGGTGGGACTTCTAGAGCTTTGATAAATTATTTCATCTATCATTTTTATGTTTCTTTTGCAGCGCATCCAAGATTTGCAACTCCAAGTGGCTTCTCTGTCACAGTCAGAGAATAATTTTCTAGTTTCCAATCAGAAACTGAAGGAAATGATGGAAAGATTAAAACATGAATGTCAGAATGCGAGAAGTCAAGCAGAAAGGGCTCAGTTAGATTCAGAGAAGTATGATTTCATTTTTAATATTTTGCTACTGTTGTCTCAAGAAAGTAAAGTTCTGTGGAGAGTAAATGGCCCCAGATGTTTATCTTGGGTTCAGTTGCCTGTCTTATGAATTTTATCTATTATGATAGATTTGAAATGTGAATTAATTATTTCTTGGTTTACCTACTTATTTGATCGAAACAAAAAAGAAAAAAAAATTCCTTCCAGCTACTGGAAGGAATTAAAACTTTTTTTAAAAAATGTTTAATTTTTGTTTCGACCATGTCAGACCAACACGGCTACCTACCTGTACTTATTTGATAGCACTGATAACCTGAATGCAATCCCATGTACACTAATGTGGAAATAAGCCTTATTAAGCACAACATGCATAGGAATGTGCTGCACATTAAGACGATATACGTAATGTTGCCATAAAAACACATAGATTCTCTAGGTAGAATTGTGACATAAGGATTTATTAACTAATTATGTCTTTTCTGTAGCAGGAAAGTAATTTACCTTGTTCCATTAAGTGTGAATGTAGCCTGTACATATAGCCATGTACTTAGTTATCTCTTAATCTATCGTCTGCCTCTCACAGGAACTCACAATAAAAACAAAATACAGTATGATCACATCTTGCACACAATTAACTTGCACAATTTTATTCTTGCATGGTTGAAAGTTGGCTGGTTGAAACTGCTTTTGTATTGTACTTTCCTGGTGCAGAAAGAGCTTTTAAAATCTCTGGATGCTTGCTGGGCTCTTGGATGCTCTTGCAAGATCTCAGGAACTCAGGTGGCTCTGTGAGATCTCAGGAGAGCATCCAGAGCCTGGCAATCTAAAAGTTCTCCGCCTTGCTTGGAAGGTAAGGTTGGTCAGTTTTCTCTCTGGATGGATATTTGAACTCACAGGAGCCTTTACTTACTTCTACTAATTCATTTATAAGGCCATATAGAAGTGCCCCAACGTACAGTTTTGTAAGGGCTGATTTAGCACTTGACATCCTGCAAGTTTCAGATCACCTTTCCCATAGGTATGTCTGGGTTTCATTTAGCCATGTGCGATATACTCAGCACATTCATGAATGAGGTGATTAACTGTGGATTTGATATGCAGGGCAACCATTTTTTTCCCCCTCCAGAAATTTGGAAGACAAACATGTCGAATGGCTAGAAGAAAAACATAAACTTATTCAGCGTATTACAGAGGTAGAACAGAAGTATGACCAAATGAAAGAAAAATTGCACCGGGCAGCAGTTGCTCAGAAAAAGGCATGTCACTTACAGCATATATCTGAGGGAAACTTTTTCATTCTGGGTTAGCTAAAATTATGCTTCTATAACACGATTCTAATTGTAGCCAACATAATATTTGTAATTTGTAAAACAAAATATTGACCTCTATTGCTGAAAGCTTTTGTTTTAAATGGCAAAAAGAAGCTGTGATAGCACCGAGAAATACCCCTAGTTGTGACATCTAATTTTTGTTTGTGGATAGATATTAACAGCTACACACCAAAGGTAATTAGATTTTGAAAATATGTAGCTTTTTTTTCTCCCTCTGTGGAAAAATGCAAAAGTGTTGCAGAAATGTTTTCACAGCTTTGCAGAGTACCAGTGACCTTTCTTTCCTTCTCTCCCACACACCAAATAAATTAACAGAAAAATTCAGTGACAGAGGAGAGAAAGAAGCACAAGGCTTTGTCCCACTACTTGATGCCCTAGTAGGATGTGTTGTTCTTTCTGTTCCTCTTTTCAGTCAAGGTCTCTGTTTGCATCATTCCTGCTAGCCTTTCCCACTTTACAAATGATGCTTGTAATAAAATGACAATAATTTTGTCTCTCTTTTGGCAATCAAAGTAACTCCAAATGGATATGTCCCCGCCCCCAATAAATACACCAATTTTTCAAATGCTTCCTCTTCCATACTTGATTTTTTCCCTTATTGTAAGCATGTTGATGTGCTCAGTATTAAGTACCTCCTTCCCAATGAATATATGTAACTAATTTGATAATTTGGGGATAATACTCCAATTGGAGGATGTGGGTTAGAAAATGGAATGCTGCATTGGAGGTCAACAATCAAATGAATGTTTGTTTCTCTAACTATACATAGTATTTGCCCTATTTGCAGAGGAAGACACTTAATGACAAAAAGCAAAAGAGGTTACTGGAGAAGATAGAGCTGTTGGAAGCCAAGAGAGAAGAACTGGAAACGGAAAACCAGGTGTTAAATAGGTACATTGAGATCTTGCTTGCTCTTGAATTTTGCTGTGTTTTAGAGACAGAATGACTGTCATCATTAAGGTTTAACATTGCTTTCGACATACAGTAGTACCTCCGGTTACGTAACCCTCTGGTTACATAAACTTCAGGATGCAAAAGTGGCAAACCCGGAAGTATTTGACTGGGTTTTGCTGCATGCACAGAAGCAGTCCTCAGGTTGCAAAAACCTCAGGATCCGACCGGATCTCCAGAACGGATCCTGTCCGCAACCAGAGGTGCCACTGTCAATTCTTTGCTGCATCACTTGAGATGGCGTTGGTGGTAAAGTTTGCATGTTTGAAGACAGTGTCCTGTTTGTTTCACGTCTTGATTATTTTAGGCAGAATGTTCCTTTTGAAGAACATATTCGCCTTCAGAAAAGACTAAAGGATTTGCAGAGGAGACATAACGAATTCCGCAGGTTAATTCTGTTTCCCAACATCCCAGTGCTGAATCAAGTAGGCTTATTGTCTTCAACTCCGATACCTGGAGCAGAGGCATCCTTCCCTTTCTTGCCGGTAGGTGATAACTTACATGGCCGTTCTCAAAGAGATGGTTTAAGGTGGTGATAACAAGAAAATGAGCTTGTAACACAGGAAGAAGTGTTGAAAGATTAAAATTCGAAGCAGGTTTCTGAAAGTTTTGGAGACAGTATGAGAAAATATATAAAACAGCCCCAAGGTAGTCTGTGGTGGACTAGACCCAGAATTCAAAGAATTACCTTAAGCAAAGCCAGTAAGAGTTTTTACTTCATTGCTTTAAACATCAGAGTTCTGTGTTCTTTTTATAAAAAAATGCTTTGGGAAGACTTTTGCTTTCAAAAGTTGTTCACCATATTACATGGATATCTGCTGTTTAGAGAAACAGAATCCCAACACCCTCTCATTTGGATTATGGACTATTTTATATACAGGTTATATATATATAGGTTTCATATTTAATTTTTTTTTAAAAAAACAACAACATTGACTTAGTGAGGCGTACAAAAATATCTAAAAAGTAAACAGAAGCTGGAAAGGCCCAAGCACAACATCAGATTGCGATGAAAGTGTTAGTCATAGAATATCTCTAAATGTTAAACATAATGGGTTGCTTCTTAATTTCAAGGAGGAACAACATCAAAAAGAGCTTTCCCTGCTTCGCAAGCGCTTGGAAGAACTAGAAACCACCCAGAGGAAACAGCTGCAAGAGCTTGAGGCCTCTACTGAACGAGCTCGGTCAGTAATAAGCACGGACTCGAACTCTGATAGACATAAGCTTGTTGAAGAGTATGGTCTACCAGCTGGGGATGCCAAATAAACACTTGACTCTAAAGCATCATATACTTTTTGTCCTTTGCCAAAAACACACGCAGAAGTGCCTTGAAGTAGAGGATAGACTGCATCATTTTCTATATTTTTAATTGATTGTTTTTTAAAAGTTACAACAGCAGTAGAATTCAAGAAAAGAATGAGGGGTGTGTGTGTGTGTGTGTGAGCTCTTCGAGTTTAGATTATAAGAGGAGATCCATTATGTTGCACTAAACCTTTTTTTTCTAACGACTTTTCTCAAGTCACTTAGGGAGTGTAGTAGCTGTGTGGAAAAATCCCCCTTTCCAGTTTGATCATGAAGTTCTCCATAGTACTGTGAGCTTGAGGCTGGCATCATGCAATTAAAAATACTGAAACAACCCAGAACATTATTAGTTGAACCCTAACAACTAAAGGCAGGTAAAATTCTGGGAATTTGATCTCTGCCTTTATAAAGTACTTTATTTTCTGCACTTTAATATGATTATAAAGGATATCAGAAGTAACAATATTTTAAAATGATTATGAATTATGAATATATGCTTTTTACCTTTATAGAGAGATGTGTGTGGTGCAAAACAATTTTTGTTTGTTAACAAAAAAGTGAACAAATCTATTTATTATAATATATTTTTGTAAAATCGACTTCCTTGTTGTGTGTTATTTAATTGCAGCAGTGGTGTAAGAGCACTGATTTTCTTATTTTAATACAGTCTAGGGGTTTTTTGTTCCTAAAAAGTGCCCTTGATTACCATGCAAATAATTTAAAATGCATCTGGTTCCTTTTCTTTGTGTAACAGTGAAAATACAGCTTTTGTGATGGCATATGTGTTGGAAGTTGCTCAGAGTTTCATGCTATTCACCTAATGTCATCCAGTTTTGGGTTCTAATGGGGAACAAGCCATGCAGGGGAACAATCATTTTTCTGGTGGTTCTAGATATTATTTCAGATATGAAATAACTTCCTCCTACAGTTTTGGAGACAGACTCAAAACTGATTGTAGATGAACTATGGTGGCTCTGCCCCTCCCTGCTCTAATCTATACAACTCTTGTCAAGCAGTCCTGCATGACAATTCATTAAATTAGTTTTCACAAGCGGTTTGGTTAATCTTAAAACTATCAGGTAATCACAGAGAATCCAAAAGCTATAGTTATTGTTTTTGGCTGTGGTGAATTTATGCTAGTATGTCTTGAGTAATTGGGTCTAGGGAAGAAGTGGAAGATTTCCTCAACAAACTGATGTCTAGTGGATGAAGAGATCACCTCAATTCCTGAGTCATCGATTAACAAGTAAAAGGAATATTCACAGGTAATCTCTGATTCCTTCACATGCTGTCTGTAACTTGAATATCAAAGTGCCATGTATGTTGAAGTGCAAATATTAGAAGGCGGCAATAAGGTCTAGAACGTATTCTAGGCATACTTTATGCACCAGGATATATGATTTTAGAACAGCTGTGTCACGATACTTGTTTAGCTCTGAATAAGGCTGGGCCTTCTTAGGTTATGCATATAAATAGGGAGTTATTTCCCAACTGGAATCTTAAGTCAGACCATTGCTTTGTATAGAATACCAGCCAGATTCCAGAAATTCCAAAATTGTGATACGAACCTCCAGCTGAGAGACCAGAGAAGAATGGAGAAATGGTCATTTCATGCCACTCTAGCTTTCCTTTTGTAAAGCAGGGATTTTGCAATAAAAGTCTGACATGTGTTCTAACTTTGAGTTGCTTTGAAAAGTTGAAGTGTATATATAATTAAAACTACAAGTTAAACAAAAAGACAAGTTAGCAAAGTAAACAACAAATACTTTGTATTTGAAATAAACATCTCATGTAAATATCATGTATTTTCCATCAATGCATTTTTATACAAATGTCTCATTTTCATAGGAGTTATTAAGATGTATCATGATCAGATGAAATATTTACCTGCAGACATCTGAAAAATAAGTTTTGATTGTTTTACGCAGTTTACAATAAGTGTTATGCTTTCAGCTGTAGATTGTCACAAATATTTCATTTCACTATTTAGTTCCTCTGACTGATGCAAGATATTACCGTACAGTTATCAAGCCAATCAAAGGTCCTACAAGCAACAACACAGCTTGACACCTACATTAGTTTCATAAGTTACAGTTGAGGTTAATATCAGATGAGCACTTTACAAAGCAGTTCTGCCATGAAAAAATACCTGCAATGTTCCTGGTAAGACAACTATCCTATAGTGTTGACCACTGTTTGTGACTCTTCCCACTCATTTGTATTGCCTGGAGAAGTGACCTGCAAATTTGCTTCCCAATGCCAAGATAGTTGTATTAATTTCATTAATTGTAATGTTTTGTGAATGTAATGCTTTTTACATACACTTAAGCTTTATTGTGATTGTCACAGTCTGCACTTCTAGCATTTCTAACCTGCCAACTTAGCATAACACTTCATGCTTCTGCTGAAATGGATGGTGGGCCATGAAAGCCAAAGACTACTGTAGCTACCCCAGCTGGAAAACACGCATGTACTTGCAAAGCTACGTAGAATTTATTTTGGTAATCCTTCCATTTATCTAGAATTTTAAAAAATATGAACAACTGCAGGTACAAAATAAATCAGAGCACCCTTTTCTGCCTCAGAAAAAGGGTCAATTAAAAATACCTTAATACTTAGTGGTCCCTGAGTTTGTTTTGAAACTTATCTGTTGTCTATGCAGGGGGAAGAAATGCTTAGAACATAGATAATGCTGGACACAGCTATAGCAATTGAAAATTTCAGTGGGATGTGAGCCAGCCAATCCATTCTGCATGCTTCTCCACAAGAAGGTATGTAAAGTGTCCCATATCATTCCACGTAGGTTCCAAACTGTTTTCTTGGAATGCTGCAAATGACCTCAGTAGGCCGGGCCTCCTAGATCCAGTGGTTATGCTTCTTTAGGCTGCAGCACCCAAGTATCTGGAACATACTGCATGTTTGTGCTCATGTGGAACTTAGAGAAGGAGGTTGTCTCAGTTCAATGAGGTAAGGAAATTATTTTGGCAAAGTAGGCCTTTGGAGCACTATGCTGAAAATGAAATTCAAGCAGGTTGGTTTTATAGATTTGTGGCTCAGGGCCTTTTTTAAAAAACCAACAACAAAACCCACATCAAAAGTGCTTAAAACACTGCCAAAATTACTTAATGTAAGATGCTCCCTGATGCATCAGTCTGAAGGTCTCTATCAAGTGCAGCATCTTGCTTCCCACAGGCAAGGGAAATCTGCACATGGCAGCAAGCTTCCAGTCCTATGTGCCTGGCTGCATATTTACATCAACAATGTAATGTTTATCCAGGCTGCTCTGAGATGCGTCTTCGGTGCAGCTAGGGATGCTCATTCCCATCTGGACTTACTGTTGCATACTATTAATGCTTGAGGAGAACTTGATGCTTTGAATGTTCCACTGACAGTAGCAGTTTTTAAAGTTCATACTAGCTTAGTAAGGGAGCAGTTGATTCATCTGAAATCCACTTGCATTTTTTCTTTTCGTCAACTAAGGATTTTATATACAGCAGCTGCTTCTGTGCTTCTTCCAGCCCTCGTTCTTTCTCCAATTTATTCAGTATCTATGGAAACAAAAGAAATGTGTGCAGCCTTATTTTAACACATTTTTTCAATGTCACAGTAGCTCTGCTTGAGCAAACCACATTTCCTTCTAATGCCAGCCTATGCATCTTGTTATCCTGTGAGTGACAATAAACTTATAAAACACTTCCTCTGACAAGAGCTACCTAAATTAAAAACCACAAACATTAGTAAATGTAAGCCCAAATTTATGTAATGGTAGCAGCACAATATGAAGTAAGCATATCAATGTGCAACAGTCATGAGGAAAGACACAGCCAATATGGGAAAGCTGTCCCGTCCCCCAGTGGCATAACAAGGGCAAAGCAGAAATTTGTATCAATAAAATGACCACATCCTTTATTCCAAAGCCACAGACTGAAACATTTTCAACAGTTGTAAGAATAGGGTGTGATTTGAAGGGGCATGTTTAGACTAAGATGATTAATCAGTCACACTTTGGAAGCTATGAAATGGGGAGAGGAGTGGCCCAGTTTTAGGTTCCACTAAAGGGGAATTATATGTGGCATCAAAAGTGTTTAGAATTTGGATGAGTAAACAGGTATTTATGACAATAAACTTTAGTGAAACTTGGTCACTGCTTTTTAATCATATTGCTTAATCTCATAACTTGGTAAAGGTTCCTGTTTCAGGTCCTACCAGGTATCCCCTTCCTCTGTTCTCATCAGACTAATCCTTAGTTAACTTTCTGTTCAACTCTAACCAGCCTGACACCACTCATTAAGCCACTACCCCTGACATGCGGGATAGTTTGTGCATTATTAAAATTGCCATAAATAAGTTTTATTTTACCTTACAGAATTTGACAGTAGATCAACAGTGATATGCCTATATATATATATGCAAATAGAGCACATTATAATAAATGGATTTAAATATAATACAAGCTGAACTGTTCTACAATTAAAACATTGAAGTAACCTTTAAATATAAAAAGACATGCAGTGGCAGTCCTTGGGGTTTCAAATTTCAGCAGCAACCTGTGCAATGCCAAAAGTTGGCACGCTCAACCACCTCCTGCGTTCCATTTTGTACGTGAACCAAGCTGTATATTTAGGTTCTGATCAAAAGGTACATGTGCACTGTACATTACTCATGGAATAATAGTGGTCTGAATGTTTACAGACTTCCTCAGTCAACCACTCAGAAGTTTTGCAGCCCCAGGCACAGTGTAGTATAGATAAATGGCATACTACTAAACATTTTGGTAACTAGAGAAAGAGAGGGAGTGAAAAGAGGAACTTACATCATCATAATATCTTGCTATGTAGTGGTAAATTTTAGTCAAGGCTGCAGACTCATTAAATTCATTTTCATGTTTCTGCGGGGGGAGAAAGGGAAACTGGTGAAACAAGACTAATAGCATATGAAATAGTTAATAATGACATGGCTTGCAGACAACATTGAGCCAAACCATAGCTGAGTGCAAGCAAGCAGATGTACAGTGGTGCCTCGCTAGACGAAATTAATTCGTTAATTCGTGTAACGAATTTTTCGTCTAGCGAGTCCCGGTTTACCATAGGAATGCATTGAAACTTAATCAATGCGTTCTTATGGGCTCCGGGGGACTGGCAGCGGGGAAGGCAGGCAGGCGCTTGCTCTCTTGCCTGCCGGCCTTCCCCACTGCCTGTCACACAAAGATCGGAGGGCGTTGCTTGCCGGGGCTTGTCAACCCCGGCAAACAGCGCCCACCGATCTTCGGATCTGTGTTGTGTGACAGGCGGGGGTGGGGGGAAAGCGGAAGATCGTTCCTCTGTCTTTCCCCCGCCCCGCCTGTCACACAAAGATTGACGGGCGCTAATTGCGGGGCTTGTCAACCCCAGCAAACAGCGCCCACCGATCTTCGGATCTGTGTTGTGTGACAGGCGGGGGTGGGGGGAAAGCGGAAGATCGTTCCTCTGTCTTTCCCCCGCCCCGCCTGTCACACAAAGATTGACGGGCGCTAATTGCGGGGCTTGTCAACCCCGGCAAACAGCGCACGCCGAGCTTCGGCTCTGTCCCCCGATGCACTACGGCTCGGGGAAGCAGGCAGGGAGACGGCAACAGTCCGCAGCAGTTCCCGGGCTGTTGCCATCTCCCTGCCTGCTGCCCTGAGCCGAAGCACCCGGGGTACGGAGCCGAATTGGAGCACTGCGAGGGGGAGGCGAATGGCGAAAAGCCCCCTCCCGCGCCGCAATTCGGCTCGGGGACTGGCTTGGCGGTGGCAGGAAGAAGGGGAGGAATTCCTCCCCTTCTTCCCGCTGCCGCCAAGCCAGTCCCTGAGCCGAAGTGCAGCGTGGGAGGGGGCTTTTCGCCATTTGCCTCCCCCTTAGCTCGGGGAAGGTAAACGGCAAAAGCCCCCCCCCCGGGCGCTTCAGCTCGTGGAAGCAGGCAGGGAGATGGCAACAGCCCCGGAGCTTCCACGGGCTGTTGCCACCTGCCCGCCTGCCTTCCCCAAGCAGCGCCCGCCGATCCTCCGCTTCCCCCCGCATCCCGCCTGCCACACAGCGGGGATCGTAGGGGGCTTGAGAAGCCCCCTACGATCCCCGATGTGTCGGGTAGGATGGGGGGAAGCGGAGAAAAGATCCTCCGCTTCCCCTTCCATCCCGCCTGCGCTTAGGCTTCCTTGGCAAAGGCAAGCGGGGGACACCTAGCCCGCCTGCTTGCCTTCGCCGAGAAGGCGCCGTTGCCGCCTAATGCCGGCTCTGTCGGGCGGGGGGGGGGGGGAGAAGCGGACTCCGCTTTCCCCTCACCCCGCCCGACACAGCGGGGATCGGACAAAGCTGTCGGTGGCAGGGGGAGAGGAACGAAATCGCTTGCCTTCGCCGAGAAGGCGCCGTTGCCGCCTAATGCCGGCTCTGTCGGGCGGGGGGGGGGAGAAGCGGACTCCGCTTTCCCCTCACCCCGCCCGACACAGCGGGGATCGGACAAAGCTGTCGGTGGCAGGGGGAGAGGAACGAAATCGCTTGCCTTCGCCGAGAAGGCGCCGTTGCCGCCTAATGCCGGCTCTGTCGGGCGGGGGGGGGGAGAAGCGGACTCCGCTTTCCCCTCACCCCGCCCGACACAGCGGGGATCGGACAAAGCTGTCGGTGGCAGGGGGAGAGGAACGAAATCGCTTGCCTTCGCCGAGAAGGCGCCGTTGCCGCCTAATGCCGGCTCTGTCGGGCGGGGGGGGGGGAGAAGCGGACTCCGCTTTCCCCTCACCCCGCCCGACACAGCGGGGATCGGATAAAGCTGTCGGTGGCAGGGGGAGAGGAACGAAATCGTTCCTCTCCTCCTGCTGCTGAGCCTGCACAGATCCCGGGGTTTGGGGAAGCACTTGCAGCTTGTCCAAACCCCGGGATTTGTCCTTTCTGTCGGCGGCGGGGGGGAGAGGAAGGAAGGAAGAGAAAGGGCTGCTTTCCCTTCCTTCGTTCCTCTTCCCCCCCCCCTCCGCTTCTCCCCCGCTAGTTCCTCTTTGTGTTCTGCTGGTCTCTGCCAGGGCAGAGACCAACGGAACACAAAGGAGAACCAGCTGCAGCAAAGGGAAGAAGGCAAAGGAAGATCAGCTGAGAGGCGCTGACAGCTGTCAGGACCTCTCAGCTGATCTTCCTTTGCCTTATTCCCTTGCTACAGCTGGTTCCCCTTTCGCTAGATGAATGTCCTGATTTTCTGATCAGAGGTTTTTATGGCCACGCTTCGCACAATGAAGCGGTGGCCATAGAAAAGCTTGTCGTATAGTGAGGCAACCTCCGGTCAGAAAATCCTTTCGTTAAGCGGAATTTTCATCTAGCAGGGCATTCGTCTAGCGAGGCACCACTGTATGGCTTTCTGGAGTGAAGATCACAGCCGCCGTTATACTCTACTGGGCCTGCTACTGCTCTACTATACATGGACGTTATGTCCCAACAAAGGCTCATGGTATTATCTACAGGTTTGGACATAAACACTATGCCAAACTATGGCTTAATGCCTCAGCAGCACTGTGGGAGAAACACAGTGGCCACAATCTTTGCTCTAGGAACTCACGTGTTTGGCTTAGGACTTGGTGTGAACTGGGTTAATAAATATGCAAGGTGAGGGAGAAACATTACTAGTGTTTGCAGGGCACCATTGGGATGTTTCTCATTCAAGAGGCCAGTTCTTACTTTATGGCCAAGGCACAGCATACCGCCATACCATCTGCATAGGTGGGCAGAAACAATGAAATGATACCTTAGATTCCCGAGTTAAAAATTCTTCTAGCTCCGAAGTGGTCAATGAAGGCAAATCCCTAATTGCTTTATAGAAAGCTTTAACCTCTTCTTTATAAAGTGGAATATCCTTAGCATAGAGAAGTTTGTTTGTTGGTGCTTCCTTTAAAAAAGAAAACAAAGGACAACTAATGTTACAAATGGTCACAGCTATGCTGCAATTCTTTTTTTGGATTCCTGTGAAAATTCAGTTAATTTCTATACACTATATTTCAATATAAATAATGTCAGGCTGACTTACAGTGCCAAACAATTAAAGCACAGAATAAAATGGCAGGTTTACAGCATTAAAACTGTACGGCAGTTCAGATTTTAAAGGCCCTTTTTGGTAGTGAGAGTTGGAATTAGTTAGTTATTATCATTTTTCTAACAAAAATGGATACTGAATGCTGCAATGGATTGTGATAGTTTGTTTTAGTTACATTTTTGGTGGTGTACCTTTTTATTACAGTATGATTTGGTGATGGCCCCTTGGCTAAGCAAGACGGATATTAAAGGCCAGGGAGAATAAAAAGGTAATTGTCTGGCACTGAAAAGACAACCATCTGTAGGGTCAACATCAAGAAGGGCAACTTCCCAATCATCACCAGCTTCACATCAGACAGCTGGGTCCCTTGAAGGAAGGTTAACCACACCCGTTCCTTACAAGTCAATAAGGGAAGCCTCTTGGTAGCTTTGAAGTTTCAATCACAGCCACTTGCTCAGATGCAAAGGGAATTGCATCTTTGGCTCAAATTTTAAACTTTAAACAGGGTTAAGCATTAAATATAACAGAGCGCAGCAGTTGCTTTTTCATGAGCAGTGTGGTGGAAGCCTGAAAGATAAATCTAGCACTTCTGAAATTTCCTTTATTATTTCCATTCTGACTTTTTTGTGCACTAACATTAAAAACTTTAAAATAGGAAATATGTTTCCTGTATGCAAATCAGACAATTGGTGTCATTATCTTAGTGGGGCACAGAAAGAGTGTGTGTGTTAAATGTAAACTACTTGATCTCCCACAGCCTCGTCTATTAAGTGAACCTGATGCAGCAAGGATTGTAATATGCACAACTCCAGATGCCAGATAGAGCTTATTAACTATGTAACTCCCTTTATGGATCTAATCCCACAAAGCACTCTGAATGTGGAAACCTGCACACTTAAGTTCTTGCAAGTTCAGGGCATGCATGTGAAGCGGAGTGAATGCTGAATTACAGAAGAATGGTCTGGAGTAAAATGATTGCCTTCAACAGAGACAGTACTGTAGAAAAATTGGTTTGCAAGGTATAGCCCATAGGTCGGCAACTTCCAGCCCATGGGCCGGATGCGGCCCATGACATCTGTGCCCACGAGCAGCCCGGTCACCGAGCCGCCCGCTCGGCAAGTCCCCCGTGCGCTGCGCTAAACCGGTGCAACGTGGCGCGGGGACTCGCCGAGTGGTGCTGGAAATCACTTCTGTGCATGCCCAGACGCAATTTTCAGCTTCTGGACATGCGCAGAAGCGATTTCCATCGCCGTGCTGCCCATGTCCGGGGCTCCGGAAATCGCGTCTGGGCATGCGCAGAAGCGATTTCCGGAGCTCTGGACATGGGCAGCACGGCGATGGAAATCGCTTCTGCACATGTCCGGCCCATGGAAGATCGTCTGTGGGAATGATCCAGCCCACGGCCGGAAAACGTTGCCAACGCCTGGTATAGCCTAAGGAAAGGGTGTGTAAAACATGAAATCGAGATACTACCTTTCCCAGTTGTTGCTCTGATAGAGAAAAAGCATCCATAAACGCTTGTGCAATTACTGACAAACAGCCATCAAGATGTGGAGTCTTTTTAATATCAAAGACAAATTGAGGGTTCTTCAGTATATTCACCCAGAAGCGAAGAGGAAGACTGGCAAGAGAAAAGGCAAACTTCAAATTAATAATGTTCCAGGAAAAGTTTATTAATCCCACTAAAAGTAATTTAACATCAGTGCTTCATGCAAGTTAGCAGCCTAATAAATAATCATGTCCTCAGTTGATAGTATATTTCTAATGTGCCCTTCACTACTGAACATACTACCAGTTCTTGCATTATTATGTTTGAGTTTTACATGAAGCACATTCATTCATATATATATATATATATACCTGTTAGTTTTCCATATATGGACCACATCAGGATCTGTAAATTTCTTATTTTCAGCCTGAGCATCCAAGAAGTCAAAAAAATATTTCACAGCAACTGGGGCTTTATTGTTTGGTAAAGTCCAAATGCTCCTAAACAGCTCTTCAACAACTGAGTGAATTGCAACCTTTGAAAGAAAGAAAAAGGCGATGCTTTTATTGCTTAGACAAAAGAGTTTCTGAGATGTAAATTAACAAAACAACGAGCTCCATCTATCAAGGACAATTTGTGCAACAAGAATGGAGCTGAACATTCTTCAGTCACCCATTCAAGACTGGCACTATCACAATGTATAAAAGCCATTTCTCAGTGTTTTCTTATACTTCAGATCCATCTCAATGGAAGGGGCAGCTCTGTATGCATCTGTACACAATAATTCCCTTTTCATGTAAATGAATGGGGAAGCCCAGTTGAGCTGCATGTGCCAAGAAGGAAAAACAGATGTAGGTGGTTACTATAGATTCTACAATCTCATTCTGTGTTTTTAAGTCACATCAGTTAATTGCTGCCCCTTTGTGAAGCTTCTTAATCTTATCTTTTCTGGCCTAGCCTGAAATAAAGTTCAGCACTTACCTTTGTAGAAAGGAGTTTAGTAAGATACATTTCCTTCACTTTGAATTTTTGTTTTCCTTTGTGTTTTGCACCCTGTGTATCTTTGGCTGCTTCAGAATCTGGTAATATCTGTAAGAAAGGTTTACATAAATGTGTATGCAGTTTCAGTGCTTAAGGGGGGTAATAATATATAACAAAAACATCTAGTTGTCCGATATTGCTGACTTACCAGATGGCAATAGTCGTTCGGGTATTCCCCATCTGAGAAACATGCTTAAAGGGGAAGAGAGAGAATGAATGAAATGCACACAGTGAAAGGGATTGTGCAGTTGCCAAGAAAGGACATCCAGGTAATCCATGTTTAATTATATTCCTGTGCAGGACCTTGAGGTTGCGTAATTGCCACCCTGTGCTCCTTTGGGAGGAAGGGCGGGATATAAATGTAATAAATACACAACGTAATTCCCACCACTCTGTGCAGTAAGAAGACAGGCCAAATAAATTATCTGTATCATTGGCTTTACTGCTCCCTTTTGCCAGCTGCTGTCACAAAATATCATCCCAGCCCTCTGGGAGCAGGAAGAAAAGCAGAATGAAACATCTGCTGTAGCATTCTGTTGCATTCGTGAAACCAACCCTGCATCAATCTGATGTGTAAAATTACAAATTTCTCTTGTGCCTTGTCTACTTTGGCCTTAAATGGAACCTCTATATTCTCTGCAAACATACAAGAAAGGGTAATATTATCTTTATGACCTACATAAGCTTCCCTGAAGCATCTGGCTGTATGCTTAATGATCTTTTAGACTAATCGGAGCTTATTCCAAAATGGGGAGCCTGTGGCCCTCCTGATGTTACTTGAAATCAGTCCCAGCCAGTATGGCTAATGGTTCAAGATGGGGGGAGTTGTAGCCCAACATCTGGAGGGCCACGGGTTCCCCATCCTTGTGAGTTTCTTCAACTTATTCTTTTTATAGATCATAAAACTGGGCCCTTCGCATAAACCAGGGGTCGGTAAGGTTTACCTCGCCTGGGCTGGTTAACTCCAGCAGAGATCCCTCTATGGGCCGGATTGTGCATGCGGCTGTGATTTCCAGCGTCGGTGTCTGAGCATGCGCAGACATGACTTCCGGCACTGCAGAAGCGAGTCCCCGCACTGCGCTGTGCCAGTTTAGCGCAGTGTGTGAGGACTTGCCAAGCGGGCAGCTTGGTTCGGGGGTAGCTCGTGGGCTGGTTAAACGACCCCCATGGGCCTTAGGTTGTCTACCCCTGGCATAAACTGCTGCTTAAGAACTATGGCTCAAATGATCTGCTATATACTCATAGCTCTATAAAACCCATTACAGTGGGGGCAGGAAACTGTTCATATGTAGCTGGACTACAACTTCTGCTATCCCTGACCATTGGCCTCTCTGGCTGTAGCTGGTGGGCATTGCAGTCCAACAACCTATGGAAGGATCCCCCATCCTGCCATCACAATTATATAAATCAGGCTTGCATTGCTTTCAGTACCTGATAGATCTGTTTTTTTCTTAAAGATTTTAATAGTTTCTCCATCTGAAATCTGAAAAGGAAATAAAACAGCTTTTGTAATATGTATTTTTTCTGCAACTACATGGTTCCTCAAAGTTCACATGATCTACTGTATGTGACTTGTTACTTCATTCCCAGCCAGCACAGGCCCATACACAGCACAGATCAAAGAATGCTTTATGTTCTGTGTTCATTTCCCCACTCTGAGGCTTCCTAAGTGCAAAGTTTCTATTCTGATGCAGCCAGCCAGCCATGCAATGAAGGCTGACATTCCTTTTTTAAAATCATTTTTATTAATTTTCCAATAAAAACAGCCAATTAACATATCCATAATCATAATCCAATTAAAAACAATAAATTTAAAAAACCAAATTACAGTCCTAATTATTAATTTTTCCAGGCTCCCCATAGTCTGGACCTCTTGAAGTATATCTCCTATATCTTCATTCCTGCCGCCTTCTTGTTATTCTCATATTTTCCACATTCCAATCTTAACGCTTTAAAGTTCTCCGTCCCTGGCTATGCAATTCTCAATCATGTCAGAAATCATATATCCTTGATGCAGCTTGACAATCTCGGACTATCTGCAGGTCTAGGAGACAGTCCTCCCCCACCCTGGGGAGTCTGCCAGGGCTAATTACCCGCATATCAACCCTGAATCATCGGCATACAATTATCCGATTGTATGGGAGTCAGCCATTTCTCACCGCCGGAAACAGGAAGCCGAAGGCTGACGTTCCTAAAGGGCCTTATATTTTGGGATGTGTGCAATACTTTTTTAAAAATGTAATGTGATGTACTTATTTGAAAGCACATGTATCATAATGACTGCTTAGGCATAAACTGGTCACATTCCACTGCATGAGGTATGTGCTGAAGCATGCAGTCCAGGTTTTCCCATTAATCAAGTGGGACAACAAACCTTGGAATGGCTGGATTAAGAGTTCCAACCAAAACAGTGCTCATAGGCTGTTAAAACCATAAACATTCTGATGAGCCAGGCTGTTATCCATATAATGGGTCCAAAAGTAATCCAGCTGATAGCTGCAGTGCTCAGCAGTTGAATGCTGTGTGTTTGAAAACACAGTGCTTCCATATTGCTACTCAGTTACTGAAATGACTTGCACAGAATAGGATGCCTTCCAAAAATGGGGAAAAGTGAATCACAGTGCAGCAGCTGGCCCAGTGTAAAGCTTATACTTTGCCAATAGAATCCTGCAGTTACACCAAAATTTACGAAGTGCATGAAAAATAGATTTTGCTCAACTGATGAAGTGTTTTATGACCTGAAACAGGAAATTTACAAAAACTGAAATACGAAGAACATAAAAAACTGCATTTGTTTTTCTCTTTTACTATCGGACTATCCATCCAGCAAAATATTACCAAGGCCAAATGGCAGTGTCTCTCCCAAATCACAGGCAGCTGTTACTGAAATCTTTAAGTAGAGATGGCAGTGATTAAAACTGGAACCTTATGCATGCACAGCTTAATCTTTACTACTGAGCTATAGGGCTTTCCCCAAATACAAATAAAAGAACATGAAGCACAGCCAAGCAGAGGCAAAATGAAGATAGCAAAAACAAAGTAAAGATAGCTCCTAATAAAATCTAATCTCTCAAGGGGCACAGGGCTAACAAAAGGGTAAATAAACATTTAAGTACAAGAAAATACGTGTATTTTGTGGGTGAGTACTCAAGATGAATTCAACCGGATTTATGGGGAAAGAGCATTGCAACAAATTTCACTTCCCTCTGTGATGAAGTGCTAAACATCATTGACAAAAATGGAAAAGGGAATATAATATTCCAGAACCTTTGTAAGTCTTTGAAAACATCTCAGATTACACAATCATAAAAAAATTAAAGGGAACATAAGAGAGATTTTGTCGTTTTGTGTACTTGACTAGATACCTGGAAAGGCAATGAGTAGGTGTAAATCATAGGAAGCAGACCAGTGGTCCATCTAGCTCAGTATTGTCTACACAGATTGGTAGTGGCTTTCCAGAGTTTCAGGCAGGGAAGTCTCCCAACCCTATCTTGGTAATTCAGGGACTGAACTTGGTACCTTCTGCATGCTAAGCAGATGCTCCAGCACTGATCTCCTTCCCCAAACCACAGTAGGAAAGAACACGGTAACACAAAGTTCTGCCTTATACCCAGTTAATTCTAGTGACCCCAATCCAACTAAGAGCAGCTATAACTAAGAATTTTGAACTTGGTGGGACTTGTGCTGCACATACAATTGAAACCATTTCAGTAACTTGGTTGTGACCAATTAAGTCCCTTTGATTACGCTGGAAACGGTTTAGGAACAAACTTTAAAAAGCTTAACTTTTGACTGGTCAATGACATTTATGTTTGGCATGAAAAAGGTTTCATTTTTCTCTCTATGAATTTACTGTTTATAAACACTCAGAACTAATGCTTTTTCAACCAAATGTGCATGGAAATGTAGTTTGGCTAACAGTGCGATCCTGTGTCTCACAAGTACTATGAGATTTACTCCCAGGAAAGAATGTACAGGACTGCAGCTTAAGTGACTTCTTGTAGACCCACATCAAGCAAGTGATAGCATTAGCAAGAGAATCCTGGTCCAGTCTTTCAGCTGGACCATATGACAACTATTAGATACAGTATTTGAGAAGATCATGGAAGTTCATAGAATCTTACAGTTAGAAGGGACAACAAGGGTTATCTAATCCAATTCCCTGCAATGCGGGAATCTTTTGTCCAACATGGGTCTTGAACCCATGACCCTGAGATCAAGAGCTCATGCCCTACCGACTGGACTATCCCAGATTGTCCTTACAAAAGAGAGATCTTCAAATTATTAAGGATTTTTGTTCTTACCGCATAATGTCGTATGGTGTTCAGCTTGGTAATTCCATTTTCCAGAATCTCAGAGGAACTATCTATGTCCAAAAGTTCGGTTGTTTGTGCACCTGACTGAAGAGCTGCCAAACAATTAAAACAGTTGCAATTCAAACATATTCTGTGCTTAGATTTTAAGATGCTACTAGTGGCTTGCGAGGCAACCCTATCATATTTTGCCATTCTGTTAAAATTCTCATAAGAGGTCAAGATGCTAAAAGTACTTGCATTGATGAGGCTGGGTTTGTGCACCATTTGAAACCATATTCCATTCCTTCATGGCCACATCAGCTTCTGTATCACAATAGGGTTTTGAGAACAGCTATTGAGGTGGATCACTACTACCAGTGCTGTACTGGTTATTCCCAATGGATCATTCTGCTTCGGCTAATACTGCAACAACACAGACTGAGATACTGTGCTTGCCAAGCATTTAATTTGCCCGGTCCTCAGTAGGTTGCTACATATTACATAAGCTAACTGTAATCCACAAATGACAGAATTTGTTTAGTTAAAACAGATTGGTTTTAATGAATTCAAAGTACAGTAATTTGTGGGTCTCATCTGTTAAGAGCAGAGAAATCGTCATTTGTGGTTTTTCAAAAACCCATTATTAAATTATGCTCTAAGAGTAAACAAAGGAAAATAAATGCCTGATTATAAAGTTATATCAAATATAGGGCAGTGGCAATGCCTTACCCAAGGCCATTTCATTGAGCTGAAGACCATATAGAGAGCCATTCTTGTTCAGAAAGACTTGCAAGATCTTCTCTTTGGCTTGCCCTATGGTGTCACAATCCAGGACATTAACTTGAATTGTCTGAAAAGCGCCTTCACACTCACTTTGTGGGATATTTTCAAAGACAACATTTAATTCCTGAAAGAGAACAAATGTTTAAACACACTATAATTTACAACCCAGATTTAAAGCACATAAAAACCCTTGGTGAATAAAAAGATAACCACCTGCCACTGAAAAGACCTTATAGCTGGTGCCAAGGAAGTCTTTCTGGAGAGCCTATTTCATAGCCGAAGTGCCACCACTGAAAAATCTCTCTCCTTGACAGCCACCTGACTCACTTCGCTTGGAGCAGGGCCTCCAAAGATTATCTTAATGTTCAAGCAGTCATATGTAAATCACTTGTATGCAAATCATTATAATCTGTGTTAGCAAATCTTGTATTATGTCAGAGGAAATTAATATAGACCTTTCAAAAACTTGTTTTCACACTTCACAGTTACTCAGTCCCAACTGAGCTAGTGTGCTAAGTTTGGACCACAGACAGCAAAGTTCAGTTTCATACCCAAAAGCATGCTGAGTGGACTTGGGCAAGTCAGTAACCTGATCTATTCATAATAAAGCATAATTTTCATGTATGAAATAACCACCTCTTATCTCCTCTTCTGATGCAGGCATGAAATTGTAAATATCTGCTTCCAGATAAATAAATTAGTTTTTTATTTATTTGAACTGGTGTTTTTAGCTATGGCCTATCCAAATAAGCTAGGATCAGAAATCACCATTTTATCCTTGGTTTGGACAAACAATAGATTAAGCTACAATTTGCCATGGTTCACATAATAAGATAAACTATGGATACTTGGAAACAGAAGCGGGTGCTTCTGATCTTGCAACCACACTGGGAAAGGCGAGGTGAGAGTGTATTAGCTTAACTGCACCCAGTATCTCTCAACCTCAAGATCATCCATCTCTAAAAACTAAGTGACCTATCTCACAAATTATAGACTGTATGGAGAAAGCAATCTGGCATTTTTTCTCTCCCTCATAACACTAGAATCTGTTATGAATGTCAGTCTATGAAGAACCACAATTCGACCGTAGGCTACATATGTGAGACCACTTCTTGATCTAGAATTCCACCCCTGTTTAGTCATATAGTTCCTACCATACAAGACTTGTTGGTTTCATTTCCTGAACACACAATTAACAAGACATACCACTGTATTGAATTCAGTTACTTGCCACAGTAACCAGTCTTCATTTAGTGTGTTCAAGGCCTTGCAGGTTATTACGTCCACAGGGCCCCTGTTTATCCTTTGATTTAGGGTTGTCACAAGCATATAGAATAGATCCCCAAATGTCTCCTAAGAAACATAATGACACACAATGTTATTTAACTTATACCCTCTTTCTTTGCATTCCTGTGCATTACAATTTATCTGTTAAACAGGGGAAACAACTGGAAAAACTGTGATCTAATTTGCCCATATTTAATCACTTCCCCTGCTTAAAGTCTGCTGCAAATAATATGTATTTCCATGCAAGGAAAGATATGAACCCCACATATAGATTGCATGCTCATCTATTTCTTCACATCTACATATCATGTATGTGTAATGGGAAGCAGCAGCTAGCTGCATGATACAGTTATGCATACATTTAGTGGAAGAGACACATGTGCAATTGTCACAAAATATGTTCTACCTCTATGTTTCACGTTTCTGCCTATGCATGTGGCGTCTCTAAAAAAATATGAAGCAATGTTTGAAATGGTAGATGCCACAGATGAACCTGGAAAGGCTGCTTCTTTCTCAGTCTAAACAGCTCATTTTCCTACTCATCTTTTACCCCAAATATTTATGGGTGCTCAAATGTGGGGTTCCCATTTAATGATTCAAAATAAAACCTGTTCATGCAAACGTATTCCACTGAACTGAAGGGGACTCTTCGAGTGCATGCATGTTACTAAGTACTGAACAAACTGCTAGGCAAGAAAGCTGCTGTACATGCACATCACAAGTGGTTCCTTCTGCATGAAAACAAGCAAGTATAATGAAAAGATACAATACTTGCCCGAAGAAAACCAGAGAGGCAAACAGACATCCAGTTTGTCAGCAGTTTTTCTACCACCGACTCTGTACGCCTTAGCATTAGCTTTGGTTGTATATTGCTAGACTGTTCCATCAAATCCCTTGTCAAGACCTCTAGAATATGGGTTAAGTAGACTAGGTTTGTTTGTAGTGCGATCGTCAAGAAAGATGCAAACAAGCATCTGTTTATAAAGAGAATAATAAATTTAATGACAAAAAGAGGAAGAACTTGAATATAAGCTAATACAGTGGTGCCTCGCTGGACGAATATAATTCGTTCCACGGGTCTTATAACAAAAAATTCGTCTAGCGAATCCCATGGGAATGCATTGAATTTTATTTTTTTTCCCATAGGAACGCATTAATTGAATTTCAATGCATTCCTATGGGAAACCGCGATTCACTAGACAAATTTTTCATAAAACGAATTCGTCTAGCGAGGCAACCTCCGCTCGAAAAAACCTTTCGTTACGCGGAAATTTCGTTAAGCAGGGCATTCGTTAAGCGAGGCACCACTGTATGTAATTCTACCGACATCATTACCTAAGTAATAGAAATACTACCTCGATTTATATGCTGCCACACTCATCCTGGCAGCTGCCACATAAAGTTGAATGAAATACCAGCACTTCCAGAATAAAATAAAATAAAATAGGAGAACTACTAAGAAAACCTGGAGAACAATAAAATGGAGGATACAAATGCATGATTGCTTGTTGACTTAAGGCAGTGAGTACAAACAGTCCACATGACAAAGCTCCAGAAGTAGGTCTCAAATTAAACCAAGACTTGTACTGTCCATAGACCTAAGAACCAAAATGCCAGAGTTTTAAACTCTGTCCATCACTCTACAGGTAACCAAAGAAAAGGACACATGGCAGGAACACTGTAGTTATTTTCTAGACCAGCCTTTCCCAACCTTGGGTCTGCAGATATTGTTGGACTACAACTCCCATCATCCCTGATCACTGGTCCTGCTAGCTAGGGATGATGGGAGTTGTATTTCAACAATATCTGCAGACCCAAGGTTGGGAAAGGCTCATCTAGACCATTAAACACTGTGCTGCAAACTTTTTGTATTATTTCAAGTGAAGGAAAATGATTGTTGGAAGCTCCTATGAGATAAATGTAATAATTTACATTACATACTTGTGTAAATTATGCAGCTAAAAAAAGCAACCTCCAGCTATCTTCAATACCTGGAATTTCACTTCAGTGGAGATGAATCCTTAACTTGGCCTGTCACTTCAACTCTCAGAACACCCCAAGCCCACAAATGCAAGGGTTGGAGAGAAGTGAGTTAATTATCTTACTGGGTGTCCCTTTGTATTAGCATTGTTCTAACCTTCCCCAGTTTTGGTTTCTAGCTATTCCATCCAGTCAATCTTCCAAGTCGTTTAATCCAATAAAGCCCAGAATGTTATTAGTATTCGCAAAACAGAATAACTAACACCAATGAATATGTTAATTTCATTCCACAGAACAGTGCCTTATCTTACTGCAATTTGGTCTGCATATTCTGTATCAATATTCTAAGTTACTGAACTCTTATTAAGATTCCAATATGTTTCTTTCTATTTCAAAGTAATTATACAGACCCAACAGTGAAAGTACCTCTGTAAGGATCAGATACAGGTTGTATTCAACCAAGTTTTATTCAGAGTAGATTCACTGAACTTAATGAACATGACTAAGGCAGCTCCATTAATTTCAATAAGTACTCTGAACCAAAACTTCATTGCTTACCACCTACATTTTCTTTCTAGAAGTTTGACTAATGAGATTTTTTTTTGGAGCAGTGTGAGGGATCAAAGTCAACAGAAACAACATTTCTATATGTGCAGGTTGTTCTTTCAGTGTTTCTACAACTTGAAGAATCGAAGTTCTGTAGCATACCTGTCTTTTACAGAGAAGGTTTTCTGTTTTTCAAGCGTGTGAATCAGAGTAACAAGAAAATGCTTGTTACAAATTAAGGCGTACAATGCTGTAATGCTTTCATCCTTCTGCTCAGGATTTCTGCTCTGAAATACATGAATTGTATGTCTGTTTCTTTGCTTTTAATATGTTGTTAGTTTTATTTTAAATTATAGCTGCAAGCATCAAATACAAAAAAAAGTTGAATACAAAAAAGATGTTGAGGCAGGCAAGGTAATATTGTTTTAACCAACCACTGCTGGGAACTGCTAGGTCAGGGATGGGTTGTCTCTCTCCAAAGGATGTTGGATGCCAACTCCCATCAGCTCCAACGGGCATGATCAGTGCTCAGGGAGATGGAATTTGTAGTCCAACAACATCTGGAGGGCCACAGCTTCACCATCCCTGTTAGCAGGTTTTTAAGATTCACTGTATTTTTGGTTCTCTGAAAAAGAAGAGCGTGAGGATTTCAAACTTCATTAACTCCCCGTATAGCAAGGATTTATAAGTATTCCTATCAATAACAGCTCAGAGCCATCAGCAGCCATTAACAGCCATCTACAGGTTTACCACTCCCATCAGCCCATCACCCATTCCCACCCACCCCCACCACCCTCTGTATATATATAGGGTCTGACACTTCTGTTTCTAGTGTATCTGAAGAAGTGTGCATGCACACGAAAGCTCATACCAAAATATAAACTTAGTTGGTCTTTAAGGTGCTACTGAAGGAATTTTTTTTTTATTTAGCTCAGAGCAGGTAGCCTACTACGAAGGCTGTGCAGGGGATTCGGTTTTGTCCCGAGGCAAATTGGGCCTATTTGGAAGGACCTGAGCATCAACTCGAGTTCAGACAGTCATGGATCACTATTAGTTGGGTGGCTCAGAGTGATCCAATCTATGGCTGTCAGGGGACAGGCAGGTAAGAAGTGTGGGAAAAACCTTCCTTTCAACCTGGCTGCCCCCTGAGAGTGCAGTCCTGGGGGAAAGGCACTCCTGGTCTTGGTAGGAGGAAAGAGGCACAAGGATAACTTCCTCCACCCCTCTCCTTGATACATGTTTAATTAGTGGTTTAAAACCCTAATTAAACATTAGTTCTGCCTGTGAACGTATTTGAGAATGGATCTGGGGAGGGGTAGCGTTCCTCAGGTTGACAGATTCTTACAATTCCCAAGCAATGTTGGGCACAAGGCTGCCAGTAAAATATAGCTTGCCACCTGCCATGCTTATGAAAATAATACACACATCCTGTGAATTGTGCACATCTCTGTATGGAAATTAGTTACAGCATTAGATTTGTTGTTCTTATTTATAAAAGTTATCTGTTGCATTATCTGTATAGGAATTCAAAGCAAGATACAGCAAAAAATGAGAAAAGACATGCACTAGAAACAGTAAAAGAATCTTACCACAGTGGTACCTCAACTTACGAAGACGATCCGTTCCGCAGCTGTCTTCGTAAGTTGAGGTTTTCGGATGTCAAAGTGCCGCTTTGGCGCATGCCGCTTTGGCGCAGGCACAGGACGCGCACGCCAGGCGCGTGGGGAGAAAATACTTCCGGGGGTTGTCGACTTCGGAAGTCGGAACCTTCGGAAATCGAAGCGTTCGGTTGTCGAGGTATGACTGTACTCAGTTTTCATTTCTGTTAAACCAGTTGCCTCTTTTGTAAGAGAACTAAAATTATATGTAAAACACTTACAAGGGGTTCACTGGAGTCTTCAATCAAGATAAACGATGTGCCTCCGGCCTAAAATAACAGATTGGCGACTATGATGTTGACAGAAGATTGCAAAACAAAAGATTGCAAAACAGATAAAGCATTCAAAAAGCAGTGGTTTGGATTGGCCCATATGGTGAAGCTTCATGTACACAATAACCAAATGATTTTTCACAGGAAAACCTTTGCATAAACTGCCCCATATTTTTATAAGCAAGCTGGATTCACGTAATAGTTTTCTGGGTTGAAGTCAACTTTGGTGAACTTTTTAGTAGAATGTCACAGCACCTGAGGTAACCTGGCAGCAAAACAACATTCCCTGAAAATACTTTGATGAATGGCATCTGCCCTCTCTTCCCTGCTCCTGTGTACTGTTCTGGGGTTCTCCTAACCCTTCAGAGTGGATTTTGGGAAGGTGTGGGGGCACATGGGGAGATGAGAGGAAAGTCCCATTGCACTAGTGCAAGTCTTTGTGCTGGCCTCCACTAGCACACCGAGTTAGCTGAGTTCAACCCAAAAAATCCCACAAAAGCTCAACAGCAACAAAAACATAACCAAACCACAAGTCTTAAAATCAGCAAGGTTTATTCTGTCTAAGCACTGCCCTTTTATTATAAAGGTCATTTAACTGTATGCAAAGCCATGACACATTTACAACTTGGGTGATTTCAATTACTGCAAAAGGTTTATAACAAATATATACCGTAAGCAGTCGTTTACCTCTGGGAAGGAAGTTCGAATAAGAAAGTGTTTGTAGTCAAGGAAGGGGATTGTTCCAAAACTATCAACCACATCCAATTTTTCCATCTGCAGCTCTACGAAGCCTGCAAGAAACAAAGATCCCCTGGAGTGCTGGTTTTTGTAATATAACATTATCTTAATTACAGCTTTCAAAACGATACTGGAAAGTAGCTATCATGAGACAGTTTTCACAGTATACATTTATCTCTGTACTTATTTTTAATGCAATGGGAAATGTTGATTGCATATGATTTTTAATAGTTATTTATTCATAAAAATAAAGCAGTTTACAACAATTAAATGTAAAATCATACAGCAAAAGTCATATGAGAATGTTAAAACAAGGACTCATCTAACTCATGGAAATATGTATTCTTAGCTGCTTGCATAAACCTGATGGAATCGGAAAGTTTTCAGAGTTGGAACAAAAGGTGCCTATTGAATTTATTGGCAGAGCATTCCACAATAGTGGGCAAATGGGACTAAAGGCACTTAAATAAATATCCCATTTACACTGTTGAACACAATGTAGCAGTACAAAGAAGGTGGACTAGCAGCAGAAAATGGCAGCTGCACCGAGGTCAAATTGGGGCCTAGATCCTTACCAGGGGCAGTTGTGGGGCAGCAGTGGAGGGAGAGACAAAACACTCTTAGTTATGCCAGTTTGTGCCCATACTAGGTGCCACTGGCTAATCAATAACTGCACACATGGTGCTGACCCAGCTACTTTCTGCTTCCAACAGCACTGCATTATAGTCCACTCGAAAGCAGCTGATCTCTCTTCGCCTTGGCTTCTAGAGAATGATGGCAGCCAATTACTACCATCTGCCGCACCACACAGGCCATCCCTGATATAACCTTATGCTATCACAGAACTGCTAATACTGACATGAAGAAGGAATTGTGTGTGTTATGACTATGGGAAATCACAGAATGGTGATCTACTTGAAGGAATACATGCACTTGATAGACCAGGAGGCGGCTCATCCACAAAAGAGCTTCCAAAAATTAAAACCCACACCTTCACGTATTTCTTTGCGGAGTTCACATTCCAAAAGCTCCAGGTGTTCACTCAGTTTACGGTTCAACTGCTTGGATTTTCTTTGGGTCACAAAAATTGCAACTGGGGAAAAAAAGTCGATACTCAATTAAAAAAAAACATGAATAAGAACCATTCTTTTTATCAAAAAGAGGAATTTGCAGTACTTTGAAAACAGCTGTGTCTCAGAATAGTCACCAAAAGGTAGTAGTGACCGCCACCTTACAACACATTGTTACAAAGAAGTTGGTTGCCCCAGTGTACTGGTTGCTGATGTTATTAGGGAATGACCAGCTATGCAAGAACTGTAAACTTGCATGTGTGGGCTACTAAACCCCCCTCCATCCTCCACCACCACAAAACAAAGGCAGAAAGTCTCATCCACCACAGATTGCTGTGCCATGGCTGCTGGTTCTTTCACTTAACAAACCACCCCACTGACCACCATTGCACATGCTTACTGGTTTTTAACAGATGGAAAACTGGACACATGAATAGTGCTACTTACCAGCAATGACTATGACTACGGGGATTAACGAAAGAAGGTACAAATATGAATAGTTGCGTGCTTCATCTGGAACTTCTTGCTTAAAGTTTCCGACCTTGACCTAGTGGATTGGGGAGGGGAAAATGAATATGTAAGAAAGGCCTATATTGAAATGTAGTTCTTGACCCTCCTCGGTGGGTTGTTATCCTTCTTCTGTGGCTGGAAAAAACAGCACACTGCAGCTGAGCTAATACTATGTGTTGAAATCAATAGACGAAACCATACACTGTTACCTCTCCTTCTAGCACTCCATTTGCACAGGGAGCTGCAGCTCCACGCATGACTGAAATAACAATGACTGAGCTGCTATATATAGAAGCGATGCAGGAAAGAAGGAAACTCAACAGTGCTATCTAGCCCAAGATTAAATCAATTGTACAACACAAGATCTGAGTTTACACCCCTGAGGGAAAACTGGAGGACACCAAAATAATGCTCAACATTACCAATCTACTCCCCACAAAAGACTCAGGGAAAACTAAGATGCATAAATTTGCCCCATATTAATTTTGGAGCTATATCTTTGGGATTTTTTTAAATGTAAAATTAAATCATATGCTTTTCTACCAGCACTTCCGTTTCTAAATTAGAATTACTGTAAGATCATGCTGAAGGAGTATAACACATCAGTATTTGTGCATGGCTTCTGGTTACCTATATTTTGCACTGCATATTTATCATACAAGTATTAATATAGGAAGATATAATGCCCAAGCATACCTGTTTTCATACAGTTTTGATCCCCTTTGTTCTCAATTTAATTGATTTTATATTTGATTCTCAAAAACTGGGCATTTCTGCCTTCGGTGAGCTGTGTGCATGTCCACACACCCCCTTGATATAGCAGGGTGGGGGGACTCTACCCCCAAATGCATTCCCTCATGGGGGAACTTTTGGAGGTCGCGTCCCCCAACCCTGTTAGTTTAAGTCTCAGCTTGGATTGATGAATCCTTAAGAAATAAATGTTGGTGTCACAAATGTTACCAAAGTAAGAGAATCAAAGCAAACTAATTACTTATTGGGAAGCATATTCTGAAGAGAGGGAAAATGTATGCAACACAGGGCTCAGACATTAGAAGCAAGTGCTGGGAGAGAATGTACCTCTTCCAATGCAGTGATAGTTGACCTTCAGCCCATGGATATATAATGGAACTTATTGCTAGTGCACACTCATAGTTTTGTGCTGATACTCTCTTAATTAAGCAAGAAATGAATTTAAGGTATTGTCCTTATCATTGCTAGCTGCTATTTGGTAACTGTGAATGTCACACTGAGAGTAATATATTAATTAAAGAACTGAAAATTTTGGTTAAGACTATAAAGCACTTATGTTTCTTTGTTCATTAATCCAATGGCAGTATTTTCTTCTTTGTTTTATGTTAGATTAAATAGTATATTCACATGTAATAAGAAAAAAATATATAGCCCATAAGCTTTTACTCACATAAACCTTCACACTGGATGTATCGATCTTGTCACTGGATGTCTGTTGGGCTCTGCAGTAGATAGTGCTGCGAGTTTCAGTTTGTGAAATATTTTGGACAGTGAAAGTTATGTTTAGCAATTTCTCAGCAGCCGTGCAGGACATAAAAACGTCAATCTCACGTTTTGAAATATTTAACTCATCATTTTTTTTCTGGAAAGAGATGAGAAAATACTATGAAGTGTGAAATATGCACCAAATTCAAAGAAGATTTGTGTTTTCTCTTTATAAAACCCAAACCAGCATCTTACATGTATTTTTAACTCCAAGACAGGATGCATATCAGTTGTCAGTTCATAGTGAATAAATTCAGGGTCAGGTTCATATTGAAATTCAATGCAAGGCATATTTTTCATTTCAACTTTTAGAACAACTTTTACATTGCTTTTCTCAGTATTAACAGCTGGTGTTGTGAAATTGCACTCAGATCTGTCACTGCGGCATGTAAATTTCTAGAAAAAGAAAAAGGGGGAAGGGGGAAATGAGAAAACTATAAAGCACTGCCAAATTTTATATAGCAGACACTGTTAAATTGTAGCCAATATGTTGGCTTCAATTCTATGCACAGTTATGATGCTTACATCACAGAATTCCATGGAATTTAACTTAATACTTTCATATACACAATATTCCTTAAGTAGGGTTGCTATATTTTGTTGAGCTTTTTGGGGGAAACCTCCCCCCCCAAAAGGTGATTTTAAGCTTTTGGAGCTGTTTACACTGATTTTTTTTTCATTGCAATGCCATACAGCCGGGTTTTCCCCTGAAATTTTGCCAATTCGGCAAAATTCCCTCCTGACACCAAAAACCTGGACCTGTCTAGAATTTGTCTGACATATGGCAAGCCAACATTAAGACACTTTGTGCTGGACTCAAGGGGGCAACTGAGATCCAATGGAGCCTCTCCACTGGAACATAGGTCAGCTGCTTTCACCAATTCCCACCCCCACCCCCTGCTGTCCTTCCCCATTTCTCATGCTGCTCTGGACAGCCACCCAACACTCTGCAGATGGTTTTCAGAACTGGGGCAGGGAGGAGGAACTGGCTTCCTCCAGCATGACTGGAACTCCACTAAGCGAAAGTCTGAATTCAAACCTTAAGGTGGAGTACAGTCCGTAAAATGCTTACTCCTACAATAAGCTCATTTATTTCTGCAGAGTAAGCAGTCTAAAGGCTGCAGCTTACTTGCATTTAAAGCTATAAATACCAATCACATCACAATCCACTGTTTTTTTTTAGCTTTTACACATGTGCAGGCGTGGGTCCCCAAATAAACTTTCTCTGTCCTGTGAATATGGATCCCTTCTTTATTGTTTCATGCCATGCCATGGACCCTCCGCTGAGAACGTAAGAACAGCCCTGCTGGATCAAAGGCTCATCTAGTCCAGCATCCTGTTCTCACAGCAGCCAACCACAAGTCCATGGGAAGCCAGCAAGGAGGACGTGAGAGCAACAGTAGCCTCCCCACTTAAGATACTCAACAACTGGAATTCAAAACCACACTGCCTCTGACAATGGAGGTGAAACATAACCATTGTGACTAGTAGCCTTTGATAGCCTTATTCTCCATGAATCTGTCTAATCCAGGGGTCCACAAACTAAGGCCCGGGGGCCGGATGTGGCCCAATCGCCTTCTCAATCTGGCCCACGGACAGTCCGGGAATCAGTTTGTTTTTACATGAGTAGAATGTGTCCTTTTATTTAAAATGCATCTCTGGGTTATTTGTGGGGCCTGCCTGGTGTTTTTACATGAGTAGAATGTGTCCTTTTATTTAAAATGCATCTCAGGGCTATTTGTGGGGCATAGGAATTCGTTCATTCCCCACCCCCCACCCCAAAATATATAGTCCGGCTCCGGCCCACCACATGGTCTGAGGGATGGTGGACCGGCCCACGGCTGAAAAAGGTTGCTGACCCCTGGTCTAATCCTCTTTTAAAAGCACCCAGGTTAATGGCCATCACTACCTCTTGTGGTAGCGAATTCCATAGTTTATACACAGTGCGAAGAAGTACTTTATTTTATCTATTCTGAATTTTCCCAACACTCAGCTTTGTTTCACGTCCATGAGTTCTCGTGTTATGAGAGGGAGAAAAACTTTTCTCCAGCCACTTTCTTTGTACCAGGCATAATACACACCTCTATCATTGCCCCACTTTACACTAAAGAGACCCAGATGCTGCTCAGCCTGCTTAAACATAAATCTATCATCACACAGCCAATTGCCAATAATAATTAATACAACCAGATTTTGCACAGGTTAAGTTCAGAATAAAGCATTCTAGCTAACCAACCATTTGAACAATTGAATTCCTTTCTGCAGAACTTGGATATTTGATACAGATTATATACAGCCTTGCAAGGAATCCTAGGCTTCATTAATGAGGCAAGCCTGTAATGTTACACAGGGGTAGACATATTGTACTTTGTTTGTTTGTAAGCAGCCCAGGAAATATTTATTGATCAGCAAGCTATATAAGTTCAAATGATAATAGCAGCCAAAAAAAAAAGGTAATCAAATTGGCAAAAACCCCAAGACTCTCCAAAACAAGAGAGCCTTTATCCTTCATTGGAAGACCCAAAAGGGGGGGGGGAGAGGGAAAGAGAAGCAAGTTCCAGCAATAATATCTACTGAAAAAGAGTACTAATGATACAGGACCCAAACATCATGACACTTTCCAGGAGGGCACTCATTTGCCTTTTATGGCAGTTTGCAGAATTGTGGCATTTATAATTAATGTAAATATAGCCAACCTTTTTTGGGGGGAGGGGAGTTCACAACACTTACTGCCAAGTTTTGTCCCCCTCCATCTAAAACAGAAACCATTTCTGTGACATTTAGATGTCTCCCACGTATAGTCAAGTTGCGACCTCCACTGCAAAAAAAGGGAAAGGAAATAAGCTTGGAACTTGGGTCTACTTCAAATTAAAACAGAAACAAACAAGTTTGCAGCTCAGAAAACATTTTAACTCGCAGTAAATAAAAAACTACAATTTTGGGGTCTCCTTCAAAAAAAATAATAATCAAGTTTGCAGCTCAGAAGACATTTTGTTGTTGTTGTTTAGTTGTTTAGTCGTGTCCGACTCCATGGACCAGAGCATGCCAGGCACTCCTGCCTTCCACTGCCTCCCGCAGTTACCCCACAGCAAATAAAAAACTACTACATATTCTCAGTGTATGACTGCAAAGCAAATTTATTCACAAACACAAATGTCAATCTCAAGCCTGGCTTAAGGAACGAGTATTTGTGTGTCATGCGTAAGACAGTAAGATCCTACAGTACACTGTCTTCTTTTGACAAAATTCCTATCCATACTGATTGTGACTGTTCACCTCTTTTAGGAGTTTTAATTGATCCGAGTCTGCCTAGCATGATATGTAAGCAACAGAATCTCCAGTAGGATCTAACGACTACCAGCTGTCTTCCCTTTCCCTAGAGCAGTGTTTCCCAACCAGTGTGCCTCCAGATGTTTTGGGACTACAACTCCCATCATCCCTAGCTAGCAAGACCAGTGGTCAGGAATGATGGGAGTTGTAGTCCCAAAACATCTGGAGGCACACTGGTTGGGAAACACTGCCCTAGAGGACTGACTTCTTCAGCAGTGGTTCTGAAATGGTATGGGAGTCACTCATGGGAGTGGTGATGGCTGGGATGGATGAATTAACGAATCTTTATTTGCATCAGCCACTAGCCATAGCAATAAAACAAAATGCATTATACAGAAGATAAAGGTAAACAGTTAATTACATAAAATACATTTCGGGGGTCAAATAACGGATCTTATTCTAATTGCCCCGGTTAAAAACCTTGTAACTTTTGCTGTCACCTGTTTATCTTGATCTGCCAAGAAAATGGACACTGTACCAGTGGTTGTGCAACCCAGAATGGACAATAAAAGAGGGGTGATGGCTGGAAGCTGCAGTCCTTGAGGTATTGCAGTCCTGAGCCATTTAAGGGCTTTATAGTACCAGCACTTTGAATTGGGCCCAGAAACTAATTGGTAGCCAGTGCAATCGGACCAGGATTGATGTAACGTGCTCAAACTGTCTTGCCTCAGTGAGTAACCTAGCTGCTGAATTCTGTACTAGCTGAATTTTCTACAGAGGCAGCCCTACCTATAATGCATTGCATTAATCTAATTTAGAGGTTAACAGAGAAGTTAGGCCATCCCTGTCCAGATAAGGGTGCAGCTGGGCCCTTTAACTTGGCCTTTGGCTGGCTGACATCTAATACCTTTTTAAAATGTGTTGTGGAAGAGGGAGGATTTGTTTTTGTTTTATGTTTTTGTTTTATGTATTTTCTGTTTTTTAAATTGTAATTTTATGTTGTGAACCACCCTGAGATCTACGAGTACAGGGCGGTACACAAATGTAAATGAATGAATGAATGAATGCTGAGCTGATGGATGTGTTGGTATGACACCATGAACAGCTGAACTCAATGCGCAGCCACACCCTTTAAAACTGAAGGATCTACAAGTGACAATAAGGTCTGTTATGATACTAAGTTAACTATTTCACATTCATATTCAATGCACTACTTTTTATAAGAAGTAAAAGAATTTAAGATTACCTCTTCCAGGTGACATTTGGAAATATTCCAGTACATGCGGGGAGAGAGACATAATACAGCGTCACAGGGAGTGAACATGGAAAGCCAGTTTTCTTTATACATATGCTCTTGGCTTCTTTGCGACTTGGAGGTAAACAGAATTTCATGTGTGTGCGATTTAACACTTTGGTGACAAATATTCTGAAAAGAAGAACAACATCACTCAAATTCTCCCCAAACCCAAATGCTATTTAATTTTAAAGCAGTTTGCCAGCCCACTCTCATTGGAACTCAAAATTAACAACATGCGGAGCCCAAGGATTCAATCAAAATTCATAGTGTAATGTGATTTAGAAGAGGAAGAAAGCATCTTAAGAATGAACGTTGCTTTTAATTCCATTTGCAGATGTGGAAAATTGAAAAATAAGAATAGAAGTAATCTAGTGGGGGGAAATAGAGATTAGACTATCTACCAAGGAATAGGAGGACAACCTAAAACAACTGGGATTATTACAGTGATTACTAAAGTTTCACTTTTGGAACTAATGTGACAAAAGAGCACATAAGCGCAGTATGAATAAGCAAGTCTAAATCACACAGTTAAAAGGCTCCATCTTGATTATATAGTTTAATCATCAGTCCAAACATTTCCAGGATAAATATCTATGCGGCACAGGTGCGTGTTAATTTCAAATATAAAATAATTGATTGTATTTTTACTCACTCCTCTGATTTGCAGCTAGTGGTTCCAGTCATTTCCAACAAAACATCTTCATTTGAAAAGTTTTCTCCTCTGACTAGTACTTCACTGCTGCCTAATGTTGATATCCACATCGGTTCAATGGAAGTAATGTGCATGGGCTGTTGGAAACAAAGTATAACAAGATTTCAATATCCAGCCATGCACTTTAAGCATGTTTAACTTGTACCTTTCTTGTTAATGGGTAGATACTAAGTGTTGTTCCATGCTCCATAATTTCCATTGGTTTTCATATTCTTCAGGATGGAATATAAAAAAAAAAGATAGAAGAGCATAACCAAATCCACAAGCGTCTGGCTGGTGGAGACACAAGTCTGTATTGCCCCAGATGAGAAATAGGGAGGAATGGATGAAATGATGGGTACAAGACGACTATTGGGTAATTGCACATATGGGGGATATATGTTTACATTAGTTTTGGGCAGTGTGAATGTGTAGGTTAAATGATTTTCGGTGATTGTATTATGTGCTTTGTATAATATTATTAGAGATCTTTTAATGATGATATGTCATTATGCTGCATTTGGTTGTTTTGTATATGTTTTGCTTTTGTGGTTCTTATTTATGTTTACATTTAATTATGCTAATTAAAATGTGGGATTGTTTTTATGGTATTAGTAGTATTGTTTTGAATATGGAATTTGTATTTTTGTATTTTTTATATTTATTGCTTTCGGGTTGGAATTTGTAAACTGCTTAAAATATTTTTTGTGTGAAATATAAACTGGTGTATAAAAGGTAAAAGGACCCCTGACCATTAGGTCCAGTAGTGACCGACTCTGGGGTTGCGGCGCTCATCTCACGTTATTGGCCGAGGGAGCTGGTGTACAGCTTCATGTGGCCAGCATGACAAAGCCGCTTCTGGCGAACCAGAGCAGCACACGGAAACGCTATTTACCTTCCCGCTTGGAGCAGTACCTATTTATCTACTTGCACTTTGATGTGCTTTCAAACTGCTAGGTTGGCAGGAGCAGGGACTGAACAACAGCAGCTCACCTCGTCGCGGGGATTCAAACCACCGACCTGCTGATCAGCAAGCCCTAGGCTCTGTGGTTTAACCCACAGCACCACCTGCATCCCTGCAAAAAAACTGGTGTATAGCTAAAATAAATTATTGCACCTACAAACTGTGGTCAATGAGCTAGCCTTTATAAGGTTTAGTGTCACATATGCACCATAGTTAATGCCAACCACAGTTCCCATGAACCTGAATAACCCGGATAGTGACAATGAAGGTGTAATGATAAAACACAGCTAAGGCAAGCAAAAGATTGGCAGGAGAATTTATTCCAGAGAGAAGAAGAGGACCGTGTATGACTGGCAAGCTTTGGGTTTCATATAGCTAGCATTACTTATGTGCCGGTGCTAAAAATCCAAAGCACAACAATAATTTGGAAATGTTTATTAAAACACATTCCACATCTATATCTCTCTGTGAACATACATTCCACAGAGTTTCAAAAGTACTGCCATTCACCCAGAGCATATGCACATACACTAAAAAAAAAAAAACCAAGAAATTAAAGTGAGACTCTAATCCCTCCATTAAACAGAGTGGGGAAACCTAAGACAGAGATTTCCATGAGAACACAAAAACACTCATACCCACAAAATAGCATTGGAATAAAGTCACAATGAGAATAATATAGGCACTGCATAAATCATAGCACAAATTTAATGGTATACTTGGATACAATGTAACAATCCTTCATAGCAATATCTATAATTAATGTTTCTAAGTTGCATGAGCCCTCTTTTGAATGACACAAAAAGTTTATAAATTATTAGTTTGGTTCTTCCTTCATGAGTCTTTTAATCCAAATATTTCATCTATATTTCAAAAGGACTCAGCAACAACAACTAACCTTGATGTTAGCTGCTGAATTGGTTTCCTGCTGAAAAGCTAAAGCTACAACAGGAAGTCCAATCTGATATGTGTCTATCAATATGCATCTCTCTCTCTCTCTCTCTCTCTCTCTCTCTCTCTCACACACACACAAAACACACATTAAAATTACCGTATATGTTGGGGTTTCGTAAGAATTAGCAAAACAGCAAACTAAATCTTACAATATTCTTTTGTAAGCTCATCTAGGCAGGGAACTATACTCATATATGAACACTGACGGCTTTGGACTTCTGTTTCCTGAACTGCAAGTCCCACCCAATTCCACAAAACAATTTAGGTTTGAAACTGAGAAGAATTTAAAATGCACAGTGCTCTAAACAGCAGAGGGGAGAAAAGTGATATCTGAAGTTTTAAAAAGTAAACAATTTTACTGGGAATGCACAGGCCTATGGGAAAACTTCAGGAAGTTCTTTGGATACTAATAATGTGATAACGTTAAGCAAAAAATGTTATTTATGGATTAAGATTAGATACATTTTCGTTGACCTCATTGTTATTTTGGTATAAAAGAGAACTAAAGATGCTGAATTATACTTAAAATGAAGTAGGAGGGTAGTAAATGGCTGCTCGGCCCTTTCCCAGGTCTCAGTAAGTGTCAGCTGCAGCCCCTCGCCCTCTGCCACCATCCCCAGCAACCAGATCACAGGTGCTTGCCAGCCATTTGGGAATTCCCCTGGGCAGCAGGATCATAGGGTGGGACTTCCCTCCAGAAAGCTAGCTTCAAATGGGCCAATCAGAGGCCCCCACCTGATGAGCAGTGCCTTGCTGGCTGGCTGCTGCCATGCCTGGTCAGGCAGCAACACTTAGAAAAACGGGCTACATTTGTCACCGTATTCACTAGAAACCTGAAGTAATATGGGGGTACCAAGGGGGGTGAGGCAAGCAGTTGATGATAAGTCTTCTGCCAGCAAAATAGGGAGGGAAACCATTTTCAGTGAGTCTCCCATACCCAACAGCCTCCCTTTTCTTGTTCCTGTGGTGGAAATCTTACCATCCAGCTTAGAGATTAGTTCGATTAAACCTCCAGTTCCCCCCATTTTTTAAAACAAGCAGATCAGTTTTAATTCACTCCACCCAACACAACATTTGCTTCTACAGTTTCAGCACCATCTAATGCGTAATGGCTTATCAGTCTAACACAGGGAAGAAATTTGATTTGGTGGTGGGAAGGAGAGAACAAGGAAATAAACACTTTCAATAATAACATGTTTAAATCAGATTGAAACTATGGTGATTCACAGAGTTCGGTTGCCTAAAAATACACAAACCAAGAATTGCAAAACTTAATTTATACTATCCAGTACTAATAATACAGTCAACTCACTAGCATATTGCAACGCAGTTCTTCCCTCAAACAACAGTGTGCTCTTTGGACAACATCTGTGCTATCCAATAAATATTAATGAAAAACACAGTTAAAGTTACACAGGAAATCAAAACTACATTTTGACTGTTTTTTGTTCTTAAGTATATATCCCGTTGCTTGGTCCCAGCTCCTGCCAACCTAGCAGTTCAAAAGCATGTCAAAATGCAAGTAGATAAATAGGAACCGCTACAGCGGGAAGGTAAACGGTGTTTCCTTGTGCTGCTCTGGTTTGCCAGAAGCGGCTTTGTCATGCTGGCCACATGACCTGGAAGCTATACGCCGGCTCCCTCGGCCAATAATGCGAGATGAGCGCGCAACCCCAGAGTCGGTCACAACTGGACCTAATGGTCAGGGGTCCCTTTACCTTTACCTTATATATCCCAAATAACTGAAGACGAAAACACATACAGCAGATAATTGCAGCAGTATGTATGTATTCAGTTCTGTATTGTTGTTTTGTAAGCTTGATCAAGCCATTTGCTAGCTAGATTTGGAGAAATGTGATCCAACAGGATTAGAATTCAACCCAGAGGATAACTCTGTGAAATGAAATCCTTCCACTAATTATATGAAATGACAACTAATGATTTCTTATAGTGTCATGGTATCTGACCCAAACATAGTATTGTTATTCATTATAGCACAAATTCCCATAAATACAAAGGGTAAAAGCACACACACACACACACACAGAGAGAGAGAGAGAGAGAGAGAGAGAGAGAGAGAGAGAGAGAGAGAGAGAGAGAGAGAGAGAGAGAGAGAGATCAACTATCTACCTATTTCAGCAGTGGAAAGTGAAGGCAACACTAACATCCCATGGTATTTTACTAACATTGTTGATACTGCTACTAGTCTTATGATTTATGCAAAGCATTTCATACCATAAGCAAGAGAGACTAGAAAAGCCAGTGGAATTCTCCTGAGCTTGGACTTGGGAAAGGTCTACAGAAGCTCAAAAAGGTCCTGTATTGAAGGGGGAATTAGTGTGTCCAATTGCCAACCATCACCCTGCAATGCTTCCCCTTATTTTCCACCATGTCCTTTTAGTATTCTGCCTCCTTCACACTTGGTAGTAGTGCAAGAGGTATTGCCATCAGTGAAAACAGCATATGATTGACAGTGAGCTGGATACATTATAGGAAGAGGGGGAGATAGTGTTAGCACATGGGTGAAACCCCCCCCCCCCCATGATCAATTGTGCTATAACTTATCAGTTTCAGAATATCTGCTGACCTCTGGCCTCTGTGAAATATATTTCCCATCTGAAGCACTGGTAGGAATTGAATCACAGTCAACCTGAAAAAAATTGAAAGTATTTCCTTAGAATATTTTTTTTAAAAAACCCCACTATTCATCAAATAAAAAGCTTTCCATATAGTGATTTAAATTCAATACAAGAAAAATTACCTTTTGTGTACAAGTCATGGTAGAGGAGACACATTTGTTCTCTCTAGTAGACCAGGTGCAACCAGCATGAGACAAACATTCTGAACATCTAGGAATACAAAATAATAGTTACAGAACTGCAGGGATTGGTGAGATCCAGCAGAGGTATATAATATATATATATATAATTCTAGGTCTTACCCAGGGTGCTTACATGTCATAAATATTTATTTAGCTCTACTCAAGCTAAGGCTTTTCATATAGTGGCCTCAGTAATTCAGAACACTGGTCCTCTTGAAATCAGACAGGCGTCTACAATTCAGATCTTTCACTGCCTGCTGAAAACTTGGAAATTTAATGGTAACATGTAAAGTCAATTTGGATCAGCAGGAGAACTTCAAGGGCACCTCTGTCGTATTAGGCATGGGAAAGCAATGCTCCCTGCTGGATTAGATGAAAAGACCATTGCATTCTGCCTCCCAAAGTGACCAACCAAATGCCCTTGGGAAGTCCAAAATCCATCACATGGAGACAACAGTCCTCCTTTGCTGTTGATTTTGAGTGACTGAATCCAGTGCCCTGCTGCCTCTGAACATGGCAAGTGAAGTGGTTCATTTCTATAGTGTTGCTTCAACTGCTGGCAAAAATAGATGGCTCATACCATCTGACTTAAAGGTTATATGCTAAGAAGGTGGTGCAAAAAATCACACTATCCATTCCTCCTTGCTATTTAAACTTCCATCATCCCTATAATCTCACTTAAAACTGTAAATCCATTGAAAGAGTTTTGCCTTGGGAGTAGAGCAGGCTTCCTCAACGTCGGCCCTCCAGATGTTTTGAGACTACAATTCCCATCATCCCTGACCACTGGACCTGCTAGCTAGGGATCATGGGAGTTGTAGGCCAAAAACATCTGGAGGGCTGAGGTTGAGGAAGCCTGGGCTAGAGGTTGTGGAGCTGTTCCAACAACCCTTTGGTTAACACAAAAGGAGTCTTGAGTGGCAAGTCTTATTGCACTAATTAATTAGGAAACCAAGCCTTCATGTTGGACCTTCCTTGCCCCCTACTCACCAACTTCTCAATTCTGGAAAATATGCTTCTGTGTGAAGCACACAGTAGCTTGGATAGAGTTAATGCACAACAGAATCCACAGTGGCTCTTTTTCATCACTATCTGGAGGTTGGCTCCTAGTGCTATGAGTGCAGGGAAACAGAGCTGAGATCTAAAGTGATGCTTCAGCAAAAGAATGTATCATGGGCCAAGTACGGTTATAAATCTATGTGCTAATAATAGCTCCAAGCAAAACAACAAGCCTACCCATAAGTCTTATTAATTGCTTAGGTTGCTTCCAGACTGACAAGTGTTATATAGAGATTGCACTTCCTCCACCCTACATGCAGAATAGCAAAACTCTTCAGATAGTCTCACACTTTACAAAAAAAATGTACATCCTGTTATACATCATCCATACTTGTGTGTGTCATACCCTTTTAGCACGATGTTTATTTTCAAAACATACACACTGGGGGGGGGGTGTTCCATGTTTACCAAAAAGCGCTTCCCCTTCCTTAACTGCTACTGTGCTAATAATTTTTAAGCTAACTGAAATGGCACCAACCAGAAAAACAGTGTTTTATCTATTTAACATGTTGCACTATATAGCTTTTTCATGTAAGTGTAATTATACAAATATAGATTTAAAATATGGGTGAAGGTGTTATTTTGACTTTTTAAAAAATAACATTACTAAAAATGTACTGAAGAGTAGAGACCTGGGAATAGTCTCAGATGCCTGAATGATCAACAGCATTGTCTGCACCAGTCTTCTCCAGTCTGGTGCTGTGCAGATGTTCAGCTCCAGCTGCCATCAGGCCCACTCAATATGGCCTGTGGTCATCACACAAAACATCTGGCAGGGAAGGTTGGTCCTACACTGATTGGCGAAGGCTTTCCAGGGTTTCAAAAATTATTTTTCCCAGCCCTACCTAGAGATATAAGGGACTGAAGCTGAGACGTCCTGCATGCAATGGGTGATTTCTATATCACTGATCTACAACTATTTTCCTTCAAAAAGACAGAAGCGTATTTCAACTTAGCACTGCATCTGCAGATATTGCACTATGTTCTGTTCCTTAAAAAAAAATCCCCAAAAACAGTTTCAAAAGAGGTGAAAGTACCATGGGGAGAATACAAAATAACACATTTATGATGACACTGTGTAGATGTCCTGTAACAGTACAGAGAACAAAGAGTGACAATTCAAGAGGAAACATCTAATGTGGAAGCACCCTAAAGAAGTTGTTCTCAGATCATGTAATCAAAAAATCTTTGTATCAAATTTGGCAGGAATTTAAAAATTTAGTAGAGCCACAAAGCCCTTGGTGGGCATCCCCCGTGGAAATGACGGTAATGGGTAACATCAGGAGAGAGGGTAAATGGCCCACCTATAAAGATCTGGTAATAAAGGAAGGGGATAGTCTGAATCTGAAACCATATGAAGAAATAAAAACATACTGCTCAAGCTGGTTACATTATAACCAAATACAAAGTCTATTTAAAACACACATAAAAATTGGCTTCCCCAAAAAGGAATCTAAATTGCAAGAAATAATAATAAATAATGACAAGAAATTATTGGGAAAAATGTACAAATTTTTATTAGATTGGGAATTAAAAGATGAATTAACTAAAAAGGTAATGATAAATTGGGCAACAGATATTGGAAGACGAATCTCAGTAAACCAGTGGGATAAATTATGGAAATTAGACACAAAATTTACAGCCTGTGTAACAATCAAGGAAAACATTTTAAAAATGTTTTATAGATGGCATATAACCCTGGAGAGGATTGCCAAATTTGACAGATCAGGAGATAGCAAATGTTGGAAGTGCAGGGAAAAGACGGGGTCTTATTACCATTGTTGGTGGACATGCCCTAAGGTGGCAAAATTCTGGAATGAAGTATATGAAAAACTAAAAAAGATGATAAAACATACATTTGAAAAAAAAGCCAGAATTATTCCTTTTAAGTATGGTCCCAGTAGATATACCAAAAGACAGAATAAATATTTTACTATACGCCTGTGCGGCAGCAAGGATATTGATTGCCTCAAATTGGAAAGAAGAAAAGGTACCAAGAATGGCAAGAAAAATTAATAGAGTATCTAAAATTGGCGAAACTAACGGCGATAGTAAGAAACATACCTAAGCGCAAAATAATAGAAGAATGGAAATATGTACAAGATTATCTGGAAAAAGAGAACATAGAAAATAACATAGTAACGTGTCTAGAATAGAGATATAAAAGGAGAGGAAAAATGACCAGACAATAGAAAAAATTAACAAAGAAAATAAAGAGAAATAGCAGAAAAAGCGATTAGATAAAGGGAAGCGTGTTGCAAATAGTAGGAAGGAAATTTTTATCTGTTTTCTATTAACCTTCTCTACTCTTATGTTGTGGACTTGTTCTTTTTCTTCTTTGTTTGGATTTCTATTTGTTTCTTTTTTTTCTTTTTTTCTTTATATAATTTAAGTATTATGATTTTGTAATTATTAGTTATATTATGTTGGAAAGTTGGATATGATTTATAAGATTTATTTGAGTATATGAGTATGAGTTATATGGTTTATATGATTTACTTGATTTAGTTAATTTTTACGTTTTGTATGAATGGATTTGATATGTATGAGACATATGATTTAAGGATTTGTAAAAAAATTTAAAAGATCAATAAAGTATATTTTTAAATTTTAAAAAAAGAAGTTGTTCCACAATCCACAAAAAAGATATGTAAACATCTCTTACGTTTTCTCTAATGAGCAGTCATATTTAAATATTTCCGATAAACTCTGTGAATTAGAGATGAGTAATACTTGAGCAACTGAAAAGGAAAAAGAAAACATTTTTATATATTGGGCACAAGCATATATATAATCATTTATTGAGATACAATTGTTTTAAAAGTAGGTACAAGGGAATCCCCAGGAATTTTTCCAAGGAGGGAAAGGAAAATACTCCAAATAAATAGACAAATATAACTAGCATCAGAGAACAGGTCAAAATTTCTGGCAGCACTGATGACTCTGCAATGGAAAGGCCTAGTTAGATTTGGTCCCTGAGCAACCTGTATGTCAGATCCACCCATCTGTTGTTTCTCAATGAGTAAACATCCAGGGAACGTCCTTCCACTCACTGCTGAAAGTCTTAGTTCTTTGCCTAGCTGCCTTCACTTCCTCTAGCTCTTAATTGTACTCCTCCTACAATCAATGTCAAAGTCCTCTCACAACTTAAAAAAGACAGCCTCCTCCCTCCATTCAGCAAAATGGGTGTAACAAATCTGGGCTACTTTGTAGGGCTGGCGTACCCCATACTATCTCAGCCATAGTCCTGCCCCCTGCAATATAGCTATTAACACTGATTGACTTTATCTGCGCTGGCACTAGCAGAGTAATTTTTAAAATATTTACAAACTCATTTCATATAAAAGGTTATTTTATTACTACATCTGTGATAGAAAAATCATGAACTCCTTCTTTGCTGTTATCTTTTGTTCTTGGACTGGCACACTTGTCCCAAATCACAGCTACCTTAAAATCTTGTATAATCAAATTGTTTTCTATGGAGCAGCAATCACTTATTTGCCAGGGAAGACCAACAGAAGAAGCTTAACAATAAATCAATACTTTTGATTAAGGGTGTTTTACTCTTGCCTTCTCTTGGACTAATTGGTTAGGTCTCCTTTATTAAATTTCATTGGCTAGTATTTCTTTTTTCTTCTTTGTAAAGTTTATTATTATTATTTCATTTTATAATGTGTATAAAATAGAAAGAACAACTATAACACCAGATGAAAATTAAAAGATGAAAAACAAAACTATGAAATAGGCATGTGGAATGAGTTAAAATAACAAAGTCCAAGTAAAGGCTATCAACTTCATTAGATCATCAAATATAGTTCCAGATTTGCCATGCTAGTGACAAGGGACATCTTGAAAATATTTTTTTTCTGCTGAATATGTCATAAAGGAATGCCAAATCATATAAAAAGTGTCTACAGAAGCAAATGAGAAGAATAGTGCCGGCACAGTCTAACTCAGGCATGTCAAACATGCGGCCCTCCAGATGTTTTGGACTACAATTCCCATCTTCCCCAACCACTGGTCCTGCTAGCTAGGGATCATGGGAGTTGTAGGCCAAAACATCTGGAGGGCCGCATGTTTGACATGCCTGGTCTAACTCATCCGTCAAATTATAAAATGCCAGAAACTTACTACGTTTTTACTTTTAAAAAATGAAAGCCAGGAATATGTTGATTAAGGCTCATTGGGTGAAGAGGCTATCCCCTTTATCTTCCTGCAGATACCCATGCATAGAGCAGACATAAATGAAGAGGGTATGCCACAGATAATTGTATTACTTAATTATTTGTTCTGTTTATGCTGCTCTTTTAAGTGAAGATGAATTTCCAAAGAGCTGATAACATGGGTCACGTTTCTCTTGCATGACAATTAGTCTTCAGTCTTCTATAGCAACTTTTCCCTAATGTAGTTTAAATAGTCTTTATCTTGTCAACACAAGATTTGGGATTCAGGGCTGGTTTCAGGAACTGGCATTCATCTTGGTGCCAGACATCTTCCCCAATCTTGCACACACAAGAAAAGACTGACAAGTGTGACATGATAAAATAGTAGCCAGGCTTATACCAACCACAAACATCGGCCAACCTCTCTTCCAACATCCAACCACAGCAATCCATAACACACTTTCAAAGCTTCCTCTTTCAGAACCAACGTGGCTTTATCCTCGCCCCACCCGCCTCAAGCACAGTAATTAAAAAACAGGCCAAATATAGATCCCCACACATTCCATACAACAAAACATTCCAGTTGTTGTAGGTAAAATATGAAGAAAACTTGCCTTTTCCGACTACATCAGCTGCCTTAAGGTGACAAGAACAGTTCATGATGACTTCCTTCACATTCTCACAAAGAATTTTTTTGGTATTCACATCTATCACTTTGCAAGTGAATGGCCCTTCAGAATTTCCAACTGCAGTTACAGAAATCTAAAGGAATGAGAAATTGATAAGATTTCTTCACCTCTTAGATGATAATCTGGAGGAACTTCCAAGAGAATCAGAGTTAAACTCTCAGGGCAAATGTTGATAGGCTACTTAAAGATTAGATAAAAAGTAAATGGCAAGAAACAATTGAAAACATACCACCAACTTTTAATTGGCTGAATAGTAGGAGCTGCTGCAATCTGCCCAACTCCATTCATCACACCCAATGATTCCTACTGGGAAGCCATGAGATTTATACAAAATGATTCTCCCACTTCCTTCTCTCCCTAGAATGATGATGATTCTACACATCATGTAGACCATGTTTTATGCAAACCAGAATTCATACCAACCAGTGTTTGTAAATCTGCTTCAAACCTTGGCTTCAATATATGGTCAGGAAGATTCCTGGTTTGCATTAACCATGAACTATATCAGTATGTCTAAATGATGACTAACAACAGGAAGAGAAGAGAGAAATAGTTTCAGAGGCAGGAGGTCAAACAGCATCATGCTCAAGGCTGGCGCACAATTTGTCATCCACAAGGATGCTGAAGAGCCAACGTTATGGGAGAATAATACTACCAACAGAAGTCAGAATAGCGTGTGTTTCTTTTTTGTCCCACTGGGTGAACCTGGCTTCGCTCTACTTTCCCTACACTCTGCAGTGATCAATGATTCAGGCAGACGGTCCACCCGGACATGTGAGTGTACTTTAAGAGATTAACAAATCCTGTTTTAAAGTATGTCCGTGTTCTTTCCACATCAGTGCCACCCCTCAGAGGTAGAGTATGGTTATAGGAATCCATATCCAGCATGAGGGAACCATTAACCGTTTCACATTATAGCAACATGATCTAAAACCATTCCAAGCAGAAAGCAGGGAGCATCAGAAGACATCATGATTGCTCTAACAAGGATTCACCTGCACCTTCACAGCTTGGGCTTTCCTTTTGTGCAAGGCACCAAACAACTGGAGCCACCCAAGGAAGTTCGGTTAGGGGTCCCAATCCTGCTGTGTGTGTGCAAACTGACACAGTGTGATCCGCAAGTATGGGAGGCTGGGATTCTGCCAGTATGCCATATATATTGGATTTATCAAGTAGGATGAACTACTTGTCTACAAGATGGTTTGAAGAGGATGCCAAATATGGAAGCTTGGGGCAGATACATGCTTTTGTGTACATAAAAATAAATAGGGTTTTGTTTACCCAGGTTCACCCACATAGAACCCCATTGTTACACCAGGAGAAAGGTGTAAGCAGCATAGGATTGGACTATTATGTTTCAGTCAGACCAGAGTACTGAGAGAGTTCAGCACTGCCAGGTTAAATTCTCTCATTTGTAAAAATGATGTATTAAGTAGTGCAGTTATACTATAAATGAAATGAAAATGATGTTTAACATACCTCACCTCTGTAATGCTTGGATGTGTAGATTTTCAAGCATTTATCTGTTCCATATGGAATGCTTGTCCAGTTTATTATGTTATTTGAAACTGGGCATTCCCCTTTTAAAGTGCAGCTGGGGAAAAAAACCAAATATATGCACGAGAGAAATAGAGAAATCACTTAATAAAATAATAATAATAATAATAATAATAATAATAATAATAATAATAATAATAATTTATACCCCACCCATCTGGCGGGGTTTCCCCAGCCACTCTGGGCAGCTTCCAACAGAAATATTTAAATACAATAATTTATTAAACATTAAAAGCTTCCCTAAACAGGGCTGTCTTCAGATGTCCTCTAAAAGTCTGGTAGTTGTTTTTCTCTTTGACATCTGGTGGGAGGGCATTCTACAGGGTGGATGCCACTACCGAGAAGGCCCTAGGCACTGGACCTCAGTGTCCGGGCAGAACGATGGAGGTGGAGATACTCCTTCAGATATAATGGACTGAGGCCGTTTAGGGCTTTAAAGGTCAGCACCAACACTTTCAGCACCAACACTTTTAATTATATATGTCTGCATTATTTGTATCTCCTAGCCAAACTGTGGCCACCTTGACTGAACATTTCTAAAGTGCCTTCTCAGCTCTTAATAAGCTGAGAAATAGTGTTCCAGATATTTAGCTTTAAAAAAGATAGGTACATCAAACAATGAACATCTATTCCATCATTTCCTTTCAAGCCAACCCTGTTGGCCAGCTATGCAAATTTGTGGGAGATAGAACTGATTAACCCAATCAAAATTTATTGCTTTATTGTTGCTGCATTTCTGTCTTTAAAACCATAAAAAACCAGTTACACCCATTGATTCTTTCTCATGGCTTGTGATGCCATTGTCCCTCGAAGCCACGGACCCAAGAGTAGATATAAGTTTTGGAAAGTCAGTGTTGAAGAAAATTTATTTACATTATTTTCCTTGGGACTACTCTATGACTTTTTCAGTCTTATGAGAATATATCATTATGGTCTTTCTCAAATTTCAAATTAAAAATAGGGTATGAGAACTTAATGCAACTATCCAAATATCTCCTTCCTGCTAACTATAATTATAACCACAATTATAGGTGTCCTTTTAAGAAGCGTCTTACTGCATGCTAGCTTTAATTGCTAAAACACTAAATTCTTATTTACTGCTCGGCTACTGGCTTGTCACTATTGTGTCTTATCGCTCGTTTTTGCTCAAACTTTGTAAAAAAATAATTTTAAAGCAAATAAATGTTATGGTCTTCTTGTTGTTTTAGAATTTCAAAGTTATTTGGCCCCAGGATTCTGTCTTAGCCCAATTAGAATACTAACACAAATATCCTGGGAAGGTTAAGAGAGAAGCTTGAGTTGCCTTTACATTAATATTATTAGCTAGTGTCATCATGGGAAGAGTCACTGCAGACTTAAACTGATCCAAGATGGCTTTGTAAAAACAACTGCGGATACAGCCTCAAGGTATCAAGAATGACATTAAAAATTTTGGGAAATGATATACAGTGAATTGGAAAAAAATGTTTAAAATGAATTTTGTTAAAACACCCTGAAGCCTTTTTTGTTAGGTATCTCAAATCAAGAGCTACCAAAAGAAAAATGGACATTATTTATGTAGGCTACAACAGCGGCAAGAATCTTGATTGCACAATATTAGATGATGGAAGAAATAGCATCATAGGAACAATGGGAAGAAAATCTGATCAACTATGCAGAATTGGCTTAGCTAACGGACAAATTATTAGAGAAGGACAAAAAGGACTTCAAAAGAGTCTGGGAACCATTCACAGTTTATTTGCAGAAACAACAGAATGGACTGGATTCACTGGCAGGATTTGAATGAACTTTCACAATTTCATTTGAGTAACATATTTCAGAGAAATGATAAGGGATTTTATTTTTGTGTAGGAAAAGCAGGATACAATAAATAAAACTAAAAACCTCAACAGAGGGGGAGTTGGGGGAAGTCCAGGAGGGGAGGGAGAATAATTGTAAATAACATGAATTAGATTTGTACCATTATTTGTTATAAAATTCAATATTATTATTATTTTTTAAAAAGGCATCAAGAATGAAAAAAAATACCAATAATGAAGCATTTATTCATATGGGCCTATAAAGCAGAAAATACATACTTGTTATATGAATAACACCATCCACAGTGAGGGTCCATGGCAGTTAAACATTCTTTACAGGAAATATACTTGCTACAATTGGCAACCTTTGTTCTCCAGATCTAAAATGGAAAGGGGAAAAAAATCACTCTTGCATGTTTCTAGTAAACATTTTCAAAAATGTAAAATAATTTCCATAAACCCAGGAAATAGGAAGAAAAACAAATCAGTAACATTAAAAAAGGAATTCAATGTAGTTTCTTACAATATTGCAACAACCTTCTAAGGCAGGCATCCCCAAACTGCAGCCCTCCAGATGTTTTGGCCTACAACTCCCATGAACCCTAGCTAACAGGACCAGTGGTCAGGGAAGATGGGAATTGTAGTCCAAAACATCTGGAGGGCCGAAGTTTGGGGATGCCTGTTCTAAGGTATGCTGTTCATGTCACTTCAAGTTAGCCTTGTCTGGATCCATCATACCATCAGCAGGAGATCATTTGCAAATTGGACTTGTGACAAGGCCTTTGCCAGCTGTGCTCACTTGTACTTAAATTCAGAGCCAACAGGGTGGCATAGGACTTCAAAAATAATTTGCATGCAGATTCCCTGCCTGTTACAGCCTTTGTCTCTAAACTTCTGTTTCTAGGAAAGGCTGCTGAATGTGTGGTTGCCCTTCAGCACTTAAAAACCACCAACTTTCTGCACACCTGCTAACGTGGCTTTTGGTCTGGAAGGAGTGTGTGGTCTCTCATAACCATTTCTGCCTGGCTGGCGATTGCTACGAGCAACTGAACTCCACTATTAATCCTATTAAATCCTGCTGCAAGTCTTTGACACTAAAGTGTGTTATTGGCAATGCCACTGTGGGCTCTTCCACTCTGGAGTTTAATGTGGATTTGAAGCTGCATTTCTCTCTCTCACTTTTGCAGTGTACATACAGCATCCTCCTCATCCAAGTGGCAGCCTGCACCTCCCCTTGCTAAATTAAGTTTGTTTTCTGTCTTGTTCTAGCTGGGTCCCAGGCTGCAAGTAGCCTTCCAGATTACCATGGCTATTGCAGACGGAGAGCTGCAAATTCCATGGCCAATCCAAGGTCCAATTCCAGACAAGCAGTGATTTTAACAGAGTTGAGGGGCAACCCAAGGTCCAGGTAAACAGATGGTCGGGATCAGGTACAAGAAACGGTGTTGGTTAGCAAGCCATTGTTCCAGCAGTTCTCTCAGCCTTGCACTGAGGCTCTTAAACCAGAGGCACCAGAATCCCACCCTAGGCCCAGCTGCAGCCTCTCAAGAAATCTCTACAGAGTCCTGTCTATAATTCTAGACAGTCCTTTGCTCATGAAGAAACCTTCTCTACAACCAATCACTCTTCTTGACTATGAGGAGACAGCTGGTGGTGACATAATCTTTGCCAATCTGTGGATAATCCAATAGGAAAAGAAAATGCAATACAAAAATGTGGATCCTCTGAAGCTCATTATGTGGGAAGCGTCATTGCTTTTAACATGTGTGATGACATTTCACTGGATGGTTTCTATTGCCACGTTTACTTCTTCCATTTTGTTCCCCATCAGCCCCAAAGACATGTTCATGGAATTTTAATTTTTAACCCAGCTGTTTTTCACAGAGCAGCTATGTTAAAATATATAAATTGCCCTTGCATGTGGATGGCAAAGGAAAAGGTAGGAAAGGAAGTAGGAGTCTTTCATATGAAGGATTCCTAATCTTATCTGGCTTGGAGTATTACACTCTATTTAAAAATTACTGTACTTTTGTGCAATTCTGAAAAAAACTTACCGGTATATTCCAGATTTGTACTTTTTTTAAAAAGTGCATACACAGGCAAGGAAATAACTGCACACATATCCACAATGGACCTCAGGGAAATAATAATATTTGAGGGAAGGAGACAACACTACATAGTGCAGTAACATGCATCCTATCAAGTACCACCCACTAATGTGCACAAGAAAGGAGGATATAGTTTTTGGAGCCGTAAGATTGAAAGCATCTGTGTGGATAAAGGTGCCTGAACATGCACATGCAACAGTGAGCGATGTATGCATTAATTCCCTAATCTGAGTAGAGACTGAAAGGAGTTCTCTTGTGTGGTGATTACTCATCATCCATCCAAACATTTCTCACAAGCGCTTCCTGGTGCTTCCTGAATTCAATGGATAAATGGATAAATGATAGATGCTGAGAGAGAAATCATATTAAGGTCATCAAGCTGATGACATCCAAGTTTTCTCTTGTTTCCATCAACTCAGTTCTTAAAAGTCTCTGTACTCACTTAAGACAATGTAAGTCAGTTACGCAACTGCAAACACTAAGAAAATGATGTGATAGCTAATCTCTAAAGTTACACAGAACTAATCAAGTCAGTTGCATAGTTTTGAATCTCTGTTGACTAGAAACCACACCTACTCATATTCGTAAAGCAGGTTCCTGGACTTCAGTTAACAAGGACTTTGCCAGATGACTGAAAGCCAACTTCAGAAGTACTATTTGTGCTGACTGCTGCTCTTAGCTCACCTTGTTACCAGATGGTAGATAGATGTAATCTTTATTCACAGGGTCAAGTTCAAGTTTGTGAAAAATTGGTGTTTCTTCTTCAATTTCATACAAAATGTCTGGGCAATTTGGTTTCATGTTTTCATCAAGAATAACCTAAAAGCACAGGAAACAAAAAGAATCACTATCATGTTAAAATGGGCCAATTTATCTGCCCTATTTGAATACACTATGGTTCCTCTATTCCTCACCATCATCAGCAATTTGGAACAGATTTTTTTTGGGGGGGGGACATGTTTGGGGGGAGAAGGGGGAAGCAGAAGTCCCACTGTGCAAGCAGAACCTCAATTGAACAGATAAGAAGCAAACTGCATGGATAAACTAACAAATACTTTTACCTGGAAAGAGAACATGTTCTTTTACTATTATCTCAAGAAAGATACAAGGACCTATTTTGAATGCATATTCAGTGACTAATGATCAGCATTTGTATGTTTTCGATTTGGTCAGCTATTCAAAGTGCTTACAATAAAAGTGTAAGATGACAGCAATAAAAGCTTTTCAAAAAGCTAGATAAACTAAACAGCCTAAAACCTTATTTTGAAATTAAATTATTTAAGTTATTTCACTGAAAACCGATCCAAGGAAATGTTGAATAAAGGCCAACAAATATTTTTGTTGGAGAGAAGGCATTGTTTAATTATGTACAGTCAGTGAGGGGAAAAAGAATTTGATCCCCTGCTAAATTTGCCCGTTTGCCCTCAGATGAAGAAATGACCAGTCCATAATTTTAATGGTAGGTTTATTGTAGCTGTGAGAGACAGTATAACAACAGGAAAAACCCCAGAAACCCAGTAGACAAAAGTCAGAGATTGATGTGCATTATAATAAGAGAAACAAGTATTTGATCCCCATCAACCAGCCAGATGGCAGGCTACCTGGTATCTGCACTGTATGTAATGAGCTGAGATTAGAAGCACCTGCTGTAAGGGAGAGGTTTTACCTGTAATCCCAGCTCGTTACAGTACCTGTACAAAAGACACCTGTCGACAGAAGCAATCCAGCAGATTCCAAAGTAGCCACCATGACCAAGAGCAAAGAGCTGTCCAATGATGTCAGGGACAAGATTGTAGACCTGCACAAGGCTGGACTGGGCTAAAGACTATTGCCAAGCAGCTTGGTGAGAAGGTGACAACAGTTGGTGCAATAATTTGCAAATGGAAGAAACACAAAATAACTGTCAACCTCCCTCGGTCTGGGGCTCCATGAAAGATCTCATCTCATGGAGTTGCAATGATCAGGAGAACGATGATGAAGCAGCCCAGAACTACACGGGGGGAACTTGTCAATGATCTCAGGACAGCTGGAACCATAGTCACCATGAAAACAGTTGGTAACACACTATGCCGTGAAGGACTGACATCTTGCAGAGACCACAAGGTCCCCTTGCTCAAGACAGCACATGTACAGGCCCGTCTGCAGTTTGCCAATGCACATCTGAATGACCCAGAGGAGAACTGGGTGAAAGTGTTGTGGTCAGATGAGACCAAAAACGAGCTCTTTGGCATCAACTCAACTCGCCGTGTTTGGAGGAGGGGGAATGCTGCCTACGACCCCAAGAACACAATCCCCACCGTCAAACATGGAGGGGGACATATGCTTTGGGGCTGTTTTTCTGCTAAGGGGACAGGACACCTTCACCACATCGAAGGGATGATGGATGGGACCATGTATCATCAAATCTTGGGGTAGCACCTCCTTTCCTCAGCCAGGGCATTGAAAATGGGTTGAGGATGGGTATTCCAGCATGACAATGACAAAAACAAAAAACAAAAACGGTCAAGGCCACAAAGGAGTGGCTCAAGAAGAATCACATTCTAGCCAGTCTCCAGACCTTCATCCCATCTAAAATCTGTGGAGGGAGCTGAAGGTTCGAGTAGCTACACATCAGCCTCAAAATCTTACTGACTTGGGAGAGGATCTGCAAAGAGGAGAGGGACAAAATACCTCCTGAGATGTTTGCAAACCTGGTGGCCACCTACAAGAAACGTTTGACCCCTGTAATTGCCAACAAGGGTTTAGCCACCAAGTACTAAGTCATCTTTTGTAAAGGGATCAAATACTTATTTCACTCATTATAATGCAAATCAATCTCTGACTTTTGTCTTCTGGGTTTCTGGGAGTTTTCCTGTTGTTATTCTGTCTCTCACAGCTACAATAAATCTACCACTAAAATTATGGACTGGGGGTCATTTCTTCGTCAGGGGGCAAACAGGCAAATTTAGCAGGGGATCAAATACTTTTCCTCCTCACTGTAGAATGCCACTGGACTCGGGGGGGGGGGGAGGAGCCATCTTTCAAATATTATACAAGAAGAGAAGTTACAGTCGTACCTTGGAAGCCAAACAGAATCTGTTCCAGAAGTCTGTTCGACTTCCAAAACATTCGAAAACCAAAGCAGCGCTTCCGATTGGCTACAGGAAGCTCCTGGATGTTTGGCTTCCAAAAATAGTTTGCAAACCGAAACAGTCACTTCCGGGTTTGCAATGTTCGGGAGTCAAAATGTTCGAGAACTAAGTTGTTCAAAAACCAAGGTACGACTGTATTTGCCAATATAGCAACTATCTAGCACTTTTACATGCAAAATTCCAAGCAGCTTCTATCAACTAATGCAACCACAATGCGTCATCAAATAAACCATGAAACAAACCATAAGCCACATACTTTCAGCAACTGTCCATTTCTTGTTCCCAAAAACAAAACAATCTTGTTCAGAACCACAGTGGCATAAACTGACACCAAATCAGAGTGGCTCAGCAAAGTTGCATTGTTGATTGGCCAAGCTATCTTGTTCTGAAAAATCAAATACAGAAGCAAAATATGAGTATACATCATTTTATCAAATATGCAACTTATTATTTTCAAGCTCCCTTAACTATAACTTGCTGCTGAAAGCTTCTTTATGGGAGGTAGCGCTACACTTCAAGCAGGACTCCACACAGTATTATTGCAAAACTTTGGCAACTTATGGGTCAGTTTAGATACAATGCTAGACCATAGTTTAGTATTATGAGAATGACCCTAGCCTTCTCCTGAACTCACATGACCACCCCACCCCAGTACGGCCCTAAGGTGAAGTTTGGATGCTTCCAATTTTCTCCTATCAGGGTGAGAAATAATAATATCTTAGGTGTAAATGCCATGTTTTAAAGCAGAGTATGAATCAGAAGACCAGAGAAAAATCTGTAAACAAACTGCATGTATTACTTGAACACTGGAAGCATTCATACAGAAAACAGTTATGCCTTCTGGCAAACTTCTCATCAGTCATGAGTTTAGCTGTTCCTAACTGTAGAACTACAGCAACATGTTCTTTAGTCCATATTTACTGTGAACCTAGCTAAAGATTACATGTTGGAAGCTACAGGAAAGAGTGTAACACAATGAGGAATAAATTTGTTTGTTTGTTTGTTTATACCCCGCCCATGTGGCTGGGTTTCCCCAGCTACTCTGGGCGGTTTCCAACAAAATATTTAAAATACATTAAAACATCAGTCATTAACAACTTCCCTAAACAGGGCTGCCTTCAGATGTACCATATTCTGAAAGTCAGATAGTTGTTTATTTCCTTGACATCTGATGGGAGGGTGTTCCACAAAGTAGGCACCACTACCGAGAAAGCCCTCTGCCTAGTTCCCTGTAACTTGGCTTCTCGCAATGAGGGAACCACCAGAAGGTCCTTGGCGCTAGACCTCAGTATCCAGGCTGAACGATGGGGGTGGAGACCAGTTTAATTAGATCAGTTAATAATTGCAAACACAAATAAACAATTAGGTGGGGAACTGAACTATAAATTCAGGGAAATGTAAAGGCCAAAAACCAAAGAAATGAAAAACTGTGCTGCATTTCGGTATCATTTTAAAAAGGAGATAAAAACTTGCAGCAATAAGCAATTTGACTGGGCGTGATGGGTCCCATTCAGATATCATGATTTTGGCTTTAGAAGCCAGGATATGCATGAACTTAATACTCTCCCATTTCACTCAACCTTTAACACCAGCTGGTAAACAACCCAGGAAGTCACAGTTAATCATAGCTTCCTTTTATGTCTAAACTGATAGCTATGATTAACAGCTTTCAAACAAGCCAGGATTTGGAAGCAAACATTGGGAGCCATTAACCACAGTTCCCTGGTTCAAAATGAATGTAACAAGAAGCTGTGGTTAACTAGGCTTGCTGGCTTGTGTCCCTGCTCATGTGAAAGGAAGAGCAAAGGAACCTACAATTTTTAACCATCTGAAGACAGTCAAATCTTCAATCCAAGGGAGTTTATGCAAAGCAACAGGGGACTGCATGTTTTTCAAAGGGGACCCTTTAGGAAAAAAGTGCTGTTTAACAATTATTTATTAATTAAATTTCAATCACATTCCTTCTTCCCAAAGGAACCAAAGTGCATCATACAGCAAAACAATAGAAAACATTCAGAAACGATCAAATATCCTCACAGGTAAATAATTTCAAGGTTGTCAGGAACAATATATTTCAGCAATCAAATGCCGAACAGAAATGTTTTTAAATTCCACCTAACAGTAAAGAGGGAGTACAGGAAATTGAATCCAGCCAACTTTCCCCTCCATCATATTCTCAATTTCATTTAAAGTGGCTCAACTCAAAACAACACAAACACAAAACCCTAATAATATATCAAATTATGCTATACTATACACACAAACATGATGATCCATTTATACAACATTTACAAAAAGATGTATGGTAGATTATCATGTTTTTGAGTACATATAACACCATTTTATATATTAGGTTCATGGGTATGTTTGTGTTTTGGATGCTGAAGAAAAAACTCTCGTACACAGATTTAACACAAAATATAATTTGGTGTTTTGCCACTCAATCTCCCATATTATTGAAGCTCCAGGCATTAATTACACGTGTGCATGAAGTTGTGGCTGTACTTCAAGAAAATGTGTGCTGCTCCCGTAGCATCTGCCAATGCTGTTTGTGGTCTAAAGTGTTAAGGGCATGGAATGCTGAGCGATCAACATACGCGGTTTGTCAGCTCTCACCCCTGTACAAAGTTTCACAACCACTTTTAAACAAGACAGGAAAACAACTTTGTAACACCAAGAAAGAAATAATTTTTCCCCTCTTCTCCACACAATGTAGTCTATTAAATAAGGCATGTCTACAAAAGAGAGGAGGGGAAAGAAAAGTGTGACTACACCATCAGCAACACTTGAAAATTTTGACAGAAATTAACTTCCAAGCAACCTAAGCATCTACGGCCTAAACTACACATAGTGATGGCAGAGTTGACACTGGTGAGATAATTTGGCTCTGCACAGCTGTCTTTTATTTATCCAGTCATCCCAACTGCATGCTTTTTTGGACTGTGTTTCCCATCAGCCCCAGCCACCACAGCCATGGAGAGGGGTTCTTATTTTAATAAGGATTTTTTGATCACCTTTAATGTGGCATCCCAAGGTGGTGTACAAGAGATATAACGCGCTAACCAATTTATATTATTAATACATTAAAGTTAAAATACAGAAACAATCCAGGGCAGAACTTTAATTCCTTGTCCTCACTACAACCCCAGTTGGGACTGGAGGGGTGTGTGTGTTGCAGTAAGAAGAAAAGTCCCACTGGTGTCAATGGGACTAAACTGCATGACAAATGTCACACTTAGTTAAAAGAGGTATGCTTTAAAGAAGTGTTTTCTTCAACCTAATCCCCAGATGTGGTTGGACTAAAATTCTCACCACCCACAGCCAGCTTAATACAATTACTGCTGTGTATTATTGTAATTTATTTGACTTATCACTCACTTACTATATAGACAATTTACAAAGAATAAATCCACAAAACAATGTGTTCAATAAAACCATTTCAATAACCCATACAAAAAAAAACAGAAAAGAACACACCCTCCTAACCCCCTTCAGAGGGGAAAACAGGAGAAGGGCCTCAAAGGAAGATTGAATGGTGTAGAGACACTCCCACAAAGGTATTTATAGATGGAAACCAGCACTTTGAATAGATTACTGTAGCCAAATTATCCCTGTCATCATTGGGCCACCAGCTGAAGCTGCTAGAAGGCATTCAGTGGGGATGATCTTCACCCCAAATGAGTAACCGACATGAGGCTCTCCAAATGTTGTTCTTCTACGACTCCCATCATCACTAACCATCAGTCATGCCAGCAAGGATGCAGGATAGAGGGAACGAGTCCAAACTCTTCTGGAACGAACAGGGCTGGGGAAGTTCCATAGCTGTTCTCTGCTAATGTTGTCCAATTGAAGTTATGCAGGAATGTAGTAGGATGGCATCCTATGCACAATTAACCCGAGCAATTTCAACCTTACTCAATTGAAAGCTGAATGTCTGAAATCTTGCAGATCAATGGCACGCAAGGCGGAGAGCTTAAAAATTCCTTCTGCTGGTACCAGGCTCTGGGATGCTCTCAGAGGGAAGTTTTTAATCTGTCATATTTTAATGTATTTTGGTATTTATTGGAAGCCGCCCAGAGTGGCGGGGGAAACCCAGCCAGATGGGTGGGGTATGTATAAATAAATAAATAAATAACTAAATAATATCTTATGGAAACTTGGATGGCCCTGTGAGATCTCACAAGAGCATCCCAGACCTTAGTATGCAGGTCTTGAGAGCTTAAAAGTTCTCTGCCTTTCTTGTAAAATAAGGATGGTTTGGGGGGGGGGGTGTTTCCAAAGGGGCTGTTTAGGTATATGTGTTTTTGTTTATATGCATCATCCCCAGAACGTAACCCCTGTGCAAGTTGCAATCGTACTGTAGTCCTCCCCCTGAAGCCCTTCCACAGTGTGCAAACTTATTCCTTCTTTATAAAATGTGTATTTGTTTTAGCTAGCACTTATTCCACTGAAGCTAACAGACAAGTTGTGCAAGTATTAAATGGCACAAAAAGATGCAACAGGATACTCCAAGCCTATAGCATACCATTTAAGGCATCTGAAGATTTGGCACAGATCTGATTTGGTCTTGCAATACTACTACTAATACTATTACAGTAATTCAATTGATATACTGCCCTTTATCAAAAGATCCCAGGGTGGTGTACTACATTAAAAACACATTACAGAACATAGGCCATGTGATGATGGTGCCAGGTAAGCCTCTCTGGGGAGAGTATTCCACAATCGGGGAGCCACCACAGAAAAGGCCTGTTCTCTTGTTGCCACCTTCCAAACCTCTCTGGGAGTAGGGACATAGAAAAGAGCCTCTGATGACAAGTGTAGGGTCCAGGTCGCTTTGTATGGGGGAAAGGCGTTCCTTAAGGTATTGAAGTCCGGAGCCATGTAAGGCTTTATAGTACTTTGAATTGGGCCACACAGAATTCATGAGAAACGTGTTGATGGGAATGTGTTAACTGTAACACAACTCTGTCATAAAACCAGATTGTGATAGAGAGATCATCCCTCCTTCCAGCATCATTCACTGAATTGCCTCTCTTTCTGTAGCCAAATCTCTCTCTCATTCTCTGAATGTATACACAAAACACCTGGCCAGGCCAGATGGCTCACCATGCTAATCTTTCATCAGACTTATTTATCTGAAGGCTTATAGGACTTCTGTGATTTAATTCCTATTTAAAAGAAAGCTATGCTTAAAATGCACCCCATTTTGAAAACAGCTAGACCTGACACACGGTATGTTAAAAAGAAATTCATTAACTTTAAGCTAACATTCTTGTCAGATTACAAGCATACCCTTTTATATTCATGTGGTCTGCATACGGCAGTCCAAGAAATTATTCTTGAGGGGTTTATTACTGTGTTTTATTCTTTTCACATAACTCTTGACTAAACAACAACAACAACAACAACTAAATTTGCCACCCACAAGATAAAAGCTGGTTTTGCTTTCTTTTATGGGTAATATATAAGGTGTAGAACAATGGGATACAATTTATGGAGTTTTCCCCCAAAGCAGAATCAGTGCAAGAGACTTCTGCTTTCTACAAATGCCATGCTGGAAAAGAAACAAAACTCACCTCCCATATGGCATTTGTAGAAAGCAGAAGTCTCTAGCACCTGCAGATGATTTGTGGAAGAAGGAGGTGTTGTTTTACCTCATGTGGGCTTTAGGAGAAAACAAGATATGGTGCAAGTTCCTCTCTTAGGTTTTCCTTCTCCACCATGTTGCTTCTTGCCTTCATGGATGTGAAACAAAGGCCCCTCAGCATCCCCAAGTCCAATGCAAATGTGAACTAGACTACTAGGGGCAAATAGTTATTGTTTAATTTCTAATTGGACTTTTGCAGAACTTCCTTGCGCAACTTCTATTTTTGGCAGAACCCTTTCCCCTTTTCCCGGTTTACAGAGAAGCCAGGAAAGGTATGCTCACCACATAATGAGGAACACTCCTCAGTGGCAAGAGTGTGAGAGGAGGACAATTGTGGAGCTCTACGGCACAGTTACCATGGCAACTTGAATAGCTGTAACAATAAGTGCTAAAATACCAGAAGCAGGCATGTTTTTAATTTCCTTTTGCTTTCAAGCTTGTTTTCAACTCTTTATTATTTTATTGTTTCATTTTATGTCTGTTTATTGTTGTAAACTGTTGTGATATATTCTTTATGATTTAATGGTATATAAAAATAAATAAAAAATAAAGTATTTTTAAAAAACAACCAGTGTGGCAATCTAAGTTTCTGAATAGTTGTACAGGTCCTTTAACTGGGGGTTAGAAGTACAGTTGTAGGTTGAATCTCGAACGCCTTGCGAGTCGAACGTTTTGGGTCCCGAACACAGCAAACCCGCAAGTGAGTGTTCTGGTTTGTGAACTTTCTTTGGAATCCTAACGTACGATATGGCTTCCGCGGCTTCCCATTGGTTGTAGGAGCTTCCTGCAGCCAATTGGAAGTCGTTCCTTGGTTTCCAAACGTTTGGGAAGTCAAACAGACTTCCAGAATGGATTCTGTTCGGCTTCTGAGGTACCACTGGAATTTGAAAACAAAAATATCTAGACAAGGCACAAAATATCCACCAAGTGTGATTTCCTATTCTACAACATTCAGTCTCATGTTACATATCCAAGGCAGCAATCCCAAATACATTTACTGGAAGGACGCCCATTGAAATACTTCTGAGAAAGCCTGCAGACCAGAGGTGCTCATCTTTAGAAGGGCTCTCTGTAGAAGAGGCTTTACTTTTCTAAACATCTCATGCAGCCTGAACATTTTCCATTTGCAGCAAACACTGCTCCCATTCCTTTCAAGTTCCCAACCTCTTGGGGCAAAAGGGCACCAATCTAAGGGACGGTCTTGGGAGCTACAAAATATGCAACCAGCCCACAACCAAAAAACAAAACCACACCTCAATTTAAAATAAAAATTGGGAGGTGCAGGGGGCCTGGGTGGGAACCAAGCAGGGTTCACAAGGGCACCATGTTGGGGGGCCCCATCTCTAGGTTACAACGACCAGACTAGTAAAGGCCTGAGGGACTCTTCCTTACACTTTAAAATAATGATGATGATTTTATTTACTTTTCATGATACAGAAGACACATTTTGAGAAGAAAATTGTTACAACGGTAAAAAACAAATAACTTGTTTTCCTATTTATTAAAACAGTTTTATAGCCAGGGTGGCTGGTTGGGTTACAGATGCTCATTTTATTATCTTTACTTTAAATATATGTTATATTTTCTGGAACACGTGTGGAAGGGGATTCACTGCAGGGAATTCCATCATGCACCCTACAGCAAGCTTTGACTCTAACACCCATCAGCTGCTGAGTGGTAGAGCTACCGGGCTGGCTATGCAAGGTGTTTTCAAGTCCTAACTATGTGATGTCCTGCCCACCTGCCAAATAAGATCCACATAGCCAAAAATGTTCCACAACACTGGTTTAAAATGTGATACTGTGCATACTCAGTGTATTTCTATTTTTTTACTAGGTTGGCAACCTATTTTCATCTTGCTTTTCATAATAATGTATCCAGAATGCTGAACCAGCAACATCTAGACTCGTCACAGGTTCTCAATCCATAAATCAGGGTTTCCCAAACTTGGTTCTCCAGCTGGTTTTGGACTACAATTCCCATCATCCCTGACCACTGGCCCTGCTAGCTAGGGCTGATGGGAATTGTAGTCCAAGTTTGGGAAACCCTCATCCCAATGATAAATTTTCACCATTGTGTATCCTGATTTATGGTCTTCCCATAGGCATCTGGCGAGTCTGGTGAGAACAGGGTCGGACTAGATAGGCCATTGGCCTGATCCAGCAGACTCTTCTTATTTCCTTATGATACCAGCACCAACAAAATGCTGTTCTGCCTTACAAGCTGTTTTAGATAATGGACAACACTACAACAGCAAACTGTTGTTTTTTTCCCCAGGAGTGGTTGCAGAGATTTATAAGTCAATGCTTAATAAAGGATGCACTTAATGTACAAGAAGCTTTTTAAAAAAAATTGGTCACATGCATGTGGTGAGCTGACTTGCCATTTCAAATAGAAATGCCTTTCTTTGCAAAACTGTTGAGTAACTGTGTCTTGCCACTGCGAACCCAATGTTCTGCTTCCTATGTTGAGCAACATTATGAGATCTTCATTTATATATGTCCAGATAGCAGGACACCGGTCTTTTTGCCAACTCATCCAACAGTAAGTGCGCTGGTTGCCGTGGGAAAGTGAAACATCTCTCTGAAAGCAAAGGGGGCTTGACAGTAATTCATGTTGACTGAACTTCTTCTATAGAGTTACGGTACATCTGCAAAACGGTACATCTGCTCTACGGTACATCTGAGAGCACTAGGAAAGATTGAGGGCACTAGGAGAAGGGGACGACAGAGGATGAGATGGTTGGACAGTGTTCTCGAAGCTACGAACATGAGTTTGACCAAACTGCGGGAGGCAGTGCAAGACAGGAGTGCCTGGCGTTCTATGGTCCATGGGGTCATGAAGAGTCGGACACGACTAAACGACTAAACAACAACAACAACATCTGCACAGCCTTTCAGCACTTGAGGTGATTACTTTGTTTTTAACTGTACAGTGGTACCTCACAAGACAAATGCCTCGCGCAATGAAAAACTCGCAAGATGAAAGCGTTTTGCGATGTTTTTGGTGACTCGCAAGACAAAGTTTTCTATGGCTGCGTTTCGCAAGACAAAGATTTTCGGCGGGTTTTTTTGTTTTTTTGCAGCGGCAAACCGCGCTTCGCAAGACAAAGCGACTCACAGAACGAATTACTTTCGTCTTGTGAGGCACCACTGTACTTGCTGTTGTTTTAACCTTCCCTAGGACCTTACAGTGAAGAGCAATTGTTGTTGTTGCTGGGTTCAACATATCCAGAGAAAAGCATCCCCTGTCATAGGTCTCCCCCCAAAACCCTCATGCAGTAAGTTCACCAGGCTTCCTTAGGTTAAAGATAAAGGTACCCCTGACCGTTAGGTCCAGTCACGGACGACTCTGTGGTTGCGGCACTCATCTCGCTCTATAGGCCGAGGGAGCCGGTGTTTGTCCGCAGACAGCTTCTGGGTCATGTGGCCAGCATGACTAAGCCGCTTCTGACGAACCAGAGCAGCACACGGAAACGCCGTTTACCTTCCCGCTGGAGCGATACCCATTTATCTACTTGCACTTTGGCATGCTTTCAAACTGCTAGGTTGGCAGGAGCTGGGACCAAACAACGGGAGCTCACCCCATCACAGGGATTCAAACCGCCGACCTTCTGATTGGCAAGCCCTAGGCTCAGTGGTTTAGAGTAGACCATAGCACCACCCGCATCCTTCCTTAGGTTAGCTACCCATTATCAGTTGCGAGACTGTCTTCCACCAATAAGTAAACTTTTGTGTAGTATTCCCTGTGAAAGTTCCTTCTAAATTTGAGCCTGCTGGATCCCACCAATGGCCCATCTAGTCCAGAATCCTGTTCTCACAATGGCCAACCAGATGCCTGTGGGAAGCCCAAAAGTAGGATCTAAGTGCGAGAGTAGTCTCCCCTTGTACAACCTTCAACATGGAGGTGCAGAATAGCCATCATGGTCAGTAGCTTTTGCTTTACTTTCTTTAATTTGTCTAACTCTTTTAAAAAGCTCTCCAAATATTGGAATTTCTGGGTGCTTGGTATAATCTTTTTCTTTTTCTACCAATCTTTATATTGCAGCGCAACTTGACGACAGCTGTTTCACATCATACAACTTTCGGCAAATGTGGAAAATTCACCTGTTCACCCCGACTTTTGACATGTGTAATGTATATTTTTAGCACCTAACTTGTTTTAGTAATTTTAAGTTGTTGAAAAACAATTTTATATTGTGTTTTAATATTAATGTTGTATTTTAATTGTTGCAACCTGCCCTTGAACCTTAGGGTGAAGGGCAGATAATAAATTGGAACAACAACAGCAGCAGCAGCATTCATTAATACCGTATGGACAACTTCAAACTTATGGTTAAACCTACACAGAAAGCTTATACTCTTTCACCATCCTGTTCTGCCCTTTACTACTTAGTATTTTTTCTATGCACCTTGAGCTATAAATATTGACAGTGAAGACAGGAATATTCTCAAGAGTCACAGGGTACATGCGAGATTTTTTTTTTTTTACTGCTCCCTCCATATCTAGATTAGGGGATAGGAGAGAGAGTAACTGAACAGAAAATGTAGGTGTTTATATGGTAGTACTTCCAAGATGAGTAGGGTATTTTATTGTGGGATCAGTGCAGTGGACTTTTGCATTTTGGTGGTTTCCTTGAAAAAGGTCAGTTAATGCAGATTTGCCTTTTGGGTGGGGAGATAATTTGATAAGAAAAACGAAAGCGAAATCCTGTTGCGGACTGCCTCTTTGTGACATTAAGCCACTGTAAGAAAAAGAAAAGAATAGTTAGGAACCCAGGGGAGTAATGCCGCCAATGTGTTTTACTATTCACCTAGAAAACTCACTGTGTCTCAGCTGCTATTAACTCACCGAGTGGGCTAGAAAGCGCGACCTACCTTATAGGGTTGTTGCAAGCACAAAGGAAACCGCAAAGTTATTTCACATCTTTAAAACGGTCTAACTTGAGCATCAGACCAGCCAGCAACAACCACGGTGCGCTGTTAGAGCCGGCCCTCTGGTCTCCGATCCCGCAGGGCAACAACGCTCAATCTATAACCAAAACTACTCACGCAGGTCTCCGCAGACTCGTCTGGGCAGATCGTGTTCGAATCGACAAGGACGCATCTCTCCGAAACGCTCGACACCTGGCTGAGGTTGAAGATGCAAAGGGCCGTGGAGGTCGGAGTGGCCGGACCTTCGGCCGAGCCGAAGACGCCGACCCAGAGCCCGCGCTCCTGTACGTAGTTGGAAGAGAGGATCCTCCGGGTGAAGCCGCCGCCGCAGCGCAAGATCGCCTGGCCGTGGCCGAAGAACTGGTCTGCCGGCATCTGATTGGCGACGAGCATCTTGGGCTCCAGGCTGAGGCTTTGGTGATAATAAGGAAAGAATAATTTCCCGCTCCACAGGAACGCGTCCGCGTAGTGCAAATAGCAGCCGTAGCCCACCAGCAGCCGGTGGTCCTCCGAGACCCCCTTCTGGCGTTCTTGGAGAGCGACGGCCACTTTGGAGTCGCTCTCTGCAATGAGGCACTCCGGATCCAAGTCACTGGACTCGTCCAGTCGGCGAGACGTGGCCACCACCAGCTGCCACTCGGAGTCCTGGGCATAGATCCACCCCGCGGCGGAGCCATTCCGCAAGCAGGTCACCACCTCTTTCCCGAAAAAGGTGGCGCTGGCGGTGGCGTTGGGGCCGAGGCGTTCCTCGTAGCAGGAGCCCTGCGGCTGGGTCCAACAGGTGAGCAGGCGGTCGTCGCCGAAGGGCAGCAGGAGCTTGTTGACCGTCACCGTCACCAAGTCGAGCGCCGGGTTGCTGCGGTGCTCCTTCGCCCAGGACAACGAGGGCTCCACTTCGTACCAGCGATTGCCGCTGGCCACCAGCAAGCGCCGCGCGCTCACCGCCAGGTTGGCGAGCGGCTGAGGGAAGGTCTGCGCGCGCGCCGCCGCCTCCTCCTCCTCGGCCGCCCAGGCCAGCGCCGAGGCAGAAAGCAGCAGGAGCAGCAGCGGGCAGTAGCGGGCGAGGTCGCCACCCAGGCGCCCCCTCAGCCTTCGCCACCAGCCGGCCATGGCCACACACATGCACGCACGCCGCGCTCCGGCTACCTAAGGCGGCTCTGCAGCCAGCATGCCGACAGCTGCCCCATGGCTGCGCGCTGAGGGCGGGAACCTCCCTCTCTCCTCTTCCTCCCACCCCCACCCTCTCTCTCTGTGGTTTCCTCTGTGCCACCCAGAAGACTTGCGCGCAGAAGTTCCTTTTTCCACGTCGCTGGGAAGCACCACTTGGCTCTCGCGCGCGAGCTTTACCGCCTACCCTCGGCAATTTCTGTCCCCGCCCCCTGAAGACGCGTGCGGCCGGGGCACTGCACGTGTTGGCAACTGGCCAGCCCGCTTCTTCTCGCCAGTCCCCAGTCTCCCCACCCCACAAACGCTCAACTGAACGGGCTCCCCACCCCACGCCTTGTTTAGACGTTGGTGGGGTCCATAGGCGCTTGAGGGGGGTGGCTTAGCTCTATGGCCGGTTCCAAATTATTGCGGGGAGGGTTGCTTGGGCAACACGAGGGTTTTCGTGCACCACGCCCTCTTCCTTGCGCCCTCCGCCAGCTGGTTGTCCTGGTCTAATCGCTCTCCCACCACGAGACCTTGTTCGCAGAGAGCGAGAGAGCGTGCGCAAACGACAAGAGGGAGGGGGTCGTAGGGAGGATTGGGCCCAGTTGCGAGAGAAGAATTAGCTTCCTCCCTATGACCCTATCCCAGAGCCTGTTTTGACCACACCCTCTAGACCACGCCCCCATCTGTTGGCCACGCCCCTTGCCGGTCTTGCTTCATGCCTTCATTGAGTGCACTTGCCTGGCTGGAATAAGTCCTTGAGCCGTGATCATGCTTTGCATGTGTGTGTGTGTGTGTGTGTGAATTGCATAAAGATGGAGTTAACAAAAATTGTTCTTCATGGACTCTACCCGCCACTGTGGTGGTCCCCCATAAGGTTGCCTAGGAGCATATAGAGAGAGTTCCTGGGTGGGGGGAGGAGTTGCTTGCCCTATAACACTTATTTGCCTTCTCTTCCTTAGCAACACAGTGGGCCCAATCTTAATAGCTGCACTACTCCAAGGGAGACCACAAGTGAGCAACGGGAGAAGCAGCCTCCCTCTGACCACACACTAGCTGGCACAGCAGCGGGAATCAGCCCCTCCATGCGGCAACATTCAGAGGGAGAAAGAAAGCATGAGAAGGTAGCATTTCATGTCCTCTCTCTGGGTTGGCCAATCCTCTCCCCTGCACCACCCAAAGATTGAGGGAAGCAGGCAGGAGCAACTTCCTCTTATTTGCCACTGGCCTGCGCTTCCTCTTTGGGTGGCACATCTTCCACATCTCCCAGGGGAGAGGCGACTTGAGCAATCTGAGGCAGCAGAGGGGACTGTCCCTGGCAACCACCACTCACTTGTTCTTGCAGTTGAGCAACAGGCAGCTGCCCAGGACTGTGCTGTCTCTGGGCCAACAAGATGCCAAGGGGAGGTTATTCTCCCCTTCAAGTAAACTGTAGTTCCAGAAGAGTGGTTTTTCTTACGATCACAGGGGCAGGAAGAAGGTTAAATTTCACTTTTATGCCAACTCTGGTCCTGATCATTGCTATTTATTAAATGTGTACTGGTATGCTGTCCTTCAACCAAAGATCACAGGGTGGTTCACAACATACAAAAACAAAATGAGAAGCACAAAATACATAATTAGAAACAAAAACAAACTAATAACCCCCCTCCCACAAACACACTTAAGAGGACATAGAATGTTATTAGCCAAAGGTCTGGTTGAAGAGAAACATTTTCACATACAGTAATGCCTAAAGAGGGCCAGTGTGGTGCAGTGGTTAAGAGCGATAGACTCGTAATCTGGTGAACTGGGTTCGTGTCTCTGCTCCTCCACATGCAGCTGCTGGGTGACCCTGGGCTAGTCACACTTCTCTGAAGTCTCTCAGCCCCACTCACCTCACAGAGTGTTTGTTGTGGGAGAGGAAGGGAAAGGAGAATGTTAGCCGCTTTGAGACTCCTTCGGGTAGTGATAAAGCGGGATATCAAATCCAAACTCTTCTTCTTCTTCTTCTTCTTCTTCTTCTTCTTCTTCTTCTTCTTCTTCTTCTTCTTCTTCTTCTTCTTCTTCTTCTTCTTCTTCTTCTTCTATGTAATGAAGGCACCAGGCCAGCCTCCTTAATTACCAGCTTCCCTGCCACCTGATGCCATTTTCATTCCGTTTTTTAAAACTTGCATGATGCTCGTTTAACATTGTGCATGGTCAGAGGAGAAAGGTGCCTGTGTGTGGCAAGGTAAACCTCTCAGGGGAGCCAATGGAGTCTCTCCAGGCTCTGGGGCCTCTGCAGCTACTACATTTCTTCTCCCTTTCTGGGTGACATCTGTTAAATTCATGACATGCAAAGCATTTGTGGTGAATCTATTAAGACACTATATTTTCCTGACACAAATGCATGGCTGCGGTTTTTTAAACGGTTCTTGGGAATCTTGAGATCTCTGTTTGAAATGTGAACTAGCCCCAAATGGTTAGCACTGTCAGCTTTGACAGCATCAAATACCTCCAGGGGGCGGGGTTTAATCTAGATACCCTTTTCATCCAAGGAAGTGTGATCATCACTTGTCAGAGCAGAAGGTATTTATTTTCTAAATGCTGCCAGCTGGTTAATTTGCAACACACACAACAATTGGATTATAGCTGATATCCTCTAGCATCATTCTAATTTTAAAATAATAATGCTAGCGCATACCCTGCCCTTTCTTCAAGGAGATCAATGTGGAATGTGATTGGGCAGGGAGGCATTGATCAAATTCCTAAACCAACTGTTTGCATTCTGTACAGTAAAAAGTGTCACCGCTATATTCTACTGTACGTAAAAAATATAGGATGGAAGCAGTATTGCCCACCCATAACTATGGTTTACTTTGAAGTAAGCCCCATAAAACTTCTTTCATGCAGGCTGAGGCTGATGGGCATTGTAGTAAGGTTGCCAGATTTTTTTAATTGAATCCGGGGACACTTTTAAAAGAGAGAGAGAGAGAGAGAGAGAGAGAGAGAGAGAGAGAGAGAGGTTATTAAAAATAAAAATAAGTAATATATTCTCTTCTGTGGTCTCTTCTGCCACACGACCTTCCTCTGGGTCCCAGCCTGCTCCCTTGGAGCACTAGCCACAGTGGAGGGAGGCTGAGGTCGGGCCTGGGCTCAGCCATGTATCCTTGCCCTCCCGGTACTCTCCTATCTCTCCTCAGCAGCAGCAGCAGCGGTGGCGTGGCAAGGTCGGGGCTTCTTTCTTTCTTTCTTTCTTTCTTTCTTTCTTTCTTTCTTTCTTTCTTTCTTTCTTTCTTCTTTCTCTCTCCTCCTTCTCCTTCTCCTTCTCCTCTCCCCTTTCCTTTTGTGTTGGCTCCAGGGTTTTCCTGGCCCCAGAGCACCGCTGGGAGTCAGCTGGGTGGCTGGGTGCTCTCGCTCCCAGCTTGATTTGGGTCATGGGGTGGGGGTCAGTGGCTCCTCCGGTTGATGCGCCAGGCACCCCTGTTTCCATAGCTGCCAAGTTATCCCTTTTTTTAAGGGAAATTCCCTTATGCTGAATAGGCTTCCTCGTGAGAAAAGGGAAAACTTGGCAGCTATGCCTGTTTCCCCTTCAGTAGTGGTGGCGGCCGTGGGAGACTCAGCAGCTCGGAGCCAGCCTGGTAACTTCAGGAGCTGCTCGCTGCCGTGGCGCTCGCCATGTTGCCTCGCCAGAAGTCCCCATATGATGTGTCTTGTGCCATTGAACCAATCACGCAACATTCATTCCCTACTAATAAATCTACAACACTTAAAATATAAATCCGGGAACATTAAATGAAATCCTGGGACATTCCGGGGATGGATTTTGTCAGGGGACAGATTTGTAAATCTGGGACCTGTCCCTGGGGAACTTGGACGTCTGGTAACCATAAGTTGTAGTCTATAACATCTGGACGGCACCAGATTGGCAAAGGCAGGATATATGCCTGTGAATTAATTATACAGTATTGAATTCAGCGGATCTTATTTCAATGTGCATAGGAGAGCAGTGTAAATAATCAGAGAGAGAAATAAATTTCCCCAATTTATCTCACCTTTCTGCAGAATAAAAGTAGCATGCATCCCTCTTCCTCAAAACGAAAATTTATATATTGCATCTCACTTAAAATAGAGATATTTGCTAGACTGCTTTAAATATGGTACATGGTAGTTCTCTTTCCTGTAAGCAAGCAGCAAAGTAGAACAAAATGCTGCAAGCTCAGCAAGAAGAGTAAAATTCTCCACTTAGCAGAAAATGAAAGAGCAACTAAGCTGCATGAAATATTTTCCTGGAGCAGATCCGTATCTTCCGATGGAGGTGAACTTGGATAATGACCATATGTAATGCAACATTGTTAGCAAGGCATTCCATCTGCAAGCAACAATGTGTCAAATAGCAAATGAGGACACAACCCACCAAGAGGTTCTTCTGCAGAAATTCTGTGGCTCATGGAGAAATTCTCAGTGGCTTGGGCCCCGTAGTATAAATTTCAACACTTGGCCTATTCAAACAGAAAAAATGTTAATTTTCTCAATCATATTCCTACATTGCAGGGGTTGGACTAGATGACCCTCATGGTATCTTTCAGCTCTGTAATTCTATGATCCACTGCCCTGACTGCTTCCTCTTCTCCCCTCCATCAGGCACCTGAGCAACTATTTTAGTTTTATGGCTTCAGAAGATTTTTGCCAGCACTTTTCTGCTCACAGCCATGGGAATTTCATTGTTATATCCCATTCTGCAAATGAGATGGCTCATCTTCATATTGCTTGCCAAACACTTATTCACAAAAAAGTATGTACAGTGGAGCATTGCATGGATTGTAATTTTGGAAACACATTATTTGTTGTTCTTTCATGCCAGAAACGTTGGCAAAGGGGTCTTTTTTTTTTTTTAAGACAAGGGCATGCTACTTGAAATTGTGGATAGCTGGGTACAATACTGTGCTCTTAATGATTCTTTTTTTACATTTATTGCACTTTTAAACAAATCTTCATTTGTTAAGATCCCAAGGCAATTTACAAAAATAGATAAAATACAACACACAATATTGATGAGTATAAGTCACAGGCATAAGGTCCAACCCAAGACATTTTGCTGCCTGGGAACATGGTGGTGCCCAATATAAAATGGAGGGGGTGACCTTTGCTCAGCCCATGTTTTAGTGCATAATACCCAGGACCAGACACATCATTTTCTCACCAAAGTTAGAAAATCCAACAAATACTTCGACCTGGCAGGAAAAACCCACAGCAACTGTGTTAAATTGCCATTTGCTGGCCTTTCATGACAACCCAGAATCAGCTGCCAGGCAACTGCCTAACTTGGTAGAACTGACTAGTGGAAACTTAAACAACAAAAAAAAAGTTTTTTTCAGTGTCAGCAGTTTCTGTTCCTGGTTGTTTACTGCACACTTTGCAAATCCACAGAATGAGAGTATAATCAGACCAATATTCAATTCAGTTCTGTGTCTGTAGATATGGAACATGGTGCTTTGAAAGTCACTCTCTTCAGATGCCTACAAATGAACTATATTATTATACCATTTTCATTCATACTGTTGGACAAACTGAACTGGTGAAGCAAGGCACCACAGCTTCCACACTCACAGCGTAGTAGAGCAATCTTAATCATATTGATCCTGCAGCAAATGCCACTAAGTTCAAAGAACCTTACTTCCAAGTCAGTGTACGTATGATTGCAGCAGCTGAGGCATGCATGTATGGGCATATCTTACTTTCAGTGAGCTAAGAAACATGAGATTGGGGGGGGGGAAAGAGATTTATGGGGGTGAGATAAGATAATCTCAGAACTTGAGCCACCCTCGGGGGAATACCAGATACACTTCCTGACTTTGTGTATTTCTGTTGCAGCACTAAGAAAAAAGGGGTTGTAGAAAACTAAAAGAGAAAGAAAGATAGAGGTAAAAATAGCATAAACGTTGTCCTCCAGGCAACTGCTTAACTGAGTTCTGGTGCCTTTTGAGTACACCATTTCTCTTCGGTTTGCTCAAATCAGATAGCAAGTCAAAGCATACTTGTTGTTGTTTAAAGGTAAAGGTAAAGGGACCCCTGACCATTAGGTCCAGTCGTGACCGACTCTGGGGTTGCGCACTCATCTCGCATTATTGGCCGAGGGAGCCGGCGTATAGCTTCCAGGTCATGTGGCCAGCATGTCAAAGCCGCTTCTGGAAAACCAGAGCAGCACATGGAAACGCCGTTTACCTTCCCGCTGTAGCGGTTCCTATTTATCTACTTGCATTTTGACGTGCTTTCGAACTGCTAGGTTGGCAGGAGCTGGGACCAAGCAACGGGAGCTCACCCCGTCACAGGGATTCGAACCGCCGACCTTCTGATCAGCAAGCCCAAGGCTCAGTGGTTTAACCACAGCGCCACCTGGGTCCCTGTTGTTGTTTAGTCGAGTTGTTGTTTAGTCGAGTCCAACTCTTTGTGACCCCATGGACCAGAGCATACTACAAAGCATACTACCTCTATGAAATAAATCACGGTCACTTACAGTGGACAAGTTTCATTCTTCATAACTGTCAGCTGATAACTTTGATTAACTGGTAACTGTGTAGCACTCATTCCCCTTTGTTCTAAGTCATTGTAAAGTATAACAGTTGTTATTAGTATTTTAGAAAAATTGATTCCCCACCCCCTACCATTTGTGTGTTTGGAAGGAATGTTTTATTTGGAAAACCTTTAATTAATTAATTAATAAATTGCTGCCTCCCTCGCCCCTCCTCTCACGTGTGGTAGGAAATAAAATAAAATAAAAATGTCAACAAATGAGGTACCCAACTTTGCTACCCAGGTAGTCAGTGAGCTGGACATCTAAAAAAAACACAACCCTGATTTTTTTTGGGGGGGGAATCGAATGTAAAATAGAGTCCAGTTGTTTCTTCAAGATCAGGATGGTGTAGATGGGGTTAATCCAATTTATCTTGACAATGCCCCCATAAAGTAGAAGGCTAAAAGATGCTTGCTGCTCCAAGGCCATTCACTGAGTTCCATAAATCCAGAACTTCCCAGTCAAAGTTGAACATTGTGTCTCCTACACCACACTTGATCTGAAGGTTCGGATTGTTGTGTCTATAAGCACAGTTATGCAAAGGAAGACTTGTCTGAATTTCCTCTCCAGAAATGCAAGTCTTACCTAATTATTTTGTGCTAATCAAATCAGTTCAAGCTACTCACTTATCGAGTGAGAGATAAAACAAGAGTGTTGCCTTCGCTGCATTCTCACAATGCTATGAGAAATGTTTGTCCTTCTGAGCCTCTCCACTGAGCTTTTATTGAGCTAATGTAATGCTATCCAAATCCAATAGCATACACTTCATATAATGGACAATGCGCCTACAGCAAATATTCTCTTGGGACCCATAGTTCTGGATTATACATCGGAATATCTGCCGCTGTTCTTGGTGAAAACTATCCGTTAAGCTAATGATAAAAGAAAGTCAGATCACATTTCACTCAGCTTCCCAGCTTCAAGGATTTTATTTTTCTTCTTTATAACCAAAAAAAAAAGTTGCTCTCCGTCTAATGTCAATCACTCACAAACTCCAGTGATGTCACAATGGTAAGCATTATATCTAATGGATTGAACACAGGGTAATATTTTCTTCCTGAAATCAATGAGCATTCCAAATACTTGAGGGATTGGAATGTCAAGCCAGCTCAGGTTTCTTTAGAAGCCACTTTTCTGCCACCCACAAAGTGGTTCACAAGAAACAGAAATGTTAGCATGAGTATCACGTCTAACAATATATTCATATCAATCAAGATCTGCCCTGAATGTATGCACAATCTGGTAAATCTCGGGTAGTTTGCCAAAGAATAAACTGCAGTAAAGATTTCTTCTGGCTTATTATAATATGCATTTGGGAACTGACTGCTTTTAAGCAAAGGGCTTTTAATAGTGTTTTCCTCTTTTCCTACCCATAATTATATAATTTGTTTTTATATAATTTTAATTTTATTATAATTTAATTGCTTTTAAACTGTTATCTTCTATATGTTTTTTTAAAGCTTTCTGTGTTTTATTCATGTTTGTTTTAATTTTTGTGAGCTGCCTTGAGTCCAAGTTCTGGGAGAAAGGTGGAATATATATATATATATATATATATATATATATATATATATATATATATATATATAGACAGAACTATACTTGTTTCCATTTATTCTTTCCCCTGGCTTTCTCTTGATCCATTCTACCCGTCTCTTTAATTCAAGCAGGAGGGGAATGAGATCTATAAGGCATGAATCTTCATCTGCAAATCCCAACTTTGACCACTGGGTGCCACTAATTACTCAGTTTTTGGAAATGTGGTTTCTTTACTGCAGCCTCACAATACGTATTCTTGAATTGTGATCTTAAACACATTTACTTAAAATAAAGACCTTTTAAATGTGAATTTTAAGTATTGTGGTAATGTACAAATTATTAATTAAAGCAAGTGATTTTTTTAAAGATAAAATGAAATGCATTTTTGAATTAGCATACATCGGATTTCAGTTTTACTGTAAATCAGGGAAGGCTTCCTAGGGTTTAGAAAGCCTTTTTCATATTAACAACCTTAAGGCTAAGGCTGCAGTCCAATGTACAGTTATCTCAGGTAAGCGTCACTGAATATAACGGGACTCACAACACAATTCTAGGCATGTCTACTGTAAGTTCCATTGAGTTTACTAGACGTTTCTCTCAAAGGTGTAGGTTTAGGGTTGCCACCTCACTGCTTAGTAAACATAGGCAGGATGGCAGCACTTGGCTGAAATCCTAAACACACTTACAAGGAAGTAAGTATCATTAAACCAACTTGGACTTAAGTCTGAGTAAACCCATTTAGGATTGACCCACAAGTCACAATTGCTTAATTATTTTTCAACCCCACTATACATGCCCATGGACAATTGATTCCTTTTTCCTTAACTGCATCCCAGGTTAAGGTAATAATTCAGAGATGGGGAACCTATTGCATTTCATAGGTTGTTGTTCTACAAATCTCATGGTCCCATGCTGACTGGAGCTGATAGCCCTCCAAATGTTGATGGGTTCCAGAAGTAAATTGTAGTTTGTTAAGGATGCTGGGAATCGCAGCTCTGTAGTGGTTTAAAAAAAAAACAGTTCCCAGGATTCTTTGGGGGAAGCCAAAAACCTTAAATCAGGTATAAACTCAGTCCTCCAGATGTTTTTGGGACTACAACTCCCATCATCCCTGACCACTGGTCCTGTTAGCTAGGGATGATGGGAGTTGTACTCCCAAAACACCCGGAGGGCCGAGTTTGCCTATGCCTGCCTTAAATGTATGGGTTGTATGCAGCCCATGTCACATTGAATATAGTAAGATTCACTTCTGTATAGGATTACACTGCAAGTGTAGTGGAACCTTAGCTGTGTTTGATCATGTATGTAATTTAGCAAAATCACAGTTCATAAGTTTGGGAGAATGACTTTATAAACATTTGTTTATCCAAGAAGAAACAGGAGCATGAATTAAGCTCTGACATCTCCTATAACAATGTAAAATAGAGGCTGAATACACACTCTTATTTACTCTGAATCTACTGCACTCTCACAACTGGTTTGGAAATGCTCCTATACATACATACATACATACATACATACATACATACATACATACATACATACAAACACAACCATAACCACCAGCACCACCCTGCAGGGTTTTTTTTAACTCTCATATATCATTGAGAAGGTTTTTTAGCTCAGCTTGCATTTTGACACAAGGGAGAATGCAAAAATACTAGAAATAATTAAATACCAATATGCTACCTAATGTGGTACAATCCATTCTATCAAGTCAGAACTTTTCCACTCAATGCTTACCTAGTGTCTCACCCGGCTAAATGTGTAAGGGCATTAGTCTGCAGTGTTTTAACCAGGATGAACTTCTGTGACTCATCTTTTTTGTAAACTGCCTGAAGACAAAACTCACTGGTAGGTTCCTGCAAGAAGGGATTACTGTTCACCCCAGACAAAAGTTCAGCAGCTCTTAGTTAGGCTATGAACTTACTGTTTGTTAATGCAAAGTGTCTCACTCGCGAATTGAGGAAATACATCTGTCTATCTATGAAGTCAAAGAAACTGCAAGACATTAACCAGTTCTGATGCTACAAAAAAGAGGAGGCGTCTATCTCCTCCTCTCCCTCCTGGAGCCTCTAGAGCAGCGATGACTATTCAGATATTGCTGGACTCTAATTCCCATCATCCCAGGCCATTGGCCATGCAGGCTGGGGCTGATGGGAGCTGGAGTCCATCAACATCTGGGGAGCCACAGTTTCTTTGTCCATGCTCTAATCTAGGGATATTCAGTACAGTATATGATGTGACATCATCACTCTGTGAGGTCCATATTCTTCCCCTCACTGGCTGCCAAGTGTGGAGGCAGGGAATCTTAACAGGAGCTGAATATTATGTCATGTGTTGAGTATTCCTAGATGTTATCAGAGAGCAGGAGATTTGAAGCTGCTGTTTTTCAAGGCAGCCAATGCATCTGCTGTACGAACAACAACTTCTTTTACAGCCTAATTTCTCCTATTAAAAATCTACACATTTTCAAGCACACAAATGTCATTCCATGATGAGCGTGCTGAGCATAATTAATCCCGCACTGTTGGCCAGAGGGAGAGACTCACAAACATTAATTGAAGGTCACAGAGTTTGGGGACTTTAGAAAAGTCTTGGCATACATGTATGCATGCTGCACAAGGGCCATAAAAGCAGTGGAGGTGGCATAAAAAGGAGAGATAGAGGGATGAGGAAATACTTGCTAGCCTAATTCACAGAGCTGGTTGTTCCCTGTAAACTTCTAAATGGCTTGGGACCAGGTTGTGTTCTGAGTAAAAATAAGTTACCTGAACCAGCAGGGGAGAGGGGTAGGCAGAAAGGCAACATGTTCTTTTCCATCTTTTACCAAACTCCAACAATCTGAAGAACCATCTGCACCCATATGAGCCTGCCTGGCCCTTAATATCAGTTCTGGGCATCCTCTAGTATGGTCCATCAGGCTGGTGGGTATCTTAAAAAGCATCAGAAACTCAAGTGCATCTGAACCAGAACTGCATCAAATGATGGTAAATGGCCTCTTTTATTTTTATTTTTTTTTAAGAGAAAGAGAAAGATAAATGAAGACCATCCTTATCCAGACTGGTAGATGTTTTAAAATGAAGTAGCATTATGGTTATAAGGGACCCAGGTGGCTCTGTGGGTTAAACCACTGAGCCTAGGGCTTGCTGATCAGAAGGTCAGCGGTTCGAATCCCTGTGGCGGGGTGAGCTCCCGTTGCTCGGTCCCAGCTTCTGCCAACCTAGCAGTTCGAAAGCACATCAAAATGCAAGTAGATAAATAGGAACTGCTATAGCAGGAAGGTAAACGGCGTTTCCGTGTGCTGCTCTGGTTCGCCAGAAGTGGCTTTGTCATGCTGGCCACATGATCTGGAAACTATACGCCGGCTCCCTCGGCCAATAATGCGAGATGAGCGCGCAACCCCAGAGTTGGTCACGACTGGACCTAATGGTCAGGGGTCCCTTTACCTTTACCTTAGCATTATGGTTTTAGAGTCTATTGGTTGCTTTCCCTGTTACGGAAGCATACTTTTCACACAATGTGGATGTTGTTGTTTAGTCGTTTAGTCGTGTCCGACTCTTCGTGACCCCATGGACCATAGCACGCCAGGCACTCCTGTTTTGCACTGCCTCCCGTAGTTTGGTCAAACTCATGTTCGTAGCTTCGAGAACACTGTCCAACCATCTTGTCCTCTGTCGTCCCCTTCTCCTAGTGCCCTCAATCTTTCCCAACATCAGAGTCTTTTCCAAGGATTCTTCTCTTCTCATAAGGTGGCCAAAGTATTGGAGCCTCAGCTTCACGATCTGTCCTTCCAGGGAGCACTCAGGGCTGATTTCCTTAAGAATTGATAGGTTTGATCTTCTAGCAGTCCATGGGACTCTCAAGAGTCTCCTCCAGCACCATAATTCAAAAGCATCAATTCTTCGGCGATCAGCCTTCTTTATGGTCCAGCTCTCACTTCCATACATCACTACTGGGAAAACCATAGCTTTAACTATACGGACCTTTGTCGGCAAGGTGATGTCTCTGCTTTTTAAGATGCTGTCTAGGTTTGTCATTGCTTTTCTCCCAAGAAGCAGGCGTCTTTTAATTTCGTGACTGCTGTCACCATCTGCAGTGATCAAGGAGCCCAAGAAAGTAAAATCTCTCACTGCCTCCATTTTTCCCCCTTCTATTTGCCAGGAGGTGATGGGACCAGTGGCCATGATCTTGGTTTTTTTGATGTTGAGCTTCAGACCATATTTTGCGCTCTCCTCTTTCACCCTCATTAAAAGGTTCTTTAATTCCTCCTCGCTTTCTGCCATCAAGGTTGTGTCATCTGCATATCTGAGGTTGTTGATATTTCTTCCGGCAATCTTAATTCCTGCTTGGGATTCATCTAGTCCAGCCTTTCGCATGATGAATTCTGCATATAAGTTAAATAAGCAGGGAGACAATATACAACCTTGTCGTACTCCTTTCCCAATTTTGAACCAATCAGTTGTTCCATATCCAGTTCTAACTGTAGCTTCTTGTCCCACATAGAGATTTCTCAGGAGACAGATGAGGTGATCAGGCACTCCCATTTCTTTAAGAACTTGCCATAGTTTGCTGTGGTCAACACAGTCAAAGGCTTTTGCATAGTCAATGAAGCAGAAGTAGACGTTTTTCTGGAACTCTCTAGCTTTCTCCATAATCCAGCGCATGTTTGCTATTTGGTCTCTGGTTCCTCTGCCCTTTCGAAATCCAGCTTGCACTTCTGGGAGTTCTCGGTCCACATACTGCCTAAGCCTGCCTTGTAGAATTTTAAGCATAACCTTGCTAGCGTGTGAAATGAGCGCAATTGTGCGGTAGTTGGAGCATTCTTTGGCACTGCCCTTCTTTGGAATTGGGATGTAGACTGATGTGGATATGAATGTGGATACTACTTGAATAAAGGATTTTGAGAACGTTGGTTGAAAACTGATTTATGCCTCCATAGAAGATTGTCTTAAATCAAACTGCATGTGTATTACAGGAATACATCTCTCTGAGGTACATATTAGCTTGAGGCTTTCTGCTCTTCTTTGTGCATTTTCCCTCTGTGTGGTGAATAGATAACATGACTCACTCGCCACAAGCAGATGTTGCCACTTTTCCACACCACACCCACATTTAAGGTGGTGTGTGGCTGTATGCAAAGCTAGCCTGGTCTGCATGTGGTTGTGAATGAATCCTACATTGTCTTAGGGCAAAGAACAGGGCAGGTGCTCTTCAAAATTGGCAGATGCATAAACTAGCCAGTTCCCTTTTTCCATTATATATAACCAAGAAAACATATTTGCATCTTGTTCTTAAACTCAAATTCAAAAAAGCATGACTGAGTCAGTTTATGATTTAAAATTGTATTATTTTTCAATTTTTGTGCTTGCCTTCAGACGCTTAAATATTATTTCAGGTTAACATAATATTCTTTTTCAAAAAAAACAAAAAAAAACCTGAAGCCACTAGATTCCAGTGAATGTCCTCTCTTTTCAGTTCTAAGAAGTCTATGAAATAGCTGGACCTGCTCAAAATAATGAGATTTGGCAACTGTAAGCTAGTAGAAAGCCAGACAAAGGTATACAAATTTGGGAATGCATCCATCTCACAAAGTGCTGTTCAAATGAGCAAAGCAAGAACACTTTAAAGCTCTGTCTCGTCAGATGATTACAAGGTCCTAAAATATGTACAATGTGGTTTTGCTGTTTCTAAAATATTCTGAAAAGAGGTTCACAGACAAGCGCTTATTTAAAATGGTCTGCATAGTTTTTCCTCCTCTCCTTCCGGCTCAAAGTTTAAGCTTCCCTTTCTGTCTTACCTGGAAGACCCTGTTTTCGCACTTTTAACCAAGTAAAATATAGACACGGCTCGTCTGTTCCCTTGGGAAAATAGATTTGTTCCAGGTTTTGTCTTTCCAAGCCCCAAAATCAGGGCTGGCCAGTGTGATGCCCTCCAGATGTTGGATTACAGCTTCCACCATCTCTGACCATTGGCCATGCTGGTTGAGGCAGATGTGAGATGGAGTTCAACAGCTAGAGGGCACCATATTGACTACTATGAAACCACAAACCTTAAGTGCTATCTGTGCCAGAGCTATATTGTTACCCATAGTTAGATTTCAGTTCTATCCAGGATCAGCACTTTGCCAGGATTTTATTTGCAGCCAATGAGCACCTGCTGCAAGATGCACTTCAAAAATATCTGGAACAGAATTGAGAGAGGCAGAAGAGGTAGGTCTGGGAGAGAGGTAGAGAGAAAGAAAGGCTGGCACCTAGAGCCAAGACTTCCTCAAAACACTTGTATGCCTAATTAAGATTTCTGATCTTTCATCTTCTGTTATGCACACATTTGGCGTGACAAGCATATAAAACATGTTTTCTGGACTGCGAAAAGCATATCAGTGATATCTCATTATAGCAGTCCTCCTAGGTGTGAAATTCTAGACAGAGCGTTAATGTTAATACTCCAGACTTCATTTATAATGTATAATGTAATGGAAATTCACGACGAACTCTTCCTTTATAACCAGATTTCATCCTTCTTCCCATGGAGAACCCCAAACTCTGCATATCCATTAGAACTACAAGATACATTTGTACCTCAAGAGAGTTGCCAGAGGCAAGACATTGTGACCTTTCCCACCTGCAGTGTATCAAACCTCCCATTGCCAAAGAAGCCAATAAATACTATTAGGCCAAGTGAATTAGCTTTCATGAAATGGCAGCAAATTGTTCATCTATCTAATTTATTATTAATCTTTAGTGCCAGGGAGGAGGAGAGGCCTGTGTAGGTTTTTTTTTTTTTTTTTGCTTCAGGTAAGAAACAAAACCCCTTTGATTAGCCTTGAGGAGCTATGGACCTTAACTTTGAGAAATGAGAGGAAGGGTGTGCAGTGGCCAAAAGAATGCCGGCCACAGCCGATGGTTGGTGTAAATGCCTTATGGTCATGTATATATTTGGGCATGAACCTCATGTTACCGGTATATCTTAACACTAAGTGGAAGCACTGTTTTAGCTGTTTCTGGCACTGAAACTTTAAAACCAGAATCAGAGTTCTGGTTAGAACTCTCAAAATACCTAGAAATGATCAACATACAATTTGAACAGTATTGTGTATTCAGTCACAGATGCCAAAGAAGTTGGTAGGCTTGGCAGCCATCTCCCTTTGCTCAAATAACTATTGTACAAAGCTTTTCATCTCAAATTCAAAGCAATTTCATTGCATGTTGATACTGTGTTTAGAGCCTGTGTTTTAGCTTCAAAATATAATTCAAATCAATAAAAACAAAATATTCCACCGTAGGCACTAATGCAGTCAAACAACCTACAAGTAGCTTTTGCTACAGAGAGACCAATTAAAGTGTGCAAGTTTTTCAGCTCTGGCCCAAATAAATGGTTAGTATTTCACATAAATCATATCATGGAAAGAAGCAATTTATGATGCCTTCTGCAGTTTATCTAGAGAGTAACGCCTATTACAGAAAATGAAAGATGTTACAAATTATCAGGCCTATTTTTGTGAAGCAACACAAATACTGTCTCTATAGAAACATGAAACCCCACAGCAAAATTCCTGGAAACTGAAGATCTGACTGCATCTTAGCTTCTGGACTCAAGCTGGTGTTACACAAAATAATACGTATACTGTACTGTTCATTAATTGTACATGGTGCTTTTGCCAAGAGGGCAGTGAGAAACTGTCTGTGCCAACATGCAGTTGTTTAGTAAAATAAGTATTTTAATTACCAAATCTATGCTTCCTCATAGTTTTGAAGCTAATGACCTTGGATTTCTGCACAAGGACCTACTTAAGCAATTGTATACAGCACAAATAATTGAAAGTACTCAAAGCAGCCACATAAACAACAGTGGATTAATCAAATTTGAGTGACTACAATTACGTTGGAAAAAGGAAAAAGGAAATTAAGAATCAAATTCAACCAGCAAAGAATCCTCATTTTAAATATATATTATGGCACCATGGTTTGAACTAATTTTCTGTATGGAAGCCACTCAAGCTATTAAAGTTTTCATACCATGACAACTTCAGGCAGACATGTGCCTACCTCAGATTTATTTATTTTCCTATATTAATACAAAGGCAGATAAATAAGTGGGACCTGCAACAAAATCTTGCAGTATGGAGTGCTACTGTTCAGGATACTAGTCACCCCATTCCATTCCCCCTCAACCCACCCCAGTTTTCTGTCATCTCCAGTCTCTGCACAACATACAGTTAGTATTCTGTGGACACAGCAGTCTGTTGACATATTCAGTCCTCTTAGGGCTACTTTGGGAGGAGGTCCTTCCCTAAAGGTCACCCTCCCCACTTGCAGAATTTGTACTTCTGCAAACTTTAAGGTTCCCTTGATGCCTTCCTATTACAACTGGATTATGTTATTCCAGCTATGTAAGGACCATTCACTTTTTTTGGTATAGAGGGAATGGCTTGGTTGTTGTTTTTAATAGACTGATTTTTTTGTAGTTTAGCCAATGAACTATTTTATAGCTGGATAATACATTCAAACACACACACACTGATTTACAAAGCAATTTCAATTTTGAATTCAGTTTTGATATTGCATATTTTATGCTGAGTTTTGCTTTGAAGAGTAGTATTGGCCTGAACATTGCAGGACAATTCGCGCGCGCGCGTGTGTGTGTGTGTGTGTGTGTGTGTAGCGCAACAAAATCCTCATTGCACAGAGGCAGCAGACAATAACTTATAGCCCATATTTAAAAGCCTCAGTGTATAAAAGGGTATTCCCTTGACACTGGTAATCTGGTTGTGTATTCTGATCTGAATTCATTCTCCCGTCCCCAAAGCAAGAGGAGCCCCATAGAAATCAGTAATAAAATTTTCCACATGGAGACAAAAGTGGACTCTGGAACAATTCAGAGAGGCTGTTGAAGGGGCAATTACATGCTAACCCTCCAGCCCCGATCAACAGGAAGCTATAAAAATGGGCTGGAACTATAAAGAGGAAGTGTTTAATATAAAGCACCCTGAAAGCCTTAATACAGCTTTCTCACTCCAGCCTGCATAGTGCATTTTATTCCAAAAACATTTGCCACATAGCAGGTCTGGGAATACACAGGAGGGGGGGGAGCACCAAGCAGCCAGTGCCATCTGGGTGCTCTGTAAAAGGGAAACAAACAATCATAGAGTTGCAAGAAGTCCAGCAGGCCACCTAGTCCAACCTTCTGCTCGGTGCATGAAATCTATAGCTAGAGCAAACCCCAACATTGGCCTGTCTGGTCCCAGCTTGGAATGAACAAAAGATGACAATTCCAGAAAAAAATATACTGTATATAACATAGAAGCAATCCCAGATGGCCAGCAGTGTCCTGGACATTGGACTCAGAGAGAGCCAGTCAACTCAAGTAGGCTAGTAGCACATAGTGAAGAGGTGCTGAATCAGGGCACTGTCAAGGTTCTGAAGCCCAGCAAGCAGGGAATGCTAGAGCCTTTGAACCACAGAGCTGTAAGCCAGAATCCCCAGACACTGCAGTCCTGAAGCTGGAAACTATCAGGATGCAGGGGTGGGGTCCTCACTCCCAGCGTTCTCACACTCCGCTGAGCCTGCTTGCTACTACAGGGAGGGTGTCCAGTAAAAGTCAGCGCTGCAATATGGAGTACCATATTACAGGCAATGGCCCTGTAAGCCATTCCATATCGCAGCAAGGAGGCGGAGTCTGCAAGGGGTAATTAGGCCCAAATGAGAACTTAACATTATGCACTTGGTGGAACAAGCTGCCTGATCCCTGGGACCTGTCCAGGGTTCTGAAGAACCTGTCTCTGAGCAACTTTGTTTCTTGATTTCATGGGGGTCCCCAAACCAAGGCCCGGGGGCCAGATACGACCCAATCGCCTTCTAAATCCGGCCCGTGGATGGTCCAGGAATCAGCATGTTTTTACATGAGTAGAATGTGTCCTTTTATTAAAATGCATCTCTGGGTTATTTGTGGGGCATAGGAATTTGTTCATATTTTCCCCCAAAATATAGTCCAGCCCCCCCCCCAAGGTCTGAGGGACAGTGGACCGGCCCCCTGCTGAAAAAGTTTGCTGACCCCTAAGACTTGCCCCTTGAAGGACTCAACCTTCCCAACACTGGACAGAGTGCTTTTGAGCATGTATAGAATGCCCTCTCTCTCCGCGGAGGGTTGTCATTCCAAATTGTCCAAACTGACCCATCCCAATTCATATGGACATAAGAAAAGCCTGCTGGATCAGGCCAGTGACCCATCTAGTCTCATATCCTGTTCTCACTGTGGCCAACAAGATGCCTGTGGGATTCTTAAGCCATTGTATTCAGCCACCAATCCCATATCATTTAATGCATGAAAAAGGTAAAGGAGCCCTGGACGGTTAAGTCCAGTCAAAGGCGACTATGGGGTTGTGGTGCTCATCTTGCTTTCAGGCCAAGGGAGTTGGCGTTTGTCCACAGACAGCTTTCCAGGTCAGGTGGCCAGCATGACTAAACCGCTTCTGGCACAATGGAACACCATGACGGAAACCAGAGCGCACAGAAACACTGTTTACCTTTCCGCTGCAGCGGTACCTATTAATCTACTTGCACTGGCGTGCTTTCAAACTGGTAGGTTGGCAGGAGCTGGGACAGAGCAACAGGAGCTCACCCCGTTGTGGGGATTCGAACTGATGACATTCCAATCGGCAAGCCCAAGAGGCTCAGTGCTTTAGACCACAGCGCCACCTGCATGATTAACCGATGGGCAATGAATATGCAGGCTCATGGGAACAGAGGAACCTGTCTTCTTTGTTGAGCCAGGTCATTTGCTCATCTAGTTCAGTATTGTCTACAATGACTGGCAACAGCTCTTCAGGGTTTCTGATGGGGATGTTTCCCAGCTCTACCTGAACCTGAAAGAGATTGAATTTAGGACCTTCTGTATAGCATGTGTTCTGCTGCTGAGCTATAGCCCCTCATCAGTGAAATGTTTTCAAATCTATGTGAGGTTTTATCAAATGCAAGCCATGCAGTGAATTTGGATACATTATCGCTACTAAAGATCCTACTGATCCGTGTAATTAGAGATTTTTGCATCTTTTGCATTTAACTGGAATGGAGCCCTCTTGGAGAGCATCCATGCCAATTGGATGAAAAAGCTTTTCATCCCAAAGAGCAGCAAATTGATTGAATTTGCTCCAAATAACACAATTTGGGAAGCCTCTCAGAATTACAAGACTCCTGTTTCAGCCAGTAGCTAATTGTGCCAAATTATATCTTTATAGTAATTGGCATAGATACTGTTTTAGGAGAAACAGACAGGGAAGGAAGGAAGGAAGGAAGGAAGGAAGGAAGGAAGGAAGGAAGGAAGAAGATAAGTGGCCTTTGCTATACAAACTAAGGCTGTGCATTGGATTTGACCAAGTCCTGAGCAAAATGGGGTATATTTGGAGGGCCTTGGGTGAGATGGGTATACACAACCATGGATTGCTGCAAGTCAAGTTGGATTGGCCCAGGGCAATCTGTACTTTCAGGAGGCAGCACATCAGGGAGGAGGATCTAAAAACCTGGATAAGTACCTCCCCACGGAGAACATTCCACAGCAAGTTTTTGAACCTTCTTCAAAGGCGACTCGGTATTTATTGCACCACAGTATTCTAATATGGTGGTTTCCAGGGCATGGATCCTTGAAGCCAAGCAATCTCTGTCCAGGTAGAATCATCATTGGTGTGCCAGCCTAAGCTGGTAGAAGGTGCACCATGCCATGGAGAGGTGTTGCAAAGGTGGATTACTGAGCATTCTCAGACTGCAAACTTGTTTTTTCAGGGGAGTCCAGCTCCATCCAGAACTGGGTGAACCCCACTCATCTGAACAACGTAACCACCCACCAATAGAACCTCCATCTTGTCTTGACTGAACTTCAGTTTACTGGCAAATTTTCAGATCACACAGCATTGTACACAAGATATCAGAAAGCTCACATTTGACAAAAGCAGTAAACACGTGTTCATCTATACGACTGAATGTGAATTTTCATAACTGAAATGTATTCCTTTCAAAGCCTAATGCACAGAGATGGTCTGTTTTGTCTATAGGAAGGAGCAATTCAAAGAATAAACAGAAATGATTAAATGTTTCAAAATTGCCCAAATACTTTAGTGTTATACCACATGAGTTTTCACTCGTATTAAAAGAAATATAAGTCCACACATGACAGCCTTTGTTTTGCTTTCTTCCTTGTCTAAGAAACACACAAGGTAACGTCTAGCTGACATGTTGAACACAAAGAGTTATTTTTGGACATTCCTCTCTGTACTTACGCATCCAGCAGAGGCAGTTTGAAGAATATTTGGGAAGCCAAGCAAAAGATTAAAATGTAAACTCTGATTGCTTTCCTTTTGTGTATTCAATTCTTTTCACATCATGCTGACAAGACTTTCAAAGAAGTAACTCTCTATGCCATCCAGCAAGCACTGTGCATTATTCCCCCTTTGCACTAAGGGCTCCTTCAATGACCTATTTATTCAGTCTTGGTTCTGATTTGCTTGCACAAAGCTTAGGTGGAGGTTAGATTTTATGTCTGGTCTTTATTGAGCATTTGTTCTGCTTGCAGAGAAGTTACACAACAACAAGCATTCAACCCAGTTTGCTTGTGGAGTGTTCATAGTCTTCCCAACAGTCATTTGTTCCTCCCATACTTTTCAATGCGTCTCACCAAACATGTGTTGCTGCTAGTTAGACCTGTTAAACAACAGTTGGCAGCAGTATTATAGTTTCACAGTGCAAACCCACACATGTCCCTTCAGATGTAAGTCCCAGTGCCTTCAGCAGGGCTTACTCCTAGGGAAGTGGGCACAGCCTTGGAGGCTAAGCCTTGTAATTTTTACCACCTGAGGACATTGGAGTTTGCAACTAAATTAATTCAGGATATGTAGGCCAAATATAATGCTGCTAGTCTTTTGCTTATGAAGCCATAATAGCAGCCATCTGGTAAAATACCAATAAAGAAATAATTACAGCTAAATTTATTTTATCCTTAGGGCTTTTCTAATTATAAAATATGCTAGAAACTCAATTAAAAAACATAGCTGGCTCCTGTGGCCTGGCCTTGTGTTCTAGTACAAGGTTCTTTACCATTTGCATTATAAGTCCTCTGTGGCATAGAAATTTCCCATCAGATCTGGCTTTTGCAAGTTTGTGCAGCCCATGAGCTTAGGCAAAGAAGTTCTTCTTTTCCGAAAATAGAAACCATATTAAGTCACATCCACAATCCATTCTCAGGTTGGATATATGTGAATATATATATATATATATATATATATATATAAGGTCTCCACTGACCTTTGTTCCAAGGAAACTGAACTCTGGACTAGCACTGGAACTCCTGAAATCTCCTGCTGGTCAGAGATTGGAGTGGCATGTATCAGGGTCACACACACACACACACACACACACACACACACACACACTGATAGGGAAGAATCAGAACTGCAGTACAGAGTGTCTCTTCTTTCCCGGTATAGTATGACTCAATTGAGTGGTGTATTTAGGGTAGAACGTTAGGGCAGAATGAGCAGGTTCTCCCTCACCAAATGCAGCAAGGCTGGCTACCATGTTTTGAAGTAAGTCATACACATAACCATCTAAAGACACCCACACACACACACCGCCCCCGTCCATGATCTCCAGAAAATTATATCTAACGGCGCTACTGGCTACACTTGCTCTTTAAAGACAAAGACAGCAAACTAAGTACAGTAGTGGAAGGGAAGTTCTGTTGAAAGCTTGTCTAAAAATACACGGTTTTAAATTCCAGCAGTGGAACATGCCTAGAAGCACTATTGCTGTAAATAGCACAAATAATTCACTTACTGTGTGCCAACTGAAAACTGTTTTTTAAGAGATTTGATCTAACTCAGAACTAATGCCTACTATTCTTTTTCAGATCAATAAGATCATTTATTATTATGTTTATTATTAATACATTAAAACATGGGCATTATACACACACACACACAGAGAGAGAGAGAGAGAGAGAGATTTGCAAAGCAAACTGTTCACACACAAAAATGCCAGCAACATACTTGTGATACTTCTATTTCAAAAGGAACCAGAGTTCCTAAAGCAAAGCAATGATGTGGATATTGTTATATTGCTCAAAACAACGTGGAAGTTCCAGGTGAGCAGCGCTCTACTAGGTTTCGTTTCCTTTGGAATAAGTCACTGGAGACTAATGGTGTTTAATAATATTTGATTTAGCTATAAATATACGAGTTGAACAAACATAAGTGGAAAGCCAGCTTAAACACTCCTCCAGACAACCAAATCCATTGTCCCACATCAAATTCTGAGAATATTGTTCTCCTACATGGCAGGGAGGTGAAGAGGGAGAAGCCCCACCCATTTTCCTATGGCATGGAGCATAGTCGTGTGTGTGAGCCGCCTACACACATTTATGAACAAGTGGAACTGCCTTATAATGTGTCAGGCTATTTGGCAAGTGGAGAGAGTATAACAATCAGGGCAGGCCTTTGGGTCAGAAGTCCAGGGTCCCATGCAGAAGGAGGAGGAGACCCCAAACGCAGCAGGACTGGCGTAACATTTTTTGGAAGAAGTGAAGTACACATACACATTACAGGCAACACTTAGGCCATTTGAAGTGATACATTATTCCACCCTCCCCTCCCCAAGAGTCTAAATTTACTAAGTGCACTTCTGGTAACAACATTTTATCATGAATATATAATAGGAACTTGAATCAAGCGAGAGCCAAGGACAGAGATGGCTGCAATGTTATGATCAGGAGAGCCATTTGCACAGCACTGTCAATAAGAAACTGCCCCAGGGTCAAATGTACTAGGTATTATTTGATTTGGGCTGCCAGTTACATGTGAAAAGCAAGATGGGATAAAGAGGGAAAGGGGCAAAAAAGATTCAAAGAGAAGGAGTGTTATGTGTCTTGGCTCTATTTCTGGCTCCAAATCCAAACTTGTATGAGGCACTAAAGAGTTACAATATTTGACAAAAATAAAGTACCCTGTTTCTCATATTTTAAGACATACCCATAAAATAAGCCATAGCAGAATTTTTAAGCATTCAAGGAATATAAGCCATACCCCGAAAATAAGACATAGTGATAGGCACAGCAGCAATGCCGGCCGCAGCAGGAGGAGGAGGAAAAAAATAAGACATCCCTTGAAAATAAGCCATAGTGTGTTTTTTTGAGGAAAAAATAAATATAAGACATGTCTTATAATATGAGAAACACGGTAATTCTGAAGCCTGAAGTGTTTTGCCTATTTGGTTGTTCAACATCCTGCTCTTCTGTTCACAATCTGAAAACCACCACTTTTATCACTCATCCAGGCAGCTGCTTGTGAAATATTTCAAAGATTGTGTATGATCATAGAGTTGGAAGGGGCCGTGAGGGTCATCTAGTCCAACCCCCTGCAATGCAGGAATCTCAACTAGAGCATCCATAACAGATGGCCATCCATGATGGTATAATTGTTCTGGAAGTCAGTGTAGTTTTTATTTAAAACTCATATTATGACTTTTAAAAAAGTCAAATGAAAAATTCAGCTGTAGAAAATGAATAATTGCTATAACAAACTCCTATCCAGTTATCATTTGTCTGTAACAGGAGCCAGATTTTCTATCAAAAGACCACTGTTAAAAAAATACTCACCAGCTCCATATTGTCTGTTGTCTGTCGGTGTAAAATTATTTTGATGAATGAAATCTGAAACGCTCAATGATAAGACTCTGGGAAATGGAAAGCTCACAACCCTACCCTTCTCAGGAACTATTCAAATGTTCTGCTTTCCAAATATCTGAGCATCTTCCCCCAACTTTGGAATGCTTACCGGGAAGTAATATTATATGAAAAACATGTCTACATGATTTTTCAATTATTCAGTTAAGACTGGAATAAGTCTTTGTTGGAGATTGCAAATCTTGTGAGATCATGGGCTTGCATCCCTTGCTAAGGGTAAGAGCCAGCGAACAAATAATTTTTATTAAATGTGCCTTTAGTTCATTCATTCACTGAATTAAGTCCAACAAAGTTCCCCCCCCTTTTCCCCCCGGCTTACCCTTATCCAGGTGGTGGTGCCCAACCAGAGCTGCAGGGTTTATGCTGTAGCCTGTAGATGCCACCCATCTAAGCAGACATCCTAAGAACCTGCAGCAGAAAAGCTAGGAGTCAACAAAAGGTGTCAAACCCTTAGTTCAAATCTGATCATATTGACATATCTATTAAGTTCTTTTTTGCGTGCATTATATCAGTCTTCAGATTCCCAGGTAGTGATTTTTTTATTATTTAAAAGCGCACATGAAAAACCCCACAAGGACTTTCCTGTTTATGTCAGCTGAATATGTTTGTAAAGCTGCCATCTTCTCCAAAGTCTACAAAACCCACAAGCACATCAAAGCACCCACCAAATCTGCAGGTGTCTACATTTACCCACTACATTATTTTTCTGAAGAGAAACCAAATCAATAAAATATCAAAATGGGTGGAGTAGGAAGATGATAGTGAACTGAGGAGGAGCTGGTAGTGAACTGCAGCCTAGGGACAATCATCTGCCATCTACTGCCAAATAAATGTCTGCTGTCCAATGCCAGCAATTAATTGGTTTCTAATTACTTCCACCAAGTTTAGCTTCCCCAGGGGGTTAGGTTGTGCATTTGGTCTCAGCCCAGACCACACAATGACATCAACCGTGGTACTAAATCATGGTGAGGAGTTTAACAGAACCTGATGTTTGTATCCAATGCATTGATCATTTCCAATCCTGCTGACGGAACCTCTCATAACATCTCATATTTAAAATTCTGTTTTTAAGCGACTGAGTTATTGTGAGGGTGCATTATTGCATTTGCAAGTACTGTATGTGAATGTGCACATTTGGGGATGATGCAGCCACCTGTTTAGCAAGTTTTCTGTTTAATGTTTAGTGTTCTGCTTGATTTCTATATTGTGTGTATGTGGTGTTCTGCTCTAAGCAGCTCTAAGAATTCCACTGAAAGGCAGCCTAGACTCAGTTACCTTGAAATCATTTGCATTGAACTCAGCTGAATAGACATGTATCAGATTGCACTGCAAAAATAGTTTAACTTAAATCTACTACCTTTTCTATATATAAGCAAATGCTAAAATACACTGCTTCTCTAAATTCATTTAGAATGAGAGAGCAGCACCCTCGTCCTCCAGAGCTTGGTAAAGGATACGTTCTTTCTTTTGTCCTATCTCCATGACAAAAAAAACACCCCTCCATAATAAACAATAAACAAATAATTGCAGCAAATATACATGGAAGCATGAAAGTTCTGAATCCTGAAACAGCAGCTGTGAAAGGCAGACTTCTCTCCATCTAAGTATAGTGCGCGATCCAGTCCAGGATTTCTGTACATCTCTGTTGGCCTGAAGCCATTTTTCTTGAGTGCATTGCCAAGAAAGCAGTTGAGAAGCTTGGCAGGGCTATTCCTGGAAATGTTCAATAGGTCATCTTCTGGAAAAGAGTGTTGACTGATAGAGCTGAGCAGATCTTGTTCCTTGTTCTGCACAATATGCACAACCTCCAGTACAGCTCATTTCCTTAGTTCTTGCCACATCACAACCTCAAACAAATGACGACCAGCAGAATTTGACCTGTGCCAATCAGCATTTCTTAAGTCCTGTTTCCCTTCTGGCAGCAGAACTACAACTGCATTGCTGCCATCAATACCCAGACATTTAGGTGAGCAATACCTCACAGAGCAGATCATAAACACATCCATCTGCAATTAGGTTCTATCAACAATGTTAAGGTTAGTTGCTAGAGTGTAAATTACTGTGAAGAAAGAAAGAAAGAAAGAAAGAAAGAAAGAAAGAAAGAAAGAAAGAAAGAAAGAAAGAAAGAAAACCGCAAGCACTCATAAACAATAATACTTCAGAGCAACAATGATGATTCAGTTTATCAACCAGTGGCAGGTTCTCTGTTCCTTCGCATGTGGAATGGATGTGTCACTGTCTCCTTTGCTCCCAAAGGACTGTAAATGTTATGTTCGAGCATATACTTCTGACATTCTTCACACTGACTCTGAAGGAGATAGATAGATAATGTAGATCAGGCATCCCCAAACTTCGGCCCTCCAGATGTTTTGGACTACAATTTCCATCATCCCTGACCACTGGTCCTGTTAGCTAGGGACCATGGGAGTTGTAGGCCAAAACATCTGGATGCCTGCTGTAGATGATAGATAGATAGATAGATAGATAGATAGATAGATAGATAGATAGATAGATAGATAGATAGATGATAGATATGCCATTTCTCAGAAACCTTGAGAGGGTTTTGTCTGCCATTAAAGGCAACAGCTTGTATATCAGAATGAATAAGTAAACAAATAAGCTTTGTATCTTACTCGGTCACATCTGTGAGACAGATTACTTTTCATGCATAGGATTGCACTCTGAATGATGGCTTGCATTTCCACAACAGTAACATCATCATTATTTTAACATTTGCATAGCACCTTCAAGTATTCAGAGTGTTTCACGTAAATTATCTTCATGTTTTCCTTACAACAACCAGCATTATTTTAAGTCAGCATTATTATATCCTGTGTTACATACAGAAGGAATGTCTCTTATGCAACACTAAATGACATGGGATTTATCAAAGAGCTGAATAAACAAAACGGCCTTCCATGCTCTTTCTGCATTCAGATTTACAGGAGAAATGCCTTCTGCAGAAATGCACTCTCCATGCACACCAAATAATACTATTGACTAAATGTTTTGATTTTACAAGAGTCTTCTAAAGAGTGAAGATAAAAAAAGTACTAGTGATTAAAAAATAAACAGTGGCATCAGTTGCAGCTGATGCTTGTTGGAACTGGTGGGGTGGAAGTCAGGGAGACCAACAGAAGGTGGAGCCAGAGCCAACTAATTCTAGTTTCCCTCTGCTGAGTTCTACCAGGGCAACACAAGGAGGCAGCTGACAGCAGCTCAACCCCCTGCACTGGTGAAAAGTAGGCATCTACTCTAATGGACCTACCGCCACTGAGTGAGGTTGATCAAGCCTGGATAGCTCATTTGGTTACAGCATGGTGCTGATGATGCCAAGGTTGCAGGTTTGATCCCCGTAAAGGACAACTGCATATTCCTGCATTGCAGGGGTTTGGACTAGATCCTCAGGGTCCCTTCCAATTCTATGATAGAACACATCAATTATAGATTTTAAAAATGGTACCTTAGGGGTTACATGGTTAAAACTCTGTATTTGTTAGCATGGGTCAAGAGTATCCTGCTTACTAAGACCTATGTGTGGTTTTATGATCAATTCTATGATTCTATGATAGAACATATTAGTTATAGATTTTAAAAATGGTACCCTAGGGGTTACATGGGTAAAACTCTGTATTTGTTAGCATGGGTCAAGAGTATCCTGCTTACTAAGACCTATGTGTGGTTTTATGATGTGAGCTCAATAGGAATTTAGGGGGGATTGATGGGGGAAATGTGGCATGGAGGAAAGGGCAAACTCCCCCTCCCTGTGGGTTGTGGTACTGATCCTCCATGGCTGTTATTATTACAGGTATGGGGGAGAGGCATGTTAAATGCATTCATGTATTAAACAGCACATGTTCTGCTCCTAAGAGACTCAACTGGCTCTTTGTTAAGTTAGGTGTATTTATAACTCACCCTTCATTTCAACAGATTCCAAGGCACGAGGACTTCAGGTATGGGGGCAGGTAGGCATGGTTCAGAGAAAACAGCCTCATGGGCCAAACTGAGACTAGTGCAGGAGCAAAGCTGCATGGACTGGAGGTTCTCCACCCTTTTAAATCAAGGTCTGATTTAAAGCCCAAGTATTTGCAATGGTATTCCCAGTAGTGATGTATGGAAGTGAGAGCTGCACCATAAAGAAGGCTGGTCGCTGAAGAATTGATGCTTTTGAATTTTGGTGCTGGAGGAGACTCTTGAGAGTCCCATGGACTGCAGGAAGATCAAACCTATCCATTCTTAAGGAAATCAGCCCCAAGTGCTCACTGGAAGGACAGATCCTGAAGCTGAGGCTCCAATACTTTGCCCCCCTCATGAGAAGGGAAGACTCCCTGGAAAAGACCCTGATGTTGGGAAAGATGGAGGACACAAGGAAAAGGGGATGACAGAGGACAAGATGGTTGGACAGTGTTTGTGAAGCTACCAACATGAGTTTGACCAAACTGGGGGAGGCAGTGGAAGACAGGAGTGCCTGGCGTGCTCTGGTTCATGGGGTCACGAAGAGTCGGACATGACTAAACGACAACACCACCACTTGCAATGGCTTTGTTCATCTTTTCTCCTTTTGTTGTCCCTTTACTGACAAAATGTAGACTGTAAGCACCTTAGGTCAAGGATCTGTATTGTTGCTTACATTAAAAGTATTATTTAGACTGGGAGAATAACAAACAGCAAGGAGAAAATTTCCAGCAGACACTAACACCGTTGCTACTACCAGCATTGATGTGGTTGGGTATATGCTGGATGTGACTTGTGAAAATTTGTTGCTGTTTTGCAGTTGACCAGAATACAGCTGAATATACAAGGCTGGGTCAATAATTCCTTGAATATTTCCTCCCTTTCCTACACCAGTATGGTGTAGTGGTTAAGAGCGGTAGACTCGTAATCTGGGGAACCGGGTTCGTGTCTCCGCTCCTCCACATGCAGCTGCTGGGTGACCTTGGGCTAGTCACACTTCTCTGAAGTCTCTCAGCCCCACCCACCTCACAGGGTGTCTGTTTTGGGGGAGGAAGGGAAAGGAGAATGTTAGCCGCTTTGAGACTCCTTCGGGTAGTGATAAAGCGGGATATCAAATCCAAACTACTCTTCTTCTTCTTCTTCTTCTTCTTCTTCTTCTTCTTCTTCTTCTTCTTCTTCTTCTTCTTCTTCTTCTTCTTCTTCTTCTTCTTCTGTCTTAGCATCACCTGATGTTTAACCACCAGTGTTGGTGCATTGCATACTGCAGCAGCTGGCATCTTGAAGCAGTTTGGAAAGAGCCTTCTTATTTAGGCTTTATCTGCATCTCCGTTTGGTTTGTGCAGCTGGTGGGTGAGATTCCAGTGCTTGCTGCATGCAGTGCCCAAAGAAACAAACACTGACGCACACAGTGCACCAAAATATTCACGCAATGGCCTGACATTCTAAGAATACAAACAAGAGGGAACAGATGCCTGACACTGCCAGCACAGTTGCTTCCCTGTTACATGCAACGACATTTTATGAGGAAGTTATCAAAACAGTACTGAGAAAATGAAAAGCTAATGTTAATTTAAGAGAAGACTTGTTTAAATTCTTTCGGCGTTCTGCTGTGCATGATTTGGGTTCTGCATGATAGTGAGACTATTTGTGTTTCCTCCCACATGGGACCATTCCTGGTTCACACACTGGAATTACAAATCCCAGTATCACTGTCAGGGTCTCGACCCACCTTCAACATGTGTCCTGGGGCCTGGGGCACTGGCTTTGGAAAGGTAGCGATGGTTGGGCAGGGGCAGTTCCAGGGTGGTTCTAACTATATGCAATTTTGACTTTACACACAATCCCTGGAAAGTAAACTTCCCACAAGCTGCAGGTTATTTGTGCTGTGTATTTTGGAAAGTGGTTTGTCCGTCTGTCCATCTGCTTGTACTCTATAGACTTGGCCACCTCTTGAGATATTGTCGCCAAACTTGGCCCAAGGATTCCGGAGGTGGGCAGTAGTGGCTTTCGTCAATGTTGCTTCAGAGACCATATTGCTGATAGCCCCTAACTTACAGCTCAGTTGGTAGAGCATGAGACCCTTAATCTTAGGATCATGGGTTTGGGGGCTTGACTAGATGGTCGTTGTGGTCCCTTCCAGCTCTATGATTCTATTATTCTACCCTGGCAGTGTAAAAAAAGGAAAGGAGGTTATATGTTACCATAATAAAGACGCATAGCGTCAGCCATATATTTGTTTATTGAAATATTTATATTCCTCACTTTGTACCACCAATGGGATCTCCAAGGCAGTAACCGGCAGTCAAAAGTCCCAACAGGCAGAAAATCCCAACACAGAGAAAAACCATGTTGAATCAGCATGACAAATTATGTTTGAAACAGGTTTACAGGTAGAGAGAAAACGAAAGAGCTACACTCATCGTTTCTGTAACTTTCAGTCACTAAGGCTGGTTTGCCACAAAAAGAAGAAATAATTATGCTATACTTTATCTTGAAAGGGAGGGAAAATAACCAGAAATGTAACAGATATGCTGTGGTAACATTACGCAACCCGGAGATGAACCCACTGTGTTTCCTGTGCTTCCCCTCATTTAAGAACAAAAGCCTAAAAGCAATGTTTAAAAGGATTTTTGAAATGCTTTATCGTGGTATGGGAGAGATAGAGCATTATATAAAGGGTGTTGTGCAATTTGACACCTCTACAAAGCTATTAAACGTAAAGAGGAAAGACAAGTTGCTTGGTCATACATAAAGTCTTGGTAAACTTTGAGATGCAAAGAGAAGCATTTTTAGGGTTTAGACAAATGCACCTTACCATGGAGGACATTCCATAAGTGTAGGAATGTTACCAAGAAGGTCCTGTTATGTGTGAACCAGTTCACTGTGAAGAATACACATCTATATTTTTGCACACCTACCAGTACTCTACCTGAGCAAGTTTTTTGTTTGCTGTTTGAACTGGTGCTGCCCTCTTGGCTTGTGAGTACGTAAGTGTGCAATTCTATGCATGTCTATCCAGAAGTGAGCCCACCAAATTCCATGAGACTTACTCTCAGGATTGTATGACCCGATTCACCTTTTAAAATTAGACTATCTAGGAATGTCTTAGTGAGTCTAATTTTAACTGAAAATGTCTCTCAAAGTTCTAACCTTCCTCCCCCAACAATTCTTCCAAGAGTGACTAGTCTTGTGCTTCAAGAAACCAGGTAATAATGGACCCATGGGTACAAAACCTGACTCTGCTCAAGCGTAATTAACATGCAAAGCATGAAAGCAGTGTGCTTTAGCAACTGTTGCTAGAGTTACAGAGTTTGCTGCATCGATAACGATAACGTCCTGGTTTCCTTTTAGCATAATCCTTTCAACTGTGATGAGAGAGCAGTAGCAGTAGAATGCTGTAAAGCCTGAGAGCAATTATATATAGGGTTCTCTAAACAGGTTGTGAGTCCGTTAAATCCTGGGCAAGGGAGGGTGTCAAACCTGCATGCCCGTCAGAATTGCAAATCATGTTATTGTTTGTACCTTGTTGTTGTTGTTGTTGTTGTTGTTGTTGTTGTTGTTGTTGTTGTTGTTGTTGTAAAAGCTTCTGTTCCTCTTCTTCCATGCCAGAAGAAAACTATGTTTCCAATGATCCAGAAATCCTCTGACTGTGTTCAAAGCCCATGTGAATTTTCTATACTGTATAACATATTTTTTAAAAAGATTTCTTGGTTTATAAATGTGTAATGTCTCTTTTTTCAAGTTACATTTTCTACAGATCAGTTTCATTTGTTGAGACATTAGTGTTAACATTAGGAAGAAAAGGGGAAAAGAGCTGGAGGGGGCATGGAGAGTGGGGGTGGGGTCAGATGGCAATGCTTCTATTCAACTTAGTGTATGTTTGGGGTTTTGTGTCAGCGTCGCTTGTGTGGGTTCTCTTTACTATTTGCTTGTGTTCCTTTGGTGGTGAGAGAGGTTGGGGTTGGCCCTAGGGTGCGGTTGCTTTGTGATTGGCTGTGGTGAACTTTGTTTTCGTGTGTGAGTTGGGTGTGTGTGTGTTTTTGATTCAGGTTAGCCATATTGATTTGTATGCTGCTGGTGGATTCTCGTCATTGTCTTGTTGGGCTGTGATGTGATAAAGGGGAGCCATAGCGGGGTGAAGGCGTCTTCTTCTATTTGTCCCCATGTCAGTTTCACTTTATTGGTTAGTTTTTCTAATAAGGCTGTTTCCCATACTATTTGATACCATTGTTCCATGCTTACTCCTGACAGGTCTCTCCAGTGTCTGGCTGCTGAGATAGGTGGGTTATGAGCTCTTTATGATGTGAGTGGGAATTATTAAAAGATGTTTAGTAGGGCCAGTTCTGGGGTGACTTCTAATACTTGCTTAGCTATTTTGCATATTTCTTGTATGATTGTTGTCCAGAAAAGTTGGATTTGGGGGCATTCCCACCACATGTGGAAGTATGTGCCTGTGGAGGTGCATCCTCTCTAGCACTTTGGTGAGGTTCCTGGGCATATTAGTGCTAGTTTCCTGTGAATTTAACTGTGAAAACCCTCAGTGTAGTAGTTAATGCAAGCTGTTTCTACTACTGCTAAGGATAATCGCTTAGAGGGATGGCTGAGCTGTGGCCTCCCCAGATGTTGTTGGCCAGCTCCCACCAACCCCAGCCACCTTATGGCCAATGGCGAGAGAGAATGGGAATTGGGGACCAGCAATATCTGGAGGGCCACAGGTTAGCCACCCCAGTTTAGAATAGTGTTGTAAGGAAGGCTGGAGAAACTTTTTTGTATGAAGCTGACCCACACAGGGTCAATTGAGGGGCCACAGCCAATGGTGGATGGGGCCAGATCAGAGGGTAGGCAAATATTTTTTTGTGCCACCCCAGCCCTGCCCTCTCTGTCCTGCACACATATATATGAAGTGGAAATGCTTTCCAAAAGGTTAGTCCAGTACACTGGTCTCAGTCCCCAGTTGTAAGGTAAGCTATTATTTTCTTCATAGTACCAATAAGGGGAAGAGCCCAGGCTGAGAGATAGTGGCTTGACAAGGCCATTCTAGAGCTCAGCTGAGATTCAAATTCCACTGGTAATTCATACTTCTTTACCACTATACTGCATAATTTCTTTGGTACTTACAGAACAGCACCCCTAACAGATTACACTTAATTTGTTGACAGCTCAAATATACATTCCCATGGTGTTCAAACAAGATTGACAGATGAGAAACAAGACCCCAAGGCCAAACTGGCTTACTGATTACATATTTGGGAAGCAGATACTCTTACATAATTATCACCAGGATAAAATTAAAAATTTGACTGGAGCAGAAATTACTTCAAGTGGTGCAGCACTGCTTTATAGTGAATCAAAAATAAATACTTGATGGTGTGTTTCTTGGAACTGCAGGCAGGAAATTGGGCTGACAGGCATAACCCACACAGAGTCAACTGCATGGCTGCAAAATATTTCTGATTGAAAATATTTAGTCAAACTTTTTTGCAGCATTTTTTTTTAATCTACAGAAATTGCCTAGGCATTACTATAGAAATCTAACATCTCCAATCTAAAATATACAGTATATATTTTTATTGCTGGATTTATTTATCACAATAGAAAGCCTGTGGTGGAGGGGAAGAACACTTTCCAGTGCTTTAGTTTTTCACAGAAAACTTTCCATTTCTTAAGTTTATTAGCAACACTGAATGGCAACCAACTGCAAATAAAGTATTAGACAAGCTTAGCAGTTTCTGTATAGTAGAGACAGACAAAGCAAGCATGCAAAATTTGATCACACCCTAGGAGAGGGGTAGGAAACCTCTGGCCCATGGCCAATATGGGCCCATCAGGGGGTCCAGTTTGGCCCACAAGGCCATTCCCTCCAAATGATGCCCAATAGCCAATCAGCTGGTATCACTGGTGACATCAACTGAAGAGCAAAACCTTATTGGAAAACCTGCACCATGCTGATCCATTCAACCTCTGAAAAGCATGAGGCAGGTTTTCAAAAAAAAGACCAGGTCTGCTTTCCTTGCTGCATGTACAGCAAACCTGAAAGCAGGCCTGGTTTTCCTCTTCATTGCTATATGACAGAATAGGGTGCCTAAACCAGCTGTTGTCTGTTTTAGGCTTCTGCTCTGACAGAGGCTGCTCCATCACACTGCAATGAAGAAACATGTGCTTGCCTCACCGCTCAGTCCACATTCCTCTGCCATCAGATGGGAGAATGGGGACTGACTCAAAGCAGGTTTCTCCCACCCTTTTAAAGATTACTCTGGCAGTAATCTTTAAAAGGGTGGAAGATACTGCTGCAGAGAGAATGTTCAATCCCCACTCTCCCTTGCTTAAATGTGATAACAGGGACTGCAGGGATCTTTACCTGGCTTCACCTTGCAGGCCAATTTTGACAGGTGGGTGGGGCAACCCACCTGTAAAGTCATGTGACATTATAGTGGCATCTTTTGATTGACATGTGGGTTACCCCACCCACCTGTCAAAATTGGCCTGCAAGGTGAAGCCAGGTAAAGATCTGGCTTCCAGAGCCACAAAGGTTCTCCACTGCTGGCTCTAGGACAGCTCCAGTTAACCTCCTCCATCTGTGTATGGAACTGAACTACCATATTTACTCGAAGCTAATGTGCCATCAAATCTAATGCGCACCCTAATTTTCGCAACGGAATTTGACCAAAAAAGGTGCTCATAACATTCGAGTAAATACAGTACATAGCAACATGCCCTCCCACTAGAGGTCAAAGAGAACAACAATTACCAGACCTTTAGAAGGCATCTCAAGGCAGCCCTGTTTAGGGAAGCTTTTAATGTTTGATGGATTTCTGTATTTTAGAATTTCTGTTTTGTTGGAAGCCGCCCAGAGTGGCTGGGGGAACCCGGCCAGATGGGCGGGGTATAAATAATAAATTATTATTATTATTATTATTATTATTATTATTACATTCATTTCATTTATTAAATATACCACTCTTCATCTGTAGATCTCAGGGCAGTTCACAATATAAAAACACAAAGAATATGTTAAAAACAAGACCAATAAACAAAAAACCAAAAAACCCTCCCCCCCTCCCACAAACACATTATACACGAACTGGGCACATCTGGGCACACCACAGGACTTAGAATTTGAGAAACAACCTTCAACCATACAGAGAAACACCCACATTAGCACTAATCAGGCACCAGACTAAAACCATTATTTTCAACCATGCCTTTTAATGGATATTTTGAGCCTCAACAAATCCAAAACATTTCAAAAATATTGGCCATTCTATATTGCTGCTCTCTTTATAAATGTATTACAGTAGACCCTCCGGATATGAACTTAATTCATCCCAGGGGTCCGTACTTACCCTGAAAATTCGGTATCCGGAGGTGCCACGCGGTTCAATAGAGCACTTCTGCGCACACACACACGACAAAACCTGGAAGTATACACTTCCGGGTTTGCCGTGTTCGTAACTTGAAATTACGTTACCCGAAGGTAACGTAACCTGAGGTACCACTGTAATAGGATTTTAGGATTTCATTTTATGCTTTTGTAGATAGTAAAGCAGAAAGGTGGTCCATAAAATTGAATAAATCTGGAATGAAACAGCTCTCCGACGCAGTCACCTGAGCCCCAGGAACATTTATATGAGAAACAACAACTTTCTTTGCCCTTCCTACTGCATGGACCTTTCAAGTTGCCACAGAGTGTTGTTACAGGGATATAACTCTGCTTCTATTATACTGACAATATGAATCAACAGGAAGCTGTCTTCCTGGCTGGATGGAACTAAATTCTATTCCAGAAGAAGCTGTGTGACAGCTTCCAAAACAGAGCTCTCTTTGCCCGTGTTAATCTTCACAGGGTTTGAAGTGACCTCCAGCAAGTGTGAGTGAATATCAAGTCTCTGTCCTAAGACACGGCCATTTACATTTAGCACACCCCCTAGTACCTGCTAGCACTTCAAGCAGGTTTTCCCACTGATGATCTAGCTCAGAGCCTAGGACATTTCTCCTAACGTCTCACAGATTCTGAAGACAACCATGGATGGGGAATTAGAGGCATGCTGGCAAATCCTGCTTTCTCTGAAGTATTGTTTTCCCCTTCTTTATAGTCCTCCTTGAGTTCAACAGTGAAGTTCTGAAGTGGCAAGGCTTCTGTACTTGTATACCACTTCAGACCTTCATCCTTATGGTAGACAGCCATAAGAAAGGGGGGAAAGCATTACGTTGGAAGGCAAAATGTGTCCCTACTCTCTTTCCTCATGTGATTGTATTTACATCAGTAAACTGAATGCCTGAAGAAGGCTAAGTAATGTATACAGTGGTACCTCGGTTTTCAAATGTAATCCATTCCGGAAGACCATTCAAGTTCTGAAACGTTTGAAAACCAAAAACTCAAAAGCCGACAGCTAGGCCTCAGGATCTTGCACTCAGCATGTTCGACTTCTGAGGCATGCCCGAAAACCAAAGCATTTACTTCTGGGTTTATGGCGTTCGAAAACCGAAATGTTCATCAACAGAGACGTTAGAAAACCAAGGTACCATTTTAGTAGCTTTTGGCACATACAGGTGAAACACACAAAAATAGAATATCGTCGAAAAGTTCATTTATTTCAGTAATTCAACTTAAAAGGTGAAACCAATAGAGGAGATAGACTCATGACATGCAAAGCGAGATATGTCAAGCCTTTATTTGTCGTAATTGTGATGATTATGGCATACAGCTGAAGAAAACCCCAAATTCACAATCTCAGAAAATTAGAATGTTAAATGCAATATAACACCTCAGCAGTGTCATAGGCTGATAGCATCCATGCCACACTGCATTGAGGCAGTAATTGCTGCAAAAGGGGCCCAAACCAAGTACTGAGTACATAGGCAGGCTTCTACTTTTCAGAGGTCCAATATTGTTCTATTCGCAATCCTTGTTTTATTGATTTCATTTAATATTCTAATTTTCTGAGATTGTGAATTTGGGGTTTTCTTCAGCTGTACACCATAATCATCACAATTACAACAAATAAAGGCTTGACATATCTTGCTTTGCATGTCATGAGTCTATCTCCTATATTGGTTTCACCTTTTAAGTTGAATTACTGAAATAAATGAACTTTTCGACGATATTCTAATTTTTTTGAGTTTCACCTGTAAGCTCCTACAAGCGGATGCTTATTTCTGTCAGCCCTTCTACTTTATAAACAAAACGTTGACAGCTGCAGTTGTTAGTACAATGGATAAGAAATGGTTGCAGCCGCTGGGTGTCAGCTGTGTGGAAGAGGAGCCTCCAGATATCACTGACAGGAAATGTGAGGCTGGAAATGAGGCAAGGAGTGTTTAGACTTGGCACCGCACTACATGGGCGTACCCAGCATGGGGCAGGGGGGGCAGCTGCCCTCCCCTAGAAGCAGGACAACTGGAGAGGACAGGCAGGGGCGCTGCCTGCTGTGCTCCGCCTCAGCCTGCTTGGCTGAAGCGAAATGGCAGCAGCAGCGAAGCTGCCTCCGTTGAAAAAAACCTGGACCTGGACCTGGGCTAACTTCAGCCCACACTCCTTCAAGTCACAGTGAGCACAGCACAGAAAGTGCTGCCCCACAATGCTCTGCGGCACCTCATCTGCATACATGCAAATGAAGTGCCGCTGCCATTAAAGGAGCGGGCGAGGCAGGAGTGCAAGCGCGGGTGGCTCCGTGTGCTGCCTTGCAAACGGCCCCCTTTTCTCTGGGGGGGTGCACGTTGACCATGCCTCCTGGGGGGATCCTGGCCACGTCATTGCCAGCTAGACAATTGGGTGGCTGGGGGGCGTGGCTGGTGTGCCCCCCTAGCTTTGATCCTGGGTATGCCCATGCCGCACTACACAGGTGCATGGCAGCTCATTGGTTGGGAGCATTCCATGAAGCGCTGCCTCTGTCACTGTGCATTTCCTAATGCAAGGATGGGAACTTGTGGCTCTCCATCATCATCATCATCATCATGTTTGTTTATACCCTGCCCATCTGGCTCAGTTTCCCACACATAGGATGCTGGACTAAATCATCCCTGACCACTGGGGCTGATGAAAATGGAGCAAAGGCTGTGGGAGCTCCTCTGGCCCAATTGCTGCCCAATGGCAGCCGCTTCTTCCTACCTGTAGTGCTACCTCATGAGTGCCTACTTCAGCTGCATGCTTATATCCATTTCAAAAGGGACTGAAGCACACCAAATGTTTTCCGGTTTGCAGTTGTGCGAACATGTTGGATTCAATTTCATACAGAGGATGCTTTTGAGCCTCCAGTCACACTAGGGGTTCACTGGAACATCTGCTGGATCACAGAAGAATCCACTTCTCCTGACTTCAAACCAGTACACAGGCTCTCCACGGTAGCTTTGTTCCCAAAGCGCTGCCTCCATAAAATGAATGCGCTCACAATCTGTGACTGGATATTGTATGAGTGATTGACTTTACAACGATAAATGTCATTTTGCGTCAATCCCAGGGACAATACAATGCACTCCCATTCAGGTCCAAGTCTCCTAGCAAGCTTGTTGATCTGCTGATCTGTTGGTGGAATCTTCAAAGCGTCTCGAGAAATTCCAGGTATCTCATCATCTAGGATAAAAGAAAATGTACATTACTATGAAAAATTGTTACAACTTTTAATGCCATATTGTTATTGGGGAACAGTCAGCTAGTGATCAACCCCACATCAAAGCAGCACAATAGTAATAATAAAAATACAACTCCTACGTTATTGTCAAAAGTTTCCATTTTCTTTTCTTTTTAGGAAGAGTATAGATGGATTTGCAAGGCTTAGCAGATAATTTGGATGGTTCAGAACAGATTGTATAAGCATATTACAAAGTTCTTTTTAGATGGAAAAGGCAGGTACTATTACAACCTTTTTAAAAATAAAATAAAATACAGCATTCAGTTATTCAGATAATAAGAACTATCCAACACAAACAGTAAGAACTTGAAAAGAGATCTTCTGACAAAAACATAGTCTGTGGGATTGAGTCTTCTATTTTTTTTAAAAAAAACTTTTTATTGGGCTTTATAAACAGGATCATAGGAATAATAAGTGATATAAATAATACTGATTCTCATGCCATTTGTACATCACAAAAATAGCCTAATGAATCTGCAGTAATATCTACGACATATATTCATTATTAGTGGTCCATGTACACGTTCTTGGTTCACGGAGTGGTTTAAATAATAACAATAACAAAGGGGAAACAGGATAGAACATAGTTAACATATAACATTCAAGATCACCTGCTAAAACACCTAATCATGAGCCCTTATGGTTGTGCTTAGATTAATTATGAGTAATAGTCATTTTTTCCTTTTATATTACCAGTGAAACAATATATAGTGTTGGTATATTTACAAATGCGGGAGAAGGGTTGAAAGCAAAGATAGTAATTTATGTTTATATCAACCAGATTGAGCCAAATGCTGGTGGCGGGGCTTGTTCGTTTTCTGGAATACAGTTGTACCTTGGATCCCGAACGCCTTAATACTCGGACGTTTTGGCTCCTGAACGCCGCAAACCCGGAAGTGAGTGTTCCGGTTTGGAATGTTCTTTGGAACCTGAACATCCAATGGGGCTTCAGCGGCTTCAGATTGGCTGCAGGAGCTTCCTGCAGCCAATCAGAAGCTGCGCTTTGGTTTCTGAACGTTTTGGAAGTCGAACAGATTCCATTCGAATGCCGAGGTACGATTGTACTGGCATATGTTATAAAATGTAACCACACCGGGGTAAAGGAATCTTTCTTTATCTTTCCACCTATCAACTGTAGCTTATTTGTTAATGTCTGAAGGAGAGCTGTTTCCTAAACTGTTCTGTCTATCATTGTGCCAGAAAGGTCTTTCTAGTGTACAGTTATATTACGTCTCGCTGCTTGTAATAAATGGCTTATTAATTATTTATTATGTAAATCAAGATTGTTGCATTGAAATATATTTAATAAAGCTAACTCTGGTTTGACTTCCAATTGTTGTTTTGTTATTTTTATTCATTTCTTGGAATACTGAATTCCAGAAAGGCTGCAGACCAGTCTCCCACAGTCTGGACTACAACCCTCACCATCCCTGACCATTGGCTATATGGTGCATAATTAATATAGAATTTGTTCCCACAAGTTGGGGTGCTGGTTACTAGCCTACATGTCTTTAAAAAAAGATCAGCACCACTCTACATACATTTTGCTATTAATGGTATGAGGAGATACAATGTCTAATGGAACCTTCAAGCTCAAGAGGGATTGTGGCTTTTTCAGAGGCATGTGGCTGCAGATGCAAACAAGATGATGGATTAGGTAGATCTTTTTGGTCCAATTCAGATTGTCTTAAAATTCTAAAATGTACACATTTCAAAGAAATAAGCTCTTGCTTGAAAGGTGAACGTACTGGATGTTAAAAATAAGTGTTCTACTTTTTTGCAATAGTAAGGTAAAGGTAAAGGGACCCCTGACCATTAGGTCCAGTCTTGACCGAATCTGGGGTTGTGGCGCTCATCTCGCGTTATTAGCCGAGGGAGCCGGCGTACAGCTTATAGGGCATGTGGCCAGCATAACAAAGCCACTTCTGGCGAACCAGAGCAGCGCACGGAAACGCCGTTTACCTTCCCGCTGTAGCGGTACCTATTTATCTACTTGCACTTTGACGTGCTTTTGAACTGCTAGGTTGGTAGGAGTTGGGACCAAGAACGGGAGCTCACTCCGTCGCGGGGATTCGAATCGCCAACCTTCTGATCAGCAAGCCCTAGGCTCTGTGGTTTAATCCACAGCGCCACCCGCGTCCTATTTTGCAATAATAGATTGCCCGTTAAGGGAACCATTACTGTTAGTTGCTTCCTTTTGAACTAGATGACATCATGCAAAGATCTCATCATCTCTTTGTGGTGGATATAACAGATAAGACTCTTCCCACAAGCAATATTTCACTATCACATGCAGAAGTGTGTGTGTGTGAGAGGGGGGGGAGGGAGGGAGGGAGGAATAATAATCACAACTATCTTAAAGCAGTTTATCCTTACTCCCTTCAAGATACCATCAGAATAGCAATTTAACATTTTGCTAGCGTTCTTTAAGTAATCAATCATTACTATAACTGAGAAAGCCAAACGATTTAGTTTTCCATGCTAAGTAATGTATAGCTATGCTCTTTTCATTTTTACTTGACTGGAAATATAATGAAGCTGTCAGGCAGACAAAAGAAAATCTATATAGGAAAGGAACACAATATTGTAGAAGGCCTGAAAGGTATGATATTACGTCCAATTCAGAAACTACAGCTTCTTGTACTGGTTGCAATCATCACATTGTATGAAGGAGGCATTACCACACAGCTGTTCAGTGAAGTCACTCTCCAAACCGCTGTATGCTCTACCATAGCCTTCCCCAACCTGTTTCCCTCCAGATGTTTTACATTACAACTCCCATGAGAACCAGATGGCATAAATAAGAGTACTTGGCTTGGACCTTGGAGTTCTGGATTCAGATGGGTGGCTTTGGCTATGATAGCTTCAAGTCAGAGGCAATGATCATAAAGCACTCTGCTGATGCAATAAAGGGGTCTTTCTACATACAGGGGTTATCATCATCAGATAGATGAGAAATGGTTGTATGAATTGTCTTCCTGATACAGCTGCAAATTTGAGAGGTTGGTTTTTGGGTTCTAACCTCACTGACACCCAAAAACTGGTGCACACTTCGTGGCAACGGTGACACATCCTACCATGGTGAAATAAACAAACTAAAGCACTGAAGGTTCAGTTGACTGAGCCTTCTAGCCTGACAAATTAGATAAAGTAGAATAAACTTGTGGTAGCATAAATAATAGTAGCGGCCAGTAGGTGTGCTAGTGGTGGCCATCTGACCTTCTGCATTGCTGTTGCACACTGGGATGAAGAGGGGATTAGCTCCACTGTTGCATTTGTACCATGTCATCCTCGCCACCTCCTCACTGCTTCCCCTTCTCCATCTCAGTCTGTTGCAGTGACCTGGGCAACAGGAGGTCAGAGGTGTGTGCTGACAACCCACCACACTGCCTGCTACTGGTAAACAGTGCCCAGCTATACCCAGCTTTGCCATTCAGACAAGCAGTAGCTTGGCATGGAAGTAGCAGTGAATGTGCCCTGTTAGAAACTGGCATATTTTAATAGATAAGTGATTTTTCAGAGGGCTGTATGATGGGAAATAAATGTGATGATCTTAAGGAGCTCCAGAATGTTTGCCCTGTGTTAAGGAATATTGATGGGAACAGAGCTGAGAGAGAGGAAACAGTGTGATAAATTTAGTTAAGCTATTTCTGATTGGAGGAAATGCTTTTGCCCATCTCTCAGCATTTTCTTCTAGTTCCCTGTTTGTGATCAAGACAGGATTTCAATGCACAGCGGATATACGCGAATAAGCAGGTCACTGCAGAGGTTATGCTTGTACTGAAGCAACAATTTCTTCATGGAGCACAGCGGGAAGGTCTCCAGTGATTCCTAAAAGGCCATATGTTCCTCGAAGCACTGCAGCTATAGCAACCGCTCGCCACTTGCTTTGTTTCCAGGAAAGCACTGCTCAGCGCTGGTTTTGCTCAAGCCTTTTTATTAGATTATAAACTCCTCAAGATAGGAATTCCACACTTTGCTACGGCATCACCGTGGCTTCTTCTTCTACAGTTCCATATGGCAAATGCCACTTTAAAATCGTGGGAACTAGGCAAACGAAGTGTTTTGTGATTTGTTGAGGAACAATTAAGATAATAATACAAGGGCAATTAATTTAGAAAAAAATGTTATGTGGATGTATACTGGAGATGCGTAAAAAATACAAAGCATATTTCAAGAGTGGTAAATACACGTATCTAATCATTCTGTACACAACAAATGGATTTTGGCTTTAAAAGAGGATTAGACAAATCGGTGGTGAATAACGCTATCCGTGGCTACTAGCCACCAAATTAAACGGCTTTAAAATGGAATTAGAGAAGGATAAGTCTACTGGTCATCATTTTTATAGGCTACCTCTAGGAACAGAGGCAGTATGTCTTTGAATACCAGTTGCTGAGAATCTCAGGGTAGTGTGCTGTTGCTCTCGGTTCCTCCTTGTGAGCATCCCAAAGGCATCTGGCTGGCCACTGTGAGAACAGGATGCTGGACCCTTGGCCTGGTTCAGCAGGCTCTTTTTATGTTCTATCTGAAGAAGTGTGCATGCACACGAAAGCTCATACCTATGACAAACGTAGGTAAAGGTAAAGGGACCCCTGACCATTAGGTCCAGTCGTGACCGACTCTGGGGTTGCGCGCTCATCTCGCATTATTGGCTGAGGGAGCCGGCATACAGCTTCCAGGTCATGTGGCCAGCATGACTACGCCGCTTCTGGCAAACCAGAGCAGCACACGGAAACGCTGTTTACCTTCCCGCTGTAGTGAGCGGTACCTATTTATCTACTTGCACTTTGACGTGCTTTCGAACTGCTAGGTTGGCAGGAGCTGGGACCGAGCAATGGGAGCTCACCCCGTCGCAGGGATTCGAACCGCCAACCTTCTGATCAGCAAGACCTAGGCTCTGTGGTTTAACCCACAGCGCCACCTGCGTCCTTATGACAAACTTAGTTGGTCTCTAAGGTGCTACTGGAAGGAATTTTTTTTATTTTTTATGTTCTATGTTATATATATATTCAGTAAAGTGAGATTATATACATACTGTATATTCCTGCGTATAAGACTACTTTTTAACCCAGGAAAATCTTCTCAAAAGTTGGGGGTTGTCTTATATGCCGGGTCGTATTTTTTATACGGCGAGTATATCCCAAACTCTACATTTTAACTGAAAAAAATGGGGGTCGTCTTATACGCCCAGTCGTCTTATACGCCAGAATATACGGTATACATATACGTGTGTATGTGTGTGTGTGTGTGTATAATTTTTACGTTGTAATGCCTTAAGAGAGGTGTAAACAAAAGATTGTTCCACAGTCATGTCCACAGTCCCAACAGAAATAATAACTAAATAATTGCTTTATTATTTAAGTATACTTAATTCTATTTTTACAATACAACTGTATGGTCACTAATGCAGTTTTTCCTCTAACAAAGGAGATAAACTCCTCCAGGGAGGAGAGAATTCAACAGCCCGCAAGTCCAACATGCAATGGATACGTGTAGCCATGAAAGGTTAAAAGCATTCATCTCCCTCAGCAAGAAATTCAAAATCACCCACTGAATTAAGTGATAAATCTGCCCTGAATGCTAGAGTGGCTGCTGCTGGGAGTGTGAAATGCTAAAACTGCAAGATCGTCTTCGTAACAAACGCAGAAAGGAAGAACAGGGGGTGCTTTAGGAGTTGATCACATAATACGACTTACAAGAGTAAGTATATACTGACTGGAAAATATGGCAAGGAGCATTATTTTTTAAGTCACCCACGTTAAAGTTTTAATACAAAGAACAGGTTTCATTTTGTGCCCCAAGTCAACCCCACGAGAAATTATGGCCGTAAACAACAGCTGAAAGATTAGGAAATGAGGTGATTTAATGCTAGGTGCCCTTGACAGCACAAACAAAGGCACAAGGCCAAAATCTGTGTAACACACTGGTAAAGATTCGCAGATTCATACTGAAATAGCCTTTAAAACAAGTATTCTCCAATTTGTCCTCTTTGAAACAGATGCTCGTTTCATCAAGCCAACACAGGTAAAAACGGTAACATTTTCAGTACAATTTGAATATTTCAACAGCCACAACAGGAAACACATAAATAACCAAAGGTGCTGATTCACTCGACTTCATGGAAACCAAGAACTCCTAAAAGGACAGGGATGGTAGATGTTTTCCTACTGATCTAACCAGAGATTTTATTCAAGCAGAAGGGCAAAGGGAGAAGCTGAAAATACTATACCGGTATTAGCGGGGGCATGGCTGCACAGAGCTCCTGAAGACTGCTAGCACCAACTGCACTACAGTACCTGGTTAGTCCCTGTGTCACTGCTGCCATGATTAGGGGAAATTGGGGGTGTCCAGCATGACAACCAAGGAGGCCACGCAGGGCCTTCAGCCCCTCCCCACAACTTCAATCTTGCTGGGACCGAGAGCGCCCCACTGACAACCTAGTGGAGCTCCGGGGCCCGGAGGCCTCCGGAGCCAAACACAAAAACCAAGGAAAACAGGAGGCAAGGCAGAGCCACCCCCACCCCCAGCCAAGCACCAACTTACCACCACTGTTGCGGCAACCACTGAAACCACCATCGCCAAGAAAGAGGGGTAGGAGTGTACCGGGAGGGCCGGGGACACCGCAAGGAATCACACAGCCTAGCCCAGGCCTGACCCTGAGCCTACCTCCCTGACGGCTAGTGCGAAGAGCAGGCCAGGGCCCAGGGGGGAACCGCACACCAGAGACCAGCCCAGGAAAAAACAAATGCAGCGCAGGCTCTCCCCTGCTGGAATTTATTTATTTATTTATTATTTTCTTTGGAGAACTGTAATGGCGTCTGTAAGGGGGTGGGCTTGCAGGGAACAGCCACCCCCCCCATCAAATCCAGCTCTTCTAATGGCTCGGACAACAGCGGAAGGACGGGAGACAGGAAGGAGGAAGTGAGCGGAGTGGGCCGGGACTCAGGCAGCATATAAGAGCCCTACCTGCAGCCTGTGATATCAGCAAGGAAGGAGGGGCCAGCAGAGAGTTCCAGCGGGGAAACAGCAGAGGGGTGTCCTTTCAAATTTACCCCGGAACTAAGGCGATCAGCGGCTCGCAAACACGGGGGGGGGGGAGATTTGGGGTCTCCAAACTACTCTGCTGGGGGAGGAGCCGAAAAGTGCCATTGGGAGAATCTGATAGTACTGAGTAGACATGTTTTCATGAAGCTCTTGCCTTGTAAATAGCTTTCACAATAAAAGCACTAAAGACAAGATGGTTTGGAGTGTCGTTGCTCGAGGGTAGCCAGCAACCACCCTGACAGTGCCCACGCAAGAGGCCTGAACCATTGAAGACTGTTGCCTTAGCCCTAACCCATGGACCCGGCATCCCGTGGGCCCCACAGTGAAATAAAAACTGCCTGTAAGTCAAAATTACCATCTCCACTCCAGAAAAGAAAAACCAGATGCAGCTAAAACAAACAGAGCAACTCCAAATGGAAAACACACGTCTAAAAAATAAATTAGCTGATATGGATAGCTGCCAAGAAAGAAAAAGCATGGAAGTGAGAATTAAACTAGCAGACCTTGAAGATCACAGTAGACGCTGCAATATCCGCTTCCGCAATTTCCCCAAGAAAATGGAAGACAAGAACCCGGCCGATCTCATTGTAAAGGTAAAGGTAAAGGTAAAGGGACCCCTGACCATTAGGTCCAGTCGTGACCGACTCTGGGGTTGCGCACTCATCTCGCATTATTGGCCGAGGGAGCCGGCATACAGCTTCCAGGTCATGTGGCCAGCATGTCAAAGCCGCTTCTGGCAAACCAGAACAGCACATGGAAACGCCGTTTACCTTCCCGCTGTAGCGGTTCCTATTTATCTACTTGCATTTTGACGTGCTTTCGAACTGCTAGGTTGGCAGGAGCTGGGACCAAGCAACGGGAGCTCACCCCGTCACAGGGATTCGAACCGCCGACCTTCTGATCAGCAAGCCCTAGGCTCAGTGGTTTAACCCAGCGCCACCTGGGTCCCTGGCGCTGGGGGAAATGGAAAGAAGAAAATGGAAGACAAGAACCCGGCCGATCTCATTGTATGCTGGCTAAAAACCACAATCCCAAACCTGAAACTCAAAGTAGACAATCTGGACAGGGCACACAGAGCTCTAAGATCCATGCCAAAAGCCAACGCCCCTTCATGAGACATAATCATGTGCTCCACCTGCTTCAAAAAGAAAGAAGAAATATGGAACAACCTCAGAAACTCAACCAACCTCCGATATGGAGAAAACCCCATCCTGGCCTTTCAGGATTTATCTCAGGAGACCCTTAACTGAAGAAAAAAAACCTACGCCCATGTATCCCAATGTCTTCAACAAGCAGGAATGAGCCTTGGAACCCTAAATGTAGCCATTCCCCCTTTGTGTAGGCAGGCAAACAAACTGAGAAGTCTTCAGTTAACCATAGTTTTCTGCTACATCAAGGCTTCCAAACAAGCCACATTATGAAACCATGGTTTCAAGCTGTTCTGAAGTTGTTAACCATAGCGTCACAGTTTATAAATAAGGAGAAATTAAGTTTAACTGGTTCATTTCATGGCTTTGCAAAAGGAGGAACAAAGTGGCTGACTGTGGGGTCATAAGGCTTGTTCAAATATTAGCTTAATAAACTGAAATATGATAGTCTGAATGCAGTCTTTATGGTAAACAGTGAAGCTCTCATGGTAATCTCACTCCTTTTTCTCTCTTTGCAAAACCTGTCAAGTACAGTGGTGCCTCGCTTAACAAATGCCCTGCTTAACAAAATTTCTGCTTAACGAAAGGTTTTTTTCTAGCGGAGGTTGCCTCGCTAGACGAATTCGTTTTACGAAACATTCGTCTAGCGAATCGCGGTTTCCCATAGGAATGCATTGAAATTCAATTAATGCGTTCCTATGGGCAAAAAAAAAAATTCAAAAAAAAATTCAATGCATTCCTATGGGATTCACTAGACGAATTTTTCGTTATAAGAAAAGACCCGTGGAACGAATTAAATTCGTCTAGCGAGGCACCACTGTATCATCTATAGGATGCTTGCAAAACAATCAACTAGACCGGGCAAAATTCTTATTACAGCAATTTCTAAAGAAGAAAATTTCCACAGGCAACATCACAACAACTGAGGTCATGGATCTGGGATTTCTGCTACAGCTGTTTGCTCTTACAATCATAAAAATAATTGCCATTTACGAGAGGCGGTTATATAATGCAGTTAAGCTCAGAGATTATAGTAAAACAGTTACAGTTATTTTTAGTTCCAATTACAGCCAATGCTGCTTTGTTACAGAAAAACACTCATCAGAACATCTAGCTTAGCATACATCTAGTTCAGCTTTTCAATCCATGAGCGGCAAGGCAGATGTCCCTGGGAGGCTCATCAGCAGGGCATATATGCAGTTATCCCTCTACTACAACATGTTCCAAATATCTGTCAAACTGGCTGTTGCCTGGAGAAGTTTGCAATGGGGCCAAGGTCAAGGGTTGGCTCTTGCAAAGACCCACACTCCAGCTGGGGGACCCTGGAGACCTATGAAGGAGAAGGAGCAACCTCCGCTTATCTTGCTCTCTCCTTGCAAATATAGGTTGGGCTCAGAGGAAGAGAACGAGTGAAGGGGCAGTGACTATAAAGTGGTACCTCTGGTTACGAACTTAATTCGTTCTGGAGGTCCGTTCTTAATCTGAAAGCGTTCTTATCCTGAGGCGCTCTTTTGCTAATAGAGTCTCCCGCTGCGTGCGCGCCTCTGGCACGTGATTTCTGTTTGCATCTTGGGGCAAAGTTTGCAACCAGGAGCAGCTACTTCCGGGTTAGCAGAGCTTGTAACCTGAAGCGTTTGTAATCAGAAGCATTCGTAACCAGAGGTACCACTGTAGTAGAAAGGTAGACCTATTTAGGGAGGAATGATGCTCAGATTCTCAGCGCCAGCGTGGCATACTGGTTAGTGTGTTCAACAAGGATCTGAGAAACCAGGGTTCAAATCCCCACTCAGCCATGGAAGACACGGGGTGACTGTGGGCCAATCACCATTTCTCAGCCTAACCTCACATTCACAGGATAAAAAGAGGAGGGGGAAACCCACATATGACACCTTAATCTAGTTGGAGGAAAGGTGGGATAGAATAATAATAAAAAAATAAAAAATAAAGTAGCAAGCCCAAAGAACAGCCAAAACCTGGAGCGAGCCCTGAAAGGAACCTCTGTCTTTCTTTCAGAACTGAAATCAAGTCAGTGTAAAACCATCTAACCACACTCAGTACACCTGGCCTGAATGACAGCTCCCCTGAGACGAAAGTTGAAGGTTGAAAGATGATCCCACTCTCACAGCTAAGTATATTTCTAGTCATTTGGAGCTTTTCAGTCAAGACAAGTTCAATTACTTTCGCTGTTTCCTCCCCTTTTAATCTACTTGGCTGTTAGATTTCTGTTCCACCTTTCACTCCAAAAGGATGTTTAGGGAATAAACACACGAGACTTACCTGGGAGCTATAGACTGCTTACTAATCATGGGTTTTCAACTTGAGCCTATATTGTAGCGATTTGCAAACAGTTGATGTGGACACGCAGATGGGCCTGCAGATAGGGATCTTGTGAAATATTCTGCCAGGGTACGGAAGGGTGGGTGCTGGTAAGAATGCCACAAGATCAAAGTGGGATTCACTTCCAGGTCAAGGGTAAAAAACAACAACATCAAAAATCAAAAGGCGAGTCCTGAAAAGAGACATAAATTAAACTCCAAAGGCCAGGCAACATAAGAGAGTAAATAAATACAATGATTCCCCTGAATTCATGCCATTCCTTGTCCACGCAGCACCCCCTCCAAAAATGTTTACTGGTTCTGGAATCTTTGTATGCTTATTCTGTAGGCAGATACAGTGGTACCTTGGTTCTCAAATGCCATAAACCTGGAAGTAACTGTTCTGGATTTCAAATGATTTTCAGAAGCCAAACATCTGATGAGGCTGTCGGCTATTGTTTCTGGGGCACCTGTACCAGAATGTGCTTCTGGAATGGATTAAGTTTGGTGTTTTTGTTTTTGCTATTTATTTTGCATTTTTGTTTTTGAGGCTTTTTCGGTTAATTTGTTTATGTGACTGAGTGGAACCCAGTTCAGCTACTGATTGATTGATTGTGTGACTGTGGAAATGGATAAAAAGCTCCCCATCCAAACAATGATTATCATCATTCAGGTAAGAAAAAAATTAATTTTTATTTTTATCATCTACAATACTGTCTTATTTATTTTACAGTACACTACATTGATTATTGCTTTCATTTTATGGATCAATGGTCTAGTTAGATAGTAAAATTCATGTTAAATTGCTGTTTTAGGCAATGTTTGTGTTTAAAAGTCTGGAACCGATTAATCCGTTTTGCATTACTTTCTATGGGAAAGCGTCCCTTGGTTTTAGAACGCTTTGGTTTTGGAATGGACTTCCAGAACGGATTAAGTTTGAGAACCAAGGTACCACTGTACAGTGATAAACCTTTGAGGTCAGTACCAGCCTTGTTACAAAATTGAGTTCTAGGAATTGCTAAAGTAGTAAGTAAAAACAGGCTGATTGAGTCGACACAGCGGTTTATAAAAAGATAAAACACTGAAATCAAGAAAGAAAAAATTACAACCCTACTTTAAAACATACAAAAGTTAAAATACCAAAACAGATATATATTACCTCAGCTTTCTAATTACCTGGATAGGCTTGTCTAAACAGGAATGTTTTAAGCAGGCGCTGAAAAGTGTGTAAGTGAAGTCGCCTGCTTGATCTCAAGAGGCAGGCAGTTCCACAGTGCAGGGGCTGCTGCACGGAATGACTGAGTTCTCACAAATGCAGAACAGGTGTTGTGTGGCACCTGTAGTTGTGCCAATTCCACCAACCCAATCAGTTGCGTGAGCACAAATGAGGGGAGGTGATCTTGTAGGTAAACTGGTCCCGATGCACTTAAGAGGTCTTAATGGACAGTTCAGCATCCTTGAAAATCTTTGATTTTTGAAAAAAATAAAAATAAAACCTAACAACTTTCTTTCAGACTGATCCTTGCAATCTCAGAGGCCATGTTCCATTTCAGGATATCTGGCTTGTCAACCATTTGTATTTTGTTTATGCAGTGCTGGTATGTCGGGTTCATATCCTCCCTCCCACCCATCACATGAAAACAGGTTCCTGCTATGAAAATACTCTCGTGGAGCTCTAGCTCTCAAGCAAAACAATACTAGGGAATGCAAACCGCAGTCCAAAATAAACCTACTGTAAACCTAGTATAGTATTGACCACTTATAAATAATTAACCAGCACATGGATGGGGTTCCCACAGGGACTCAAAACACAAGCATGAAAAGAAACTGCAAATCCACAAAGTGAATAATAGAGTTTAAGAAACTCTCGACTCCACAGCTGATACACCCTGACCCCACAAATGAGATAAATTATGGCCTATAAATGCAAGCCCCATTATTCAGGCACAGAGACAGGTGTTTTTTCAGTTGCGAGTGAAAAACCCATTGTGATGCATGGGGAAGCAATTGCCACATCACAGGTACCTCAGAGAGAATGGTAAGGAAAGCAAGAAAAATAGATACACAAGTCCTTTATGGGCCTTCTGTAGTTGCTTCCTTGTACAGAAAAGCCTTAAGTTTACACACCTTCCCAGTGTGTGTCACTGTCCAATAGGAGACAAGAAGCTACATGCAGGTGTGTGCAAGGAAAAGCATGCTTGTGGGAGAGAAGGGGCACGGCGTTATTTAAATCATTGTTAGAGTTCTCAATGCCCTGCTGTATGGGGTGCAAGTGTACACATTATAAAAATAAGACTTATTTCAATTTGCTGCAAATACAGTGCATGACAGAGGCACACCATAAGCAACAAATATATATATACATTGGTAGAACACACAGCAGCAATGTACAGTACTTTGTCCAATTTACTGCCACTGGCTAGTGAGGTAGAAAGAGCAATCATGTAGGAAAGGCGATATAGAAAAAGAAATGCAGGGGTGTCTAGCGGCTTTAGGATACTAATTAAGTCCCTCGAAGACCATGCTGTTCTTAAAGTCTGCACTACGTGACCTAAGACTACGTTCTTCACCAGCAGCAATTAGGTACTGTTGTACGCTAATTCACAGAAACATAGCCTGCATTCCACAGGATGTTCCATAGGAAAGGAAGGGTTTTGCAAAGCAAAAAGAAATAAAAGGACCATGGTATCCCTGAGAATAAGAAACACTTGAGAGAAGTTTGGTACAGCTATTGTACCAAACAAGAGCTGTTCTAGCAATCAGTACCAAAATGTTTTATATTATCTTATGCCTGAACTTTGTAGAGTTTGTGTTGACCAATAAAATGAAAGCTACTGTCCTGTACACTACTTACAAGTACTGTACAGTGGTACCTCTACTTACGAATTTTACGAATGTTTCTACTTACGAATGGAGCTCTGTCCGCCATCTTGGATATGGTTTAGATAGGATTTTTTCTACTTACAAATTTTTAGATAGGATTTTTTCTACTTACGAATTTTTTCTCCCAATGCATTCCTATGGGATTCAACTTACAATTTTTTTCTACTTACAAATGTGCGTTTGGAACGCATTAAATTCGTAAGTAGAGGTACCACTGTAAGCTCTTTTAAATTCAGTTGAACTTCCTGCTGAATAAATGTGTACAGGATTGGGCTGCAAACACAAATAAGCATGCTTCCATGCGCCTTTGGAAACTTAATACAACTACTTTAGTTATACAACCACTATATTTACAACTTTGAAGCAGTTTCTTCTGACAAGTTGAGGCAGGCTTAACAAATACATGCATGTCTGTCAAGCAGCAAATAATTTTCTTGCTCCACCTTCATGTCAGTTTGACAGATTTTATGTAATAAATGGGGCCTATAATACTAAAAACAAATACAACACTCTAAATCATGCAAATACTAAAAACGGAGTGTACAAATTTTACTGACAAAACATCCAATGAAAATTTTAATATGTAATGGAAAAAGCTAATCAGAAAAATAATCTATAAGCATAGAAAACATCCTGGTTGAGACTTTAAGGTTTACTGGCCTACACGGATTATTAATTTTTACTATTAATTCTGTTTGAAATACTGTATTTTACAGCTGTTTTAACACAGCAATTCACCACAGGGGATCGAAGACTGCACATTTCCAAGACCAAACTAAATTTTGACCAATATACATATAAACCAACATACTGATTCATGTTGTCTCACAATGCATAATCTCTGGAGACCATTAAATATAAAAATTCTCTGTCACCACATAAAACTGATTTGTGCTAGTTCTACAAGCAGCTTTCTAATGCAACTTATTTTTATTCATTTTTCAAATACCAAACAATGCAACACAACACGTAATTATTGAAATGGGGAGTGCATCGCACAGTTCTACTGAAGTAGTTACACTTATCATGTCTATCTTTTAAAAATGTTCCCCCAAAGGTTTCCATGAGAATCCAGAGGTCCGTACCAATGTTCCTTAGTTGCTGCTTAAGCAATAAAAGTTGACAAAACAGCATAGAATTTGTCCATATCTTAGATTTTCCTAGAGCCTTGAAGTTGGTTGGTCAACTGCCATAAGGTCAGCATCCAAAGTTCTCCTGAATTTGGCTATTGTGCACCTTGCCAAAGACATCAGATAAGTTATGAGTTTTTATTTTACCCAAATCCCAATGGTCAGAATCAAAAAAACAGAGATAAGGGCAAATTTTGGATTTGGAAGAATAACCTGGCAGGTTATGTTTCCCTCCATGAAAGACCCACAACCAAAATTGTTGAACTAAAGGGCAATTCCATAGCACCAAACTGTGGCTTAATATTACAGTATTTGCAAACCAAATACCCAGGCCCTTGCAGAGCCAGGCAGAGGCCCGGGCCAAGTAGATAATGTGGCCCCCCCTTTCCCCCCCTGGGGATCACTGAAGTCTTATAAATAAGTAAGTATATAAATAATTTTTACAAAAGTTATGCTGACAAATAAGTTATGCTGACTATATATTTTTTGAGGGGAAATGAATGGATTCCTATGCAGCACAAATAACCCAGAGATGCATTTTAAATAAAACCACACATGTACTCATATACAGTGGGACTTCGACTTCCGAATGCCTCAACTTCCGAAGGTTTCGACTTACGAAGTTGGCAAACCCGGAAGTATTTTCGCCGCACGCGCACGGCGTGCACGTTCTGCGCCTGTGCAGAAGCGGCGTGCACGGTCTGCGCAAAGCGCAAAATCGCGCTTCGCGCATGCGCAAACTGAACGCTTCAACATCCAAAGGTTTTGACTTACGAAAAGAGCCGTGGAATGGATCTCCTTCGTAAGTCGAGGTACCACTGTATTAAAAAAAAAAACCAGGCAGGCCCCACAAATAACGCAGAGATGCAGTTTAAATAAAAGGATACATTCTACTCATGTAAAAACACGCTGATTCCCGGACCGTCCGCAGGCCGGATTTAGGAAAGCGATCCGGCCGGATCCGGCCCCCGGGCCTTAGTTTGCCTACCCATGATCTAGAGCAGGCATCCCCAAACTTCGGCCCTCCAGATGTTTTGGACTACAATCCCCAACATCCCTGACCACTGGTCCTGTTAGCTAGGGACCATGGGAGTTGTAGGCCAAAACATCTGGAGGACCGCAGTTTGGGGATGCCTGATCTAGAGTCATTTAAGCCCTGGCTTGTGATACCATTTGCATTGCCAGATCCTAGCAGCTTGCCCTTTGAGATTTCAACCTGGAAGTGAGTTTCCGCAGCTTTCCGAAGACCTTATCGCCTTCCGAAGCCAAGCCCTGATCTCCCCCGGACCTGCGGAGGCTCTGCGATGGGCCTGTAGGCCGCAATCGGCCTCTGAAGCCTTGCAGCCTCCCAGAGGCAAGCCCCGACTTCCGCCTGACCTGCGGAGGCTCCGCGATGGGCCTGTAGGCTGCGATCGGCCTCCGAAGCCTTGCAGCCTCCTAGAGGCAAGCCCCGACTTCCCCCAGACCTGCGGAGGCTCCACGATGGGCCTGTAGGCTGCGATCGACCTCTGAAGCCTTGTAGCCTCCCAGAGGCAAGCCCCGACTTCCCCCAGACCTGCGGAGGCTCAGCGATGGGCCTGTAGGCTATGGGAGGCCTCCGAAGCCTTGCAGCCTCCCAGAGGCAAGCCCCAACCTCCCCCGGGCCTGCAGAGGCTCTGCGATCGGCCTACAGGCCGTGGGAGGCCTCCAAGGCCTTTACAACTATCCGGAGCCAGCCCCCGGCATCCTCAGGATGCCCAACAGGTCGCATCCCAGCCCCAGAATTAGGTAAGAAGCACTTACCTAACGAAGACCAAGAGCAGTATAGCTGCTAAGAAAACAAAGATGAAGCCCTTCACGAACCTTTGCCCCACCCCCAGCTATAGAAAGATGGGTGGCAACCAGCCAGGTAAGCCCACCTACCCTGGGGTGGTGGGGGAGTGGAAATTTTTGGGATTCTGCAAGGGATTTTGGGATTTGTTTACATGAGTCTGCCCTGTGCCTTTGTCTCTGGGGTTCAGGAGCTAATCAAGAAAGGAAGCTAAGCTGGTACAGTAGGCTGGGATAAGACAAGTGAGCCTGACCAGGGCCCCCTTTGGAATCGGAGGCCCGGGCCAAAGGGCCCATATGGCCCACCCTCTGTTTGGGCCTGCAAATACCAACCATAACAAAGGAAGTTCCACTCACCACTGTCCATAATTAAAGTAGGTGATAACAAGTTCTGGAAAGCAGGGCAATCGATTGGCAGCGGAAAGAGAGGAGGAGGAGGAGGATGTGGGTGAGTTTATTAGTGTGTTAATACTACACTCCACTTTACAGCCTGAGATCAGATTCAAGGTGTCGCCGAAAGCTTCACTTCTGCCTAGATTTTAATTTGATTAAGAAATTTCAGATAACTCCCACAATGCCAGGATCACAATCTTTTTCTAACCAGTGTTTTATTTCACCTTTATCCAAAACTTGCCTTTATCAAGTCACTCTACACAGCAAGCAGGGAAAGGGGGCCAAGAAGGGCTATATACGTCATTTGGTGGGTTTGTTTGTGTTTTGAAAAGCAGATTATTTCAAGCATGAGACTTTGAGTCGTCTGTGCAAATCTAAGTGCTTCACAGTTCTCCAGCACTCTCGATTTCCTAGAGATGGGATTCTGAGAAAGAGGGGGAGGCGGCAGAGGGAGTTCTAGCATTAAAAACACAAGGGTTTTGTAAACCAAAGAGGAGAGCTTGGAAAGCCTTGCCCTTTTACAGTTTCCTGCCTTCTTGGAAATCTCTCACTGTTAAACACGCTGGATTACACGAGCAGTTCAGTAGCTGCAGAAGAATTTTATTTTTCATTAAACAAGCATGAAGGTGTTCTTTTTAAAATCCATGTTTACCATGATTCTGAAAACCTGTATTTGCCCACCCTCCAATATTTGACAGTGAGAAAAATGGCTGGAATAAGGAAGACATAAGGGATAGCTGCATATTCTTGTATTGCAGGGGATTAGACTAGGGTCAACTTCCAATTCTATGATTCTATGTTAATATGTTATGAGGTTTGATAGTGAACATGGCAGAGGATATTTATGTAGCACCACTTTGGAGAGTGATATGGGGGGAAAACAACCAAAAAAACCCATTGGTTTCTGCTACCAAGGGGTTTGCAATCTAAAATGTAAATAGTAAGGATGGAAGAATCATGGCTAACAAGAGAGCAATATGAACAAGCTCAATTACACATGCTTTGGCTTTGGACTGCTGACATACAGCCAAAGATGCTTTGAAACAGTAGCTTCAAAAGATTATTATCTCTATAATTAAAACCCATATTTTCCCACATTTAGCAATTTATTTATTTTTCACATTTTTGCTGCCTTACTCCTTCAGCTCTAAATACTAAAAGATTCAACATTTTCAAATGTAGCACTTCACTGGAACTCTTAGTAAGACAGTATTTTGTTGTCAGACAGGCACCACTACAATAGGGTATTTACATTCAATATATAGCACCATCCATGGCAGAGGTACAACTTTAATGTGGTGTTTGTGTGCCAAAGATCACTGTTTTGAACTATGCTACCTGCACTGATCCTCACAGTCCCTGGTTTGTCATTCCGACTACCTAGATCAGTGTGGAGGTCATTACTGTCTGGTGTAGTTTTGAGGTGTGCCTGACATCCCCAAAAGCCTCAACCTAGAAGCAAATAAATAAATAATAAATAGGTACTTGTTCTTAATTAAACCAGCTCAAGGGTGACAGCAAGAACCACCCGCACACACCCTAACAAGAATTTTGCCATTGACTTCCATGAGTCCTGGACTGCATCCAAATCTTTCACTTGTTCTTACATGCAACTGTTCCAAAAAGGGAGAGAGGAACTTCACCATTCCTGATGACATCAAGATTTCTTAGAAAATGCAAAACAGAAAATTCTTAGTAGGGAAACATGTTGCACCTTTCCTGGAATTTTATCTTTACTGAAAACCTTTGAAGCTGTTCTTCATTAAGACAGCTCCTGCCCCCCTTGAACTTGAGAGCTTTATACTTAACTAACTCTTCAATACAAGGAAACACATTGTGACAACCGCAAGCCTTTACGCTAATACTGATTGCACATTAACAAAACTGTCTCTTCAAGGCTATGCGACTACCATTTGAGTTGATCGCAAGAGCAAAATTGCGGAAGTCTTCGTTGATACTAATTAACTAACAGTTACTGACAGTAGAAATAGAACAACAGCCCAAACTTACACGTTTTCTTAGAAATGGTCCCACTTTGTTCAGTGGGCCTTTCTCTCGAGTAAGCACACCTAGCATAACAGTCTTCCTTGCTGGTAGGCAGTGCCTTGCTTAAGGTTAGGATGACTTACCCTTTAATAACAGCATACTGTACCTGTATTCCCCCCAGCAAATTTTAGTGGGAGTTGTTCACGTGACCTTAAGTTGTCTATCGTAGGAATGGCTAACCATTTCTGGACTGAGGAATTTGCCATTGGCTTGGGCATCTACTCTGGAGAGCTATATGCTAGCAGTTTGGGGAGGGGCGTCCTATACTTGCAAGCACACAGTCTCCCTCTTTAGCTGATCTCAGAGAGCTTACCACCCCCTCCCCACCCATCAAATTATGAATCACTGGAGAGAGCTTGGTTTGCATCCCCATCAGGGTACTAGACTGGCAGCTCAATCAATACTTTAGATTTATTTCTAAATGAGGTTTTGGAGGCCAGACAAACTAGCTTTGGGGGTCCTCTATTTTTCTGAAAAAGCCTATGGGAAGCCCACAACCAATACCATTCTTCTTCTTCTTTGGCGATCACTCGTAGCCAAGTAAGATTGTCTTCCATAAACACAGTTTTAACAATGGGTCCGTAAGTGACTGTGGAGGCCAATTCTGGATCAACACGTCCTTCCACAGTGGGGACATTGGTTTCCAGGCGGGAGTTGATCACGGTGTGGATTTGCCAAGCGTGCCTTCCTCTTAGCATGTTTCTCCCTTGCATCCTGAGATCGAGTTTCTTCAAAGCCCATGACACCTTCGGTAAAGGCTGTTCTCCAACTGGAGCGCTCGCAGGCCAGTGTTTCCCAGTTGTCAGGGTTTATACTACATTTTTTAAGATTTGCCTTGAGACAGTCTTTAAACCTCTTTTGTTGACCACCAGCATTACGCTTTCCATTTTTAAGTTCAGAATAGAGTAGTTGCTTTGGAAGACGATCATCATGACCGTTCCAACAAAGTTGATGTTGAAGAATCATTGCTTCAACACTGGTGATTTTTGCTTCTTCCAATACACTGATATTAGTTCGCCTGTATTCCCAAGTGATGTCTAAAAATTTTCGGAGATGGCGTTTATAAGTAGTCCATATTTCACAAGCATATAGTAAGGTTGGTAGTACAATAGCTTTGTAAACAAGCATTTTTGTTTCCCTGCAAATGTCCCTGTCCTCAAACACTCTGCACTTCAATCAGGAGAAAGCCGCACTCGCAGAGCTCAGGCGATGCTGGATTTCGGCATCAGTGTTGGCCCTTGTGGAAAGGTAACTGCCTAGGTAGGAGAAGTGATCAACGTTTTCCAATGTTACACCACTGAGTTGGATTTGTGGCGCTGCAGAGCGGTTATTTTGTACTTGTTGGTGTAGCACTTTGGTTTTTTGGATGTTGAGTGATAGGCCAAGCTTTTTGTAAGCTTCTGCAAAGATATTTAGGATGGTTTGGAGGTCATCCTCTGAGCGTGCGCACACTACGTTGTCATCAGCATACTGAAGCTGTATGACGGAAGTTATGGTAACCTTACTTTTTGCTTTCAGCCTGCTCAGATCGAAGAGCTTTCCATCTGTTCGATATATGATTTCTACTCCGGTAGGGAGTTTCCCGTCAACAAAGTGTAGGATCATGGCAATGAAAATAATGAATAGAGTTGAGGCGATAACACAACCCTGTTTAATACCTGATCCCATTGTGAATAGTTCACTTTGAGAGCCATTGTTATCTGCGATTGTTGTTGTCATATTATCATGGAGGAGCCGAATGATGTTTACAAATTTATCTGGGCAGCCAATTTTCAGAAGGACAGTCCACAGGGCATTACAATTTACAGTGTCGAAAGCCTTAGTCAGGTCAATAAACGCCATATACAGGGGTTGGTTTTGCACTCTGCATTTTTCTTGAAGCTGTTGAGCGATGAAAATCATGTCCACTGTCCCCCTAGAAGGCGGAAAACCATTTTGGGATTCAGGAAGGGTCACCTCGGATATTGTTACCAGATGGTTTGCTAAGATCCTTGCAAGAATTTTACTGGCTGCAGCTAATAGAGAGATGCCTCGCCTCGATAGTTTCCACAATCAGTTCTGTCACCTTTTTTTAAAGAGACTGATAATTTTGGCATCCCTAAAGTGTGCTGGGATTTCTTTTCTTTCCCAGATTTTTTTGATGAGCTTGTGAAGTTGTTGTGTAAGTTCAATTCTGCCCACTTTGAAGATTTCGGCAGGCATCCCATCAGGTCCACTGGCTTTGTTGTTTTTCATTTGGTTAATAGCTGTACACAACTCTCCCAGATTTGGAGATACTGCAAGCTCATCTCTAACTTGTTTTTGCACAACAGCACTCACCACTCCTGCAGTTTCCAGAAACTGGAAACATCACTGCCTCTAAGAATGGAGGGAGAACATAGCCATCAGAAAACATAGCCTCTTGTGGGAGTGAGTTCTATAGTTTAACTATGTGCTGTAGAAAGAAGGACTTTCTTTTATCTGCCTTGAATCTAGTGTTATGAGAGGGAGGGAGGGAGAAAAAAGTCTATTTCTATCCACTTTCTACAGAAAATCCATAATTTTGCCTCTTACGTGCATTTTCTCTAAACAAAAAAATCCCCAACTGTTGTAATCTTCCTTCATAGAGGAGCTGCTCCATCATCTTGGTCATTTTTGTTGCCCTTTTCTGAATCATTCTGTTACATCCTTTTTGAGGTAAGATGACCAGAGTCAGAAAGGCAACAGCCATTTCACTATCTTAGACACAATCAGGGAAAGATTTAATTGGAAATCCATAGTGAAAGGCACTCCTCACTTCGTAACATAAAATACATTCCAGAAAGGTTAGGCATTAAGCCATGCCTTGTGTTTATGTTCTGGAAGCAATTCAAAGAAACATTCGGAGCAAATTGCATTCTTTAAAAATTCAGCACAGAAAAAACAAAAGAGGAGAAACCTTGTACCGCCTTGAAACATTATTTTAAGCAATGCTGAAATCGAAGTCTAGAATCAAAACACAACTCCCATCAGTTGTGACAGCACAATTGCTCCCACGAAGGAGTTAGTTTTGGTTTATGGAAGTTTCCAGTATTAATGGCTCTCTTTTTCAGAAGGATGGCACTAAAGAACTAAGAGGAATATCTAAAACATGAAATATTTGATACAGCTAATCTGCCAATTGCGTTGTAAGGGCTTACTCATACTTCCTCTTGTCTTTCTGTTTTCCTATTCATGGAAAAACACTCTTTAACACTCAATCGGAACCAACGACAATTTGGGTTCCCCCTGGATTCCCATTTGTTCCGATCTATCGCTAGAGAGTGGGTTTTCCTTGGAAAGGAGCAGGGCAAGGGGGAATCCGCTCAGACCTGTGCCTAGAAAGCTCAGGTCAAGCAGAAAACCATTCAGACTATGCTTCTGGACACGGCACAAGTAGAAGTATGGATAAGCCCCGAGTCTCCAAACTCTTCACTCACTACCCCTCTCCTTTTAAGCTATTTTGAAGAATGTTCTTTGTGACAAGAGAAAAAGTTGTGCCAGACTAGTGAGGGGGCAGGTTATTCTCGGAAGAAGATGTCCCTGCACATTGTCACTTGGATGAAAGTGATGATATATTAAATTGCAGTATCAAAAGAACTGAGGAAGAATAAAAATGATGTGATACAAAAGATGTGGCATATGTTCTTCTGTCTGAGCACACATATAAATGAAGGCATTTTCTCACCTCAGGAATCTAATAAAAACTTGCCTTACTTTTGACACAAGTGAAATATGATTTGGTGTGGAGCTGGTGCCAGTTGTTGGGCTTCAATATATTATGACGAGAGCACAAACTGGGCAATTATCAAATCCTTAAGTGCTCTTTTGCCACAGGATGCCTGAGGCCAGAGACATGTTCCACTTGCTTTGGAGTATATAGGGATTTAAAACATTATGCATAGCTACAGTGAAATACTCTAAATTTCAAATAGTTTTTTGCACAATGTTATGCTTTACTTATGAGATATAGAAGGCTTTAAAGACACAAAAACCTGCAATCAAAAGCAGAAATTTAACAATGAAAATAAAGTGCTATGAAGAAAGAAACCTCTATAAAACTGAAGCCAAATTTCATCAAACAGAGGAATATAACTCTTCAATCTAGAGAGGCAAGGTTGCTATTAAAATACTGCAACAAGACATGCCCTCCTTGCAAAACATGAAGAACTCAACTATTCACAGTTAATAGCAATATAAAGCCATAGATGTTGAGCTGAACAGTACGGTTCTGTGATTCAGCCTGAAAGGGTTTTATTTCCCTAGAAACATCTAAGGATTGTTACTGATGTTTGGAAGACAGGAGTGCCTGGCATGCTCTGGTCCATGGGGTCATGAAGAGCTGGACACGACTTAATGACTTAACAACAACAACAACAACAACAACAACAACAACAACAACAACAACAACAACAACAACTGATGTTTGACCTCTGGAGCTTTCGCTTCCAAAATTCACAAGTATTAAAAGCATGAAAATTCTTCAAGGCTAGCAGTCCTTTAGCACTTTGCAGCGCAGCAGAGGGAGATCTCAGGGTGCTGAGAAGGCAAGGTGTGTTTTATGCCTTCACTCCTCCTTAATCTCCTTCCCTCTTCCCCTCTTTGCTCCCACTACCCTGCCTGAGCTGCCCCGCAAATTCCAGGCTGCCTGAGTCATGGAAAAGAGCACTCTTCTGCGAGGACAGGGATATACATCAACTTTTTGCTGCTTGTTAATTCAGATCTGTGACATATTTTACACTTAATCTACAAGGCAAATTTTCATAACTGTTGCTATTATTCAGAAAGATCAGAAGACTGACAACACAAGGGAAAACATGAATCCTCTATTTATCAAGAGGAAAGTAAAGGCAGCTGCAAAACAAATATTGCCTCACAGTTTCGTATGTACAGTTTCAGGCACAGCCCTCTCCGAGTTAAACAAAAAACAATCCAAACTTCATATTGGCACAGTGGGCACCACACAAATTAGGACTTTTTCTAGGCATTTATGCTGTGACATTATGAGGACATTTGAGATATGGTGGGGGGAAAGAGAGAGAGATGCATAACGCTCCAGAATGAAGTATAAGCTTTGAAGTACGAAGCATCCCTTCATTTTAATAATATTGTACTTAACATATTGTTTGCTCTAAATAAGTCATGTGGCCCTTGAGATTTTTTTTTTGGACTACAGCTCCCATTATCTCTGGCCATTGGCCACCCTGGCTTAAGATGATGAGAGTGGGAGTTGCACATTCTTGAACAAAACCCATGTTGTATCAAAGTTCTTGCAGTAATATTCAAACTTTGCAGCAGAGGCGGCAACTTGTGCCAAAGATTTAGGGGGCCCGTGTGATGTGTATGTGTGATGCCATGCGCATGATGTAGCATCTTCAGGAGGAGGCCAAGCATAGAGCTGAGCATGGCACTGTTTCAATGCTCCTCTCCCAAATGAGCCTCCTTCCATGGCAGGAGGAGGAGCCGGCCCCCTCACAAAAGATATTGGGGGGGGGACAGCTTGGCCCCCATGAGCTGGCACCCCTGCTCTGCAGTTCTATAGATTGCCACCTGCACAAATAATCCAAGGAGTGGTCATTATTTTAGTGGCACCCATCAAGGGACTTCCAGTTTGGAAGCTTCACCACAAGATTCCTTGTATCACCATGGAGAATCGCGTACAGCCACATGCAACCTATGTACTGCACCCCAGCACTGCAAAGAACTTAGATGCACCTCTCAGAATGTGTGCATTTATATACCACTCCTACAATAAAGTTCATCAGCTGGTAGAGATGGGCCAACAGGTAATAGAAAAATAGCCAGGAAATAAATACTGGTCACAATGAAGGAAAGTATTCAGACCCATGAAAGACAAACCAGACAGTTATAGTCTAGCATTGCTGGCATTAGAGAAAGGCTAAATAATAGAAGCAGTGATGGGAAGGAAATCCACTGGGTCACTTTGACTTGTTGAATAATTTAGCACCAAGAACTTGTCTGTAAGCTATGTAGTAATAAAAAAAACCCACCTTGAAATCTATGTCAAAACTTTCCAGTCTCATCTGCTACTTTAATAACTTTATTGGAACAGGTGCCTGCCATAAATGGATTTCTTTTTCTTGGAAGCGAGGGACATTATCTGTGTGCTGCAGATTCAACTGCTCTATGGATGAATAGAACAAGAACAAGGAACTAGATCTTTTCCATTCTCTGCTGTCCATCCCAAAGGATCAGAGATGATTGTATGAGTAAAGTCAAATCAGATTTGGGTATGAGCTTATTACCTCATGTCCAACCGAAGCAGGGAAAAATGAGCAATAAATTAAGGGAACAGAAATGGTAACGTTAAGAAAACATGCTTTTAACAGAAAGATACACGTTATACAGTCTATTCTGAGATATAGATATCCAATGTGGAGGAGGTAGAAAAGGAAACAAACATGTACTAAATAATGTTTTGAGCAAAGGTTCCCAAATAAGATAAAATATCTTATTAACAGAAATAGAAACTCACATATGTGTTTACAAGCAACTGGCCAACAACAACAAAACTCCAGATTAAAACTTGAGGAACTGAGCCAACATCTAGTGACTCCAACAACTGTAGAAGCATTTCTACGTCATCAGTGATCCAGGAAGGCCACTCAGATCAATGTTCAAGGCTAGTGGAGGCACGTTGCGTGTGGCGGTTTATGCTTGTTATTAGGAAATATATCCCCCTCATTACACTCACTCTGTTATAAACACCACCACCCACTACTCCTCCCCTGTGTTCGTAGCTACCATTAGTTCTTTCCTTTTATTTGGCTCAACAGCCGGAGAACTCATCTCTTATGCTGCTGGCTGTATAAACTGAAAGGCAAATACGAATACAGCTGCTTGTTCAACTGTAAACAGACACTCTTCCAATAGCCTCAGAGGCTAAGAATCGCCTCTATATGACCAAACCAGGAAGCATGCTTTGAGAGCAGGAATGGGGAACCTGTGGCACTGCAGATGGTAAAGGTAAAGGGACCCCTGACCATTAGGTCCAGTCGTGACCGACTCTGGGGTTGCGCGCTCATCTCGCATTATTGGCCGAGGGAGCCGGCGTATAGCTTCCAGGTCATGTGGCCAGCATGACAAAGCCACTTCTGGCAAACCAGAGCAGCACATGGAAACGCCGTTTACCTTCCCGCTGTAGCGGTTCCTATTTATCTACTTGCATTTTGACGTGCTTTCGAACTGCTAGGTTGGCAGGAGCTGGGACCAAGCAACGGGAGCTCACCCCGTCACAGGGATTCGAACCGCCGACCTTCTGATCAGCAAGCCCTAGGCTCAGTGGTTTAACCACAGCGCCACCTGGGTCCCAGTACTGCAGATGGTACTAGACTACACTAGACTACAAATCTTGACTCTAAGCACTTATCCCGCCCCCCCAGCCCCCCAAAGCACCACTTTCTGGAGAAAGCCACCCAAGAAGGAGAAGAAGCATTGCAAGCTGGGACATGATCAAAAAAAGCTAAAGGAAAATCAACAGAGTCACACACCCCTGACTTTCTTCCGATATTGTGCAGGGCAACCAAGTGGTTTCCATGCCAAATTCGGATCTGATTCCCAGCTGAAATGGATCCAGAAAACCAGTTTTATCCAAGAGAGTCTAGAAGTGATTAGGTGCCACTCTCTTGAGGACTGCTCAGGAAGCAGAGATTTGCCACTGGTCTAAAATTATTGAGATCTTCCATATCTGGAGAAGCCTGATAGAATTATTAACTCTGTATGTACTTAAATCACCCCTGAACTCAAGAGAACTTAACCATATTTTTAACTTTGGTTGGGAAATAGCTCAAAGAAAATGTGCTTTTAATTATTTCTGATCGTTTTCATGCATTGCAATCCTACGCATGTCTAGTTGGAAGCAAGTCTTACTTGGCTCACTGTGTTCCCTGTAAATTATGGTTGCCAGGCGTCCCCGTTTCCCAGGGACAGTCCCTGGATTTACATATCTGTCCCCGGACAAAATCCGTCCCCGGAATGTCCCCGGATTTCATTTAATGTCCTCGGATTTATATTTTAAGTGCTGTAGATTTGTTAGTAGGGAATGAATGTTGTGTGATTGGTTCAACGGCACAAGACACATCATATGAGCTGGGAATGAGAGCACCCAACCACCCGGCGGACTGCCCAGCAGCGCTCCGGGGCCAGGAAAACCCTGGAGCCAATGCAGGGAGAAGGAGGAGAGGAGAAGGAGAAGGAAGAGAGAGAAAGAGGAAGGAGAAAAAAGAGGGGAGCCCCGACCTTGCCGCTGCTGAGGAGGAGAGGTAGGAGACACCGCAAGGGCAAGGACACATGGCTGAGCCCAGGTCCGACCTGAGCCTACTCCACAATGGCTAGCGCTCCAAGAGAGCAGGCCGGTGCCCAGATTGAGGCCACACAACAGAGGAGACCACAGAAGAGAAGGTATTACTTCTTAATTTTTTTAAAAATAACTTTTTTTCTCTAAAAGTGTCCCTGGATTCTTTGAAAAAAATCTGGTAACCTTACTATAAATGCACATAGGACTGTTGTCTTAGAATCACAATCTAATTATACCCCACTGGCAAGAGCAAAAAAATAAAACATGAAGTGGGAAACAAATGTACATTCACAGTTACTGAACTTCCAATTCTTATTTTGATAACTTTAATTTTAACAGAAATCTCAGTCTCTCCCCCCAAAGAAAAATGCATTAAGAGAACTTTTGAAAATGATAAAGTAGGGCAAACAGATGAGAGGAATATTTACATATAAATAAATATAGCAAATGCCACAATACTTTTATTCACAAATAACAAATATGGCAGGAAAGCTGCATCCTGACTTCACTACTAACTGCAACAAAGGATTCACAGGATTGAATGCTCATCAATTAACATCCCCATTCCCCAAAAACATTTTATGTCCGAAAGGAGGATAGGTTAGAACCTTTCACCAATGTCGAGATTCCTATGTACAGGGACTATGTGCTATTTCTCAGCATCTAACCTTTGTCTATATAAATGGGGTTTAGAGGTGGAAATCAGAAAGGAGAAAAGGAATAGATTCTGGAAAGAAGTTAACTAAGAAAGCAATCCTAGAAAACACAATTCCATAGCACACATTTTCCACATTATAGAAACACACACCATGTAACAGTCTGCTGTTCCTAGAAAGAACTCCACTTTCCTGCCAATAACTTTGGCTTTTCCTGATAATCATAAATATTATGCAGAGGCTTTTAGACGTTTATATTTCTTTGTCATGATTGCCCACACTGGAAATATTCTCTAAGGAAGTAATCCTGCTGTGAGGCTGATTAGTATTTGGCAAAATGATTGTTATTCACAAGGTAAATACATCAATGATGTCAGAAGCAGGATTGAAACGGTTTTGGTGCCTAGAGATAATTTTTGTTGTAATCAAAATCCTACTGTGTAGCAAGGCACAAACGCAGGTAGTCTGAAATCAAGATTTGCACAGCTATCCCACTTCCTTTTGCTACTTCTTGTTTGAACAATCACACATACCCTAAAAGGGGGGGGGGAGAAATCTCCTCTACAATTGCCCATATAAACATGGGAACGCCTGATCTCACGAACATCAGCTTAAAGCCAAGTACTTTAACTGCATTTAACTTCAAGCCAGCTAAGTTAGAATCATAGAACTGTACAGCTGGAAGCAACACAAAATGTCATCTAGTCCAACCCCTCCGTAATGCAGAAATCACAGCTAAAAAAACCCCAACAAACCTCTGTTTAAAAACCTCCAATAAAGGGGAGTCCACCACTTTCTGAGCTACTCCGTTCCACTGTCAAATAGTTCTAACCAACAGAGAGTTTTTCCTAATGTTTAGTCGGAATCTCACTGCTTGTGACTATAATCCATTTGGTTCAGGTACTACACTCTAGAACTGCAGAAAACAAGCTTGCTCCATCACCCATGTGAAAGCCCATTTTATATCTGAAGATGGCTATCATCTCACCTCTCAGTCTTCGCTCCAAATTCAACGGACTGTAATGGAACTGAACTGGTTTTTAATGCAGTTGTGTGAAACGGTTTGTAGATTACAAGTTACTGTACAGAAACAATATACAGTACATATTATTTTGTAACATTAGGTCTTCTTTAACCTGATAAAGTAGAGCACAATTATAGTCATACCTCGGAAGTCGAACGGAATCCATTCTGGAAGTCTGTTTGACTTCTGAAATGTTAGAAAACCAAGGCGCAGTTTCTGATTGGTTTCTGATTGTGCAGCCACACCGGGGGGGGGGAGACGGAAGCCGTGCCAGATGTTCGGCTTCCAAAAAGACGTTTAAAAATCGGAACACTCATTTCCGGTTTTCGATCGTTCGAGAGCCGGAATGTTTGACTCCCAAGGCATTCAGGAGCTGAGGTATGATTGTACTTATGTAATACAATTTACATGTGGTTGTTCTTAAAGAATGCCTTGATCCTATAGCTACATACTGTACGTGGGTGTTGCAAATTTATACCTTGCTCTTCATCAGAAAATTATCCCTGGTCACTACATAACATGCAAACACATACAATTATTTAAGAAAATAAAATAAAATAAAATTACAAATCATGTCACACTGTTCAATAAAACAATCCCATATCTGTCCCACTTCAACAAACAGGCCCAGCTGTTAGAACAACATTTGAGAATCCCTCATAGAATCTGATTATACTAACTCTATGCAAGGCACAAAATCAGAATCTTTCTTTCCTTTTCAAATTTTTGGGATGGAATAATGTTCTGCATATAGCATTTCTCTCTCGCTGTAAATACCACACAGCAGTCTGCTTGAGTTTTTCCAGGAAAATAATTAAAATAGAAAACACTGTGTATGTGCATTTGTCGACTGTTCAGAACCTCAAAAGGAGGCTGCAACACCCAACAGAGTCAGACCCTTCATTAAATGCAAAAATACATTAAGAAGCCAAGACAGCCAAACCACATGTTCTAATAGGTGTCTTTGAAGGGGAACTACACAAGTAGTTGTTAGTAGTACTAACAGCCACTATAGCAAAACTGAACCCCAACTATGGACGAATACCTCTGAATACCAGTTGCTGGGGAACAGCTGAGATCAGGGGTGCCAACTTGAATAGAATATTGTGGTGGCCCAGGTAAGCCCCACCCCACATAATCAATCACATGATGCAGTGCACACACACCATTTGAATGGGAATGCCCATCAACTCTGTGGGGGGCCCAGCCCCCTCAAATATTTTATTGTGGTGGCTGAAGCCCCCACAGCCTCTAGAAGTTGGCTCCCATGACTGTGGTAGAAAGCTATTGCTTCCAAATCCTATGTACATGCAGCCTTCCTATAGGAATAGACCCTGGTAACTCTACCAGTACTTAAAATTACAAGGTTAGCAATCCACAAATCCAAGCTTTGTTACTAACTGAAGCTAACAAGCAGATTGCACATTGCAGTCCAGAAAAGGTGGGGTTATTAGCTAAATAGCCTGGGGAGGTCATCCAAGTCAAATAAATAATCAAAAGGTACATTATAACAGGAATGCTGTCTCTGGAACATGAATGATTTGAATCTAGACAAGAACTTTCGGATACATGAAGGCTCAGGTAAGGAGCGTTCCATAGCACTTTACAAAATTCGCACTGTAATTTTATAAACAGGTTTAAGTAAAAAACTATTTTATCTTTGAAATTATACCATGTACCTTACTTTCTAAGGTTTCTTCCAGCTCTGGGGTACTCAGGAAGTATTATTTCTTAATTATTATAATAATTAAAAAACAGAAGTGAAGAATTGAGCTTCACCAGAAGCTTGCACAACAACTGCTAAATGTATACTACACCATGAAAGCTTGATGGGTAGATAAATAGAGAGAAAGGATGCTGGATGGTTGATAAGCAGCCACCCCATTTGCTTTTTTCCAGTTCTGCCCTTTGAGAGTGATGCTTGGGGCATGCTCTTCCGCCTTGTGGAGACTTCAACATGTAGTTCCTCAAGATTCTGCATCTACATGAAACCACTATGTGGGATTACCCAGAATTTTGGAGTACATTGTTAGCAATATGCTGATGACACACAGCTCTACTTCTCCTTCCCATCTGCAGGTGTGGCAGTGGATGAGCTTTGCATGTAACAGAGCAAAGAGCAAAGAGCACAGAGAACACGGGGGGGGGGCCTCCATGATGGAGTTTAAGGCGGCTGGGAAAACAGCTGTCCAGGGAGGAGATTTAGGTGGAAGCAGAGGGGCTGTCTTGCCTACAAGATTTGGGTGGGGCGGCAGCGTGCATCATCTTTGTGTGACATCTTGCATGGGACATGGGTCGTGAGTATGTGATGCCATACACGTGACACACGTGTGAGGCCAGACGGGGAGTCCAGTGCGGTGCAGTTCGATGGCTGACTCCTGCAGAGTTCGAAAGAGGAATCTGCACTGCGCAGGGCTCCCTGTGCATTGCATAGATGACACAGTAAAAAAAGATGAAACATTTTAAAATGTACACATCTTTTGATGATGTTCTTTTCCACCTTAGTGAAATTGGACAATCTCTTTAATATACGAAGGGGTTACCAGAGGCCAGATTAAATTGCGCTGGTAGTAAATTCCCACTCTATGCTGCCAGCTGGCTAACCCTGGGTTGCAACAGGGATTGTACAAATCATTAGAAGTAGATTAGTTATTGAATAACGTATTTAACTACCTTTCTGTCCACAAACACAAGGTGTCCCACGTAGTGGAAAAATAAAATAATATAAACAAACTAGGCTTTTCCTACTCTTCCCCCCAAAATTGTACAACTGTGCAAGAATAACACAGGCATGGGCACTAACTATGGCTATGGGACTAGGAAGAGGCTGTGGGATTATAGTATTATTTGCCCCAGCCTATTCACCACCACCCACTCCCAACTCTTAGCCAGGCCTGATAACTGACCAACATCAATACAGACCAGCGAACACTCCAAACCTAGCTGGAAACTCTGTTAGCCGTACTTTGCAATTATGAAGAGTCACATCAACAGAGACAGAGGGGAAAGAAATTATTCTAAGTGAAATAATCAAATTATTATTATTATTATTAAAAATGTTCCCATAAACATCTTGAAAGTAATTCAAGGTTACAATCTACGTAACCTCAAGGATTGTGTAACAGAAACTTGTTAAGGATTACAGTATGTCATCCTTGTTCATAAATCTATCCCCAAAACAGGGAGTATTGATTTAACATCCATGCTAGAAAACTGTCAGTGGAGCTGGCCAAAGACATTTTTCTGCTTGCCCCCTCCACCACCCCAATTCCACCTAAACAAGAAAAATGGACTGGCTGCTAAATCTTATTTCAACGCTGTTGACAGGACACTGTCCTCTATCACAAAAGGCCTTCCTGAACTCTTACTGAAATGTAACTATCCTCCTTAAAACAACATAAACATTTATCCACATTTAAGTTGCCCTTTCTCCTTCAACAGGGATGATCGAAAACATAGTAACCATGAACATCCAAGTTCATCCATCCACAGTACAGAACAATAATAGTACTAGGGTGATGAGTCTGAGGCCACTGGATCACTTAGCCCAAGATAAAACCTAAAGTTAAGAGACCCCAAGGCTCTAAGTGAAGGGTATCTTCAAGGATGTGTGTATGTGTGTGTATATAAATCAGATAATAAGAGATGAGCAGTTGTCTGAAAATTACCAGTTATTACCAGAACCCTTTCCCCATGTCTCTTTCTTTCCCTGCAAAAAGGAATACAACATATCTGATGCACAGTGGTGCCTTGACTTACGAATTTAATCCGTTCCGAAGGCACCTTCGTAAGTTGAAAAATTCGTAAGTCGAAAAACGCCATTGGAAATGCAATTTTTCATAGGAATGCATTGGAAATGGAAAAATTCGTAAGTCAAAAAATCTATCTGAAAACCTATCTAAAAATTCGTAAGTCGAAAAATCCCTATCTAAAACCGCCACGGTTTTTTTTCCGGATGTCGAGACATTCGTAAGCGCGCGGCCATTACCCCCATTCATAAGTCGAAAAATTCGGTTGTCGAGTCGTTCGTAAGTCGAGGTACCACTGTAAACCCACATATTCCAAGTTTACCAAGCCATCACTGTACAGTCTCTACCCTATTATACAACGGCATTTCTGTGCACTGCTTTGGTTCGCCAGAAGCGGCTTAGTCATGCTGGCCACATGACCGGTCCTGGAAGCTCCCTTGGTCAGTAAAGTGAGATGAGTACCACAACCCCAGAGTCTTCCGTGACTGGACCTAATGATCAGGGGTCCCTTTACCTTTACCTTTCCCTTTTACCCTATTGTTGTCCCTTTCCATTCTCCCTTCATTTTACTGTATGAGAATTAGTCATCTCTCGGGAGGAAAAGTTTATAATGACTCTCATTCATACAGATGCCTTTTAGTTTGCAAGCAAATAAGAGACAATAATTCAACTGTAAAATCAGTTCCACTGTAGTTCAGTGTAGCTGTTAGAGGGCTAGACTCAGGGGCGTAGGAAGGGGTGGGGGGATGCAGTCTGCCCTGGGTGTCATCCTTGAGGGAGGTGACAAAATGGCACACTTGGGGGGGGGCGGCACTTACTGCGGGGCCTAGCCTGCAGGGTGCCCAAGCCACAAGACTCTTCTGGGAGTGACGCGGTGGCTCAGAGCCCCGCACTGCCCGAAACGGCAGCGTGGGGCTTGCATCCGCCAGGCAGACTCTTTGGTCAGCTTGCCGTGCTGCCCCCCTGAGCAGATCACCGTGGCGCCCTTGTGTGGTACTCCCTCATGCGTGGATTGTCACAGCGCCCCTGTGCTGTGCCTTGTGCCGGAGAAGCTAGCTACACCCCTGGCTAGACTAAGACCAAGGTTCAAATCCCCACTCAGCCATGAAGTTCACAGGGCCAATCCCTGTCTCTATCTCATGGGGTTGTTGTGAGTATAAAATGGGATGGAGCAGGACCATTTTGAGTTCCTTGGAGGAAAGGTGGTGTGAGGGACAGAAGTTATAGACAGCCGCCTCCCATTTTATCCACAAGCTCTTCCCCAAGTGCAAGTGGGAGCGGAGAGGGGGATGTCTCTAGCGAGGAATCAGGAAGTAGGAGCCAGGGCTCGGGCAAGGTAGCTGAGCCAAGGCGCCGCTTGGGAACAGAAGGGGGAAGCAGGGAAGCCGCGGGAAGAAGACCGATCCCGGCGACCCCGGAATTGCGCAGGAAACGTCGTGGGCAGAGATTTAGTACATCACATAGAATTTCCTATAAGGTAAAAACGAACCCTTTAAATAGATAATGGATTTTATACACACAAACCAGTCTGGACATCTGTTTTGAAGCAAGCTGACTACTCAAAACTCTAGACTTTGTATCACATTTTGCAACAGCTAACTCCACATCGCAAATGAATTACTTAGGCTGACTACAGCCTAGATCTCACCAAGGTGATGAAGAGCTAGTGCAGGCTCACATAGCTGAATATTTATTTTTATAACATGACTTCTTGTCCAGTCTTTCAACTGTAGCTCACAAAAAAAATAAGTCAGAAAAGCAAAAACACACTGCAACACAATAAAAAGTTCAATTAGGTTTTTAAAAATTAGAAGATGGCAAGTGGCGGCAGACAACATAACAACAATGTACCCTGTTTCTCATATTTTAAGACATACCCATAAAATAAGCCATAGCAGGATTTTTAAGTATTCAAGGAATATAAGCCATACCCCGAAAATAAGACATAGTGATAGGCGCAGCAGCAATGCTGGCTGCGGCAGGAGGAAGAGGGAAAAAAATAAGACATCCCTTGAAAATAAGACATAGTGTGTGTTTTTTTGAGGAAAAAATAAATATAAGACGTGTCTTATAATATGAGAAACACGGTAGAAAATAACCAGCTAACAGACTAAGGTTGCAGTCCTATATGCATTTATCTGGGAGCAAGTCCTGTTGAACTCAAGCGGATTTACTTCCAAGTAGAGACATGTAGGATTACAGTGCCAAATGGAAAGACAAGGCAGAGCTCCTTCCTGTGCTCTTTGCGTGGCAAGCTGCACTTACTGAAAGTCCCTCTTCTGCACATCTATTAGAGTTTCAGGAGCCCTGTCCAGTCCTTCCAACTGTAAATTCTACCGTTGCAGCTCTTCGATCAAAGGAAGAATGGACCCAATAATAGTTTTGAAAACTTACCATCAAGTGCCATTAGCATAACTTCATTGCGCTTTGCCTCAAGCTTGTCTCTCACCCATGGAAACTCCTGTAAGGAATCTAGAAAAGTCTCAAAAGCCTTGGGCCCTCTTGTAGGTAAGATGTCAAGGAGCATCATGGTTTTCCTGTGGTTGGTGACTTGGGACCTTATTTCTTGCAACTGGCTTTCTGTCAGAATGCCTTCTTGGTAAAGGTACTGAATGACAAGGCCCTCCACCAGCAGTTCCGCACAAAGCTCCAGGCGCAACGAGCGCAGAACCTGCTTGTCCCTGGCGTCCATCCTGAAGGAAAATAAACAGAGAGAACTTAAATGCTATATATGTTGCACCTGTGGGGACTGCAGCACCCACCAATGTTATTTGTCCAAATTTTTCTTTTTTTCAGAAATGATTTCCAAGGTAGGGGCAGGTTTTTGTGTGCTAGATTATTACTATCATTTGCCTGTGTTATACTTACAGGGATTATGTAGGGGTTTTATTTGGGGGGGGGGATGCCTTCTGAGCATTGCAAGTTTTTATTTCGTGGACTCCACCACAGGTCCTTTGATTTCCAAATGCGCCTTTTATGCCCAGACAGGGTCGGAACCTATTTTTTAAAAGCCTGAAAGTACTTTAGCTGGATCGGTTTCAGTAAATGAAGAGCACAAAGTGTTTTGGAAGTATGTGAGCATCAAATTGATGAAAGGCTGCATCTTTTGTTGATTTACGTTATCAAGGCATCTTATACAAAGCAGACAATCAGACATTCTCCCCATTTGATTCTGTCACCCAAAATCTTCAGCAAATGCTTGCTACATATCCTGTCAGTAGCAAAGGCTCAGTTGGTTGGGTACACAGGCCAGGGCCTTTTCCACTGTGGCACCAAAACTTTGGAATTCTCTGCTATAGGTCAGCTGCATCAGCAATGATGCTTTGACACATTATGAAAACTGTCCTACTTTAACATGTTTCTGGTCAACAGAGCTGATTTTTATCCCTGCTTTCACTTATATTATCATTTTTTTGTTATGCTTTACTTATATTAGCATATATACTGCTGCTTTGTATGGCGTTAGCAGCCTTGGTGGTATGTCCAGTTTGGGACCGAAGAGGTAAGAGAAAAGCATTTGAATCAACATCTCCCAGGGCAGCTTTCAAACAACAGCTAACTAATCAACCAGTATGTAAACAATATTTTAAAAAACCTGTTCAAAACTGCAATCCAGGAAGACACAGCAGCCAAGGGCGTACCCACCATTCGGCAAGTTAGGGCAGCTGCCCTACTCTAGAAGCAGGGCTGGTGGGCAGAGGCGGAGCACAGCCCGGCGGAGCGCGAGTTCGCCATTCCCGCCGCACCGCGCCGCACCCTCCCTCCAGCTCCCCGGCGCGCCCTCAGGCAAGGCCAAGCGCGGCGGGGAACCAGGGAGCGCGGCGCGGCGGGCGGGAACGCTGAACTCGCGCTCCGCTGGGCTGGGCTCCGCCTCCGCCCACCAGCCCTGCTTCTAGGGAGGGGCACAGCCCGGCGGAGCGCGAGTTCGCTGTTCCCGCCCACTTTGTGGCCCCTCCCCTTCCGTGCCTTGGCCCCTCCCCTTGCCCCCCCCCTAGTTTTGATCCTGGGTACGCCCATGACAGCAGCAACATTAAAACGGAGAAAATAGTATAAAAGACCTGGGAAATATTACAGGTGTCTCATCTTCTGTTTATATCCTACATTTCTTACTGTTAAGAAATTATGTATGGGGTTCCCTGACAGGAACCTGCAAACCTTGATTTCCTTAATTTCCGCCAAGTACATTCACACCATGCCCTGGGGCCCAATCTAGAAAGAAAGAATATGTTTTTTTTCTCTTAGATACCTGCCAGACTGTAGCAGAATCGTTGTAGTAAAGCTCTTTGAGGCAGCAATCCTTATTATACCCCCTTTAGCTAAAGAAGAGCAGGGCAGGCGACAATAGATTGTTCATTGCTCTTAAGGTTTCAGGATTCTCTATATTTTCTAGATACAAAATAGATACACCACAACTGCATCACAAATTGTAGAACCAAAAATAAAGATCTATGCACAGTGGGGAGCCATACCTACATTTCTATAACGGGTTTTTAATTAAGCCCCTCCGAAAAAACAAAACAAAAAAGCGAAAAAATGTCCGGAAGCGTTTGAAAGAATAAAGACAGCAGAGAAACGAAAGAGGGCAGAATCTCGCAGGAGAAGCTTTGCAGAAAAAAACCGAGAGAAATTGTATAGTCGGACCACCTGAGAGAGGAAGCGATGGATGTTTTCGGTGAAAATACTTACAAATTTAAGCGCAGGGATTATTGTTCATCAAGCTCAGGCATTCCCAGCTCGCTCTCCAAGCACTAACTTTCTTGAGAGCAAAATATCCAAACAGGAAGTGTTGTCCGCCCATGTTTCTTAAGGGCAAAACATAAAACGGAGGATAAAATGCATCGTCTGGAGACGGAAGTTCCTGGTTACTTTTGACGCCATTTCCCTAAACGTGACAGTTTCCAGTAGGAAATAATGGTTCATATGTCAAGGCTTTTTGCATAAACTGTGAGTGAGCAGCAGCGTGTTCTCTCCCTGTCCTCGCCCCGCTGAGGTGAAGAAGAAGGTGGAAGCGCAGGCAGGAGTTCGCGGTTCTTCAAACTGGGTTTTTATTTCGTGTGAGGGTGGCGTGCAGTGGAGAGTCATTTCAGTGGTTTTGTTTAAAAACACACAAACACAAGATTTGCAGAAAGATTCCAAGCTTGCTCAGCCCGCTGTTCATATGGCACGTTTGAGGTGGAAGTGCGTCTAAGGCTGAGCACACAGTCGTGTTGTTATTATCAACACACTCCATGTTTGTAAGTGAAAGAAACCCACCCTGGAGCATGAATCTCCACAGATCAGATATGGACTGAGACTAGTAGTCCCAGCTGTCAGTTTCTCAACATTAGCTGGTGGAACGCAACCTTTGTGGTTTTGCAACACTCCTGCAATGTGGTCCAGTGGTTTTATCACCACTCTGCGGGGGGTGGGGTGGGAGGCCCAAAGAAAGTGGCTTGCAGCTACTCTGTACTTGGCTTACTCCTAGTATTGTGGTCTGGAGCTGAAATTGAGGCTGAAAATAGCATAGGCTGTGATGTAGTGATGTTATTGCCTCGTTGTGTTTGGAGGGAAGGCATCCTCATAATCCACCTGGTATTGTCAGATGCAGGCTTGGAACAAACAAGTCTCGGCAATTCTGTCAACTTCTTAGGATTATATTGGTGGAATGCAATGTCACAATCAACAACACAGTATGGATACTTGTTCAAAAGACTGGGAGTAGTAGTAAATGTACTTATTTCCATTATTATGTTTTTAGATGTGTTGGAAGCCGTCCAGAGTGGCTGGGGCAATCCAGCCAGATGGGTGGAGAAATAATAATAATAATATTCCAGAAGAAAGCATGTGCAGTGGTGCCTTGGTTGTCAAATGACTTGGCTCCCGAACCACTGGCGAACAGAAGTGCGGAGGGAACGGACCGCCCCTGGCACCACTATTCCGGTAGGGTGCCATTGTGGCGTCCCCCCCAGACATGTGCCATGCACCCTCCCGTGCGCTGGGCACCACGCCCCCACAGGCAGCGCATCACACCCCCAGAACGCATGTCACACCCTCACGGGCGGCGTACCACGCCCCCGGAAGCGCACCACGCACCCCTGATGTGCCAGTCATGCCCCTGCCTGTTCTCTGCCCCTGGTAGCAGAGCATGCAGCTTCACCACTGTCCCAAATAAATCAGCTCCCGGACACCACAAACCCGGAAGTGAGCGTTCCAGATTGCGAATGTTTTTTGGAAGCCGAACATCTGACGCAGCTTCCAATTGAGTGCAGGAAGCTCCTGCAGCCAATTGGAAGCTGCGCCTTGGTTTTTGAACTGTTCCAGGAGTCAATGTACCACTGTATTATTATTCTTTGGCGATAACTCGTAGCCGAGTAAGATTGTCTTCCATAAACACGGTTTTAACAATGAGTGTTTGAGAACTGGGACATTCGCAGGGAAACCAAAATGCTTGTTTACAAAGCTGTTGTACTACCAACCTTGCTGTATGCTTGTGAAGCATGGACCACCTACAAACACCATCTCCAACTTCTCGAAAGATTCCATCAACGGTGTCTCTGAAAAATCTTACCGTACACATCACTTGGGAAGACAGGCGAACCACTGTATAGGGTAGGAATGGGAAACATGTGTCCCTCTGTATTACACTGACTCCACCTCCCCTTTCCATTGCCCATGCTGAAGAGGGCTGCTGGGACCTTATCCTGTCCCTGGCTTGAGGTGTGATCTGATTGTAGGGCCTTTCAAAACTCTGGGCACTATGCTTTGCAGGCATAAATGCTTTCTTGGCTTCTACCAGCTTTCTACTTACTCTACACCTGGTGTCATAAACAATGTCAGGTTTAGGGCTGTGGGGCATGGCTTGGCCAAAATGGGGAGGCCTGGCGGACCTAATTAGGCATGCAATTTAGCCGTTCTCTACCCTTCTAGCCTTGCTTTCAAGCTCTTTAAAAAAGAATAAAAAAATTCCTTCAGTAGCACCTTAAAGACCAACTAAGTTTTTATTTTGGTATGAGCTTTCGTGTGCATGCACACTTCTTCAGATACCATAATAACTTCTTCTTAAAAAAGAAGTTATTATGAAGCTCCTGCTGCAAATATCATCTAACCTTTCACCATCTCCAGTAAGGGAAAGGGAAATTGCCTATTTGAGGATGGTGTGGTTTTGGTAAGCATTTATATCTTTAAAAAAAATTGTTTTCATTGGGAATACCTTTTTAATCAGTCAAAACTGACTCATCTAACCACTTAGTCAACTGAACACAGTGGTCCCAATGACAATTAATATTAAATGCACACTGAAGGCAATGGAAGGACCTGAAGTGGTCACTGAAAACAATGGGGATGAACCAGAATCTGTCCAGTTTACATACCATGTGCATCACCATACCAGCAATCTCTAACTTGCCAGTTTCTGGTTCTCAAAAATAGGTCCCAAAAATGATTAACATCTCTCCCTCACCATTTACTTCATCCTTCTACAGTATTTGGAATTGTATCTAATAAATGACAGATCTGTGACTCACAGTACGTTGAACGCTATTAAATGCAATTTCTTTTCATAATGGATGTCAGTGTTTGCTTCCGAGCTTAATGTACCAAGTATCAAAAATGTCAAATGTTGCCTGCATGTGAGTCATAGCAGGTACAGTGTTACTTGCTCTACCTGATCATGCTTACTTGCTCAGCTTGAACTAGGCTATCTAGGAACTGTACCAAGACTTGAAACAAAACCACGGTCTTTCCATTGTACGTAGATCACTAAATATGTCCACCTTTCTGCATATGTTTTGCTCTCTTCTAAAAACACACACCACAAAGCCACTTATTTCAAGCCTAATTATTGATGGTGTGTGGTGCCTGTGATTGTTCTTGTTTGCAGAGGTTGCAACCTCTTAAACCCACGCATTTTGAACACTGCAGAAATGATCAAAAATGTTTTCATGCTATAGAATTCCTAATTTTGTATCATCAAATAGCAGATCCACACAATACATTTAAAGTGTGTTCAGAGCATGTGATTTCCCCCAAAGAATCATGGGAACTGTTGTTTCCCACTCACAGAACTGCAGTTTCCCCAGGCTTCTTTGAGGAGGAGTCATGTGTGTTGGATGTGTTGGTGTGGATCGAGTCACACTGTTTTCTTCAACACCGTTTGGTGCCAAGCCACCTCATTTAAACCTGGAGATTTGCCTTTCACGCCAAGCCCTGTTTAAGGACTCAATGTTTGTTGGCCACCTATCATTCTTAAAAACTCTCACGTTGTATGCTGAAACATGATTTAAAACAAATATGTAGTAGTTACTGGGAAACAAAGGATCTGGTGAGTTAAATAATGGCTCCCAAGTCTCCTCATGGAAATCCATTTATTGTTTCCAAAAAAACTTGATTGGGAGCTGAGTCCCCTGAGGTTTTTAGCTACCATGTTCTCATTTGACCAGGCATGGGTGAATATTGTGAACAGGGTAGGTAGATGTCAGCACAAACAGCTTTGATTCCAAACTAAATACATTGCACTTCTTCATAACATCTGAATGACCCAGAACTTGATAGCCTGCCAAGAAGGAAGTACAATACTGGTATATAATGTTCACCACAGCTGTTCAGAAATGGGGTGACCAACTGACAATACAGGATTTTCATAAACTGTGGGGAAAGGAACGAAATTAAACATCACATCAAATTCTGATTTAGCCATTAACTTCCTAAGCAAATTAGGACTCAATGAATCCCTAAGCTTCAGATCAGTGTGTATGATGTGGTAGTTTTACTTACTGGTTTAAGAAATGGTAAAGCATTTAGGATTATAAAGAAAAATTTTTAAATGGTGATAAACAAAATCGTACACAAAAAGTGTATACATGTTGAAATAATTATCCATTTTTTAAAAAGTTCCTTAAACATGCTTTAAGTACCACTCAATATATGTACATGAACAAGCTGATCAGTGCTGTTTTTATCTAGCAGGTAACAAAATAGGATATCTATTGGATAAGTCTTATGACCTTGGGAAAATAAACTTTGATTCCAAACACATTGTGTTGGAATAAATTCTACAATTGTATATTGCATATTTGGGATTGGAGCACAGGATTTGCCAGCCAAAACCGGAGACAAAGTAATAACGTATTCTCAAAATACTGTTATCTTTCGAACACGGATGACTAATGCTAGAGAATGAACGCCAATGTCTTCAAATTCCACTAAAAATAGCAAGAGGTTCGACACATCAAATAAATAAATAAATTGCATGGTTAATTTAAGACTGGAATGTGGAATCTTTTTTCAGCCTGACGGCTGCATTACTTTCTGGACAACCATCTGGGAGCACATGCCCAGATAGAGTCAAAAGTGAATGGAGCAAAAAAAAATGTCAATTTTATCTTTGTATAGCAGGCTACTTTCTATATATAGTTATGAGTTTTGGGGTGCCAGATTCCCCTAAATTCCTGGACCCAGTAAGTGCTAGAATTTAATCAAGCCAGACATCGAATCCCTGGATTCAGCAAGGCGGTTAACGGCATAAAGCTGGAGAGAGGGTCAGAGCACAATGGTTTATTTCTGTTTGAATCCACGGCTGTGGCTTTGGGAGAAGCAAGACCTCTTTGGGGTGTTGATGCTGTGAACCCCTTCATTGTAGGCTCAGGATGTATATATGTGTAAATAAGTCATCTATCCTAAGGACACCACAGTCCCCGCTGTGCTTCATTTCCAAAAGGAAACATGAAACCCAGCGTAAGTGCCTGGAATCCCTAGAATCTTACACCGCTCGGAGATTGGGGTGGTGCAACAATATGCTTTCACACACCTCTCTCTACCTTCCACACAGTCAAGCAAAAGGCATTATCGGAACTTAAGGACACATTCCACCCAGGCAAAAACACTTGATGCAAATTGGGCCAGGGACAGCGGTGGCCTTGAGGTCCAGACATAAGAGGCCTGCAGTGGCACATTTGCTCCCTGGGCATCAGCTTCCCCATCACTGGTTTAAGAAATGGTAAAGCATTTAATTTTATAAAATAAGGAAGTATGCAGGACTTATTACCGTACATGAGTCAAAATTTGTTGCTGCCCTTCTTTTAAGAAAACAAAACCAAATAAACTTGTACCATCAAATTTAATCTGTTAGGGCTAAGTTGGTTTTCAGTTGGCTATTGAGCAGCATTCCAGTTTGGAGACAAAAAATGTGAAATGTGAGTCTCTGAATTTGTTCATTAGAAACATATCTAACTTGCCTAGTCTCTTATACCTCTTATGGCCAAGGTGAAAGCTAGTTTCTTCCCTTTGCTAAACTGAACCAGCAACAACAACAAAAATACGTAGATATGGTTTGGAGTTACCAATACTAAAAGAATGGAAGACCTCCTATCCCAGTTTGTGAGAAGGAACAGGGAAGTGAGACAGATGTTTTGTTGTGAATCGTAGCATGGTCCTTCCGCTTCTCCTCAACTTCTTGCACTAACAAATGGTACTGGCATTCTCTATGCATGTATTTGTGTCGGCACCATCAATCATCAGGCTTTAACATTTGCCAGCTCCATTAATGCCCCCCATCAAGAGCCAGGACCTTTACACTTTCCTTGGCTTCAGCCAGAATAGACACAAAACGTCCTGCTCTGCTGTATATTCAGCACCCAGTGAGAAGTGAGTCCCCCCCCAGTCCTTTTGAACCATGTAGTGCAGGCATCCCCAAACTGCAGCCCTCCAGATGTTTTGGCCTACAACTCCCATGATCCCTAGCTAACAGGACCAGTAGTCGGGGAAGATGGGAATTGTAGTTCAAAACATCTGGAGGGTCGAAGTTTGGGGATGCCTGATGTAGTGGATACAGGGATATATTTCAGATAGCAGCTGGGTTGGAGGAAGCACATTAGTCCCTTGAGGTGGCAGAGCACCATGTTAACATGCAATTTGTTCCTGAGGACATTGCAAGTCCCTCATTACTTGATTCAAGAGACAGAAGGTTCTGCTTGACAAAGCTGCCCAAAACAAAGGAATGTATGAACCAAGTGAGCACAGATTTGGCCAAATCACATAAACTGCTGCCACCCTTGTTCATTATCTCTGTGGATCACCTACATTTATCCCCACAAATACATAGCCAAGGAAGACCAAGACTGCTTGTGTACTCAATGTGTGGTCTTACTCTAACTCTTGCAGATAAACTAAAGCTTTGGAGGGCTGGGGTAAAAAAATTAAAAAAATAAAGTTTGTCTTACTATCTGTTGCAGGGCTGAGAAATCTTCAGGAGATCGGAGTTTTTGTTGCTTCTTCTCGTCATGACATACGGTATTCAAACTTCAGCTAGAAAGGGGGGAAAGCAGAATACAGATACAAGGAGCCCCCAACTTCAGTCCTAAAGCGATGTTGGGTACCATTGAACTTCTGAGTAAACTTGCATAGGATTTTACAAGACAATGTCGTATGCAGCTAATATGCCTAGTGTAGAGAAAGCAGATAGAAATACTTCCCCCTTCGTTCATAAAACCAACGTTCAAAGTGCAGGCTAACAAGCAGACTGACAGGACAGACAAGAGCAATTCGTTCTTCACAGAATGCATAATGAATTCATGGAATTCAGCTGTAAGTTGTGGTGCTGACCACTAGTTCAGACAGCTCTAATAGACAAGAGTGTAGGTTTACAAATCACTATCAAGCATGATAGATGGGTGGAGCCTTCAGGTTCAGCATCAGAACGCCACTGAATACCAGATGTTAGGTCACCACTGAGAAAAATCTATTTCCTTACTTGTGGACTTCCCAAAGGCAGCCGACAGGCCACTGGGGGAAAATAATATGCTGGAGTACATAGATCTTTGGTCTGATCCAGCAAGACCCGTCTTAAGATTGACCACCCTTCTATTTAACTTCATAGGTGCCAAATTATGAATGCTACTACATGTATTAATATGTAGTAGTATTTCACTTGTGGGAATTCAATAACACATTGGGTGCTTTTAAACTTTAATGTTGTTGTGGGAATACATTAGACAAAAATTGTGGAGCACAGAAAGTACACTAAAACAAACACCACCAATCACAATGTTAGGTACCTAATTTTTGAATGAACGTGTACGAAATGTGATATGAGATTTCTCTTTGTTACATATTTCTCAATGGAGATGAAGGAAGAAGGCAATGAATGTTTTTTTAAGCGCTGTACAATATACTTTCCGAATAACCCAAACACATTGAGGACATGCAGCCTCTGCAATTATGTTTACTTTATTTAATACAATCTGAAATCTGACAGCTAAGGCATTGAAAACACAATCTTTAGATCACACAAACTTTCTTGCATATCAAGGAAATAAGAATAAAAAATTCTACATTGTAGAAGGAAGTTATAATTGCTGCTATCCATGATCAGGCATGGAAACCACAACTGCAAGGCCGCAGTCTAGGCTTATATAGTGTCTCATTCAAGGGAGGCCTATTATAGGCAGTAAGTGGATCTAAAATGAAAAAGAAGTTTTCTGTCACACTAACAAAAACCTTGGTATACTACACTAATATAAAAATGATCCACTGGGCCCTTGTAACAGAGAGTGAAGGGTTTGCTTTTTCAATTCAGCTTTATTTGAAATAAGGTTCCATTTTAATTATATTACTCAATGTAGTACAGTCCCCATACGTTGAAGGGAGATCATTGTAGGTATATACAAGTAAGCAGAGTCCATTAATTCTGGTTCAATGTGATTAGCTGTCTTACAAACTGATCCTAATCACATCTGCTTAGAAGTCTATTCCATGGACAGTCCAAATGAGACTTGGCTGCAACCCAAGAACACTTATTTCCGAGCAAAAATGAGTAGAACTAATCGGAAGGTTTTCATAAGTTATTCAGAATCAGAAAGCATTGCTAGGTCAACATTTGGGGGTAAATATGAACAAAACTCTGGTGTTATAATGTTGTAAAATATCCACTATGTTCTACAATGTCCCGATTTTCAGCCATAAACTAAAATGTACAAGTTATTAACTGAATGAGCAGGCTGCAATTAATGCTGCAAGGAGACAGCATCTTAGGAAGCCTCAAGTTCATCTTAAAATCAGTGTTAACCCATTCCTTATAGAACTGCCACCCCACCAAGAACTTCTGTGCCAGTTGTTTATTTTCATCTGGAAATTTATATCCCAGTATCTAAGTTCTCCTACAGAAATTTTGAAAAGTTTGGAGTGCCATAAATGCAAAGTTAGGAAGTCATTTGCTGCATGGGATCCAGATGTTTGCTCTCACCTTAGACCTTTTGGCGAGAAGACACTTGCACCTCAGCTCTCAAACTACAGTATTTTGCTACTGGGAAATGTGAATCTCCCACAAGGTACTGTATCGATCGAGATTGCTATTTGCAATGCGGTTGCACAAGTCTCAGGGACATGCGTTAGGTAACGCCTATGACATCACTGGTGATGAATCACACAAATCCCATTCTTCGTACAGAAGTGATTTTTCAAAGACAGCCACACCACTAACAGAATGCTTGAATTAGTTTGTTGTCGGTTGTACAGGAAGATTGCTCCCAATGGTTCTCAAAAGAGAAAACCAGTCAAATGTGGCAGAGCCAAACGAGATATAGGTTGGTAGACCTGACTTTTAGATGCAGGACTGCCCCAATATAAAGGAGTAGGGTTTTAAGAGCCAAAAGAAGGCATCAATGCGGAAGAATGACAAACCTTTCCTCTCAACCTCACTGCTTGCATCTCAACCTCACTGCAACACAGGCACTTTTCTCAATGAGGTTTAAGAGACTGGCCATTCAGGAGAAACAGCAGAGATTACTCTGCTGCAAAGTTTTGACTGTGGAATCCTGAGTTCAAGCTACCTCATCCCATGCCATTTCTACACATAAAGATTACCTTGGCTATTATCAGAATGACCTTACACAATACTTTTTTGCAGCTGACTGCACAGGGCTTTTGATTTCATAAAACTGTATTCATATCTTTACAAAAAAGCGAGGCAGAGTAGATGATATATTTATATCCGATATTGATATTCTTTCAAGAATTCCTTCAGTCTTGTTGGCAAAGGAAGTTCCTGGATCTCATTTGTGTATCTGTTTATAGCTACCCTACAGCAGTGCTGTAGAGATGAAGTTGAATGATAGAGAGGTTTATTCAAATACAGGTGGACTGTTCCATTGGAAGGCATTTCAGACGCAGTTCTTCTGTCCTTGCACATAAGAACGTAATATTCAATCAGGTGGACCACACTGTCAAACTGCCGGAGCCTTGACCGAACACAGATAATAGAATCCAGTCGGAATTTGCCATCTTGAAATTCTATGCGTAGGTTGGTAGGTCCGACTGACGTTTTCACTGAAATAGTAAGCAGGTACTCAGAGTGCGAGCTGTCTCTGACCAAGAAAGAACCTTCAGACGTATCTTGTAATCTCTCCTTGGCTTCTACAACACTCAAGTTACCCCAGTACCATCCTGATAAGAGGAAGAAAACAAAGAGACTCAAGTAGATTCCACTAGAAGGACCCCCCCACCCCTTTCCAGTCACTGCTGAACCAAACATTTACTGGGTGGCCTTGAACAACTCACTGTCTTTCACTTTTAGTGAAAGTGGCCTGTCTCAAGGACAAGAGCAATTTTCCTCCTGCATGTCTCTACTGTAGAGAATAAGTCCCATTCAAGACTGAGGGGTTTACTTGAGTCAGCAGTGTGCACAGAATTAGGCTGCTCAAGTGCTATAAGTGACAGAAGTACTTAAGCTCGTGCTATCCTGCAATGTGTCTTATTTGATTAACAGTAACTTTAACCCCAAAGTACCCCAACAAAGTTCTGATGCCTGAAACTATATGCAGAGAGCACAACAGCAAAGCACAATACTGTACAGTATAATCTTTAGATGCAGGCATACTTACAGCCAAATATTCTTCTTTATTCTTGGGTAAAACAAATCAGGGATGGGAAAACCATCCCTTTCAGGTAATAACTTCCCACATCTTCAATCTTTTTTTAAAAAAACTAAAGAGAATATTTTGCTGTCTAGCTTTTGTAGTAAAACTGTTCTCTTTGTTCGTACAAATCCCCATGACAAGGCAGTAAAATTCTAATCACTGCCCTCTTGAAAAGCCTTTCCTGGAAGAAATGTTGGACATAATAAGCTGAAAGACTTTAAGAGAATATTCTGTCCATGTGAGAGATTCTGCTCCATAACTACACTGAAGAAATTAAACTGTTTTCTGCTCAAGGCACAGTTCTGTTTCCCCAGAAAGTCTCCAGCGACTCTCGATTCACAGAGAAGGCTGCCATTTAAGTTAAAAGACAGCTTTTGAGAGGCATCGTTATCCTTGAAGCTATCCTAATACGCAACACCCCGCATAATAATTCACACGTATCTAAGACTCCCAATCCAAAACGTGAAAGCAGGGACACAACGAAGTTGTGGCGCACCACTATATAAGTTTCTTTAACGCTTAGAAAGGGAGAGTGCGGATTTTTCGTTTTCTTCTCCTTCGCAAAGCCTCGCCCTAAGATCATTATACAAGATGGGTGATTTTCTACTTTGCTCCGCTCATTATTTTAGATCGTGAATGATCGGAACGAAAACCGCGACGCAGCTTTCGAGGGAGCCTCCTCAATGGCAAAGGGGGGAGGAGGGGGGAGCATTCAGGCTTGCGGGATATTTTTGACTCGCATCTCGATCGAAAGCTCTTGCTCTTCCTCCCCCGACGAGCGGCCCCCGAAGTTGCGCGTCCCATTTTTCCGATCCTACAGAACGCGCGCAGATGTCGCGCTCGTCCTCTCGGGAACCCGATCCATGTCCGCTTTTCCTCCCAGCCCTTCCCACGCTACAGCCCCGAAGGCACTGGCAGGGAAGGAGGGGGGAAACCCTCTGGTCCCCAATGCCGCACAAGTCCCCTATTTGTATCTGGCCACTGTTCAGGGACCGCAGCAAAAGGAGAAACCCCCAGCCTTTTCTTCTTTGGTCACCACGGAGCAACCCCGGAGGGACCTCCAGCCCGCCAAGGCCACGTTTGCTCCCAATCTGACTTACCTGCGAGCCTCAATTCCCGCATGGCTAACTCCAGGCGCTCCTCCTCTGAAGGCTCCGCCGCCACTGCCGCCGCCGCCGCTCCGGCAGCCTCCCACTGGGCCCCAGTCCTGTCAGTGACATCCGAGGATTCGGCCGAGCGCAGGGTCATTTGGGGGCTCGAGATTTGGGAGCGGGAGAGGGGGAGGGGGGAAGCTAGGAGCGCCGTACCCCGGCCCCGAGGCCCCGGCGGCTGCCCCAGCCCATCCGGATCCCGGCCGCCAGCAACCTGCAACCCTGCGGGAGAGAAAAAGAGCCGGCAGCCGCTTAGGAGCGCTCGTGCTTAATCCCGCTAGGCTTGCAGAGCATCCGCTGCAAATAGACGGAGCGAAAGAGGTGCGCCCCGCTTCCCCCTGATTTCCTCACAGGCTTTCCCGCCTTCGGGCAACCACTAGAGAAGGTGGGCAAGGGCCCCTCGCCGGTTTCCACCTGGGCCAGACCCGGGACAGCACGATCGGGCTCCCTCTGGCTGACCTCAAGGTGGAGCGCCTTCTCCTCGCTTTCCAGGCAGCCGGGCGCGCGGGCTGCTGTCGAGGAAACACGCGGTGGGCGGCCCCAGGGGCGAGCCGGGGGCCGCGCGCACTCCGGCAAACTCTTACCTCCGCCTCCTCCGCCTGCAATGGATTCCCCGCTCGGCCGCTCCGCTTCTCCCTCCCCGGACTGGCCGAAGGCGCTTGCAGGAGCTCGCCTTTGTTTTTTGGACGCGGGAGGCCAACGCAGGCGCTCGCCCGCCAGCGCGCTCAGCCTCGCTTTTGTTGCAAGAGGGAGAAGCGCGGTGCTAGCTGGGCGGAGATGGATCGGCCAGCAGCAGCAGCAGCGGCGGCTGTGTGTGTGTGTGTCTCTCCCCCCCCCCCCCGGCAAGACTGGCTGTCTCGCAGCGGGAGCAGGCGAGCTCAGGTTATTCTTCTCTGCAAAGGGCTGTTACTACCAGGGGCAGGAAATCTGCATGTGACGCCGTGACGCCCAGCAAACAATTCCCGGCGGGCTGGAGGGATTTTCTCGCTGGCGCGCGCGCGCACTCATACCGCCAACCCAGCCGCCGGGTAGGGGTGACGAGAGGGGGGGGGGAGAGAGGCAGGCATAACGAAGAGTACAGAATGCACGTGGGGAACGCTTCAAACACACACACACACACACACACCGGACTCGCTGCATCTTATTTATTTGCTCTGTAGGAATTGGGGCCGGCAGCTTTCAACGAAAGGGAGGGGGGGTCCTGCATGGCTTCTCAGCTCGACGGCACCTCGCAAACTTCAAAACAAGGAGGCGCGTCGTGGGTGCTCCGCTCCTTGCCCGTCTCCTGCGCCGCCTTCCTTCGCTCCCTCCCTCCCTCGAATGGTAAAAATGCAAAGGCCGCTTTCCAAGAACTTTCCAGGAACCGCGTCACGTGACAGCCCGGCTCCCGCGCCTCGGCTTTCAATGGAGCTCGTCTAGCAGCTGCAGCGATAGCGGCCGCCGCTCCTTTCTCGCTCTCCTCACAATAGGAGTGGGAGGGAAGTGGTGCGGTTGCAAAAACAAAACATAAGCGCCTGTCGCCCTGAATAACAGCCTCGCCTGCCCGCCCGCCCCTGAAAAGGTTTTTTTTTTTTTGCAATCACTAGGAAGCAGCCATTTCTTCCAACTGACAGGTTGCCAATGGAAAAGAGTCGATGCTGCAGCTTTTGTTGTTGTTGTCAGAGAGATTCTGGTGTCTGTGTTTTGAAAGAGAGCTGGACGGAGAAACGTGCCAGTGGCCCAATGGGTTTGTGCATCTGGCTGTTAACCAGAAGGTTGGTGGTTCGAGACCACCCGGTGACGGCTGTATTGCAGAGGGTTGGACTAGATCACTTTGGGAGTCCCTTCCAACTCTGATGATTCTATGAAATGTGTCGTACGAAACCGGTTGGGCTGGCTGGAGATATGTAACCTTTCCTTCATCGCGGGGAGCTATGCCGAACCAGCGTGTTGATGGCGCGAATCTGTTCTGTGTGTACGTGGCAGACGCGTGTACGTACTCTGGTAAGCCACCATTGGCTGCGCTGCGCAGCTTCCCGTTGCGTGTACACTGCCTTCGCTGAGTACGTGTGTGCGATTGTGACACGTGATCGGTCGGTGGTGCTTTCTGCTTGAAAGTGTGCAGTGGCCCAGAGGTAGCGGCTAAGAGGCAACGAAATCGTTGTTGTTAATGGTCGATTAGGTAATATGCATTCCTTCAAAATGTGGTAAACTAGCCGTTTTAGATCTGCTTGTTTCCCCCAGAAGGAATGGGCATTGTGTGCCAATGAGTTTGTACTGGGAAAAACCTATAACCATTTCTAATGATTTATTTCCTGTACAGTACATTCATTCACTTGTAAATAAATCCTGTTGAACACAGTGGGGCTTCATTCCAAATAAACATAGGATTTGGTTGCAAAGTAGCTAAGGAAACAACTGATCCATTCTTCTTAGTGAACAAAATGAAATTGCCCGTAAAGACTGTGAATAACCAAGCATTATTCCACCACCTCACCAAGTTTAGTAAAGCCCATGGAATGAAGGCAATTTGTTTCTCTCTTGTTGGATAATTCCCCCATGTAATTGGCATTGGGCTTGATACTGCATGATATGCATGGACAGTGAAAACAGGTTTCTACAAACACACCATCACTGTTTCCTTTAAGGACGTGTACAGTATTAAGAAAAACCCTTTGGCATCTGCTTGTGGTGGTTTAGAACCTGTAAAAGACAAGGAACCTGTTTTACTAGTTGGTACTGAATGCAGTGAAATATTGTTAATGAGAGTTCTACTGTACTCTATAAATTACTATTGACCACAGAATGATGATATAATAATAATAATAATAATAATAATAATAATAATAATAATAATAATAATAATAAAAATAAATAAAGCTATAGTAAGATAATGCCCTTAGGCACTGAAAATAAAACAATGGTGTGCTTAAAGCTTTTTCTTTAACTTTTGTGGCAGCAGGAAAACAACACAAAAAGTTACTGTGATAGAGATAGGTATGGAATTCATTTATGAATGTGTGGCATGTTATCCCAAGCAAGCCCCAGTCATGTTTATGTGGAATTTGGTCCCAGTGAGATTATTACTATTTATTATTTATTAAATTTTTATATATAGCCCTGTATGTGTAGATCTTAGGGCGGTTCACAACATAAAAGATGAAAGATACTCTCTCCCAAGTTGTGTGTAGAATTGCAGCCTTAAACTGCAGCTCTGAATGGTTGTAAATACATGGTTCAGACTTAGGGCCATGTCATATGTTAAGCATTTGGTTCCACTGTATTATTATTTTTTTGTAATAGAAAATCCAGGGTGTTCGTCATGCTTTACATCTTTCCCTCCTCAGGAGGGTGAAGCCCATGTAATGCTAACCTTGAATTACATTTGATTTTTATTTTACTTATAAAGCATAAACCCTACCCTTTCCGAGCAATTTAAATTAGACAATTACAAATAAAGAAGCCCCATGGAGGGAGTAAAACAGCATAACAATGGAAACATTTTTATCTATCAACATAAAACCCATCTGCTGCAAGACAAATTGTTACATGGAAATACAGTACAAAGATAAAATCTTTTCATATTTATTACTAAAGCTGAGAATTGCTAAAGCTGAGAAAATTATGAAAGAAGTGGGTTCATACCTTTTAAAAATGCAGCACCCAGGCTAATTTTGGGATTTAGGGCCATATAATGCCAATTCTGTGTGAGTTCCACTGATCTGCATTTGATTCTTAACTTCACAATTCAGTACTTTCCATGTTTACTTAGAAGTAAGTCCCACTGTCTTTGAGAGGTTTACTCCCTAATTAAAAGTGTTTATGATTGCACCCTTAAAACTCTTGGTGATCTGGGACTAGGGTACTTGAGGAAGAGTATCTTTTTTCATGTGTACCTGCCTCCTTTTTAGCACAGATATAATCATCTTAGAGTGCTATTGCCTGTCAGGGTTAGTGGCTGCCAGAGAGAGCTCTTTCTCAGGAATGGCTCTCAGGTTGTTTGAGCCAATGGCCTCAAGAAAGACCATTTACCAGATTTTAGGACTGTGGCTCCTTTAAATGGGCCTCAGAGACTTGTTCAGTTTGATAGGTATTTTATGGTTAACATACCTGATCGGTTTTCTTGGTTGTTGTATTGCATTCCCACTTATTATTTTCTTCAGATAGGTTTGTTGTTTTTAGATTGTATCCTGCTTTCATTTTTGTTCTCCTTTTTGAATTGTTATGTTGAAAAGGCAAGTTTCCTAGATAAATAAGTAAAATATTTATGTGTGCTTCGAACTACGTTGTATCTGTCTGTTGTAAGCAATTGTTATGAATAGGCAGGACTTTGATTCCCCCTACGTTTACTTCAAATAATTGGAGTTTCCCATGGTTCTTGCCTTACTTTCTAGGAAGCAATTCCCATTGGAACTTGTGTCTAAGTAAACATGCTCAGGATCTGGTTTATATGGGTTTAAAAATTTGTAGGTGTTAATTCATTTCCTGAACACATCCTATAGAGAGTAATATGTAACTGGCTATTTGTCCAGTTCAAGATGGCTATGGAGGCAAAGTAAAAAACAGCACTGTAGATTTCCATGTTTCTAATTCTAATGCTATATTAAAATCTGTTGCTTTTGACTGAGTTGAGAAAAGTAATTTGCAAGCATATCTCTTTAGAGCACTTTTCCCATGGGTACCTTATTTCTAGCACTAGCTGGTTAAAAGTACATTTTCAATGCATTGGACTCCTATTTACTACTTTGTTGTCTTCAAATTTGGGCTCCAATCCTGTGCCTAGTTCCTTGTGAACCATGAACTTATTTAATGAGCTTACCTTATGAACTCTGAACTTACCTCTGAGTAAATTACATAGGACTAAGCATTATTATCAAATCATGTGTAGTAAACACCTTCTGAGATATATGCACATGTTAAAACGTGTTGCTACTTAAGTATACAATTATGAGACTGATATACCTTATAGTTAAGCTATAATTTATTGACATTGGATAACTTAATAACTCTAGTTTTAGTTTCCCTTCTGGAGGACAACAACTCTGTAAATATTCCTAAGGTACTGCCTACATTTTTGGTCTGTCTTGTACGTACTAGAATTAATGTCAGCAGAACAGGTCCATGGGTTTTTTTAAACAGTTGGGAACAAATCTGTTGTGGAAGACAGTTTCATTTAATGTGGCCTAGTTTTAGACTTGAAAAAAATTCCTTAAGCCCATCTGATTCACCCTGAAAAAATTCTGCAATGTATTCTGAGACAAATACATCTTTATTAAGTATTTGTGGTTATGTGACTTCATCCAGTTTTTGTTTGTTAATTTTTTAAAGATATAAACAACATCTTTAGACTTTCTCTGCTGCTAAATTGCTTTCTCATGATACTTTGTTGGAATTTTCAAGAAACCTTTTCAGCTTGCTGCTGAAAAGAGAAATATGGGGTCACCAAACATGGATTTCCAAAGGATTATGGGGCAAGTAATAATATAAAAATACAGAGGAAGTTACTCTCCCTCGGATTTAATTACAGACAAAAGACTCATTACAGTTATTGCATTTTGGCAAGTAGATTAATTAATTAATTGCCTATTCTTTTATTATGCTCTGGTTCGCCAGAAGCGGCTTAGTCATGCTGGCCACATGACCTGGAAGCTGTATGCCGGCTCCCTTGGCCAATAACACGAGATGAGCGCCGCAACCCCAGAGTCGGTCACAACTGGACCTTGTGGTCAGGAGTCCCTTTACCTTTATCTTTAAGGCTGTCAATGACTACTAGCCAAGAGGGCTACGTTCTATCTACCTCCACTGTCAGAGGCAGTATGCCTCTGAACACTAGTTTATGGGAATCAAATAGGGAGACTGCTGCTGCACTCAGGTCCTGCTTAGGGGCTTTATCCAGGCATCTGCTTGACTCCTTTGAGGACAAAGATGCTGGGCTAGATGGGCCTTTGGCCTGATCTAGCTGTATTCTTATGTAAACCTCAAAATGTGGGGAAATGAAGATTTTTTAATATTTTTTTTGCTAGTAAGATGTAGTCTGTAAGAAATTTGGTACGAAAATGAAGGAAGTGACGGCAGTGTTTCAACAAGAAATCATTTGGTATCTTAAATATGAATTTTGGGGGGCATGAGTGCCGTACGGTGCATACTTAACCTGGGAGTAAGCTCTAGTGAACTCAATGGTGCTGACTTGTGAATGCATTGGCTCAACCAGTAAAATACATTAAACTACTGTATATCAGAGGTTTTTCATCAGGCAGCTGAAATCTGTCTTTTGTCTTTTGTTTGGATCTTACAAAAAAAAAGTGGTATCATTTAAATAGGTAACCTGAAGTTGGAATCCCTGCCAAAGAAAAAAAAAGTGTGCAATTGGATTATTTGCCCGACTTTTTCATTTGTTTTTATTTCTTTATTGATCCTAGACCAGGGTGGATTTGATTTAAATCAAATCAATTTAAATCATGATTTAAATCACTAGTCAGTAAGACTTGATTTAATTATTATTATTATTTTTACAGAAAGACTCAAACTTGCTGGTATAATCTTAATATTTACAACCAGATGAAGGTTTCATTTTTGGAATAATATTTTTTTTTTAAAAAAAAGTTTTTTTTAAAATTGTTTTTATCCACCCTGTCCTAGACCCTTCCAGATTAGAAAACAACTTTCAGTTCTGAGATTTCTCAGTGACTGCAAGGATTGCAGACTAAAAGTGAATCAAGCTCCACCTCCCATTCTCGCAGTCTTGTTTTTAACCTGCGTTCTTGACTCCAGTCTATTAACGTAGATAAGATAACTGAACAATCATTTTCTAACCTACAGAGAGACTGGTTTGATTCCCTCCCTCTCCACACCTTCTGAAGGGTGTGGCCAGTGCAGCAAGGGCCCTGGTGAGTGATTTGATGGAAGCCTGGCTGCAATCTTAACCACACTTGCTAGGGCAGGGGTCTCCAATTTTGGAGGGGCCCAGGGGCACATTTGGAAATCCAATTAAACTGTAGACGGACACAGCAATATACCCATCTGGCAGAGAAAGAAAAACTTGTAATGCTCAGAATCACACACACACACACACCGATAAAAAGAAAACAAACCTGTAAGCCAAACACATATGTACCTGAAACAAATATACACAGACCCAAAACAAAATACTGTATATTCCTGCGTATAAGACTACTTTTTAACCCAGGAAAATCTTCTCAAAAGTCGGGGGTTTTCTTATACGCCGGGTCGTATTTCTTATACGGCGAGTATATCCCAAACTCTATATTTTAACTGGAAAAGTTGGGGGTCGTCTTATACACCCAGTCGTCTTATACACCAGAATATAGGTGATTTCCCAACCCACAAAGCAAAAAAACCAACAACCCTCAATTTGAATACAGGTATTGGTTAGGGTCAGGAGGCCTTGGTGAGTACCAAGAGGTGTGCCTGATGTTGCCACATTGAACTCAGGCTTTTTTCTGAATAAATTCAGTTAGGCTTGTACTGTCAAACTGGTAAATGCCTTCTAGCAATGAGTTACAGACTGTATGAGAGTAAAAGTTTAAAACACGTTTCCTCTTGTGCCCCAAATTGAAGTTTGCCCTCCTCGTTGCAAAAATGAAGATTCGGAGAACAGGGTTACATTCAATAAGTTATGGGAAGGTGTAATATGTTTTCTGACAAATGGAAGACAATGTTACATAATTAACAGTGTGTTGAATTTGGACTACAGGGGACCAGACTTGAGATCCTTGAGAGGGAGAATACAAAGCAACACATAAATGCAGTGCTTTTTTATATATATAAAAAATGTTTAGGGGTACTCTCATTTTCCAACACATATTGAAATACTGCCCCTCAATGAGGCCAAACTTAGATTCACAAAATGTTTAGGGGTATGCGTATCCCTGCATCCCCCCAGGAAAAAAGCACTGCACAAATGCAAACCTTTTCCGACTCCTTACTGAAAAGAGAATATGCATGCTTGTACTTGAGACCCTTTTCTGCTGCAGTATTGCTGAGGCTCTTCACATATTTTCTCACTTAAGCAAGAATTTTTTTTGTAACCAAAGTGGCATAGCAGAATATGACAAATAAAAAGACAACTTTACTGGGTCCGTCCCCCCCCCTGAAAAATATGCCAATTAAATTGGTAGCATGAACACATGAATTTGCCTTATACTGAAGGCCAGACTAGATGCAATATTTAAAAATACATCTTTGCCTTTACATGCAAATTGTAAAAAATGCAAATAGAGGGGCTGATAATTGGGGTCATCGCAGGCATAGCAGTTGCAGGGTGTGAGTCTAACCCGTTCCTCCCCTGCTGTGGTCCTAACAAAAAATTATCCTGCAACATTGCCATTTCCAATGTGCTTGTAGTATTTATTTCCCTGCTGTATTTTGAACTCTCTGGATACTCTTCAGTAAGCAATTCTCAATCTGTTTCCCCACCTTAAAAGAATTCTTTATTCTTAACTACAAATTTAACACACAAGTTTGTTCTGAAACAGAAAGCAACTAACTAACTCTATGCCTATCTATCACATGGATGAAAGATGGGGTTCCCAGGCTATGGCTGCATTTGTTTATATCTGGAATTATTTTCAGAATTATTTCCAGCCTTGAACTGGCCATTGAAATCTTATGTTTGCCTAAAAATGGGATATTATGGGGTGGGGAAATTGTATGTTCGTATTTTTGTATTTGCTTTAGTGCATATTGGCTTAAGGTTATTATGTATATTTTGATGGTTTGATGAAAACTTGGTTTTTGTGTTTTTAAAGAAATCAGTGATTCTGAGAATTCAGGCAGAAAATGAGTAATTCTGAGAATTCAGGAAGTGTGCTGCATGCCACTCCTTCCTCCATTTGAGCCAGCACAGACTTTGAGACTCAGATCCCAACAGGTTTTACATAATGGCACCCATGCAAGTCTAGCTGTGTGTGCCAGTGTCAACTATTATGTTGGGGTGGGAAGAAGTATCCCTGCCTGCCTTCTACATGCTGCTTTCTTTGGTCTTGGAAGAAAAACTAGCACTTGGATTTCAACATAGTATTTCTCTCCTTCCTGCTTTCAGTTCAGACTTAGCATAGGAAGACCTGTTTTCTAGCCCCGCCACAGGATGGGCTCTCTTTTCCAATTAGAACATCGGGAATGCTTGGCAAGAATAAACTTCAGGAATACTTGGCTGCGTTGATTTTTCAGTCACCTTTATTTTGTTCGGGCTCTTCATAGCTCAGTCCCCCCGGATATACATTGGTGTTGGGTGTGTACATGCCCATGCAAAGGTACAATTAGTTTGTGGGACAGCATGCTGTTTAGCTTACGCTGAAGAAAGTTATATAGCCATGCTATAACATCAGAATAATTATATTGCAATTCCTTGATGTAACCACGCAATGTTGCTGCAGGAATGTTGCTCTTGAAGCCCAGCAGTTATCTTCTTAACTCCATTTTATACAGTTCTGGTACAAAATGAAATTGGCTTTCACCATAGAGTTGCCAAGGCCTAGAGCAGGCATTCCCAAACTGCGGCCCTCCAGATGTTTTGGCCTACAACTCCCATGATTCCTAGCTAACAGGACCAGTGGTTGGGGAAGATGGGAATTGTAGTCCAAAACATCTGGAGGGCCGAAGTTTGGGGATGCCTGGCCTAGAGCATTGAGAACCATGGGCTAATGACGATTTTCATTTTACAACAGAAGTACAGACCAGGGATGACAGTATCTTACTCAGTCTTTAAAGGTGATGGTCCAGTTGGAGGAGTTGCTTCTCTTCCTTACAACCATTTTGGGGTGATCCCATACACCTGCTAGGCAAGAATTTGAATCCACACCTTTTTATTTTGCTCAGGGCTGGGACATGGTTGAAGAATAAGAAGAAGTGGAAACCTACAAGGAATTGTTGGAGGCAGGTGAGAGCAATTGCTAGTTTGGTTCCTTATTCATGGATTTATGCCATACTCTTCAAAAGGTGAAGCTTGCAATAAAGCAAAAGCATTGAAATTCTATCTTCTGTTTTAATTTATTTAGTTTATTGGCTTTAATCCAGTCCATTACCCAGAAACAATTTATATGTGCATTAAATTTTGTTACCTGCCTAATAGCATGCTTCTGTAGTATATACCAGAACCAATTGAAAAGACAGTGGTATTTTCTGCTGTCCTTCTGTTGAGGCCAAACTAGAGAATAATTCCAAAGTGATTTCAGAATTGACTGGCCAAATCAAGGAACTCTTTGGTAAAAATAAGGAAATGGAAAAAGCAGTGAAAGAGCTAAATACCAAAGTCAATAATCAAGAGGACAACATTGGTAAATTGACAACAGAGAGCAAGGACCTGAAAAGAATGCAAGAAAGGAATGATAAAGAGAGGAGAGAACTGCTAAAGGCACAAGAGGAGCTGGCAGACCAACTGGCCTTAGTAGAAATGAGGCAGAAAGAGTTAATTCTTCGTTTGAGAGGCGTTCCCGAAAGACAAGGTGAGAGGATCGATGAAAAGATATGCAAAGAATTGGCGGCATGGCTTGGTGTTGGAGAAGATGAGCTGACGTTAGATGTGGACAAAATATACCGAGTCAGAGGGGACAGATCCAAGAAATTTAAAGGACCCGGTGACTGTTTGATATTTCTAAACTCCGGCTTGCTAAAAGATAAAATCTTACAAAGAAAGAAACAGGAACCCCTGGTGATCGAAGGCAAGAGTATTGCCATTTTTAAGGAGATTCCGAAACGGTTCAGACTCAAGAGACAAAAATACAAAAGACTGACAGATGCCCTAACAAGAAAGGGGATCTGGTATGTATGGGAATTTCCTGAAGGTCTCACTTTCACATTTAAAGAGAGAAGAAAAACGATAAAGAGTGTGGAAGACGTAGAAACCTTCTTGGAGAGATCAGGAAGGGAACTGGTGGAAAGGGGAGAGGGGGAGGAGGAAGAGAGCTGAAATCGAAACAAGTTGTAAGGAAAAATTCATATTTTGTAATAGAAAGCAACTTCTATTAAGAGGGTGGGGACGAGGTGACTACAATATTGAATGTTTGAAATTTTTGCAGTGAGTTTTCTTTTTTCTTTTCTCCTTTTTTTTACTCTTCTTATTGAAATAATAAAGTTAATTATTTTGGAGAAAGAGAAGTAACTTATCAGAAAAATATTTGAACGCATACATAGACAGATACACATGTAGATATATATAATAACAATAACATTAATAACATCAAATAATTATGGAACTAAATATTGTGTCATGGAATATAAATGGATTGAATTGCAAAAGGAAAAGGAATAGGGTGGAACATGTATTAAAAAAAGGAGATTGGAATGTGATTTGTTTACAGGAAACACATGTGGTAAGAAAACATGAAAGGGTTCTAAAGAATGAACGATTGGGGAGAGAGCATATATCGGCCGACAAAAAGAAGAAAAAAAGAGGAGTAGTAACATATGTAAAAGAGAATCTAAAATCAGAAAAGGTATTTCAGGATGATGAAGGGAGGGTGGTAGGGGTAAGAATTTATACACCCAAAGGGAAAGTAATAGTGGTAAACATATACGCACCTAACGGATGCAAATCTGGATTCTTCCACAAAATTGAACAGATACTAAGCGAGGTTATTGATGGGGATGAGATAATATTCGCAGGTGACTTTAATGGTGTGGTATTACCAAGCCTAGATAGATCAAGTGATACCAAGAAAGGAGGCAAGTTGCCGAAAGCTTTCTTCCAAATAATTGAAAATTATGAGCTAAAAGATATGTGGAGACTCAAACATCCAACGGAAAGGAAATATACGTTTTTTTCCGAGGCAAAACAGTCAGCTTCTAGGATAGACATAATTTGGGTCTCCACAGGTCTAACAACATTGATTAAAAAGTGTGAGATTATGGCTAAATCGGTAACCGACCATAACCCGATAATGGTAAAGATTAGGGAAGAGAGAAAAAGTATTAAAAGGTGGAGAATGGATGACAGACTATTAGAAGACGAGATCTTTGTTGGAAAACTGAGGGAGTCGGTGAGGGAATTTTTTGAACTTAATGTATCGCCAGAGGTAAATATAACATCTGTATGGGATGCCAGTAAGGCCTATATCCGAGGATTGTACATACAACAGAAAAGTAGATATAGGAGAGACAAGCAGGAAAAGATAGAAAAATTGAAATCTGAGATTGAATTAACAGAAAAAGAATTGGGGAAAAACCCAAAAAATGTCAATATAAAGACACAAATGAAAGTGTTACAGAATAATTTAAAACAATTAATGGATGAAGAAATAGAGAGTAGAATTATATGGGCAAAACAAAGAACCTTTGAATTGGGAAGTAGATCTGGTAAATTATTGGCCTGGCAATTAAGGAAGAGACGGAGTCAGCAGCAAATTATTGCAATAAAGGATGGGGGAAAGCTTAAGACCAACCCAGATGAAATACAAGATGGCTTTGTGAAATATTACAGTAAATTGTATAAAGGGGAAAATATCAATAATAAGAAATTAGAAGAATATTTAGATAAATTCACTGGATTTGGCATCAGTTCAGAAGAATTGGAGAATTTAAACAAACCAATTTCATATCAAGAAATTACAGATGAGATAAATAAACTTAAATTGGGGAAATCACCAGGCACGGATGGCCTAACAGGAAAACATTATAAAGTGCTACAAGATGAATTAAAAGAAGTATATAAGGTAATGGTAGACGAAATTTTAGAGGGAAGAGAGTTTCCAAAATCGTGGCAAAATACATACATTACCCTGATACCTAAGGATATTGAGAGAAGAGAAGAAATAGGGAACTATAGGCCAATTTCATTATTAAATATTGATTATAAAGTATTTGCTGGAATTCTAGCCAACAGGATAAAATGTGTATTAAATAAAGTAATAGGCAAAGAACAACAAGGCTTTTTACCCCAAAGAAAAATGTCTAGTAATATTAGAATCCTATTAGATATGTTTGAATATGTGGAATGGAATCCTAGTAAGAAGACAGCTTTCATATTCTTGGACGCCGAAAAGGCATTTGATAATCTGGCATGGGAATTTATGATAGGGGCGTTGAAAAAATTAGGAATTAAAGGAAGATTTATGGAGGGAATAAAGGCCATATATAGTAAACAGCTGGCGAGGTTGATCATTAATGGGGACATATCAAAAGAATTTGAAATTTCTAAGGGAACGCGGCAGGGATGCCCATTGTCCCCACTATTATTTATATGGGCATTGGAATTTCTAATAAGAGACATCCAAATGGATAGGAACCTCAAGGGTATATCGGTTGGGAGAAGTGAGTTCAAATTGCGAGCTTTTGCCGATGATTTGATAATAATGTTGGAAGACCCTGTGGAGACCTTACCCAAATTGAAAGGTATATTATTAGATTATGGCAAGGTAGCGGGCTTAAAAGTCAATAATCAAAAAACTAAATTGATGATTAAAAATATAAGAAAGGAAGAAGAAAGGGAAATACAAACGATTAGTGGGTGGGAGATAGTGAGGAAAATCAAATATTTGGGAATTACTATTTCCAATAATAAAGCAGATTTATTTGATAACAATTATGATAAAATTTGGAAGAAAATAAAAGAGGATTTAGAGCATTGGAAGGGACTGAATCTAACATTAACAGGCAGGATTGCCGCAATTAAAATGATGATCTTACCTAAACTGATTTTTCTATTTCAAATGTTGCCGATAAAGTTGAAAAAAGAAACATTCGAAACATGGAAAAGAGATCTAAATAACTTTATTTGGCAAGGAAAAAAGGCAAGAATACAATATAGGTTGTTAACAGACGCAAAAGAAAGAGGAGGTTTGGGAGTTCCGAATTTAAGATTGTATTATGCTGCATCTTGCCTGTGTTGGCTGAAGGACTGGTTCCTGTTGGATGATTTGGAGTTATTGAAATTGGAAGGCTTTAGAAATACTGGAGGCTGGCACGCATACCTATTAAAGGAAAAGAAAGGTGAATATACATCCTTCACAAATCACATATTTAAAAAACCTCTGTTCGATATTTGGGAAGAATTTAGATGCTTACTAGAACCTAAAATACCGTGGTGGGCTTCACCCGTAGAAATGTCAGCAACAAGCAAAGAACCCAAAGGGAATAATTGGCCAACATATAAAGAATTAATTGAGAAAATAAATAACCAATATGAGCTAAAACCATATAACCAAATTGAGCAATACTGTCAAAGTTGGCTACATTACCTTCAAGTGCAATCGATCTTTAAAGAACATAAAGTAATTGGATTTGAAGATGAAAGATCAAAATTACAAGAATTATTATTAGAAAATCAGGGGAGATCATTGGCGAAAATTTACAAATTCTTGCTGGAATGGGAAATGAAAGATGAGATGGTAAAAGATGTAATGGTAAAATGGGCAAAAGATATAGGGAGGGTAATTTATGCGGAACAATGGGAGAAATTATGGATTAAAGATATAAATTTCACAGCATGTATGACAATAAGGGAAAATATATGGAAAATGGTTTATAGGTATCATCTCACACCAGCAAAATTAGCTAAAATTTATAGAAACAACCAAGATAAATGTTGGAAATGCAAAGAGAAATTGGGTGATTTTTTTCATTGCTGGTGGAGCTGCGATAGGATTAGCTCATATTGGTCAAAAATATACGAAGAAATGAAAAAAATGCTTAGATTGACATTCGAGAAAAAACCTGAGATCTTGCTGTTGAGCATGATCCCAGAGGATATACCAAAAGACAGGAAGAACATACTTCTTTACTCGTGTGCGGCCGCTAGAATGCTGATCGCCCAAAATTGGAAAGGAGATAAGGTTCCAACTATTCAAGATTGGCATATAAAATTGATTGAATACATGACACTTGCAAAGCTAACCGCAACGATCAGAAGGATACCAAAACAAACAATCAAAGATGAGTGGAAACAAAAAATAAGCACAAAATTAATGATATGTTTAGACTAAGAGACACAAGAGGATAGGAAACAAGGTGATGGGAGGAGAGAAAGGCAATTGATGTAAATAAAAGGAGAAGCTTAGTAAAATTTATTTATGTGAGGGAACCGATGATAAGTGTTGGGAAGTCAAAATCTTACCTTACTTTACACTTTTTCTATCTTTACTTTAGCTATCTTTATCCTTTGTTTATTTCCCCCCCCTTCCCCCTTTCCCTACCCCCCCATCCCACCTTCCCTTACCATTGACTTACCTGGGTCCCCTTTCCTCGTTTGTTCTTCTTTGTTCGTTCTTCTTTCATCCCTATTCTTTCTCTTGTCCGGTTCCATATATTTTTGGCCCCCAGACCCAATTGTAAAGATCAAGTTTTGGGTTAATGGGATTTTATGGCCGATTTTAGAATGCTACGATTGGAAAAAGCTGTTTATTTGTTATATGTATTTTCTGGTTTTGTAACTGGATTATATGTATTTTCTTTTGTATGTATTTTCTTTGTAATTTTGTAATTTTTAACAAGTAATAAAGGTTTTCTAAAAAAAAGAAAAAGAAAGAAAAGACAGTGGTATTTTCTTTTAATTTCTGCACCTGCTAATTATAATGTACAACAGATTTAGGTTTGTTATACCTGCTCCACCCACTTAACAATAAACAAACAATCTAGCCTCCAGATGGGGAAACAGGAATATCAGGTTTAAGCTTGCTGATGGCTGCAAAGCATTTTAGATGCACTTAAGATAATAAAATTGTGAGGGAAACCCGTTGAGGCCTTTGTACTCCTGACTGCAATCTGGTGAATGAAGAAGGACTGCTTGTTACTATCTAATTCATTTAACCTAAATAAAATGAGAGTGAAACCAACATTTTGGTAAGGACAACTGAATTTGTAGAAAACTAAGGAACTACCCCTTCATGGATCAATGCCCCCTTCATGGATCAATGCCTTGTCGTGGCGAAGGGGCTTGAATAACTCAGAGAAGCTATGAGCTATGCCACTCCAGTATCCCTGCCAAGAAAACTCCATGGACAAAGACAACAGGCATATAAAAGTTATGACGCTGGAAGATGAGCCCCTCAGGTCGGAAGGCGTCCAACATGCTACTGAGGAAGAGCGGATGACAAGTACAAGTAGATTCAGAGCTGATGAAGCGGCTGGGCCAAAGCCGAAAGGACGCTCAGTTGCGGATATGCCTGGAAGCGAAAGGAAAGTCCGATGCTGTAAAGAAAAATATTGCATAGGAACCTGGAATGTAAGAACCATGAATGGAGGTAAGCTGGATGTGGTCAAAAATGAGATGACAAGAATAAATATCGACATCCTGGGCATCAGTGAACTAAAATGGAAGGGAATGGGCGAATTCAGTTTGGATGACTATCATATCTACTACTGTGGGCAAGAATCCCTTAGCAGAAATGGAGTGGCCCTCATAGTCAACAAAAGAGTGGCAAAAGCTGTAATGGGATGCAATCTCAAAAATGACAGAATGATCTCGATACGAATCCAAGGCAGACCTTTTAACATCACAGTAATCCAAGTTTATGCACCAACTACCGGTGCTGAAGAAAGTGAAATTGACCAATTCTATGAAGACCTACAACACCTTCTAGAAATGACACCAAAGAAGGATGTTCTTCTCATTACAGGGGATTGGAATGCTAAAGTAGGGAATCAAGAGATAAAAGGAACAACTGGCAAGTTTGGCCTTGGAGTTCAAAATGAAGCAGGGCAAAGGCTAATAGAGTTCTGTCAAGAGAACAAGCTGGTCATCACAAACACTCTCTTCCAACAACACAAGAGACGACTCTACACATGGATATCACCAAATGGGCAGCATCGAAATCAGATTGATTATATTCTCTGCAGCCAAAGATGGAGAAGCTCTGTACAGTCAGCAAAAACAAGACCTGGAGCTGACTGTAACTCAGATCATCAGCTTCTTATAGCAAAATTCCAGCTTAAACTGAAGAAAGTAGGAAAAACCACTGGGCCAGTAAAATACAATCTAAATCAAATCCCTTATGAATACACAGTGGAAGTGAGGAACAGGTTTAAGGATTTAGATTTGGTGGACAGAGTGCCTGAAGAACTATGGATGGAGGCTCGTAACATTATACAGGAGGCAGCAACGAAAACCATCCCAAGGAAAAGGAAATGCAAGAAAGCAAAATGGCTGTCCAACGAGGCCTTACAAATAGCGGAGGAGAGGAGGCAAGCAAAATGCAAGGGAGATAGGGAACGATACAGGAAACTGAATGCAGATTTCCAAAAAACAGCAAGGAGAGACAAGAGGGTCTTCTTAAATGAGCAATGCAAAGAAATAGAGGAAAACAACAGAATGGGGAAAACCAGAGATCTGTTCAAGAAAATTGGAGATATGAAAGGAACATTTCGTACAAAGATTACCATAATCAAGGACAAAAGTGGTAAGGACCTAACAGAAGCAGAAGACATCAAGAAGAGGTGGCAAGAATACACAGAGGAATTATACCAGAAAGATATGGAGGTCTCGTACACCCCAGGTAGTGTGGTTGCTGACCTTGAGCCAGACATCTTGGAGAGTGAAGTCAAATGGGCCTTAGAAAGCATTGCTAATAACAAGGCCAGTGGAAGTGATGATATTCCAGCTGAACTATTTAAAATTTTAAAAGATGATGCTGTTAAGGTGCTACACCCAATATGCCAGCAAGTTTGGAAAACTCAGCAATGGCCAGAGGATTGGAGAAGATCAGTCTACATCCCAATTCCAAAGAAGGGCAGTGCCAAAGAATGCTCCAACTACCGCACAATTGCGCTCATTTCACACGCTAGCAAGGTTATGCTTAAAATTCTACAAGGCAGGCTTAGGCAGTATGTGGACCGAGAACTCCCAGAAGTGCAAGCTGGATTTCGAAAGGGCAGAGGAACCAGAGACCAAATAGCAAACATGCGCTGGATTATGGAGAAAGCTAGAGAGTTCCAGAAAAACGTCTACTTCTGCTTCATCGACTATGCAAAAGCCTTTGACTGTGTCGACCACAGCAAACTATGGCAAGTTCTTAAAGAAATGGGAGTGCCTGATCACCTCATCTGTCTCCTGAGAAATCTCTATGTGGGACAAGAAGCTACAGTTAGAACTGGATATGGAACAACTGATTGGTTCAAAATTGGGAAAGGAGTACGACAAGGTTGTATATTGTCTCCCTGCTTATTTAACTTATATGCAGAATTCATCATGCGAAAGGCTGGACTAGATGAAACCCAAGCCGGAATTAAGATTGCCGGAAGAAATATCAACAACCTCAGATATGCAGATGACACAACCTTGATGGCAGAAAGCGAGGAGGAATTAAAGAACCTTTTAATGAGGGTGAAAGAGGAGAGCGCAAAATATGGTCTGAAGCTCAACATCAAAAAAACCAAGATCATGGCCACTGGTCCCATCACCTCCTGGCAAATAGAAGGGGAAGAAATGGAGGCAGTGAGAGATTTTACTTTCTTGGGCTCCTTGATCACTGCAGATGGTGACAGCAGTCACGAAATTAAAAGACGCCTGCTTCTTGGGAGAAAAGCGATGACAAACCTAGACAGCATCTTAAAAAGCAGAGACATCACCTTGCCGACAAAGGTCCGTATAGTTAAAGCTATGGTTTTCCCAGTAGTGATGTATGGAAGTGAGAGCTGGACCATAAAGAAGGCTGATCGCCGAAGAATTGATGCTTTTGAATTATGGTGCTGGAGGAGACTCTTGAGAGTCCCATGGACTGCAAGAAGATCAAACCTATCCATTCTTCAGGAAATCAGCCCTGAGTGCTCCCTGGAAGGACAGATCGTGATGCTGAGGCTCCAATACTTTGGCCACCTCATGAGAAGAGAGGAATCTTTGGAAAAGACCCTGATGTTGGGAAAGATTGAGGGCACTAGGAGAAGGGGACGACAGAGGACGAGATGGTTGGACAGTGTTCTCGAAGCTACGAACATGAGTTTGACCAAACTGCGGGAGGCAGTGCAAGACAGGAGTGCCTGGCGTGCTCTGGTCCATGGGGTCACGAAGAGTCGGACACGACTAAACGACTAAACAACAACAAGGAACTACCATCGGTGATTGTGTCATTTTTATCATATTTACTGAGAAGACCCACTGAGTCGGTGGAACTTATTCCGAAATAAGTGTGCATTGAATTTCAGCCTTTTAGCCCTGTCCCTCCCAAAAAGCAGGCAAAGCCAATTGAAATAGTTTGAACCCTGGGACAATGAGAATACAAAGCGTGTACTTTACCTCTGAGGTACCCGGGATTGGTTTGTGGTCTTGTGTTCTTCAGAAAAAAAATGCAATCTGTATTCACGAATGCTTTCAACACATATACAATTAGATTACATGGCACCCACCCCCAACATATTCCCATGTTAGTGTAACACAATGCAAACAACATTTAAGTCTCCCTAAAATCTTGAAAGACCTATACCAGTGAGACTGCATTTCTGCCTTTTTGTGTGTGCGATGGGTTGCTGTTCATTATTAATACTGCACATTAAAACTTCAAATATGAAATCCAAACACTTAGTCCATGCACAGGGGTTACATCTTTGTGGTTAAGTAGCAAACTACTATCTAAAATATAACTTGGATTTAGGTATTCTATCATTAGCTTATTCGTGAAAGCAACAGTGAATGACCAAGCAGTGTTCCCAAATATATGAACAAGGCAGTGAAAAGGTTCAAGATGTTATACCACAGATATATGCAGTGGCCTCTCTCTGTGGTTTTTGTATAATGAAAAGCAGCAGAGAGAGCCTGGAATCAGAGGGTGGTATTTAATTAAGTTCTACTCAACAGTATACCCATTGAAATTAATGAACCTGCCTTAATGAAGTCAATTAATGTTATTTATTTATTTATTTGGTGCATTTTATATCCCACCTTTTTCTCCATGGGGCTCAAAATGGCTTACATAGTTATCATGCCCCTCATTTAATCCTCACAACAACCCTGTGAGGTAGGTTAGGCTGAGAGATGGTAACTGGCCGAATTCGGATTCAAGAGAGATGCTTAACTCTTTCTTCTCCAGCCATCATCTTGCTCAGTCACTCCCCAAGCTACTTTCCCACTGCTGGAGGATACAGGCACAGCTCATTTGAGGATTGTATATGTATATGTATATGTATATGTATATGTAATGGGCGAGGTAAGTTGCAGTTGGTTGGAAAGAGGTTTGCACTCCTTTTGTCAGTTTGTTTTTAAAATCTTCCACTCACCCCTTTTTGTAGTTTCTAAGTGGCTGGGTGTTTTAAGGACATTTAACTGCTGCCATTGCATTTCATTTGATCCTTAAAGCTTCGGGGAGGGGGGGGGAGTGAGCAATTATCTGTGTCAGAAAGGCTTCTTCCACCTATTTAAAAGTTAAGATCTATTTGAAGTAGAATGAAAACACTACTGTAGTAAGCTAAGGGAATGAGAATACTGTACGCATAAAGCCTCACATTAACTGGAAATATCAGCATAACTGAGTATATGTGCAAATCATAGGGGCGGTAGGCCTGCTTCTATCTCTGCAGTAGCCAGAGAGCAGGTGCAAACCCTAATCCTACAGCCTCCGCTGTAGCCAATACACTCATGGAGATGTTTGGTACTGTTAACTGAGGCATCTCAACACTCGTGCACTTTACATATCCAATTAGTGCAGAGCTCGGAGCCCTCTTCTGTTCATACCTGAAATAAAAAGGTAAAGGTAAAGGGACCCCTGACCATTAGGTTCAGTCGTGACCGACTCTGGGGTTGCGCGCTCATCTCGCATTATTGGCCGAGGGAGCCGGCGTATAGCTTCCAGGTCATGTGGCCAGCATGACAAAGCCGCTTCTGGCAAACCAGAGCAGCACATGGAAACGCCGTTTACCTTCCCGCTGTATCGGTTCCTATTTATCTACTTGCATTTTGATGTGCTTTCGAACTCCTAGGTTGGCAGGAGCTGGGACCAAGCAACGGGAGCTCACCCCGTCACAGGGATTCAAACCGCCGACCTTCTGATCAGCAAGCCCTAGGCTCAGTGGTTTAACCACAGCGCCACCTGGGTCCCTGAAATAAGAACAGCCACAAAATCTGCCTTTCTGCTGTGGGCAGGAATATTTCCTGCTGTCAGTAAGTAAACATATTGCTGGACTGAAATGTTCAAGGCTGGTTTTGTACCAGTTAGAAACACTTTCACCAACTCTCGGGGTTCACGTTTTTCATAAGCAAGCACTCTCAACTCAGTGAATAATGTTTTCTAGCTGGAAAAGGCACATAAATAGCACAAGCTCAGCCCAAGGTAGCTTAATATAAATGTACATTGCTGCTGCTCTATAGCAAATTACAATGGGCAAGATCAGTTTTGATTTATTTCCATTTGCATGGCTGTCAGGGACTACTTTGTGGTGGCTCATAGCAGTGTCTTTCAGCTTCTTTTAGTTTCCTTTACTGAAGCTCCTTAAGTTTCTAGCTGCCCGTTTTGTATTTGTAGCCATACATGGCTTCTCGGGATTTATGAGTATTGTACGCAAGTGGCAAATGATACTCTGTCGCTGCAGAATCTGGTGTCAGTTTGATGCACTCTGGAAAAGAGAGGCCTAGCTCATTGACAGCACAATCCTCAGGAGCAAATCTAATGTAATACAATTGGGCTTATTGTCAAGTTAACATATATAGCATTACACGTATGTTCGTGGCCACTTCAAAGTTACTTTAAAGCAGCTTGTAAACGTCTTTGGATTCATCTTGTTTGCTAAATTGAACTTCTGTAAATAATAAGAGTATTAACATGTGCCCTGTTTTTATCTTTACATCACCTCCTGCCACTCTTGACTTGCAAACAAAGAGAGGGGAGCTGTTCAGTTCTTCCCCTTCCTTTCAGAGAACCAGGAGAAACACATATCGGTTACACTTAGGTACCCTTGTGCCAAATTATTCAGAAAAGTGTAAAACGATCCAGTATTATAGTTCCTTACAAACTGCTTAACTTTCCTGATGTACCCCACTCACGTCTCAAATTTTCCTCAATGTCTTCAAGTCTTCATTTTACTTCTCTCTCTGCCCCCCCCCATTTGATTCTAGTACAGTGGTACTTTGGTTCTCGAACAGCTTAATTCACAAACAACTTGGAACCCAAACGCTGCAAAACTGGAAATAGGTGTTCAAACTTTTTTTCGGAAGCCGAATGTGCCCTGATTTGGCCTCCGCTGCTGGGGGAAGAAGGCATCGGCCGCGGGAGACCTTGCAGGTTGTACCATGACCCCAAACCCCCACGAGGAACACTTACCTAACCAACAGCAAAGTCCAGCGATGAACTCCAGGTAAGAAAACAAAGCACCAGCCCTTTACCGACCCTCACCCCATCCCAGCTGGTAGCAAGGTGGGTAGCATCTTGCCAGGTAAGCCTACCCACTCAGTAGGAGGGGGTGAGTGGAAAAATTTGGGATTCTGTCTCTTGCCTTTGTCTCTGCCTTGCTCCTTCATTTTGGGGACTTTTGGGGAACTCTGCCTTGTGCCTTCGTTTTGGGGGCTGTGGAACACAGTTCAGCTACTGATTGATTGTGTGACTGTGGAAATGGATAAAAGCCCCCTATCCAAAGAACGACTATCATCAGTGCAGGTAAGAATTTTTTTATCATCTACAATATTGTCTTATTTATTTTACAGTACAGTATATTGATTATTGCCTTCATTTTATGGATCGATGGTCTCATTAGAAAGTAAAATTCATGTTAAATTGCTGTTTTAGGGGTTGTTTTTAAAAGTCTGGAACGGATTAATCCATTTTGCATTACTTTCTATGGCAAAGTGCACCTTGGTTTTGGAACGGACTTCCGGAATGGATTAAGTTTGAGAACCAAGGTACCACTGTATGTAGTTAAATTATAGGTAAGTAAGGCTGAGGTCTTGTCTAGCAGTGCCCTCTGCTGGTTGGGATCACAATGTGTAATGGTAACATATATAATCAGGAGTGGTTACAGAATACAGTGGTACCTCAGGTTAAGAACTTAATTCGTTCTAGAGGTCCGTTCTTAACCTGAAACTGAGGTACCATTTTAGCACGATTTCTGTTCTCATCCTGAGGTAAAGTTCTTAACCCGAGGTACTACTTCCAGGTTAGCGGAGTCTGTAACCCGAAGTGTTTGTAACGCGAGATACCACTGTACATTCATTTGTAAAACCAAAAAGAAAATGCCACTATCATGACACTGATCTCCTCCCATTTTAATATTCCTTTCCAAACACTTAACCGAAGTAATGTATTTTTGTCTTTCATAATTTTAGTGCTCTGGGTAACTTGATTTTTTCTTCTTCTTCCAAAAGTGTACAAAACAATTTCCTCCAGTTTAATGTTGCTATTTTAGTATCTGCTTTCTGTAAGTTTTCTCTTTTTATATATTTTTCTTACTGTGATCGATTAACCTTACTATTGATGGCATGGAACCATATATCTTTCCTTTACTTTTCAGATCTGAGTCACCAACTCCCCCATGCCACTTTAATTGAAGTGACGAGGTACAGTTTAGTCTCAGTCTACCTTTCACATACTTGGGAAACTCACGTTTTGCATGCATTTATGCACTTGGTTTTCTGCTTCCAAGATTAATACTTTCCGAGGACATGCCTTTCCTCTCCAACCCACCCAAAGCCAAAGCTTGGAGCAAATGTTGCTTCAATTCTTCTTCGCATCTCCATAGGCACCTGTGCAGCAGATGACATGCTGGTCTTAATCAGTGAGAGCTGAGATTTCGACAGTGCAGATTGATGGTTTAAATTCTCTTAGGTCCCAACCCCCGCCAATACTTGTAACGTTTCCAGCTGCCCTAGACACATCCCACCCAAATGGATTGAGATACTTTTCTAGATCATGTCTTCAACACCTTTCTGTGAAGAGGCTCTCTGGGACATAATCTGTACCATCAGAGGAGCTGATATGTGCCCACCATCCATTTGGAGTTGCTGTTGCCCTACTTTGAAAAAGGTGGCTACAAGAGTGAGCAGAAATGGTACAAGAGCACCTGAGAGCTCCATTTAATTTCCCCAACATTAAGCCGAATTGATACTTTGGGGAAACTTAAGTCTTGTAAGATGTTCCAAGCCAAATCATTCGTGTTCTTATGCAACGTTCCAATTATGCAGGAAATCTGGGCATTCCGTGCCTACAACATATGAACAAAAATCTTGCAAAACATGATAATTACTTTCCCATTATCAGTCAAGACTGGGACGCGGATGGTGCTGTGGTGTAAACCACAGAGCCTAGAGCTTGCCGATCAGAAGGTCGGCGGTTTGAATCCCTGCGACGGGGTGAGCTCCCGTTGTTCAGTCCCAGCTCCTGCCAACCTAGAAGTTCAAAAGCACAAGCATGTCAAAGTGCAAGTATATAAATAGGTACCGCTCCGGCAGGAAGGTAAACGGGTGTTTCCATGCACTGCTCTGGTTTCGCCAGAAGCGGCTTAGTCATGCTGGCCACATGACCCGGAAAAACTGGCTGCGGACAAACGTTGGCTCCCTCGGCCTGTAAAGCGAGATGAGCGCCGCAACCCCAGAGTCGTTCACGACTGGACATAACTGTCAGGGGTCCTTTACCTTTACCTTTTTATTAGTCAAGTATTACTGAGATTAGATAACTAATAATTGATACCCGAAATTGCTTTCTCCCCTCAATCCCTTTTTCATTTTGTATTCTATTACACAGTGAGCAAGAACTATCTGCTGCTTTACTCTCTACACCACTTAGTAAATGTTAGTTTTTTGACTAATAAATATTTAAACGAGTAAGCAAAGAGCTGAAGTTCCACACTGGTTTTTTTTTACAACTAGTTATTTTTGTAAGCCAAGCTGGGAGCCCAAAGACTTAAGATATAAAAATGTCTCAAGGGTTGTAGCTTATTGCTGTGTGAGTGAAGTTATGTTTGCAAAACAGGACCTTGGTTTCCTCCCCAGACACCCCCCCCCAAATCTGCTCCTTCAGAGCTGATTTCTGTGCATGTGGGGGGCTGGAAGAGAGGAAATTCTGTTGCGTGAGCAGAGCTACAGCATTGGGTGTAGGCCAAATTCTTCACTCCACATTGTTTAGCTGGGAAAACTGCTAATCAATAACATTCAGTAAATTATTTCTGGAACACAGCTTTACTAGAGCTGGTTAATTCCAGTAGTAGGCATAGCATGAACATTCCATACAGGCATTACTGGCCATCATGACTGGCGGTGGAGGCTTAATGTTTCTTCACGTAAGTCTTCGTGGTCATCATGTTTCACTTATTTAGTGTCAGTCTCCTAGACGTCTGAGGCATCCAGTTCTGTTGGCTCTGCATTTCCTTCTTGATCTCATCACAAAGTTGCCTTGGATTTCAACCCCCTGTTTAACACTCATTTCAGCTGCAGCATTGGCCTTGCTTTCCAAGGTCTGCCCTAGTAGGAACAGCGAGTTCTGAGTGCTCTGAAATGATGCACAGCAAACCAGCACACATGAACGGGCGAAGGCACAAAGCAAGTCTGAGTTAGAAAAGTACTTTAATGGCAACCTAACATATTGTTCAAAGCAATCACATCCGCTTAAGTAGTCACTTGCCCTGACAGCAATGACAAGGTGACGAACACGGTGTTCATCTGTCTTTAGGGGTATTGGTTTTCTTGCGTCTAGTGTGGTACCTTGAAGAAGAAAAGAGAAGAAACACATTAAAATGTATTTTGTCATATGTTCAGTCATTTAAACACTCAGTTTTAAGAGACCAGTGATTGTCATGTTGACATTGTGTTTTTACGTTACAATTATTATGCCTTGTATATTTGTCTGCCCAATACAAAAAAAAATCAAGTCTTCTGTAGTGCAAGAACACCCTGCAGTGTTTTGGTAGATGGGCAAATCCAACTTCCAGCAGCACACAACGGATGAAAGTTCCCTAGGAGTCCTATGTCCAATCCTATGCTTAGCTCAGCATCAGGTTCTGTCTCTCTTGCTAGCTGTGCTAGAAAAGAGCTTGATCAAGACTTCTGCTTCTATGCTAAACTACATCTACAGTGGCTGAACTGCAGAACCACATGGCCAGAGACTGCTACACACAATTCTAGGGGCTGTGTGTAGCATAGGAAAATAGGAAATCTGTTTTCTACCTAATCAGACCCTTGGTCCATCCAGCTAAGTAACATCCACAATGTTTTGGATGAGTCTATTTGGTACCCTCAAATTAAAGACAACCATTCAAGGCCCCATTACCCTGAGACCCTGACTTTTCCACAACTATTTGGGCCTTTGTCAAAATAAGGTTCCAACAGATGTTGTCAGTATACTTAGAGGGGAGATACTTTGGAATACCCCATATGGAACGGAAACACGTTTATGGATGTAATCAGGTCAAGGATATCATGCACTATCTATTGATTTGCTCCTTATATACAATGTCCAGAGGAAATGTTTTATCGCCTATTCTTAACAGGTTCCCAGGCTGATCCCCCCCCCCCCCCAGGAAATGACAGTTGAACTCTTAGCTGATAAATATCTACAGATTACTTATCTGGTAGCCAAATTTGCTCTGGCAGCTAAGAAGCTCTGCTCCAGCTATGTTAATGCTGTTAGGATTCTTGGTCTGTGTTTGCAGTCATGGGATTGTTGTCTATCACATGACGGTGTATGTTTTCATTCCACAGTGTGGGAAGTGACAGAGATAGGATGTTTATGTTACTGTTTTCCATGAAGTGGGACTATTGTCCTTTGTTTCTTTCTCTTTGCTGTCTGATGAGAAAGAGGAAGGAGCTAAGTCAGAATGCTCCAAGTGTATTATATGTAAATAAAGTAGATTAGCCAAAATGCTGCACTACTGAGTTCTCTTACGCGAACCGCAAATACTCTGCAGGATCCCTAAGTGTGCTGATGCATCTTGGTTTCAGTCGCTGTGATGTTCGGGCTGGAGAAAGCTTTTGAAGCTCCTGAACAACCAACCAGGAGGGAGAGAACATGTCAGTCAGGCATATGTCTCTGCCAGGGTCCTACACGCGATCCTAACAAATGCTTGTAATCTCATATTTTATGTTGTAAACTTTTTATATTTTATAGACATGTTATCTTAGAGGAAAGCCTTGTTTTCACCCTCTACTCTTCATTGTGATACTTCATAATGGATACGAACTTTACTATATCTTTGAATACGTATAATTAAATTTTTAAAAATACAAAATAAAGGAATTCCTGCATTTAAAAGTTTGTTTTCTTGTTGGTAGGGCTATAGATGACTGCCAAACATAAAACTGGATCAGTATTCATGCCTGCATGAATTACATTGTTTGTTTATACAAAAAATAAAATAAAAATCTTACTGTTAGGACCAGATGAGTTAAATTATTATCGATAATTCTCAACATAACAAACCATTCCAGAAGTTCAAGCACCAGGTTTCCTAGCCCACTTAGGTATTGGATACACACAAGTCTTCTCATATGTATTTGGATATATATTTTTCTCTAAGGTACTTTATTATCAGTATAGCCATTTAGTCAGGAGCTAAAATCAGAGCAGATGAAAATCCTCGTATCCTACCCAAAATAGCTTTGCCCCAACTGTTCTGGAGGGTTGAGGGAACCTCTGAAAACATAGAAGAATGAACTGGAGGCTGCTGGGGGAGGAGGGAATCAACAAACATTGCCTCCCTCCCCTCTGCTAGCAGGAAAACCCTTCTGTGGATGAAGGGGCCTTTCCATCTGTAGAAGGCGAAGTCTGGAACCAACCCAATCCGGGTTCTGCAGTACTTGTCACCCTCCCACACAATTAACAACCTGGGAAATACTTACTGTCCCACAGGGTACCAGCGGTGCTTTGTTGTGTAAAACATTTTACTAAGTTCCTCAATCATAGGACCTTGCTGGTTCTTGAAGTCCTTCACATCCAATCTAGATTTCAGCATTTGATCGTGTGTTTCTTCTTTATAATCCAGTGGATCTAGTTGTGGAATGGGCTGTCAAAAGAAAACTGCCTCAATTAAGAGGAAAAAAACACACACACCCCAAAGAAAAGCCATAAACCCATATATTTATTGCCGGTACAGTTATGAAATGTGCAGGTGTTGCTAGTTTTAGGCAGAACGTAATTTGCCATTTTGCTGTATACATCGTTTTAAACCCCACCCCACCCCCACACAAAGATTACAGCATGCTGGATCCTGGCCATTATGCTGTAGAACAAAAGCTAATACTCTTCACTCCAAACAAATGTATCAGTCCTATTTTTCTCTAGCTCTTTTGCCTGCCACTGTTCTGAACCTTATATGGGAATAACCTCCCCCTCTTTTGATCCAAGCAACTTCTGCTGGAACTAAACTACTTGGAAGAGCTCATTCTCACTACTACTTCTGCATGTCTGGCTTGCAATTATCCAAGAAATATAGACCGCAGCCTCTTTTCTGTCGGCTCTGGGGGAACAGCTCCTGAAATAAAGCTCCGCTTAACAGAACAGAATTTAAAGATGAACATAATCTAGATATCTGGCTTGCTTTGGGAAATAACAAGCAAGGTGAAGTGATGCATGCAGTCTTGAAAACGGCTGAAGACTAGGGTGTTCCGCTGAAATTGTATATATTGCCACAGGTCTGAACTTCTTGGTGATCGAGCTGAAAATTTAAGCTTTGTTAAGTGTGCCAAGCTTAAGTTTTGAGCACAAGCCTATTTCTAAATCACATTCATGGTAAAGGATAACCACCAAGAAAAAAACTGGAAGGGTACCCAAAGATGAGCTATGTTGTCCTCCTGATAAAATCAGGAAGATAATTTTTTGCAGATTCACCTACTCTTGTGTGCTCATATGGAATGTCCACTGAAGGGTGATAGCAAACAATAGTTTTCCCATCCGATGTCACAGCAAGTTCCACTTTGCTAAAAAAAAGGAAAGAGAAAATAATACCCTTTTCAAGGGATGGCACTGGACAAGTCTTTTTCCTTCTTGTTTTAACTAAAATGTTTGCATAATTAAATGAAATAATGATTTAAAAAATTCAGAATAGAGGCTAGACCTCAAGAAAAGATTTCTATACAATACAGTGGTACCTCAACTTACGAAGACGATCCGTTCCACATCGCTCTTCGGAAGTCGAATCCTTTGTAAGTCGAAGCGTCCATTTTGCGCATGCCGCTTCTGCGCATGCGCAGAACACGCGCACAGCGAAAATACTTCCGGGTTAGTGGACTTCGGAAGTCGAAACCTTTGCAAGTCGAGGCATTTGTAAGTCGAGGTACCACTGTATTTAAATTGATCTAAATTTATTTATATGATCTAATAGACCAAAAATGCTGTTTAGCTGTCCAATAAGGCAGAGCACTTGTTTTCCTGTAGTGTAGTCCTTTGAAGTATGTAACCCTTGGCAAGCACTTTGGCATCAGCCTTTCCACAGTGAGTAAGCACTGTTTGGGTTTCCTCCCCAGTTCTTTGCAACCAGAATATGCACTGATTGTACGTGTTGTCCAAACAATCCTAATGAAATTTCTGATCAATATCAGTTTTCCTCTCACAGCAGCATTTTTATGGAGCTACTGACCACATTCATAAACATCCAAATTAGTGAGTTTATTAGACAAAGAGCATACAGACCTTCATTTCTATTTTTTTAAAAAAATCTGTGGGCAAGGTAGAACAATACTAAATACTCCAACTAGGGCTGTTGAAGCCAAGTTCCTTGACAGCAAGCCCAACTAAGCTGATATCCTAATGAGATGTTCAGCCTCATGCAAGAGAAAAGTGATTGCTATGAAAGCAGTGCCTAGGAAGATGCCTTATACCAACCAATCAGTCTATCTGCCAATCTACCTCAGTCTCCTAGAATCTGGCCGGCAGCAACTCTCCAGAGTCTATAATACATTTTCAACAAGTCTTCATAGCTCTACAAAAGCCCAACTCCACTAAAATAATATGGTGTTTTTATTTTAATGAGAAATGAAAACAGAGATTCTAAAATTCATAAATTATTCCTGCAGTAAGAGTGGACTGGCAATTTTGCTACTTCTAATATAGCAACTGACATCCTGGTGTCTTTTCACACACTTGTGAAATGAACTTCTGAGTTAAATCTGAATGGCTTAATACATACCAGTTATAGTCATCGGGAAGAGCTGAATATGTAGATTTGGGACAAGCACAAGATACAGATGCACCTGAAAATATAAGAGCCAAGTAAAACACTGGAGACAGAGAACAGCACAATGTGGGTTTCCTTTGAACATTGCTGAGCATTATGTGGTCATTGTAACAACTCACAGTACTAAACTAGGGATTGGAGCGTAAATCAATGTGAAGACGTTAAGTTATCTCACTTTTCAAAGCCCCTCCCCAAGCGATGTCCCTCACTGGCATTGCACAATATTTACCACATAACCCTATAGATAGATAGATAGATAGATAGATAGATAGATAGATAGAGGCATATGGTATAACGGAAGAGCTACACAGCTCTGTACCACCCTTCTTGATTGATAGCCAAGTATTCTTCCCTCTCCCTGCCTCTCCTGCAAACTGTTCAATGCAAGGGAGACCCTTCCCCAGCTTCAGGTGCCACGTGGCAGAGCTGCCACTCAATACTGTACGTTGAGGATAAGAAAAGAAAGTCCAGTGGTGCTTTGCCACTTCCTCTGCCTCTCTTCTCCAACTGGTGTCACTTTAGAAGCAGCCTCCACTAAAAAAAAGGGGGGGGAGTGAGAGGAGAAAAGATGGAACCCACCCAAATTAGGTAAGGCTGGGCAAACACACACATACCCTTTGGGAAGCTGGGTGTGTACGCCATTCTGCAGCACCACACGTTCCAAACTCTATGACCGTATTCCCTAACCTGGTGCCCTCCTGATGCTGCTGAACTACAACTCCCATCAGCACCAGCAGTGTACTGATGGGAGTTGCTGTCCATCACCAGCTGGAGGGCACCAGGTTGGTGAAGGCCAAATATTCTGGGAGAGAGGGGCAGGAATAAAGGGGAGGGCTTTACTTTTTCATCCCCCAGCATGTATAGCTACTATGCCATTGCAGGGTTTCCCGGTTATTGCTCCTTCCCTCCAACAGAGCGATTGGGCATATAGTCTTACTTCATTTCTCCAGGCTCCCTGGACACAGACTCGGGCAACAAGGCTTGAATGGGAAAAGAGAGAAGCTTCTCTTCTTCACTTCTACCAGAGTGCTGCTGAACTGCCTTTGCTGCAGCAGAGCTGGCTCAGTCATGCTCCTCTTGAGTAGAGACACAAACTCTTTTCCCACCTAGAGCCACAAGCTGCTTAGCTCTATGTTGAGGGCGGCGGCGGCAGCAGCAGCAGCAGCCACCTTCTGTGTGTGCAAAGCAAGATCCCACTCCATTAAGAGTTTAAAAGAGTATCCATGCACACTTACTAGGAGACAGAACTTGCTTGGTGAAAGCTGCCCAACGCATCCATGCAGTCTTCGACAACACAGCCCTTTGTGATGCCACGGCCATGCTAGCAGACAAAATTGTTGTCACGTCACGGTGATGTTTAAAGAAAATCTGCACCGTTCAGTCCATCACTGTTTGGGAATCAGTGGTTTGTCAGGAGATTAGTCAAAACATATTATAGATCCACAATTTGCAAGTCACCTTGTACACATTTCAATAGCTCTTCCAGGCTTTCACTGTTTAATTTTTCACTATGCAAAGTCTCCATCTTTGCCTTGCTATTTCCCTATGACAGGTGTGGGGAACCTCAAGCCTAGGAGAGCAATGTGGCTTGGCAGGCCTCTCTTCCTGGCCCTCGGGACTCTTCCCCAGCGATGACCATTGCTGGCTCTGCCTTGCCCCCCCCCCGTGCTTTCGGGTAGCTAAAATGCATCCTTGACTGCTTGTGTGTATGGAGAGGTGTGTTCAGACCCCTCTCTGAAATTCTGGAATGCCACTGCCACTCTACAGAGCTAAATGGATCAATGAGTCTAAGGCACTTTGTGTCTGTGGTGTATGCAGAAAACGCTGATGTATGGCTGAAATGACCATCGATTGTTAGAAAGGTAAGAGTCACCTTCATTTCTCTGTTCCACCTATTTTGTGTCCCAGACTCCACCTACCACTTTCATGAGACAACCAATGAGTTGCCTGAAAAAAAGCTTCCCATCCCTTCCCTAAAATTTCATTTTACCAATTGTACAGACTCTGGAGGCAGTGATGTAGTAGTCAACCAAGTGCAACTCACGAGTAGACCCACTGGAATTAATGAACATACATCATGAATACTACCCAGGAAGTTTACCTCAGCTTTGAACCCCGCAAGACAATTTGGGTTCTCCATGGCTCAGTCACAGGATTACCAAACAAGGTTATCATGAACTGCCTGAGCCATGTGAAACAGTTGTTTCCTCATATAATTTATTTTTAAACACTTTTTATCCTGCTTTTCTGCAAGTCTGTACTCTTCAGAAGTTAATATCACTGATTTCAATTAAGCTTATTCCTAGGTAAGTGGGTAAGTGGGTACAGGATTGCAGCCTTAAAACAATTAAAAATACAACATAAAAACAGAAAACAGCAGTACAATCAAAGGCTTCTTCATACCTCCTTCCACAAATAAACCCGATCTAGCTTGGAACCAAAAGGAAACCAGAACATTCTGGTGTGCACGCACGCGTACACACACACACACACAGAAAACTAGCTTGCAGGACTGTTTAGAGCTGGCCTGCCACCACACTCTTGAACAACTTGGCCCCAATTAGCACCTGGTTGACAGAATGCTATTCATTCAGGTTCAGCAAGATATTTTTCAGAAGTGATTTTCTCTTTCCCAGCAGCAAGACATTATCAGCTATGATGGACAGGTCTGGCTCAGGTGGCAGATTCCACTCCCATGTGCTGCTTGCAGGGCTGTCTGTGGCTGCTGCCACCCCCACCACTGTGAGCCCCCACTACCAGGAGCCTCCCACCAGATATAGAGCAGCAGCATCACTTTTGCAGCTACAGCCAAATACTGTTTAAACATCATTTGCTACTGTAAGGAAGGAGTTAGCACTGCTGCAACAGGTTTCTATGTAGTGTGGGCCCAAGCCTCCCTCTGAAGAAGGGGTCCTTTATTCAGAGAGAGGCAGGAAGTGGCCCTGGAGAGGGCCTCTACTACCACGGGGTCCCAAGAGCAAGCAATGCTGTTTCGTGCTTATATTAACCTTCAACAGAGACTTTAAACAAAGAGCCACTAAACTTTTGTTGCAGCAAATAACCTTCATGAATTCATGTGCAAGGCTGTCAAAACCACATATAGGGAATGCGGGCAACTTTCTTTACCCTGAATTCCACTGGTTACACTCCTAGTGGCAGGCAAGAACAGTAGGTATCCTATGCCTGCCTTAATCGATTGGCCTCAGGCTCGCTTCTGTACACGCGTGTGTGCACTTTCAGATGCAGATCCAAGGTCTCTCCAGAGCGGCCACTAACCATCCAAGCCAGCCAATAAGTATTTGCCGCACTGCAGAAACGAACCCGGATGATTAGGCGGGTTGTCAGAACGCTAACTTCTCGGATCTATTTTAAGGCATGGAGCGGCGGCATCATTGACAACAGCTCAGCCACGGGCGCTTTGCTCTCGCTGTGAAATCGCTGCCAGGAGGAGGCAGAAGTGAACACCCACGCGCGCCTATTCACCCGACCGGGGCATTCTGCACGTGGGGAAGCGCTTTTGCTTCCCTTCGCCTCCTCACCGCGCGCGTTGTGCGGCGCCCCCACGGCAGGAAAGGATTAGGAAAGGGGCTTCTAGCTTTCGGCGCGAAGGCGCTGATTTCCCCGGCAGGAGCAAGGAGAGGATTTCCAAGCGCCAAAGCGACAGGTCAGCCTCTCCTTGCTCCCCGGCTCCATTTGCTCCACTTTCCAGGGCGAGGCGGCCAGGAGGCGAAATCGGAAAAGGTGAAGGTAGGAAGGAAGCCGCTTACCCGGACAAGCCAACCCAGCAGCGACGGGGCCACCCGGTCTTGCAGGAACCGTCCGCTTCTTCCTTTACGGCAAAAAGGAACTCGCGAGGCAACGTCCGGGAGCTGCTCTCCTAAGCCCCAAAGCACATTGGGAAATGTAGTCCTGGCAAGGGCCCTCCGAAGGCTGCCCAATTAAAAAGCAGCTGAGGTTTTGAAAACTGCATGCATGTTTTTAATTTTAGACAGTGGCCCTGTGGGTTGCAGCAAAAACAACAGAACACGTTAGTCTTTAAGATGCCACAAGACTCTTGCTGGTTTTGCTGTGTTGTTGTTTTTTAGGAGCATAGAAACTTTCCACCCACACTGATACATAGAACTAGAAAGAGGTGGTGTTTTCGGCGTTTCTCTTCCAGCCAACTGCTTCACCCTAACTTTAGCAGGCGAGATTTTCCCTGCTCTGGGGAAGGAGCACAGTTCACCATAAAAGCATCTGCTTGTTGGTGGTGATGGTGGGGGAATCTTGGGTTTCCTCAGGTAGAGCTTGGAAATATTCCTGTCTGAAAGCCTGGGCTGGGCAGCTGCTACCAGTCAGTGTTGGCGATACTGAGCTTGGTCTAACTTATTATAAGGCAACTACCCTATTTGGGAGAAGATTTGCTTTGCATGCAAAATGTGCCTAATTTAACCTGGCATTTCCAGGTAGAAGTACGTCTGTCTGAACCCCTGGAGAGCTGCTGCCACCCAGTGTCTGCAATAGATGGCCAATAGTTTGACTCAGTTTAAGGCAGCTTCCTGTGTTCCTAGTGTGGGGCTGAAACATTGATAAATGCTTTGTCTAACAAATTTCTGCATGCCAGGCAGCTGTTAAATAAAGGCTGAGGAGCACTGCAGGTGGCAACTTATACAACTTTAGCCACCATTTTTGTGAATTCAACTCAGTCACTTATGAAGAGTGTTGTGGATTACACAGGCATGATAGCAGAAATGTGCATATGTGATTAGATAGAATCAAAGGCAGAGCTCTTTCCCTTTAATCAATATGAAGCAGAATTAATTCAGCAAAACTGACTTTTTGCTGCTATGGTATACAAACTGTTCATGCAAACATGACAGCCCTAAAAAATAGCCTAAAATCTTCTCAGATTCATTTTTGGCGTAGCTCTTGGCTATGAATAGAGTTTCAAATGCTATGCACTTGAGTTGGAATGTCTCTGGTATCTTTAAAAAGTATTTGCAGGAAGCAAAGTTGAAGCAAGGATAATTTGGAAAGGGGATTGGCATATAATTTCACTGCTTGTGACTGAAGGGCAAGGAGTTGAGTTACAGGGCTAACTGCAGTTGAAGATCTAAAAGAAATCTGCTTCTAGGAATGAATTTCTCTTCCTCCCTCCCTCTCTGTGACAGCTTCTCACTTACAAGTAGTTAGATTATGATTACGTAAACTTGGAAAAACTTAAAAACAATGGGGAAAGCAATTAGAAACCTTTAGTTCAGAATTCATGGCAAAGCCTTCATAAGCTACAGAGTTTAGGCCAAAATAGTACTAGCAGGGTAGCGAAAGGCAAAATGAGAGGTAACATTATGCTTGTGTGGATTCCAAACAGTAGCATATACAAAGAGAAGTTTCATTTTGACACATGTACAAAAGAGGACAGGATTGCAGTGCCTTTACTAGAACTGTACTGTTATTGTGTAGAAGGGGGGGGGGGGTTTCTAAAGGTGTTGCATGTCAAGCAAAGTTGATAAAAGGCTGTACTTGCTGATATTTTCTCCTTCACACAACTACTAAAGGAGTAGAAGTCTAGTCAACTTTTGTACTTAATTATCGGTCCTGATCTACTGTGGAACATAGAAAACTGCCTGTCAAGCCATTGGTCCATCTAGCTCAGGGGTAGGCAACCTAAGGCCTGTGGGCCCGATCGCCTTCTCAATCTGGCCCATGGACGGTCCAGGAATCAGTGTGTTTTTACATGAGTAGAATGTGTGCTTTTATTTAAAATGCATCCCTGGGTTATTTGTGGGGCATAGGAATTAATTCATCCCCCCCCCCCAAAAAAAATATAGTCCGGCCCACCACATGGACTGAGGCACAGTGAATAAGGTTGCTGACCCCTGATCTAGCTACTGGTAATCTAGCTCAGTATTGTCTGCACTGATATTCAGTGGCTCTCCATGGTTTCAGCCCTATCTAGGGATTGAACCTGATATCTTGTGTATGCAAAACAGATGCTCTACCATTGAGCTAAAACACTTCCCTAGAGGTACTGAAAAAAGTAGCAAAATTGTGTTATCACTAATTTACTACTATTGTTTTGAATGTCACCTGGCTTAGGTTTTATATAGACTTGATTCAGATATCAAGTTAATGCATAAGGTGAATTGGGCTGTTTTTGGAATACTGTAAGAAATCCAGAATACAAATTTGCACAGGCTGAATTCAGACCATTGTTTAACTTGACAGGAATGAGTTGCAACAAACCTTCAGTTCACATACAGTACTACTTCTCTCTCCTCTTCCTCTGGCACACCACCAAGGAAGAGATAGAAAAGAGAGCAGGATGCTTGCACCTTTCAAAGTTATGCAGAAGCGGGAATTTCAAGAGTTGTGACTTCTTGTCATGCAAGCTAAAGCTACTAAAACCACCTCTTCTGCACAAAAGTGCAGGAATCCTGTCCTCTTTTTCATCTGGGCACCCTAGCTGCATGGAGTTATTTATTTCCTTTAATTTGTATTTGGATATAGCTGAATGAAGGACTTGTAGCGGTCTCTCACACTAACTACAGTATATGCATGTTCTTTCAGCTGCTAATATGTGCCCTGCATCACCCAGTACCCACTCTTTTGTATTGTTGGTTTTGTTTAGATGAGTATGTAAGTTTATGGGTGAAGATGCTAAATTGCTAAGTTGGCCTTCTGGTCTTCTCTCAATCACAGTATTTTCCATATGGTTTTGCCAAGGCTAGATCTTGTGTTAGACAGTGCATCAACGATGCAGACTTTCAATATTTGCTTTCAGTAGCCACTAAGTCCAGCTTACCTTTGTCATTTGGCTTTTACCCTACCTCTGTAAACAAACCAAATGTTTCAAAATTCTACTCTTGCATGTTTCAATGTGACACTTTCAGCTCTTTTGGATAGGAGATGGCAATATCCTACTCTATCCCTGTGGTTCAGAGGGAATTGAAACAGTATGACATGCCTTATTATTTTGTAACTAATACTGAGATCTCCAGAAAGAGCTGATTAATCAAATACTGTACTGTATATAGTTAATCCTTTGAACATTGCACTTTCCCCCTCTCCCCGATACAAATAAGATTGCTACAGAAACTGTAGCTATTTTTTGTTGTTGAGATCTATGAGTAAAAATCTTACCTAAACAAATGTAACCATGTTTTCCTACCTGTTAGCAGAGAGATTCAAAAAATTTGTATCTTCCATTTTTGTGTGTTAACTGATGCACAAGTTTTATTGTGAGGCCTGTTTATACATTGATTGAAGATTGTTATGATTTCTGTATAATTCTGTTGCTTTACATAGGTGGTAGTCAGCTGATGTTGTGAGGATATATAAAATACTGTAACCCTCTTACATATTTTGAAAATGTATGCCACAGGATTCTCCTTATGACCTAATTAAAAAGCCATGACAGTAGAAAATCTGAAAACAAAAAAGCCCACAGTCTGCCAATAAAAGTCAAATAGCCTGAACCCATTAATAGTTTTTTCAAGATGTGTAATAAGTCCCTCTGAGTTCAATTTGTTCTCAATTTAGCATGTGTAGGACTGTAGCTTGTAGTGTGTTCTGGGTGGAAGGTGGAAGCATGTAATTGCATATAACAGTCATAAGTCATCAGGTCATGGGGGAAGATCTTGTGTTACTCATTTTGGAGGATGCAGCAGTCTGCATCAAATGAATAATGGCCCGATCAGAACATAGACATGCAGATGAGATCATAAGTCTATGGACCTTACTAATCATTGTCCTTGCCTACTTACATTTTAGTTGCCTTTACTTGGTGATCTGCCTGAGAGCTTTACGTGGTGATCTGAGTTCTGGAATCTGGCTATTTCTTTCTCTTTATAAAACATTCCTAGCTGCTGCTAGAAGCAGCTAGAGCGTGTGACGTTTGCTCCATATTGCCAAATTTAGCATCCTGCAAACCTTAGTTTTCACTTTAAGAAGGCAAAGTTCTAGTTCTTAAGGCCAGGAAGAGATTTGAAAGTCTGAGGCCATCTGCGATATAGTCATCGTCTTGCTCAGCTCAACGCATTTTCCATGAGTAACAGAAGCAGGATAAAAAAAACATAAAATAAGTAAAGACAGGCAAAAATTTCTATCACGGAACTCAGGTTCTTGGCGCGGCAATGTTTAAATCAACATTCTTCTATGGCTAATAACGCTTCGTGTGTCTCTGACGAAGGGCGCTCTGCAGTCCACGGAAGCTCCTGACACGAGGCACCTGTGTAAATTCGGAAAGTGCGGCCAGGACAAACCTGTCCGCGCCTCCTCGCGCCGGGACTACACTTCCCAGCATGCCTCGGGAGGCGCTGCCGGCGACGTCACGGGAAGTGAAGCGCAGAGCTCCTTCCGGTAGTGCGTAAGCCCCGAGCGGAGCCGAGACCCAGCGGAGCCTGAATCCCAATAAGACAAGATGGCCGGGCTGCCCCGCAGGATCATCAAGGTACCCGCTTCCCTTCCTCCTCCGGCCTGTCCCCACCCCCTTGCCCCGCTCTGCCCTCAAGCTGCGCGCAGGCCTCGCCGGGCCTCACGCCTAGGCCAGTGGCCTCCGGAGCCCCGAGGAAAGCGCTGAGGGCAGCGCGGCGCTTCCGGTGAGCGGGGCAGGCAGGCAGGCGGCGACTTCGCCCTCCTTCCTTTCCCCGCCGCTGCAGGGCGCGGGGGGCGAGGCCGGCCTGGTGGCGACAACAGCAGCAGCCATCGCCATTCGCGGGAGGGAGCAGCCGGTGCGAGCATCTGCGCCTTGCGAGCATCTGCCTGCCGGGAATGAATGGGAGCCGCTAGCAGGGCGGATGGAAGGCGCCCCCCCCCCCGCGCCACCTTCCGGGCCTGGGTTCTGAGCCGCGCGAGTCACGGCGCTGGTCCCCGCCCTCTCCGCCGCAGCCGGCGCCCCTGCCTTTGCTGAGCCGCGGCAGGGCGAAGGGAGGCGGCCGGGGCGGTCTCGCTCGCTCGCACGAACTAGGCGGTTGTCGGGCGAGACCTGGCGGTGGCCCAGGCAAGCTGGTAGGAAGCGGCGCACGACACTCGCATGGCAGCCGACGGGAAGGCGCAGCTTTGCCTAAGCCTCGCGTCAGCTCTCAGGCAACAGCAGATTCCACTGCTGGCTCACCTTCTCACGAGGTTTGGCCAGGACGGTGGTGGTTCCCAAGAGCGCCGGCCGAAGTGAATGGGCTTAGTCAAGTCTCTCTCCCCTCCCCAAATGCGAGCTAGGTTTTGTTGGAGTGCCAATTTTTTTAAAAATCTATTTTTTAAAGGGAGAGGGCTGCATCCGTTGAATCAGAGTAAGCCCATTGGCGCCAACGTGGTATATAGTAGCTAGAATGTTGGACCTGGGAGACGGGGGTTCTAGTCCCCAACTCACTGGTGGCCATACGCTAGTCGCTGTCTCTCTGCCTAGCTTACCTCTCAAGGTAGTTGTCAGGATGAAATTGTGAGAGGGCTGAACTGTGCACATTACCTGGATTTGAGCACTCGGAAGAAAGGTGGGGTATAAATGTAATAAATAAAATGAACGGACCTAGGTTAGTTTGGTCCATTCATTTCTACAGGTATGAAAAACACTGGATTTGGCCCAGAATGTTTTGATTTCATGCTGCCAGATAAAACACATATGCACATATTCCTCTTGAGTTTTTGGGTGCTATCATGTTTGGCATATTATGGAGCACAAAAAATGGTCATGAAATTGTATTGATTTTTCATTTCACATGTACTTTAAAAGTTAAAAACAGGAAGAATCTGATTTAATATAAAGAGCTTCCAGAACTCACGCCCTTCGTGTGTTGCTACTATCAATGCTACACTTTCAGCAGTGCGCCCTTGATATGTAATTCTGAGTTTTCAGATTATGGTTTACATGATCTTAACAGTGCTCTGAAAAGGTCAGTTTTCTACAAGGCTGTGCTTTCAATCAGTTGCTTTGGATTCCAATAAGTGTTGCTGTGGAAAAGATTTGTATGATTGAGACATTGTGCTCGGTTCTTAGTTGTGCAAATAATTGCTGGTAAATTTATATTGTTGAAAGCTCCAGCCAACTTGCAACCCTAAATTGTACTTAAGCAGGGGGTTGGATCCCACTGAGGTCTGTGGAACATGGATTAAACATGTTTAGGATTAAGTAGCTGAATGAGCAACAGTGAGAGAGGGCTTTTGTCGACATGTTCTGCTTGTGAGCTTTGCAGAGGCATCTGGTTGGCCACTGTCAGAAACAGGATGCTGAACTAGATGGACTGTATGTCTGATCCAGCAGGCCTCTTAAGGTATTAATGGGAAACTTGGCATCGATTTACCTCAGTTTTATTGAAGGAAAAACATGTAATGCTCTACAGTCAGTATGCTGAGAGAAATGTTCACTATAGTATGAGTAAATTCATTGTGTATTTACCTTATTTTTATTCCACATACCCATAAGTCACACTGAGTTCAGTGGGATACACTCTCACGTGTGAAAAGGGATGCAGCTCAGATTCAGTTCTACTCCTTGTTACATGGAGAAACAAAGAGCTACACAAGTTACTGAAACTGCGCAACTAACCATGAAAGACCTTAGCTTTTCCACTTGATAGGAGATCTCACCAGGCATTGATTTCAAGCCTATCAAAAATTGAAACAGAAAGCTGATATTTCCTAGAAAGTGATTTCTAACCTAAAACCAAACTTATATCAAACCTGAACTCTTAATTTCTAAATGGATTGTATACTTGTGTTGCTCATGTATGTAATCACAAAATAAATGCAAAACTTAAGTGAGTCTTGTTACAAAAACAAGGCTGGAAAATTTACAGGAATCTGAAATGTTAGTAAGAGACAAATAGTTTCCCAGCTATCCCCAAACAATTTTGAAAGTGGCAAATAGGCAGAGCAGTTCAATCCCCACGCTCAGGATCTTGCATCACTCTTAGCACTCAAACTCCCCCTTCTATCAGCTGAATGTAAAGAGAGCTCCCCATGGGAAGCCCCCAAAAGGGGATCTATGGAGCCCTTGATTAACCATCTCAAGTAGTCAATTGTAGTTGCAATTCAAAATACCCATCCAACATGGAGCAATGATGCAATATATACACTAATTTTTCTAGTCAAAATAGTTTTTTAAAATGCACTCTCTCAAAAGGACTTGAGGCACAATCCCAACTCTCACAGGCTTTGCTGAGCAGCAGGGCCACACAGCACTGCTGTTCATTGTAGCCACCACGGAAGATTGAGTGGGGGGGGGGGCAGAACCAACAGGCCTGATGTTGTCAGTGAGACCCACTCAGGATCCAATGGATCCTGGACGAACTCTGCCCCTTCACCCAAACACCTCATTTTAGTAGCAAGTGCCTTTCATTCTGTGTATTGCAGAGAATGTAGGAGAGAGGAATTGGGTATTTTATCATCATCATCAAAATCATTACAAAAGGCAGAAACTACATTGTAAACTAAACAAACTTAGGTTTGTTTCTTTTCTCTCTCTCTTTCCCTCCTTTTGCTCTGAGGCACAGACGCATGAGGGCAGCAACAAGCAATGGCTGGCTAGTAAGCCAAGCCAAAGTTTGTGGACCCTGCTTAATTGGGGTATGTGTGAAGTTGAGATCTTGTAAGGTGCACTATCAGTTTGAAATGTAGGACACAGTAGAAAAATATAGAATTGTACACAGGTTTCAAAATTTGCAGGGTGCCAGGCGCATATTGCGCTGAAAGGTTCTCCATTTGCGAGCACCTCAAAAAGTCTGAGCGCAATTTTTAATGCCTGGCTGATACTCAAGGATTACTGAAATATATGTGCTTTGAAGCTTCAAAGTACGTATATGTTAAGAATAGACAATATGGTAAGGAATTTAACAATAAAGAGTAGAATGTTTTAAAAACCGAAGTATGGTACCAATATTTTTATTGTAAACACCTAATTAAACATGACAAAGTGGCTTAGTCATGCTGGCCACATGACCCGAAAAAACTGTCTGTGGAAGCGTACAACCGCCGGCTCCCTTGAGATGAGCGCCGCAACCCCAGAGTCGTTCGCGACTGGACTTAACTGTCAGGGGTCCCTTTACCTTTAATTAAACATGTATTAACAATTTATGCTAAAAACGTGATATTAACAATGTGTCACTTATGTGAATTGTGCATTAGTTCATGCTTATGAAGATAATAAATAAAAAGTGTTGCCAACACCTTTCCCCATGGCAACTAGACATTCTGTTTTGGCCCACAACTCAGGTCCCAGAAGCCATTTGGCTCCTAGCTTTTCTATCCCAGTTTCTAACACCAGGCCACACCAGGCAGAAGCTTTTGTTATCCTTGTCAGTACTAAACTGTAGCATATTAATCTATTTGAGAATAGTTTTTCTTTTCGCCTTCTGTATACTAGTTTGTATATAGTTCAAAACCACTAAACTAGCATTTCAGTGACAAGTCTTATGTAGCTAGTCAGTTTAGTGGCGGGTGCCTTCATAGTGACAACACACAGATGTTTCTAGTAAAGTTCTGCTGCTCTCTTTGTTTGATCCCAGATCTTCTGGGATTGAATGGCCTTGTGACCGTGGCTGCATCACTCCACTGTGTACTAAGCAGGTTTGGGCTTCTTTGCATGAGTACAGTGAGTTTGCATTGCAGCAATTGCCAGCACTGGCACAGATCACTGACCTGGAACTTGTAGGGTTTCAGTATCAGTAGTATTTTTAACACATTTGATTTCAGTGATAATGGATCCAAGCTGGACTGCTGCTCTATAATTTATTTGAAGGCATTAAAACCATACATAGAAACACCTTGCTGTTCTTCCAATACCTCTCCTGAGTTCTTCAAGTAGCTTTTTTATAACAGTATATAAAATTTGGATATGATGTACTTCAGTTGCAATAATAATATCCTACCTATCACAACATTTCTGGGGCTTTTGCAGAGTATATCTAGAAATATGACTGCAGACATGCTGCCTCCCTGGTCTTTTTAGCCTAAATGTTATTGTGCCTATTTACTCCAGTGTGTCCTGCAGCAGGATTGCAATTTTAAGTGTGAAGACTGTGTCAGAACTCAAGAACAGACCCATGCAAATAGGAAAGCAGATCTACAGTCATCCTGCCCAGCAAGCAAGAAAGTTGAATAGCTCCTAAACTGGCATTAGTTTACCCAACATTGTTCTCTCACTACTTGCTGCAATTTAAACCTATTTATGCAGCATGAAAGTAGCAAAAGTTTCTTTTCTTTTGAAGTGCCAATTTGGAAGGATAGTTTGGTTTGTTTGTTTACCTCTAAAAATGTTGAGACATATTCTGTAAATCAGATATGCCAAAATAAATATGACTAGGTCTCAGATACAAGTATCAGTGTTGTGGGAGGGAAAGACTGTCTCCAGTAGTTTTTCTCATATGAATTGGGAGGAAACAATTTAGGTGTGGGGCTTGTGACTCAGATTGAAGTGGCTAGGAGAAGTAAAATAGGTTAATGACTGAGCAAGTGAACAGATGATCAGGAAATAAGATCTGCAACTGTCTTTACTCATATATGACAGGTGTCTGGTAATCTCAATCTCTTTAAATGATTTTTGATTACTGGCTGAGATCTTTAAAAGTTACAAAGAGGTGTTGAAAGAAGGCATCAGATGTCATAAAGGCAGTGAGCAAAGCTGAGAGAATGCTCCGGCAGGAAATTGAAAAGTGTCTTCATTCTTGTTCTTCCTACACCTACACCTCTAACTTTGGTTGTTGCCATCAACAAACTGCTTGGTGCTGTGGAACACCAAGTTGTACAGTCTGCACCTAGAGGGCTTGCAGTCTGAATCTGTTAGGACAGGACATGAGGACAAACCAGTGAGAGAAGGAAGGGGATGATGAAAGTGTAGAGCTTAAAGTGAGCCAGGAAAGGCTTTTATGGAAAAAGTCATTGAAATCACTGATTGGAAGGGAGAGAGAGTAAAGGCTCTCACTAATGAAGACAGTAAAAGAAGGGACATGGATAGTGTGAGAGTTTAGGTAGGAGGTACGTGAAGAAAAGCATTTTCTCCATGGTTTTTTCTTGGGATTGGAATATATTGTTTAAACTAAACCTGACTGCTTTAAGAATTTTACTGGTTTGAGAGTTTGGTATACAGTATTTATGACAGTTAATTGAATATTTATTTTTAACCAAATAAATGCATTATTCAGGCAATAACTGGGAAAATACAAGAACTATGACACTAGTTCCATGAGTCAAAGGGAACTATAGACTTATTTCCGTCAATATCAATCTCCTTGCCGCAAGGAAAACTGCTTATGAAACCAAGGGGACTTTCCAAAACAGTTCATGACCTGTGTGAGAGTCACTGTTCAGATATAAGACACAAATGTACTGGGCCTGGCACAAGTTCTATGAGGAAAAGCAGCTCTCTTGAGTCTGAGACTCAGTATCAGATATGGAGCTGCAAGTTATTGCAACTCACAGAATTTAAGTATATCGTAGCTTTTGTTGTTAACACTGTAACAAAACAAAAATAAGTTTCTACTTCCTAGTCTCAGGGTGCAAACTAATGCACACTTACTGTATCTGAGCATAAGTTCCATTGAAGTCTATAGGACTTATCTCTGAGTAGACAAGAAGTGTTTGAAACTGTTTGAGGACTCTTTGAGACAAGCCTGGGAAGCAAATATCCTGTTGATGTAACTTTAGGATCTGGATATTCTAAAAACAATGAACTCTTCTGCTATACTGAATCTGCAATCTTAAACTCATTAGGGAATGAGCCCCATAGAACATAGTGAGACTTATTTTGAGTAAACATATTTAGATTGTTCTGCTGTTCAGACATGCAGCCTGATCCTTTATAGAAGTAATTGTCAATGCCTGACATCTAACAGTGTCCACCCATCAGTGAATGAGCTTCCCTTCCCCTTCTCTCCCTTTCAGCTAAAGTTTATTTCTCTAGACAAAACCATTGTCTGAAAAATAATTCATAGCTTGAAATACTGAAGTTTTATTTTAAACTTCAAGGACATCAGAAAAAGGTTTATATGAATTGAAACATGTTTTCCACAGTTAATGTGCCTTGCTTTTGTGTGGGTAGTTTTCAAACATTCATGTCCCTTGATTCAGAAGATGGAGGAAGCAAGGGAATTCAGACCACGTTGTCTAAACATTGCAGGAGTGATGTGCTTGGCAGATTTCCAGATCACAGTTCTGCACCAAATAGCTGAAGATATTCTGTATTTTTGATACCAATCCAAGGTTACTTGTTCAGTAATGCAGCCAAACACAATCATAATTATCAACACTAACATTACTATATTTGCATCTTGTAGTGAACTGATTTGTAGTGGCATGAAATTGCTGCAGAACAAGGTTATCTGGAGTTTTGGAGTATGTTGTCAGCAATGTGCTGATGACACACATATCTACTCCTCCTTACTGCAGGTATAGCAGTTGATGTGCTGGACTGTTGTCTTGTCTCAGTAATGGACTGGATGACAGCCAACAAACTGAAGCTCAATCCAGACAAGACGGAGGCACTGTTAGTGGGTTCTTCCCTAGACCAGATGGATGGTATGTTGCCTGATCTTGATGGGGTTGGTTACACTCCCTCTGAAGGAGTGGGTACGTAGCTTGGGGGTACTCCTGGATCCTTTGCTTGAGGTTCAGGTGGCCTCAGGAGCTGTGCTCCTATATGGACAGGGATAGCCTAAATTCTGTTGATTAGTTTCCGGGCCCAGTTCAAAGTGTTGGTTTTGATCTATAAAGCATTAAACAGCCCAGGACCAGCTCTCCCCATATGAACGGATCCAAACCCTGCAATCATCATGTGAGGCTATTTTTTCTGTGCCTCTTCCACAAGACGATGGCAACAGGAGAACAGGTCTTTTCTTCGGTGGCTCCCTGTTTGTGGAAATCCCTCCCCAGGGGTGCTTGTCTGCATTGCAGGGGATTGGACTAGATTACCCTTGGGGTAATGTTAGAAACTGGGATAGAAAAGCTAGGAGCCTAATGGCTTCTGAGACCTGGGCTGTGGGTGCCAAAACAGAATGTCTAGTTGCCACTTGGGAGTGACAACACTTTTTATTATTTTGATAAGCAGGAACTAATACGCAATTAGTGACACATTTTTAGCAGAAATTGTTAATACATGTTTAATTTGGTGTTTACAATAAAAATATTGGTCCATACTTCAGTTTTCAAAGCACTCTACTCATTAACATATTGTCTATCCTTAACATATACTTCGAGGCTTCAAAACACATAAAGTTCAGTAATCCTTGTGTGTCAGTCACAAAAAATGGCACTCATTGAGGTGTTCGAAAATGGAGAACCTTTAGGTGTAAAATGCACCTGGCACCCTGCTAATTTTGAACCCTGCCTTGGGGTCCTTTCCAACTCCACAGTTTTATGATTTGTATATCTTTCGGTGCCAGGCAAAACATTTGGAAGCGGGGTTATTGGTTGTGTTTTTGTTTTAATATGTATTTTGTGTTTTCATTTTGTATTTTTATGTTGTGAACTGCCGTGTGATCTTTCCTGGTTATTAATTTTTCCTGCTGATGGAGATATCACAACACGATAGAATGATACTGCACTTCAACCTTATCTAAATATAGCAATATGAAACTAAATTTACTAAGTGATAGCTGGACCTGTTTGCTTACAGGCGGTTGGATGGATGGTGGCTAACAGATTGAAGTTGAATCCTGACAAGACAGAAGTACTGTTCGTGGGGGACAGGAGGCGGGCAGGTGTGGAGGATTCCCTGGTTCTGAATGGGGTAACTGTGCCCCTGAAGGACCAGGTGCGCAGCCTGGGAGTCATTTTGGACTCACAGCTGTCCATGGAGGCGCAGGTCAATTCTGTGTCCAGGACAGCTGTCTATCAGCTCCATCTGGTACACAGGCTGAGATCCTACCTGCCTGCAGACTGTCTAGCCAGAGTGGTGCATGCTCTAGTTATCTCCCGCTTGGACTACTGCAATGCGCTCTACGCGGGGCTACCTTTGAAGGTGACTCGGAAACTACAACTAATCCAGAATGCGGCAGCTAGACAGGTGACTGGGAGTGGCCGCCGAGACCAGATAACACCGGTCTTGAAAGATCTACATTGGCTCCCAGTACGTTTCCGAGCACAATTCAAAGTGTTGGTGCTGACCTTTAAAGCCCTAAATGGCCTCGGTCCAGTATACCCGAAGGAGCGTCTCCACCTCCATCATTCTGTCCGGACACTGAGGTCCAGCACCGAGGACCTTCTGGCGGTTCCCTCGTTGCGAGAAGCCAAGTTGCAGGGAACTAGGCAGAGGGCCTTCTCAGTGGTGGCGCCTGTGGAATGCCCTCCCAACAGATGTCAAAGAGGAAAACAACTACCAGACTTTTAGAAGACATCTGAAGGCAGCCCTGTTCAGGGAGGCTTTTAATGTTTAATAGATTGCTGTGTTTTATTTTTCTGTTGGGAGCCACCCAGAGTGACTGGGGAAACCCAGCCAGATGGGCGGGGTATAAATAAATAATAATAATAATAATAATAATAATAATAATAATAATAATTACATAATGGAATATAGGAAGGGGAAATGTGTTGTAGCCAGTGTGGTGTAGTGGTTAAGAGCACTAGACCCGTACTCTGGTGAACCGGGTTCGTGTCTCCGCTCCTCCACATGCAGCTGCTCAGTGACCTTGGGCTAGTCACACTTCTCTGAAGTCTCTCAGCACCACTCAGCTTACAGAGTGTTTGTTGTGGGGAAGGAAGGGAAAGGAGAATGTTAGCCGCTTTGAGACTCTTTCGGGTAGTGATAAAGTGGGATATCAAATCCAAACTCTTCCTCTTCTCCTTTGCAGTTCTTGGTGCTGGGTTAATACAGTGTGCCTGCTTCTTCAGACTTCTTGGTTTATTGATGTCTGAAAAGTTAGATTCACCAGATGGGAAGTTAATATTCTGAGGGTTTGGTAAAATGTACTGGGAGGCCAACAACTTGTATACTTCCTTTGTCCATGGATAGCTGCCCTCTTAGAGGAATAGTATGTGTGTGTGTTCCACTTTGGTTTTCTCTCTTTTTCAGGAAACCCAGCGCTTGCTGGCAGAACCTGTTCCTGGAATAAAAGCAGAGCCAGATGAAAGCAACGCACGTTATTTTCATGTGGTCATTGCAGGCCCACAGGATTCTCCCTTTGAGGGTGGGACATTTAAACTTGAACTATTCCTTCCAGAAGAATATCCAATGGCAGCTCCGAAAGTACGTTTCATGACCAAAATATATCATCCTAACGTAGACAAATTGGGAAGAATATGTTTAGATATTTTGAAAGGTAAGTATTTTGGAGCCATGATAAGCATGACATGTCTTTCTCTTCCATGCATTTTTCAGATTATTAAAATAGTTGAAAGATTATTTCATATTTCATTTATCTTTTAAGGGGTGTGTGTTTTGTATTTGAAATGTTGCTTTAGTACACTCTAACTTGCTTCCTCAGACAAATGGTCTCCAGCTCTGCAGATCCGTACAGTTCTGCTATCAATCCAGGCTTTGTTAAGTGCTCCCAACCCAGATGATCCACTAGCAAATGATGTAGCTGAGCAGTGGAAGACCAATGAAGCCCAAGCCATAGAAACAGGTAGTGTGCCCTTACTCTAGACGAAAGAAAATTCAGTTATGTATAAAATTCTTGTCCTGCTTTTGGTCCCAAATGCAGAAGCCTAAAGTGTCTTACAAAAATAAATCTTTGTAAGAATCACTCCAAGTCATACATACAATAACTCAAATACTGTAAATATAAAATACGTCCAGCCTTTTATGTCTTAGAGATGCATTGTTAATGATGTGCATGCAATTTGTGCACATACCGGTAGTTTTTGTTCTGTAAAGAAATTGCCATGGGGAGACTTTGCAAAGGGAGAAGGCACAGGGGAGGTATAACAGTTTCTCTTCCTGTACAGTGCCAAGGAAAATTCCCTCTCCAAAGCTGCTATTTGCATTTCAAAGGTCACATCTTGGCCAATGTAACTTGTGCAGTCTTGGAGGCCTACTTTCTAGTCTACGAGTGTGAGTGTCACCATGGGCTTATGGCCAAGTCTGACCTCTAGTTGACTTTTCCGGTTTTCTTGTATGAGTGTGTACACTCATGTGTGGAAACTATCAAGTGAGAAACCTATTGGTTGATAAGTTGTCTCTTGTAAGCGGGTACTGCCTTTGCATCTGATGTGCATAAGAGTCACACAGTCAATGTACCATATGTTGGTTGTGTTGTGAATTTGTAAATGCCTCTATAGATCTATGAAGATGAGGGTGCAAAACTATGGAACATCTGGCACTTGATTCATTTTATTATACAGTATGTAGTCCTCAGGAATAGCCAAGATGCTAATGAGTTTTGGGCAAGAAAGGTGGGAGGGAGTAGAGAATTCTGAAGTTAGATCCTTTGTTGTCTAATACATATTTCTTTTCTCTTTTCAGCCAGAGCATGGACTAGGCTATATGCCATGAATAATATTTAAAATGTGCTCTGAATCAGTGTGCATCACTTTTTCCTGTTCTGCCAAGACCTCTTCCTTTTTTTGTTTTTTTTTTGTTTTTTGTTTGCATTTAATGGACACAGTCTTAGAAAACATTACAGAATAAAACCCAGACATCAGTTCTTTGGTGATTTAAATGCATACTAGCAAATCTGTGTCTTGTCCTAATTCACTCCTGTTCCGCATGAGCAGAGGCTAGAAGTATCATCGGGATTGTTTGTGAAATTGTTTAAAAGCAGTAGCACATCTCTGCTTTTAATACGTTTTCCCCATCATGAGTTAAGTGTAAGCACTGTGAATGAAAGTAGTCAGGGTTAGCTGCAGGGATTTTTGTTCTAATTGTGTGGGCTCTTCCTCCCTTTTTTATGGTGATGCTAATTGTATCGGTTAAAGCAGCTAACCAGTTATACTATAGAATATGCCCTCTAGCCAAGTCTAACTTAGACGCTGTAGATGGACAAGCTTGGCTGTTTGAACAAAAATGGGAACATTAAACATCCATCACTAATAATATTGTGATTCTGCTGTCAAGTGTAAAAACCCTCCCTTCAAGATAAAAAAAAAGCTTGTGACCATTTTGTATGGCTTGTCTGAAAAATCTTCTGTAAATCTTATGTTTTAGTAAAATATTTTGTTATTCTACTTTGCCTTTGTACAGTTTGTTTTGCTGTGTTCTTTTGTTCACTTTTCAATTGTGACAATCATTTATTTTTTTAAATGAAGCCAGATTAGAACACTTTGATTTTCATCAACCTAACAGATGTAGTGAAATATTGGATTCCCCCCAGACCTGTATTCATAGGCCATGCCACATTAGTGTTCATATTTCTTTTGTTTTTAAAAAGTCTCTGATAAATGTAATTGTTATCAGAGTCTGTTAGATGCATCATTAATATGTTTGTACTTGCAAAGTTAAGTACCACTGAAGCAGGAAGCTAGCAAAACAAACAGTAATTTTGGGTGTATTTGTACCTTGTCTGTCTTGTGCTACGTATTATCCAGTATCAGAATACATTTTTAAATAACATGGATCTTAAAAAAAAAATTAAATCCTCTGCATAAAATGAGATGTTAACTGCAGGTCAATTGGTTGCTAAGGTATTTACAATTAGGCTTCTTAGCTCTGGCTGTACCTGCAGTCTTTAAGCTACTACTTTCTTGACCCATTTCTTTATTTGAAGACGGAAACTTCTTATTTCTTAAGCTATCACGCAAAAATGTAAATAATGCATGGGAGCACATTTTGCTCCCAACTTCTAACTTCTGTATTTCTTAAAAATTTCTTTTCTTAGCCTACTTCTTTGCCTTGATCACCTTTCTGATATCTCTGCTTTCCATGTGGCCAGTGTAATGCCAGCTTGGCATGGGGTAATGTCTGTCTTGCAGTTTGGGGGGTGGGGGTGGGGAACAGTATTGAGGTCCATAATTTTCTGCCCATCATACCTATTCTAGCATCTTCTGGGGTTTCTATAGAATGTGGTGTATGTATTGTGCTCTTATGTAAGATAAAGAATATCTATTAAAATCACATTTTCAACAGACAAAAATGCTTTCAGTGATGGTATTGTCAGAGTTGACTGCAGTGCATTATAGCATGATAAAAGGCCTGATAATCTGCTTCAACAAGAAAGAGAGACCATCTCAAAAATTGTTTCTAGTTGAAATTCTTTTTTAGATTGTTTCTGGGCTTCTAGCTAGTCCTTGACAACTACCAATGAATAGCACCACTGTCTGCTGTAGTAGAGAACTGATTGGGTTATTCTTCTCTAACACTTGACAAGCGTTTGAGTTCTCATATGTCAATGACTAGAATGAACATAACCACATGCATAGTAGCATAATCTCTGGCTACTCAAAAACAAGTCCCACTCAGTTTAATAAAAGTTGTATTTAAAAATGCTTATGTTTGCAGCTGTAGTGGGTTTTTTTTTAGAAAGAAACTTGAATAACTGCAAAGCAAATGGCTTTAAAATGCTGCTACTGTGAGATTTATTATTTTTTTAAATACCAGACAGTGTAAGCTCTGGCTTTGTGTATGTCACATTCTGGAATAAAACCAATGGAAAAAATACCATAAAACCTGTTAAAAATGGTACACAGTAGCATGCTGAAGTCAAGTACATATGGCAACTATACGGTTGGAATGTTGCGTAATGTTCAAACATAGGGCATAATTTAGCAAGAGTTATACCAATTCCAATGGGTTACAGCTTAATCCTAAATATTTTTATTTGCTGTAAATCCCACAGAATTCAATGGACATTACTTCTGCATGAGTGCACATAGGATTGTAGCTTTGAACACATGCTATATTTCTCCTATTGAAATAAATGGGCATGGGAGGCGCTTAACTTTGGATTGTGTCCTTTCCAGCCCTGCATATGTGGTGAATGTCTTTAAATGTGTACAAATAACTGTTGAATCTCTGCTGTGCACTAGAGAGGTGTGTACACTCAAATTTGAGGATTTCTCATCAGTTGCCCATGGAACCGTACCTTGTGTTGAAAACTTACTAAGTTTAAACTAGGGAGTTGGTGCAAAGCAGATGTATATGCATTTGTAAAATAGGCATGCTATATTTTTTCCATGTGTGCATTGAAAAACAGCCCTTGTGCCAAAACCCGGGAGTTTAGGCATTCCTTTAGGACTGCAGTTAAGGAGTAAAATATCCAAAAAGCCCCTCTGTGTTCTGGATCTAAATGCTGAGAGCAGTAATTAAAGTAACTATAAGGGTTGGTTTTGACTTTCCATTTTCCACCTGAATCTTTCTCCTAATGAAGTGTAAGCATTAAGAACTAGACTTTTATCCCTTAAAAAAGGTCAAGAAATGTGGCTAAAGAGTCACTGAAGGTACCTGAATCTGTGTTTGATTGAACTAACAACTTTTATCTGTAAAGGAGTTCTAAAAAGACTATCAACAATAAATAGGTCATGTTGATCAGTACGTCTCAGCTGGTTGGAATTGTCCCACTGTATCATACTAATAAGCCAAGTAGAATTATTTACGTATGTTTGCTTTATGATAGGGCTAGGTAGAAAGATTGGGTTCCTTTACTGAATTACAGTACAGGTGTTTCATATTAATATTGGTGCTAATAAATATTCAGGCCAGTTATCTGGCATGTGTACTGATGTATGAAGCCTTGGCTTAAATTAAAACCATATTCATGATAACTCTTTTTTCCCTTTAGCTGATAAAAATATAGTTCTTGTGTGTGTTCTTGAAAGAAGGAAGACCCCAGTGACAAACAAAGCCATGCTTTGCATGGGTAGTTTTACAAGAGTAAGCATATTGAATATCAAGTGTAATTATAGCCTAAAATAATGTGGATGTTATGCTTTTAAATGAAGCATATGCCCAGCAAATTATGGTTACTGTAAAATCTTCAAGTCTAATACGGTTAGAAATCATGTATATCTGAGTGTAATGTACATTCCTCCTATGTTCAGGATTATTTTTTAAATGCCTGATAGGTTCTGTTTAACATCTTCTGACTGTAATGTTATGACACTGAATAAAAGGAAGAGTGATTATTCATTATACAGTGAGCTTCTCATTTTAAAGATTGGTATTCACACAGTAAATTTTCAAGCATATTTTTACAATGAAAAAAATGCAAGTTACCAAATAATCTCTCCCCTCACGAGAAGAACTTTCCATGTGACAAGAAAGAAGTCCTATCCTTTTCAGAAAGCACACTGGTTCATATTGAAGTTTTAGTGGCCCAAAAATGTTTCCCTATTTTGTATTTTGTTTAGGATACTTCTATTGTGCCATCAGCTAAGTATAATAGTCATTTAATTTTGAAGGTTACCAAATCATGGGTAGCTGTTCAGATAGGGTCACAGCTGATGTACCAACTAAAGCTGGCCACCTCAGTCTCTACTGGCAAACTTGAGCCAAGATCACCCCTTGGTCCTTCAGGTTTAGTGTAACTCTATCCAGAAGAACAGAAGCTCTATGTTCTGGTATTGTGACTGGATTGTGAAACTATTCCCTTTAACACCAATGTTGCTGGTCAGATGTCTTAAGTTTAGGAGTGACATGAGTATATAGAAATTGTTTATAAATTAAAAGAAAAATATACACTTGCCTTATTGTCTCAGTGAACTCCCAGTACCTGTGGGAGATTAAAATTGTAGAGTAACTCAATTCATTGCCTAGTGAGGGGAAGTTACAGGCTCACAGAAGTGGCCAAGCACACTTCTGCTGCTGAGGTGGGTGGGGAAGATGCTGTTGTGTAGTTGCAGGTATTTGTTTTTCTCCAATGTTTCCTTTCACACAGGAGGGGGAAAGTTCAGTGGAATTCTGAATGTATTAATTGGGAGATGTGGGGAATGTCCTTGAGAGGAGTATGTAGGGTGGGCATCCATGCCACGGTTAAAACATATTTGTTATTAAACACCCCCCTTTACTCCAGAACATGCTTGTTCAGAGCTGCTAAGCAGTCCTTGTTCTTTAAATCTGCTAACTGCAGATTTAGCAGAGTGAGGTAATGTTTCGGGGGTGGGGAGGCATTCTCTGTGAGCCATGCATAGTGCTAGAAGGTAAAGTGTGGTCCAGACTTATACAAGGCTTAGCTTCCACACTGGCTTGATCACTGAACAGAAGCACTTGAGATAGACAACATGTTGTTGTACATCCTAACATGCCAGAGGAACCAGAGCAGAGAACAAGGAGAGCAGGGGGTAGGGAGAGGTTGCTAAATTGCTCAAACCCCAGGTAGAAGTTTGCCTTTTCAATGAAGAGCAAGCCCTTCTCCCCCTAGTGGAGTGTTCATTGCTCTGAAAGGGATAGTCTCATGCCCAGCGAGTGCCAGGGGTAAGGTTAAAGTAGACCAGGAGCAAAGAGACGGGGGGGGGGGGGCTGAAACAACTGCCCCTCCAGGTACAAGCAGAACAAATACAGCATTTCCATGTGACATTACTGCAGGTCACTTGTGAGTTTACAGCATGTGGCTGATGCGAGAAATGGGTGTGAGAAGCAGGAAGTGAGCCTAACAAGGAAGCAATATTTGTAAGCAAAATTCACATCCACAAAATGAAACAACAGTCAGGGACATGTGAGGCAAGCAAGAGCGTTTTTTATCTTGAGTGGTTTGGGCATACAGGCAATAGGCAGCAATTCTGTATAAATTTACCTGAAAGTAAATCCCACTGAATGCCTTGGGGTTCTTGAGGTGCAAAGCATGTTGTGTTCCATGAAGATGTGGTCCCTGCCCTCAACCACAAGCACAGAAAAACTTCCAGGCCACAGAAGGAGGTAAAAGTCTCTGTCATGTTTTATAAGTTTTCCAACGTTGTTTTCTACTACAGACTTTGCAATACACTTGATTTGAATGAGCCACTCTCAAACACATGTTGAGTTGGAGACCACTGTTCCCAATACTTAAATCTATGAATTTTTTCGCTACATAAAGAAGCCACAGTCTTTGCAGATTGTGTTTCAATTTTTTTTATTTTGGAGGATCATTTCAGATATAAAAAGTCAAAATTCTTACATCAATCTTTAAAAGAAAGCCATGCACACAGCTCAAAAATGTTTACAACTTAACTAGTAGTTTTCCTTCAAACATTTTACTTCTCAGAAGCATGTTGAGCATTTGTTCCAACATTTTGACAGTAGCCCTGGTTAGTCTGCAATAAGCACTCAGGATGGTATTCTTACTTTTAATAGCCTCTATAACCTACATAAATACTCTTGCAATGTTTGTATGGCATGTTCCCAATTAACTATTCTCTGTAACAAACTCCCACTGTATTAAGTCAAAACCTGCCTATACGTCTCTGGTAATGACTTCTGACTTTGCAAACCATGTCTTAAGATACTGAAGACATGGACTGCCCTGTGGAATCTGGTCCAAGTCAACTTTTATTTCCCTGCCTTGTGAAGCCAGCTACAGGTTCAAAGGTCACTTAGGGGGAACACTGGCCTAGTTCCACAAGAATGCTTCACTATATACTACTCCCTCAGCATTTTAATGTCAACCCTGAACCCCTTACTGCAGTTATTTGACTATGGTTTAATCTTGACAGAAGAGGTCTTAGCTGTTATTTGACACATTCATGCTGTCCGGTCTATTCTTCCAAATGATAGAAATAGACAATGTTTCTGTGTTTACTTGTCTATAAGTGAAAATGCAACAATGGCAGCTAAATAATACAGTGGACCTGTCGTCATTCCAGTGTTACGTTGCAAGACAGACTTTAGAAGTCAGTATGAATAAGGGGCTTTATCTGAAGTTGCATAGGCAGAAGAGATCTGTACACCAATATATTTAAAACTGTATGTGGCACAGCAGCATGGAGTATTTATAAGCCATCACCTTTGATTTGGTTAGCACTGACAACTGTACATTTTTACATAACACATAAATGTTAGAAACCAAAGTATTCATGCACTACCAATATGTAGCTTCTCTATGCTTGGCTTGGTTTTATGTTCCAAAAGCAAAAGTTGAGATGAAAGCAGTTATAGTAACCAAAAACTAATTAAAATTGCTCTTACTTCCATCACTGTGATGAACAAGAGACATTTCTCATATTATCATCATGTGGTTAGTGATAACTGAAGAAGAGTGTGGGGTTGAAATGCTGACTTAGGAATCAGGAAAAATGCATACTTGTTAACTAGCCGTTTCCTTAATCCGATTAGTGTACAAAGTTTCACATTGATGGGTCTGCCACCAGTCCACTATGAATGTTCTTTTGACCATCTGAATCAGAATATGGAAAGTAAGGCTCTTCAAGCACAAAACTGATGACATCTATGGCTCCACTCAAATTCTCTGAAGCCAGTAACTCCTGGAGGTTCTAACCTGAGCAAGATGTTGCAAGTCCATCTCCAGTTAATAGTACTTATGGCTCTTGAAGCAACACTCACAACCAAACCTCTTACTGATGTTCCTTGCTTAAATGCATTTATATGGCACAATGTGTGATTCCCACATGTTTCTAGAAGGAAAGCATATGGCACCAATATTTTCCTTAAAAACTGTAACAGCACGTGGGTTAATTTATAGCAGCATTTTTACCCAATGTGTTGGAAGTTAAGTGTGTAAGGTTGCCACCTTTTTCTCAGACAGGATTCCTGTGCCTTTATCTGTTATGTGATGAGCAGGAACTCACTAGGTGAAGATTCAGTGACTGAGCTATTAAAGTTTCTGCTGGTTACATAGCTATTAAGACACAGAAGTCCTAGGTAGTAACCTACTGGTGTGAGCAACAGTATTTACATTACCTCTTCTTTCCACTTTACACTATACACCAGTTGGATTATTTACAGTGGGTTTATGTTACATAGAAAGAATGAGAAGAGACAGTTTCATAATAGAGGTAGTTCTTTACCTCAACCACAGTAATGACTTGAGGAATCAAGGGAAAGTTCAGCGTACAGTAAATGCTTTTTAGAGATTTCTGAAATTAGACTTCATATAATTTAGAGAATCTCTATAATTTAGCTGCAAACATTAAAACAGGATCAGAACCCATTTAGTCTGCATTTTTTCTCAAAGCTCAGGACAGTTATCTTCCCAATAGTGATCCAATTTATGTATTTGGAAACTGGCTGGAAGAAGCTGGGATGGTCCCCAGTAGTGAATCAACACCTGCTGGAATAGCAAAGAAAGCCAAGGCTGACTTTGGCAAGAGGAGAGCAAGCAGGTTAAGGGGTTGGCATGTTAACATTTTTCTCGAATCTGCCTGTTTGGCTAATATTTGTAAGCAAGAGCTTACAATGATTGGCAGAGGATCACAAATTGGTGAAGGATTGGCAGAGACAGACAAGCTGGCACTACTTTGGTTAGGATTTGTAAGTGAAATATTTGGGAGGACACTTCTTGACATAGAAGGCACTTCTTTGTTGGTTTCTGCTGCCTTTTAACTTGTCCAACAAATTTTATACTGAAGTAGGGAAATAAGGATGACTAAATTAAAAACAGTTCCCAAAAATAGCATTTTTTTTGATTTTTTAGGAAATTTAACAAAATTAAGCCAGACTCAAATGCCAAATTACAAATTCACTCGTTTTTTTTTAAAATCAGGTTTTTAAAAGCCACAAAGAGGACCATTTAAGGCATCTTTAAGAATTCCCTGTATGGCTTTGGTTTGTTGAAATATTAAACATTGCTAAAAAAGAAAGAAAGAATGTATATGTCTGAACATAAAGTGTTCACACACTCAATTTAAATGACTATACACATAGCACATGACCACTAACACATCTCCCCTTGTGATGGTGAACAAAAAAGTAGCTGAATTTTATCTTACAGTTGAGGGCAACCCAGAAGTCTGTGCAGGAGTAACATATAGAGAGTTGTTATCAGGATGGGAAGAAACCACAGAATTTCCATTGGTTGGTGAACATCCCAGTTTCAATTTTTCCAAGTACTCTGCATGTACTGGCTTGTGACACTGAAGGACCTTGATTGCATCTTCAACTTTAAACCACTCTCTTTTCCTTCCTATAACATGAAAAGAATAAATGTTTCAAATAGTGGACATTTTGAACCTTACAATCTGTCAACTTTAAAATGAAGTGGGCAAATGTGGCTTAAACATGCTAAAGTGTCCCCCAGAGATCCACCCACTATTTAAGGGCACTTAGTAGCAGCAAGCAGAATTGTGAAAAACAAGGGCATTAACTACAGACAGCAAAGATCTTCAACTCTGTTAATAAAATTCCTAAGTTGGTCTTATGATGTTAAGTGCTGAATAAGGATCATGAACATTTGGAGCTATAAATAAAGGCTTCCAATTACCACAGTTGGCTGAATGGTTCACTGTGAGACTAACAGGCTGGTGTCTACTTTTATTAATGTATTATGTTAATTATGTGCAAATTAACATGAAAGTTAGTTTGTCCATCTGTTTCCTTGCCAACAAGCAAATAGCCTGCTCTTTATTCACTGCCTTACCCTGTTTTGATTCATTAGAAGTATGTGGCATTCTGAATATTACTCATTATCCCAAGTTCTTTCAACCAGTTAGTAGTTTAAAGTATCCATAAAAACAGCATGTCATGGAGTGTCAAACCGGAATCAAATACAAAATTTATCTACTTCCATAAATTATTTTATTAATGCTATTAGAGCAGTGGCCAATTAGTGATAAAATAATCTGGTGCTGCCTGCTCTGAGTTATCCTTTGAACCTTTTTAGTACACCTCTAACTTTAATAACTTGCAGCATCGTGCTTCTTGAACACCAGTTGTGTGAAAGCTGTCCTATGAATAGCATGGTTCTGATACTGCATTACACACTTAGCACATGCAGGGTTGAAAATGTCTTGCCTATATTAACCGAATCCTCCCAGTCTTCCAGGATTTCAGTCACTGTAAGAACATAAACATAAGTCCTATGTTTCCGGTCTTGATTCTGCTTCAGTATGAAGAAGAGAGAACAGACATATTAATTCACACTTGCAACATTAGATAGCTATTTACTTAGAATCACTTATATACTATCTTTCCACTATAATATAGCCGTCAAGGTGCCTAAAATTCAAACAATGCAACAAGATCATTTTAAAATACAATGGTACACATACAAATTCAAAAGCTTAAATGGGGGGAAAAATGTAAATTAGAACTGTCAGTTTAAAAAAGCCAATGGAAAAACAAGTCAAAAGCAAATGTATACTGTTGGTAGCAGTACAGAAATACCTCAGTCTTCTAAGAGGCAGCTATGAGTTCTCTTGGCAAAGCTTTACCTCTCATTTAAATTGGAGCCAGTTGAGGCATGTGTGAGTGTCTGGAGGCAGTTGGAAGATGGGTGGCAGTTAACAGATTGAGCTTGAATCCTGACAAGACAGAAGTACTGGTTCTGGGGTGTGTGGTGGGGGTGTGTGGTCCTGAATGAGGTAACTGTGCCCCTGAAGGACCAGGTACACAGCCTGGGGGTCATTTTGGACTCACAGCTGTCCATGGAGGTGCAGGTCAATTCTGTGTCCAGGGCACCTGTCTACCAACTGCATCTGGTATGCCAGCTGAGACCCTGCCTTCCTGTCCACTGTCTCACCAGAGTGGTACATGGTCTGGTTATTTCCTATTTGGATTACTGCAATACGCTCTACGTGGGGCTACCCTTGAAGGTGACTCGGAAACTACAATTAATCCAGAATGTAGTTGTACTGGGAGCAGCCACCGGGACCACATAACACCAGTCCTAAAACATCTACATTGGCTCCCAGTACGTTTTTGAGCACAATTCAAAGTGTTGGTATTCAGACCTGTATATGTGAAGAAGCATCTATGCCCACATTGTTCAGCCTGGACTCTGAAGAGGCCCTTCTGGCAGTTCTCTCATTGTGAAAAGTGAAGTTACCGGGAACCAGGCAGAGAGCCTTCTCAGTAGCCCGACCCCATGGAACACCCTCCCATCAGATGTCAAAGAGATAAATAATTATATTACCTTTCATAGACATCTGAAGGCAGCCCTGTACCAGGAAGATTTTAATATGTGATGTTGTGGTTTTGTATATGTGGTTTTGTATATTCTGTTGGAAGCCACCCACAGTGGCTGGGGCAACCCAGTTAGATGAGATGGGGGTACAAAATCATCATGATCATCATCATGAACTGTGATGTTAGAAACAGGGCTCCACTTTTTCTACCAGCATATATTTCATTAGGAACTGCGCATTACAGCATCTATCCATGAGTTAAACCAACATTCTCTGCTCACTGCTTGAAAACTAGAACTATACAACTATACAAACACCCCAATCCTAATCATATTTCCTTTCAAATATTTGTTGCTTTCATTAGGCGAGTCACTTTGCAGACCAGCACAAATGGGATCCTAGAGACAATTCTTATTTTACTATATTTTCACCCATTATGCAATTTACCGAATCAGATCCTTTTAATACCTTCCCTACTTATAAACATTTGTACATGAATGTCAATGTTTCTCTATTCCTAAACCTGACTTATTTCTATAAGAAGTGTAGAAAGGTATTCAAATTTATCAGTCCTTAATTAAAATACCTGTTTTCCAAGATTCCACCCCTTCCGCATTAGAAATACAAGCTACATTTCACAACATGTACATCACAGAATATATATTTTTAAACAGCTCACCTCAAATATTCCCAGCAATCTGCCTAGGTTTCCCTTTACTCCAGCCTGCAAGGAATAA